>NC_137462.1:168501341-169156543 GCF_964235325.1 Thermobia domestica | reverse complement strand
AAATTTAGAAAATCTTCGAAAGTCAGGGAATTCAGATTGCTTGTTAAAAGTCCTGGAAAAGTTATGGAATTTCATGAAAGGCTGAAAAAAAAACCTGGAAAATATGGGCAATTTTATGTACTGATTTTCGCTTTTCAGAACTCATTGTTTTCAACCTTTATTTTGCTAGAACAGGCATTTCTGATACAATAGGACATGTCTGAGAGAGATTGTGGCTCTCGCAACTGGAGCCAATGGTTTAATATTTCCACTCGAAAAAAAGTTTCAGAGTAATATCCATAAAATTATTTACTTTCTTGCATCAGTTTTTGAAAGGCACTATCTACTATTAATAAGGCTCTGAACTACGATTTAAAAGATGTAGTGGCATAAGTGTGAACGTTTCATAGAAAAAGGAGAAAGATGTATGTTGTATTTTTTGATCTAGACAGGGCTTTTGACTAGATAAACTGGGAATTGTTGATAGAAGTTGTAAAGAAAGTTGGCTTGGAATGGAAAGATCGAAGACTTGTAAGAAACTTATATATGAATCAACAATTAAGTGATATAATAGTGAAAGAAATGACAGATGAGAGTACAGTTGGAAGGGGAGAATTCGACATAGATGATGTCTCTCTCCGATGTTATTTCATATCTATCAAAAAGAGATAGTGAAGAAGAGCCTATATAATGATTATAATATTTCGGTACTAAGTAGGATGTTTAGGTGTATACGTTTTGCGATCATATGGTTATTCTTGCGGGATTTGAAAAGAAAATTATTAAGATATTAGAAAACTTAAAGTAGGATTTTCAAGAATATGGGGTAAAAATAAATGTTAGAAAAAAAGCCATGGTGATTGGAACGAAGACGTCTTTGTAAAATGTAGGACTAGGAAGTGAGAAAATAGAACAGGTAGCTAGTTTTCGATTCGTGGACAATATTATTATGATGACATAAAGATAGAAGTATCAAAAGAAAAAGCATTTAGGAGGAAGAAAAGCATATTTTGTGTATCTTTGAATAAAGAGTTCGAAGAGAAAGTCATAAAATGCTTCGTATAGAGCAGCCATGTGCTAGAGCCGACCCTCGGGTCAGTCCCTGCCTACTGAACTGTTTCATCCAGCCCGCTTAACCCCTTATTGAAAATACACTTCTTACATAATCTTAAACTGAATTGAAAATATTTCCTGGATAGCTGATGTCCAGCTTAGAAAATCTTATGCGCGTTGAAACGTCCAGCTTAGAAAATCTTATCCGCGTTGAAACATGCAGTATACCATGGAACATTGAGAGACTAATTCAGAACATGAAGAATCAAATTCCCACTAAAATGATAAATAAATAGAATTTTTCTGTTTTTTAAAAGTAAATGGCTACCGTTATTTTACCGGTATATCAGTAAATTTTGGTTACCGTTATAGCAATTTTTGTGTTCCTGTGATGTTAATGTACGATGGACAAGTTTTTTCCATTAAATATAGCCATTCGATTGTCATGAAAATGTTACACATTGTCTCATACGATTCTCGACACCAATAAATTTACTGTGATTGGCCCACCCCCTGTTCAAACTTGCACATAGTTGGTATAGAGTATTCTACATGGAGATGGAGCTCAAACATGGACATTACACAAAAACGATGAAAAATAGAATGGAAATCTTTGAAATATGCGCGTGGGGAAGAATGAAAAGAATTGAACGGAAAAACGAATGTTAACGCTTCAGAAATAATGGGGAAGAGAGAAAAGAATAATTTTAGATGTAATTTAAAAGAGGGACATTGGCTGAGAAAGAACTGTAACATAGGGGTCGTGATACAGGATATGGTGGCAGGAAAAAGGAGAGGAGGCGAAAGAGGCTACATTTGATGGTATCAAAACAGAAAAATCATACTTGAAGATGAAATGGTTAGCTAAAGAGGTGGTGCATGGAAGTCTCTCTGTTGTGGCAAATGACCTGCCAATGATAGCAAAATATTACGAATTATGATCTAAACTACGAAGAGATTACAATCCTGTGCAATTCACCGCTGAACATAGCTTCATGCAAGATCAATTCTCGCTGTGTAGTTTACTATCCATTACACTATCTCCATGATACGTGTCCCGGCCTGTTAAGATTCTGTTTAACTTGTCACAAACTATTTGAAAACCAAATTAGTGCATTGCAGGCGTTAATTACTTGTGAATCATGTAATAATGAAAAGAAATACCAATTTACAAAGTAACGTTTTCTCAGAAGCTGTGGAACAATACTGTATATCTTGAAGAAAGAAATAAAAACTTTTCTCTCTATTTCTGTATTTTGGAAAGGAAGAAAAGTGGCTTAGAAGCTGTTGAAAAGAGGCTTTTCGTCTTCATCGCTGTAAATTTAATTTCGGAAGAATGTCACGTTCCTTCCAACATCTTGTAATGTTTCTTCAACGTGACGTCACTTCCGCCTCCTGCGCATCAGGTCGCTACTATTTTTGCTTCTTTCAAGTTAGTTCCTGTTTCGTTCCATTTACGTTTCTTTCTTTTTTTTCATTATTTCAATGCCACTGACACTTCATCTCTCGTAGACTTTGAAAATTTCATTGCACTCTGTTTAACACATGGATACTTACGCGAGAATAGACTACATCTTTAAATCTTGATAGGTTTCCAAACGAGGAAACATTTCTCATATTAACCTTTGATAGCAAGATGTATGAGTTATAAATGAACTTTAAAAATAATTGTTGATGTATAGACATGGATAAAACAATTTAAACTGGAAAAGGGGCTGCTGGCGCTTAGTAGTAGGGCATTCACATCTGATATGTAGGGTGCTTGGAGTAATTCCAGCTCGCGCCAAGTGAGCTTTGTGGTGCACAAACACAGTGTGTGTGAGTTTTCTCGTAGTTCTCCCGTTTCCTCTTGCTTTCTCATTCCACCGTTTCGTTTATTCGCTATTACCGTCTCTCTTAGCCTCGGTGCATAATCATCGTTATTTTCTAAAGTAAGAAAAAATCAACATAACGATTTTTTTCAACTGCTCCAAAACACTGATAAAACTCGTTTTTTCTTTTTAAAAAGTTAGAAGACATTTTCATTCGTTCCGCCTACTTTTGGTACTCCATTACCTCTAAATCATTTTATGGAATTCATTACTAATTTTAATGGCATGAGTTTCTTTTAAAATTACATGGAATATATCTACGCTGTAAACAGGAATTAAAAATTGTGGTAGAAGCTAGGAGAAGCTCAGTTTGTTTAAATGTCTATACTTACGCCCAGCAAAGTTACATTGTGCATTTGGTGAGATTGAAAGAGCATCGTGCATCATTAGCTGCTGTCGCCGGGCAGAACGATATACTCGGACTTGTACGTCGACAACTAGTGTGAGTGGGTCTAGCAATTCAAAAGAAACGACTGGAACTGGTAAATAGGAAGGTGTTGTATATCACGCTGACAACGCCAGATCGCATAAATAATTAACGACCCGTCAGAAATTGAGAGAACTTTGCTGGGAGATTTTAATGCTTCCACTGTATATCCCGAACCTGGCATCGTTAGAGTATCATTTGTTTGTCTCTGCAGAACTCCCTGAATGATGTTAAGTTAGTTTCAAAAGAGGTACGTAAAAACCACGTGTCAGATTTTTTTAAAAGCAGAAACCACAAAAGTTCTATAGAGAAGGGATTATGCTAGCACGGTGGCTCAGTGGTACAGCTCTTACTGTTGGCGTGTGGGGTCCCTGGTTCGATCCCCGGTGAAGTAAGTTTGTAGTGAACAACATTATGTCTATGGATTTTCTCTGGATACTAGCTTTTCCTTCCACATTATCATTTCACCAATTCCTCTATCATCATTCATCTCCTTAATTATCCGTCTCCCTAAGCCTAAAAGGCATAATCGTCGGCTCTTAAATTGAAAGATTTCATTTCGTTTCATTTTATGAACAAGAATAATTGAGTCGTTTTAAAAAACAACATTTGTTTGTTTCCATTCTTCAAACTACTTCTTTTTATTCTAATACATTATTCAATCTTCTATACTGTATCTAAAATTCACTCTCACCAGCCTTCCCCTCTTGTCTAGTGTCTAGCGCACGCGCTTTGGGGTGTACAGGACATCGGCACCCGGCATGACAACGTCGGTATTTGAATGCATTACGGACGTTCGAGCTCTGCTTTAAACTGTAGGCCTACGTCATATATAACTTCGGTGATGAAAAGAGGCGCAAAATTTCAACGAAACAAACCAATCAACCAATCAACTTACCAAGCCAACCACCTAAACAAACAAATCAATCAGCCAACTTACCAAGCCAACCACCTAAACAAACAAATCAACCAGCCAACTTACCAAACCAATCAACCAGCCAACTTACCAAACCAACCAACCAACCAACTTACCAAACCAACCAACCAACCAACTTACCAAACCAACCAACCAACCAACCAACCAACCAACCAGCCAACCAATCTATCAATCAACCAACCAAACGAACATACCAACAAACCAAACGGATCAACCAACCAACCAACTAACTAAACAATCAATCACTCCTATGTTTCCAAATTCTTTTCTCGTTGTATATTTGAAACTTAACGTAATGCAAAGAAGAGCACAGTAGATGTGTGGTAGAGCACTACTTTCTGATGGTAGAAGTCCCTGGTTCGATCTTAGACCGTGTAAGTTTATAGTGGTTAACATCATGTTTGTGGGTTTTCTCTGGATTCTTCCATTTCCTTCCATATTCTGATTCCGAACAATGCTTCCATAATCATGCGTCTCTTGTAGCTTTAAGAGCTCTTACAACTTTAAATTAAACATTTTTATTTCATTTCTTTTACACCTTATACAATATTGGATATAACACAAGAATATTATTTTTTAAAGAGAATATGTTAAATAGTCTTTGCTCGTTACTGTCATAAAGATACGCAATGAAAATAGAACAAACTATTTACTATAACACACTAAGATAATTCTTTTATATCCTCAGCGAAATAGACGGATATGCATTGCTTTTAATGATAACAATCTTAATTATTTGAATCCTTACGTCCTTTCTAAAGTTAAAAAAAAAAGTACTATGCAGAGTAAGAAATGTGCTATAGAGTGGCAAATTGCTTGTAATTTCTCCATGTCTTTTGCCTAATTTGCATTTCAAATTTCAAAACATTGCCAGGAGAAATTGCAACATTACATTCTCTGAAATGGCTGAATTCTCATCCGTAAATCTGGAGCCCACCGTAGCCTTATTTCATCACGAAATCTCTATTGTATATATGTAATGATGTTAAATACATTCAACTGATAACACAGGAAAAGTTATATTACATGTTTCTAGTTTGCATTGCATCAAATGAGTAAGTTTTGAAAATAACCAAGAATATCACTGACTTGATATGGAACTCAGAGATGTTTATCTTTGCATGTTTGTTTGTCTAAACATGAAAATATCTTATATAATTTCACAAAGAGGCATAATAAGTTGAAGTAAAATTTTAATGCCCTCAGCTATATTTTTGCAAGCATTGTAATAGGGTAAAGATAAACAGAAAGGAAGGTCGAAATAACCGTGAAAACATTTTTAAAAATAGAGCTGTTATAACATGCACTAAGAAGGAAATAATTTTTTGCTGGAGTATAATGAATAAGTTGGACTACGAGTAAAATCATTGGACGCTGTTTTTGAAGTTTGAGGACTAAAGGTTTTATGAATATTATGTAGTCACTTAAACATTAAAAACCCCTCAATGCTCTTTTTCTTTTGTTGAATTTCTTCATTTTAGTTCACGAAAATTTCCCTGTTTTAAAACATTTGTTTATGATTTTATGATTTATGTTTTTACGGTTTGGATTTACGGTTTATGTTTTTACAATTATTCTTCACTTTTGTAGTCTTTATTCATTAATATCTTGTAAAATCAATTCATTACTCCTAATTTCCGTAACGTAATAATACTACATGATTTAAATGTGTGCGCTTAGATATTTATACGCACAAACGTTGACTTCGAACAGGTGAAATAACACTCTTGAAAGAAATGAAATGAAATCTTTGAGCTTAAGGGAGGCAAACATTAAAACAAGTGAATGATGATGGAAAAATTGGTGGAATAAGAAAGTGGGAGTACTCCGAGAAAACCCATGGACAAAGATGTCGCACCACAAACTTACTTGGCCGGGGATGGAACCAGGGACCCCACGCACCAGAGGCAGGTATTCTATTATTGAGCCACCGAAATGATTCTCTTGTGGAAGACAATATTTCCTAAGTTTTCCTCAAAGGGCTCTACACAAAGCTCTTGAACTATCGCTGAACCACTCCGCCATCTATTGAAGGAAACATAAAGTTACCTACGTATTCTACATACATTCATAATAACTTAATTATTCTCGCTATAAAACGATAGTTAAGTTGGAGTAAAAATTATGTAAAAGAAATATTGTATTGTGATGATCTGTACAGAACTTCAGAGCTACGGTTCGGATGGAAGTGCGTAAAATTTAAGCTGTAAGATTTGACTGTGACTCTCTCTGAAGATTTTAGCTGCTTGACTCTGTAAGAAGGCAGAGTTCTTTCTATCGGAGGAACAATAACTGACGTGCACAAGCAAAAATAATCTATATAATGAATTCATAATTACACAGTGCTTACAAATGGCATGCCTAATCCTAATTTTCAAGCTATTTCTCTGTATTGCAAACTAGTAATTAGCAGTTTGTCGTAGATCCCATTTTGAGCTACACGGGAAAGGAACTGGTCATCTTACTTCCTGTCTAACTGGTTTATTGGCCACACCTAACTACGTTAGCGTAAAATGACTGAAATCTACCTTTAGGTACAACCTTCATACAAACAGACACATTTGGCTCCAACAAACAAACAAACAGATAAGTTACCTAATATATAAAAACATTATAAAAACAGGGGCATCATCTAGGAAGCAGGAGGGGGTAATCGCCCTCTCAAGAGTTTGAGGAATACGTATATTTTAATCGTTTGTCTATTAATATACTAGTACAAAACGTGAAAGTCTTATGTCGGTGATGCTCTTGCTCCCACCCCTTCAAGTGAAGTCTGAAATGACACCCCTGTATAAAAATAAGGAAAAAAAACTTTCCACTCTATAAGTTGAAACACGTCAGCCATTTTTAGTTGTAAATTGTGGTGTACAATTATTTTAAAAAGTATAGTATAAATTCGAAATGTTCCATCTTCGAATATTTGGATAATATGTATCTAGGTATACTCTTCAAATATTCATTATTTGAGCATTAGAATAGAATATTATTAGAATAATATATTTGAAATGAAATTAAACGAAATAAAATCTTTCAGTTTAACATTTCACGATTATGCCCGTTAGGCTGAGGGAAATGGATGATTAGGACACATAAATGCTAATAGAATAATTGGTGGAATGAGAATGTGGCTGAAAACGGAACTATCCCGAGAAAACTCACGGGCACAAAGGTTGTTGTCTACCACAAACTTAATTGGTCGAAAATCGAACCAGGATTCCCACGCACCAGAGCTGAGCTCTCTACCACTGAGTCACGGAGTCCCCAATATATTTAAATAAAGAAATGTAATTTGAATGGACGAGTCATAACGAATATTAGAATAATGGGGTGAAAAAATAGTACGTAACTAATTTTAATGAATTTGGGTAAGTATTGAAAAAAAATGTTCGAATCTTTTGCGCCAGTAGGTATTCAAACATCTTTTCACGTATCCATAAAGGTACTTTTCCATTGAGGAACGTCCCCTCACCTTAATTAAAATTATAGCTAACCGTATCATAATAAATTATAGAATTTGTTGCTTATTAATCAAATAACCCAGTTTTTGTTACTATAAACAGGAGAATCATGCTATAAATGTTAGTAGAACTATGTCACTGTCAGCATGGAATTAATATTATACTACAGCATAATGTATTATTTATATACTGTACTTTTACGTATCCTCTAAGAAGCCAGGTTGAATACCGCAAACAGGTTTTCTTTGAATTATTATGATTACTTTCTTGTAATCGTGGGGCCTCACGCTTGTATTTCTAAGACCCCTTGCGAATGAGAATGAAACTTCAAAACTGTATTTGGATGATAAAACAATGGAAACATCTCTTTAACTCCACACAACGAGTTCATAAATTACAACTTAATTGAAAGAAAAATAACGAAGGCAAAAGGTAATGCATGACGTATGCAACCAGACGAACATTGAAGAGTAGGTGGTTGCATAAATTCGGCAATGCCAAAGCGTGAACAATTTTTTAAAAATAGGAAAACATTTGCGTTCGAACAAACATAAATCTCATTGAAATTTTATTTATAGGATCATTTCGCTGAATATGATGGTGGATGTCGTTTCTCTGCAAGACTCTGGAAGCGTTCACTAGACGTCAATATTTCGGTCATTGCAGATGGTAAACGCAATATAGAACAGATACCTTACTAGTTTTTGGAATTTCTCTTAGCCTAGACGATATAACCATGGGACAAAACTTAAAAGATTTTTTTTTTTTAAATAATAATGTGCAAGTGAGGGCAGTCAATAAAATGCTGAAGACAATATGAATAACTACAAAACGCAGGGTTAAGAAAAGCAAATTGATCACATGCCGTAATTGAGCATTTCGTAACATCAGTACTGAAACCAAACCAAGTTGATGGCACTTTTGAACTTATCCACACGTTCCCCAATATCGTAGCCAGGAAAGTTTTTTTTTTTGCCATGCATAACGCAGCATTTTGCAGAAGTGTCATTTGGGAAGGACAGTAACAATTGCGCAACCACAATTGCAGAAACATCTACTTTTTAATAAATTATATATTAATAAAAACATGAAATCCAATTTCGGTGGACAATTTTTCTCTCCCTCACCTTGCAAAATTTGAAATGACAATACTGTTTACATACTCCCGTAGATAGTTGGTTTTAAATGGCAAAATGCAATTTTGTTGTAAAGCATATGTCGAACATTGTAATAACTCACAACTTTTACTTTGCTGGAAAAATTGTTATTTATTTATTTATTTATTTATTTATTTATTTGTACAGGGCAAGTCAAAATGATGAACCCAACTTCAGAAATTTATTCTGTGAAATCTAATAAACATAGTTATGGTGCGATAAGCGCTTCGAAAGGTTAGCTTTCGTTTTCACGCATTGTTTCCACTTTCTACCGCTAAGAGTCAGCAGTGAGCAGTTAAGGAAAATAGCGTTGACTGGAGATCTTGTTGTGTGCTTGTTGTCATGTAAACAAGCCTGTGATTAGTGCGCAAAGGGGTTTTCGTACCAAATATCGGAGAGGCCAATTTACGAGGAAGTCCATTCGTACCACTTCCAATAATAAGCCAATTAGATGACCTGCGTACCAGCATCATAGCAGCTATTTGCTGATATTAACCGCAAGATCCTACAAAGGGTTTGACAGGAGATAGACTTTCGGCTTGATATGTGCCATGTTACGCGAGGTGCTCACACAGAACACTTGTGATATGTTTGAAGAAAACTTTGACATTTTACTTTTCTTAGTACATGTCTCACAATAACATATGTTTCTTAGATTTCATGGAACAAATTTCTGAAATGGAGTTCACCTTTTTGACTTGCCCTGTATACTTTATATGTAAGAAAATATACTGGTACCAGCTAGATTGCATCTGTTGTTTGTCTTCCTTAAGGCGATACACATTTCTTTCATCCACACAAGAATGGTGACATAAATGTGGTTTGCTCAGATTTTATTTTTATGTTAAGTCATGTATAATTGCAAAGCTACAGCACGACAAATGCCAATCATTATTATCAGTATCCAATAAATATGTTATTCCAAAACATTGTGCTTGTGTTAGTATTAGTTCATATAGAGTAATATTGTTGTTATTCATAAGAAATGTACAATGTTCACTTCACACTAAATTGTCAAATACTCATCATTGTGGTGCTGTATGTCTTTACAAATTTCATACATGGATGTCGTACTCTCAGTACACATTATCAATGTGTGTTAGAGTCAACCCGTTAGGGATTCGGTTGAAAGCGCGTTTTGTGTGTGCTCTGCAACGGACGTTGACGAAGTTAATTTTTGTTTTAATCTCTTGGTGTGCTAATTCAACAGGACCTGGCGCCTAGACAAAGTGTATTGATTGCAGCTCACTGAACGAGCACACACTACTTTGGAAAATCTGATTTACGGCAAAGAATTACAGAGTGAATGTGGGTTAAATTGTGTGTGCTACTCGAAAGATAATGCACCAATGCATGCAAGTATTACTTCTGTGTCATTGGGAAATGATATATACTGCAGGCGATATGATAATATCAAACTGTATTGAATATGATATGACAAAGCTACATATAAAAGAAAGGAAATTCAATAAATATACAAGATAAATATTCATTTTATGATTAGAGATTGTAGACTATTATTGCTATAACCATTTTTAATAGGTATGATATTGAGGTGTTACGTTGAACTACAATATAATATATATTCTCTCATTTATATTTGGTCCATGGACTTCACGATTTATAGTTTAAAAAATCATAGTCACTCTACTTAGTCTAAACTAAATGCAAGCATTTTTGAGGATAAATGTTTTAAGAGTTTATATTATTATTTACTGGTTAATAGAAAAAGGAATCTGATAATAATAATAATAATAATAATAATAATAATAATAATAATAATAATAATAATAATAATAATAATAATAATAATAATAATAATAATAATAATAATAATTATTATTATTATTATTATTATTATTATTATTATTATTATTATATTTATTAGTATCGGTTCTCCCTTCATTTCGGAGTATCGCAGAGGACCGTTGCGTTTTTTTCGCAATTAAGCCGGTGAATTACCATTTCAATACCCTGATAAAAGATCTTCAAGTTTCATGTGTCTAATCTTAAGAGATTCCGATATAAATATATACACAGAGAAAAATCCGTTCTCCGGACAGCGGTATATTGTACAAATATACGGTATCCTCTTGCTTACTATAGAAATCAGTACGGAGCATACATTATCCGTATGCTACATAGCCACTGCCCTTAGATGTTACATCATACTGTTGCAGGATGTCTGACATCTAACAGTTTTCCGTATATCACATGCATATACTTATGTTACGTTCGTCAGCTATATGTTATGTACGTCCATTTGTATGTGAGATCCTGACGGCCTACATTGTTTCATACGGAAAGTACGTATAAATGGAACACTTATACAGAAAGTATTATAAAACATGCGTTTTCAGTTATACGTCTGCTGTACGTTAAGTCCAAAAACTACAGGAATTACGCATGTAACCTACCTTTTTAAGTACGGCCACCTACAATTTTTTCTTAGTGTACACACATCTTATTATGACAATTCAAATACCACTCCTTTTTCTTCTAAGTTCTTTTCTTCTCTTCTAACAGGGGCACTGTGGCTCATCGATCCCTGGGCAAGTAAGTTTGTGTTTGACAACATTGTGTCCGTGGATTTTCCCAGGTACTCCCGTTTTCTCTCACATTATCATTCCACCAATTCTTCCATTATCCACTTGCTTAAATCATCTGTCTCCCTTAGCTTAACGGGCGTAATCGTGAACGTTAAAATGAAAGATTTCATTTCATTTTCATTTTTCTTCTCTTGTAGGACCAATATTAAAAGAACAAGAAACACATATTTAATTATTTTCAATACATTTAGTAAATTTCATGTCTAATATTAAGGGATTCCGAGATAGAACATCTTACTATAACAATTGTAGTCCCACATTTTTCTCTACTAACACCGTTTTCTTCCATTCTAGGTCAAGTATCATAAAATATTGAAATCACATGTCTAATTACTTTAAATGAGAAGTTGGTATTCTACATTTCATGTCTAAACTTAAAGAATTCGGAGATATGGACATTTTAATATAATAATTCCCACCCCCTTTCCCCTACTTCCCCGTCGAATTTTCACAAATCATTCCTTAGTGGTATCTTACATCACAAATCCTATGCTCTGTACAAATTCCAAGTTTCTAGTTTACGTGATTTGGTCTGGACCTTGATCAGTCAGTCAGTTACTCATTCAATTACCCTTTTAGAATTTCTTTTATACAGAGAGACGAAACAGTATTAATTGAATATGGTTTCGCGAAAGAGTTTCACGCCAGAATAAAAGCTTTTCGTTCCTGTTAGGAGGATAAGAACTGCATCTGAAACTGGAATTACCTAGACCGATGGTAATATGGTGCTGATTTCCTCTGACCCGAATGGTGTGTTAACGATACACCCAAAGTTACACTTGATTATTAACTTACATAAACAAACCTTTCACCGATCCCCTTAATAATCCAATTGCATTTCTTGTGCTCTTACCTCTCCTGAACCCGAACTGTTCCTCCTTCACTTTTCATTTGTTCTTCCATACAACCTTCTGTTCAGTATTCGGAGCATAATTTTTGCTGTATGAGAAATGAGACTAATAGTATGGCAGAAATATAATCGAGGGTATACGGGAGTGTAACATTTTTATGGTCTAGTGTATATGAACTTTAAATCTACACTGTATGTAGGCATTCGCTAAAAATTGAATACATACTCTCTTTGTTTGGTTTGCTATCAATGTTGTTTTCGTGAAACTAAATTCTTAACAAAACCACTGATTATACGTATGGATTCATCAAAGGAATTCCCGAAAATTTAAATACATATATGCAATTTTATATCTGGAAATTCTATACCACCCAATGGCATGCATCGGCTATGCATGTTCCATTCTTAGAAATTATAGTCTGCACATATATTTAGTCTGGAGCCACTGTATTCAGGAATTATATTGCAGTCCACGAAAGGCAATACTTCCGACATCAATTTATTATTTATAAATTTACATGCATACAGTTATAGCCACCCAGATCACAGTACGGACAAGTAATGATTGAAGAAAGGTAAAGTGGCACAAACATATTATGTACTGTAGTGATTTTTTTTTGAGGGGGAGGGGACGGGTGATGGTATACACTATATTTTTGTACACAATCGAGAGTATATTTACTAAGATTTTTACCATCACATCGCTACTTGAAGATGCTGCAGGATCATTGGGTTAATCGAAGTTAAATATTCAGTGTAGCTACATGAAACGTATAATATGAAAACATATTAAGATTTTCCTTAAATATGACGATTTTTCTCAAAATACTATGAAAGATGAAAATTTGAAACTCATATTTCGATTCGACATTCCATGATAACATTAAGATCCTTGTTCCCATTGCCCTACGAAGTATGGTTTAAAATATAAAATTTTATATTTTGCCTCTCTCAATATATAAACGTTTTATCTGAAACACTTCGTATACAACAAATATTCCAGTGAATATTATTATATCCTATAATTATGTAAAATAGGAGTAAGCGTTAGGCTACCAGATTAGACAATCTTATCTGCTATTGACCTAATACTGTATATGCTGCAAATAAAATGAAATAAAAGAAGAAAATAATGGTACCATCACAGTTTGAATAACTTGAAAGCGTTTTTACATTGGATGAAAGGAAACTCTCCTCTGAAGGTGACAATGAAATTCACATTTTGTTAGTTTTTATTAGGTTTCCTTCTATTTATAACACCATTCATTTCAGAGAAACCAAATAAGAAAGAAAAGAAAACATCTTTTAAGTCGATTTGTGAATATCTTGTCTGGCATCGAACAATGTTAAAAGTACAGTTTGTGTCTGTCTGTCGAGTTTAATCTTTAAGAAAGAAAGAATACAGTATGTCGACCACGAGAGGGCGACATGGAGCAGTTACTATGTATTTTGTATGCACCAGTCACCCGACAGCTTCTTTATGCAGCACGGAAGGCCCAGCGACAAAGACATCAACAGAGGTATTTTGACTGCACGACTGAACTTAACAGCCTTCATCCTGAATAAGCTAAATCAAGCCGTCACAGATAAGGTGAATGCGAGAGTAGAAGGCTCCATAACTTTTTAAGATTATTTCTTGACTCTCGACCGTTTTCCTTTTGATGGGATATCGCTGCTGTATACTCACTCAGAAGTATTTTATTTCCTCTTTTGTACGACAGACGTTACAGGAAAAAGGCATTGATCTGAAACGTCAATTGATATACTTTGATCCCTGAAGTTGACAATAGAACAGTTAACTTGGTCGCTTTCCATTGGAGATAAAAGCTTACGTTAGAAGCTAGTATCAAAATGTTCAATTTAAGTATCCATAGTTACTCAAGATAACTTGATTTAAAATTAGATTTTTTGTTCACTTCTTAAATTTCAGAAAGAAAAATTTTCTCAAGGGAAAGTTTAGAAGCTCTCTTTAGAACTTCTCCAGAATACATGATCGATTCGATTTCAGTTCCAATTTTGTTCATGGAATAGACTGGAGAAAAAAATCAACTACACGAGACGCTATTCAGAGTACGATTCTGTCATTCTTTTCGCGTATATCGAGAGACAAATTGTATAGCTTGATAGAATTCAGTCGACTCAGAAACGTTCCATTCGATGGGGTTCAGCAATAGTTTCAGTCCAAGCTGAGAAAAGAAACCCAAAACTAGGGCCTACATGTTACGAAAACTCACTACTTTTAAGAAACTAACGTCTACGATACTTGACAATCTATTTAATATACAAGGAATAGCCTTACCACTACTAGTTGTTTTAAAACAATTAAAGTACTAATACCTATTACGGAATTAGTGACTATTTGAAAGATAATCTATAGTTTTAGATGATTTGTTAGTTTATTTGGAGTTTAGCATTTCGTTCAGCACTGAGAATACATCACATGCTCGTTGAGTACAGCTTAACGCGGAATTTAAAACACTTCAGCTCCCCCTGGGAATCAAACGTGGGTCTCTTGTGCCGAAGGTATGTACACCTACCATATAACCACGACGAAGTTCCTGTATTTTTAGAATATAGTAAACGTGTATTTCTAGAGTATAGTACTGAACACAACTTATACATTAGTCCGATATGTTTATGTCTGTTCAGGGGAATATTCAACAAGCAAGGTTACATGAAATGAGGCATATTAAGATAATACTGAGTGACACTGCCATGTTGAAGTAACACTAACTGATTCAGAAAACCATACCTGTGTCAAAAAAAAAAAAAAAAAAAAAAACGTATGGAGAGAAAAATAATCTAAAAACATACACAAACAAAAGACACCTTATTAGAGGGGCTTTAAATTTCTATTTTATCTCATTTTCTGTTGCAAGTTTGAGGATTTCTGGATGGGCCTGATCCCCCATTTCTTTCGGTACAGTCTTGATGGAAATCGAATTCAAAATCTTTTTGTAACTGTATGCGTTGACACATAATTATGACATATATACATTTTCGCTTTGATCTGTTGAGTCTATACAGTGGACTTGGAATAAAAATAAAAAATCTTTTATTCTTATTATTATGAGCAATGCTTTTTAATACTAGTATGCTTAAGCATAAAACGGTAATGTGGGTTGGCGGTAAAGCTTTGTAATTATTGCACTACCCTAGAGGTAAATAGAAACAATTGTATGATGTATATACATACTGTGTTTATGTTGCGTATGTTGTGTCTATGCACAGAGAAAAATCCGTTCTCCGGACAGCGGTATATTGTACAAATATACGGTATCCTCTTGCTCACTATAGAAATCAGTACGGAGCATACGTTATCCGTATGCTACATAGGCACTGCCCTTAGATGTTACATCATGCCGTTGCAGGATGTCTGACATCTAACAGTTTTCAGTATATCACATGCATATACTTATGTTATCTTCGTCAGCTATATGTTATATACATCTATTTGTATGTGAGATCCTGACCGCCTACATTGTTTCATACAGAAAATACGTATAGATGGAACACTTATACAGAAAGTATTATAAAACATGCGTTTTCAGTTATACGTCTGCTGTACGTTAAGTCCAAAAACTACAGGAATTACGCATGTAACCTATCTTTTTAAGTACGCCACCTACAATTTTTTTTCTCAGTGTGCGTGCTCGATTCTATGTAAACAGTTACAACCTTTTATTCAGATTTAATAAACAGCAAAACTTCATGTTCAGCATCATCATTCCATTTTTAAACAAAGACAGGGAGCGAACGTAGCAGAACGGTGACTGTTAAACTTTAGGAATTAACGTTACTCACAGACTCAGACATTTCCCTTTCATAATAAAATGGTTCGTATTTTAAATTAAGATGGACAAGATATGGTTAGAACTTACTGATCTTTCATACCGAAACGGTTCACAAAATCACAACTGACAATCTGAATCTTTCAGAATGTATCGTTTTTGTGTTTTAAGGAAAGCAACAGTTCACAAAGTAAATATATTATCAGTTTATTAAAACTTGTAGATATAGTTTAGAAACTATTTACTGATAAAGTATACTTTCTTTTCTTTCCGTTTACGTATTTTTTATATTTTAAAGAGAAGTCGGATTATATATTAAAGCACCAAGTTAACAATAGTGATCATGGGACGAAACGAGTGAATGAAGACATGGAAAAAATCGTTTAGTGCAATGAATGAGGAATAAACGTTTTATTTTAGAGATAAAACAAAATCAGGCGCGCGGTAGGGATGGCCAGAACCGGTTCCTAGTGGAACCGGTTTTCGGCTCTGAAATGATCCGGTTCCGGAATCGATTTTTCGGATCCAGGTCTGAAACCGGTTCCAAGGTCTGGAACCGGCTCCGGAACCGGTTATGAAAATCATATCTTCAAGGGCGGAACCGGTTCCGCCGGAACAGGAACTTTGTGGCCATCCCTAAGCTAAATCCGAGCTGCTGGTAGGCTGTGAACAGTCAGCTAGATTAAATGGTGGAAGCGACAGGAAGGCGGCTGCCGCTTGTCTCATTTGGCTAAACAAACGGTAACTGGCAAACTCATTGGCTAAACAAGCAAACTGGCAAACTCATTGGCTAAACAAGCAAACTGGCAAACTCATTTGGCTAAACACCTATTGGTGGACCAAAAAATTTTTCTGGGGGCAACAAGCGGGTCTGGGCGGGGAGGGCACAAGCACGTGGTCCTCTTTGTAGTATTTTGAAGGTAAACTTTGTGCCTTCTTTAGGGATCTTTGGGAGCTTTCGGATCCAGGTCTGGAAGCTGATCCTAAGATCCGGTTCTGGAACCGAGTTTTCAGTTCCAGGTCTGGAACCGGTTTCTAAGATCCGGTTCTGGAACCGAGTTTTCAGTTCCAAGTCTGGAACCGGTTTCTAAGATCCGTTTTTGGAACCGGGTTTTCAGATCCAGGTCTGGAACAAGAACCTGCCGGAACCGGAATTTTGTGGCCATCTCTAGCGAGCGGTCGAAGAACGGGACAAACGCCAACTTGATGAAATCTGATGTTTGCAGTAGAACATCAATATTTAAGTACCTTTTATAGGTCTTCGGTAATTTCTGGAACCTTTCTGTTTGTGCGTAGTTGAGTCGAACAACAAGACATATGTACAATCCACCCCAGATGGGCACAGCATGTACAGAAGTCTTAAATGGCCTCCCTTGCACAATTTACTAGCTGGCGGGTGTTCTATTGTTCGGCCAAATGTCTCAAATATACTGTAAATACGGATTGATAGCAAACATATTTAAAGATATAGATGAAGCGTTTGTTCCTGCAGATAGTAGTCGTAAACGCTATTTCTATACAATATTTTACGTTAATGTAATGGAAGATAAGCGTCAGAGACGCATTTTTAAGTAGTTTTGTTTATGAAAACTACTTGGTAGATTATCATCAGTTTTGACGGAGGATCTAGAGGATCAAAAATTAGGGATCAAATTCGTTGGTTGAAGGAATCCATCCATCTGGAGTGGTAGAAATCAAGCAGTTCCGTTTTTAACGTTGATCACTATAGAGCAAAAATAGCAATACGAGATAGCGAGAAGCTGTTTCCTACAATCGTGTTAACACTTTAACGGAAACACGTGTCTTTCAGATTCAGTGGTAAATTGTAAAACAATGGTGGCACCCCTGGCTGCTCGTAAAAGTTTTAGTTTATTTGGATCTTTTATTTTACACTTTTACATATGTTTATAAAAAAAAAACAACCTTAAATACATTTCAAAGTAAATATAATACAAAATTGACTTATATGTCTCTGAGACCTTACGCTTCTCATAACGTTTGTGAAATGAATGTTTCGGTTAAAGTGTTAAAGGTCCCACCTCCACACTTCAAAAACCTGAAGTGGTAGAAGTCTATATCCACTTTCGGTTTCAATATTCATTAAGGAAAGATAACTCTATGCGAATCAATTCATTCATGTAGTGTACACGTTACTGCTACTTATAGGAAGAGAAACATGACTAAAGGACATTCACTAAAGGAAGAACTGTATCATGAGGGATGCGCTAGAGAAGTGCTTCTCAACCGTTGTGTCACGCAGCACCATTGAGTGTGTCGCGAAATTTTAGAATGTAAAAATTATAAAAAGTTTAATAATTAAATAATATCAATTTTGAGATATACTCTGTCAGTCAATGCCTTCAGCGGCAGGAACAATGCTCAGTACTACACACAGGTATTACTTCGTAGAAACTTAATTAGTCTTACACTACTATAATGCATATTGTTATTAATAAAATATCCAATAGGTGTGTCGCGCCATATGAAGATTCTATTAGGGGATTTCAATGCGAAAGTAGGACGAGAGGATATTTTCAAACCGATTATAGGGAACGATTATAGGGAACGAAAGTTTGCATAAGGAAAGTAATGACAACGGTGTTAGACTCGTGAACTTTGCAACATCCAAAAACCTAATCGTGAAGAGTACAAAATTCCCACATCGCGACGTTCATAAATACACTTGGACATCACCAGACGGAAAAACACATAATCAAATTGATCACGTTTTAGTAGATAGAAGAAGACAATCTAGCATAATTGACGTCTGGTCGTTTAGAGGGGCTGATTGTGACACTGATCACTACCTGGTAGCAGCGATAATACGGGAGAGATTATCGTTGAATAAAAGTAATACTCAATGTCCGAAAACGGAGAGATTTAATTTAAAGAAATTAGAAGAGAGCCAGGTAAGAGAGGAATACCAGATTGAAGTTTCGAATAGATTCTCGGTTTTAGAAGACTCGGAGTGCACTAGTGTTGAGGATACTTGGATTGAAATTAGAGATAGCATTAAAAGTTCAGCAATAGAAAAACTGGGACACGCGGAAATACGTAGGAACAAACCATGGTTCGACCAAGAATGCATTAAACTAGCAGAGAAGAGAAAACAGGCAAAATTACGGTGGCTACAAAATCCGAATGAAATAACTACACAAAATTTCGCAGATATCAGGCGGGAAACTTCCAAAACTTTTAGAACAAAGAAACGGGATTTTTTGAAAGCTAAAATTAAGGAACTTGAAGATAATAGTAAAAATAAAAATATTCGGGACATGTATAAGGGGATCAGCGAATTTAAGAAAGGCTATCAACCTCGTGCTTATATATTAAAGAAATCTGACGGAACAGTTCTCACTGATACGGATAGCCTCTTAAATAGATGGAAAGATTTCTTTGACGATTTGCTGAACACGCAGCCAAAAACTAATGTGCGTGGAGAAAAGGAGATACACACCGCAGAACCGTATATTCCAGAACCCAATCGAATAGAAGTGGAAGCCGCTATAAAGAAATTAAAGAAACACAAATCTCCGGGTGTAGATGAAATTCCGGCTGAGTTAATTTTAGCTGGAGGCGAAAAATTGTGGAACAAGATACACAAACTCATTCTCCTTATCTGGAACAAGGAAGAATTGCCACAAGAGTGGAAAGAATCAATCATTGTTCCAATTCACAAGAAAGGCGACAAAACTGACTGTAATAATTATCGAGGCATTTCTCTTCTGTCAACATCCTATAAAATCCTTTCAAATATTCTGTTAGCAAGATTGACCCCATACGCAGATGAAATTATTGGAGATTATCACTGCGGATTTAGACGAAATCGATCAACTATCGACCAAATATTTACCATTCGCCAAATACTCGAAAAGAAGTGGGAATACAATACCCCGGTACATCAACTATTTATTGATTTTAGAAAGGCTTACGACTCGGTTAGGAGAGAAACATTATACAACGTTCTTACAGAGCTTGGAATACCGAGAAAGCTAATTAGATTAATTAAGATATGTTTAAGTGAATCCCAAAGTAAAGTCCGGGTAGGAAAATTTTTGTCCGCGAGCTTCCACGTCGAAAATGGGCTGAAACAAGGAGATGCGTTGTCGCCATTATTATTTAACTTTGTGCTGGAATACGCCATAAGGAAAATCAAAGATAGCAATCAGGGCCTAGAGCTGAACGGCATTCACCAGGTTATGGCATATGCTGATGATGTAAATTTAATAGGGGATGATAGGAGAACAGTAGAAATGAATGCAGAGATCTTATTAAACGCTTGCAGGGACATGGGTTTAGAAGTAAATGCAGAGAAAACTAAATACATGGAAGTGCGTCGGGACCGTAATACGGCAAATTGTGGAGGCGTTAAAATATTAAATAATACTTTTGATAAAGTGGATATTTTCAAATATTTAGGATCAATATTAACACACGAAAATCATATTCACGAAGAAATTAAATGTCGACTAAAAGCAGGGAATTCGTGTTACTATTCGGTTCAAAATCTCTTGTCGTCGCGAATTCTGTCGAGGAATTTGAAGCTTAAAATATATAAAACGATAATCATGCCTGTTGTTCTGTATGGTTGCGAAACATGGTCGCTTACTCTGAGGGAAGAACATAGACTGAAAGTATTTGAGAACAGGATCCTGAGAAGAATATTCGGACCCAAGAGGAACGATAATGGGGAATGGCGGAAGCTTCATAACGAGGAACTACATAGTTTATACGGTTTACCCAACATTGTTAGGGTCGTCAAGTCTAGGAGGCTTAGGTGGGCAGGTCATGTAGCTAGAATTGAAGAAAGTAGAAAAGCTTTCAAAGTCTTGACTGGTAGACCCATAGGAAAACGACCATTAGGAAGACCTAGGCGCAGATGGGAGGATAATATTAAGATGGATCTCGCAGAGATAGGAATGCAAAGTAGAAACTGGATCCAATTAGCTAAGGATAGAAGTCAGTGGAGAGCTTTTGTGAACGCGGTACTGAACCTCCGGGTTCCATAGGCCATTGAGTTAGTTAGTTAGTTAGTGTCGCGATGTCGTGAGTAATCAGTAACGTGTGTCGTCAGTCAAAAAAGGTTGAGAACCACTGTGCTAGAAGGTATGGTAGCAGGAAAGAGAGGGAGGGCAGAATTGATGAGCAGTATCAAAATAGAAAAATCGTACGTGAAGACAAATAGGTTGGCTGAAGACCATGGAACATGGAAGCGTCTCAGTTGCAGCATGTGACCTGCCAATATTGGCAGAATAATTATGATCATGATGAAGCATGAAATTTGGGCTTTTTAAAAATATAATTCTTTATTTTTATAATTTTCTTCTTTTATTTTCAAGAGCCTTTTCGTAAGCGTGAACTTTAAAGCATCTGTATTATAGCAGCGAGATGCAGATAATGGAAAGTAATTTTTCGTAAACTTTGATTCAACTTTACTAATAATTGAACAAATTAAGAGGTTGAATGAAGACTTTATTTTTCCCCACAAGCACAACCTAATGGAGAATTGGCCTCGCTTGTGAAGGAAATTAGGTTAATGAAAAGTTTTTATCTAAAAGATCAGTGAATGTGGAGGAAATTACAGATTATATTGGCTGGCTGGGATTTTTGTTTCAGTAGGAAAAGGGGGGAAAAAACCAAGGCGCTGAAGAACTGTTCTTTTGTTTAAAGGGAATGGTGAAAGATTATTAAAAGAAAAAAAGAGGGCAAGGGAATGGAATAAAGCTGAAGAAAATATGCTATAGAAAAAGAAAGAAAGGTTAATAGTAGAAACAAGGAAGTGATACAATAGAAAGGAAATTATTTTAAGTAAAAGAAAGTATAAAGTTCGTGATCAGAATGGACCATTCTTACTTATATAGGACAGAGAATTAGAAAACTAAAGTTTCTCTATCTTTGTCTTGTAGAGCATACAACAAATAGGCAACCTCAGTGAAAAAAAAAAAAGGTACGAAGCTAGATAATTGGAATAGAATATGACTTAAAATGAAAAATATAAATAAATTGCACAAGGTAGATTTAGCAATAATAAGATAGAAACGGAATAAAACTAATAACAAATAATATAAAAATATATAATACTTTAACAAATACATTGTTTTCCAAATTTGTTCCTGGGTCTGCAGTGGCTCAGTGGTACAGTGCTCAGATCGGGTGAATGGGATCCTTGGTTCGATCCCAGCTTGCACCTAGTGAATTTTGTAGTGGACTAACATCGTGTGCGTGGGTTTTCTCGGGGTTCTCCTGTTTCCTCCTACTTTCTTCACTCCACCATTTTATTCATTTTCATCATCACCGTCTCCTTTAGCCTAACGTAAACCTGAAAGATTTCATTTCATTTCTTTTTGAAATTAGTTCCTTGCTTTCTTTAATATGTTAATGTTCCAGTAAGACTTTGTTGCAAGATTTTATTAACTAACATTTCTTATAATAATAATAATACGTAATAAAATAATAATAATAATAATAATAATAATAATAATAATAATAATAATAATAATAATAATAATAATAATAATAATAATAATAAATGGAAATTAAATTTATAGCATTCATTTTTTACATCACAAGTTTATTTTCTAAAACCTTTTCGGAGGACAGTGGTTTCACCGAAAGATGACCTCGTAGACCCAAAAAATACATTCAGGCGTAATAGTCTCACATACCCTTTCCAATTTGTGCATTATTATTCATTCCCACCGTCGCTTTTCTGTTAGTTGTTGTATGCACTTCAATTTCCATATGAGTTTCTTTGCTAGTTGACACATGCATTCTTGTCTGTCTAAAGTGTTAAAGCAGTGCTTTCAAGTTGTTTATTATTATTATTATTATTATTATTATTATTATTATTATTATTATTATTATTATTATTATTATTATTTATTGCACAGTATCTTTTGTAACGAGTATCCACGGCACATTAACCTAACGTAACGTGAGCTCAAGTTTCTGTATTTTGTTTTGCTGACTCAGGACATTCAGTGTAAATCAATTTATTTATGCTCTTTTAAATATTTTCTGTTGTTTCTTTTCCAGAATTAATATCAAGTTATTTTAATTAATTTTTATTAGAAAGTTCATAGTCTCGATATTTTTGCAGCAGACTTAGCGAATCTTTTACAGATTGGCGTGTCGAGGAACAAACATTAAGAAGAATCAGTGAGGTTCAAATATGTAGTTTTTACATTCTTGTATATTCTATTTTGTTAAAATATGCATTAAATATTTTGTTTTCTAGTTTGAATAATGTTTTTTCTCAAACTACTTTAACATTACATCATTATTATATTTTGTGAAACTTTAGATCATTTGAACCTAATTAAACTTTTGAATTTTCGAAATATTTTTTCTTGATTATTTATTTCTTTTCATGAATGATGATTTTACATAAATCATTTCGGGAAGAAGCACAATTAGTACGAGGAGGAGTCCGGAAATAAGTTTTCCCAGGCGACTGTGAATAGAGGTGGGGATGCAAGACCAAAAAATAGCATGTAACATTAAAGATCAGACGTTACTTTATTTTTCGACATAAGTACCACGTACATTGAGATATTTGTCATACCAGTATATAAGCTTCCAAAACCTTTCCAGGAAGAATTCAAGGCTCTACATACGGAAGAAGAGTCGACTTCAGCATTGCTTAAAAAAAGCGCCTGTTGCCGAGAGTCTTCCTCAAAACCGAAAACAGATGGAAGTCACTGGGTGCACATGCAATCGCTGTCTTGTTTTCCCCATTGCTGTCGGTTTTCTGGGCAAAACAAGAGGATAAATTTATTTTCAGATTTCCCCTCGTAGTTTATTAGTTTTTTTTTACTGAAATATATCAAAGAGTAGGTGAAATTGTTTTTCTAGGAAACTAGAGTCTAATAAAAATTAATAATTTCAGAATGGGAATTGTTATTGCAAATGTTTGTTTTTACTTACTGTTAATAAAATATAGCATTCTTTAAAATATTGAATATTTGAATTGCTGCTTTCTTTGTGTGATATGGGTATTAATGTAGTTCATTGATTTTCTATGGGTTAAAAAGAAGAAGAAAAAAACAAATTGGAAACAAAACGTGCTAGTATTATTTTTATAATATTCTACTCGTAGCGTGTATTGAATCACTTTTCTAGTATACAGATTTCCATTAATTTTGTTCAGTTAAAATATTCAGTATTTAAATATTTTTTTATTTCTCAGTATTTAATTTTCTTGTTAAAGAAGAAATAAACATTCTAAATGCTGTTGCTTCTCAAGATATTAGTGTTTATTTTTCCAACCTATTAATCAGAAATGGTTGTTATCGGTTTACTTTTTGTTACCACATAAAAAACTTAAAATCTTTCTGTATACTTAATTTTTCTTTGTATTACCTTAAAGAATATTGAAATATTTGTACCTTCTGTCACTAAATTACAGAAATACAGATTTCATTTAAAAGAAAATTTTGAGTTTCTTCATTGTAAAATACTTTTTGTACACAATCTTTACTTCAATGTCATGTTTTTCGTAAAATATGTATGGACCAATATCGAAATGTTCTTAACATTAATAAATAAATAAATATTAATTTAAAAATAAGAAATTGCCGTTTTTTCATTTCAGTTTATGATTGATTTATTCTAAGTATTTAAATTGCAAGCAGATTATTCTAGCTTCAACAACATACAAATTTCTTCGATTTTTGTCATTGTTCCGTAAAGAACACAAAGACTGTATGTATACATATTAAGAAAGCACACTACTTTGTTTAAAAGTTTTCCAACACAAAGTATGTTAGTAAGCTCTTTAACATAAAGTACAGAAGTATGCATTTTTAGCAGTTACAGATACATTTTTCTAAATAATAAAAAAATACATGCCTTTTCTTCATTAGTATCCCTTTTTCTTGCTTATAAAGAGATATTATAATATTCAGATATGTAATTATGACCTGAAAAGGATAATGTCTTTTGTCTTTCATATTTTTTTTTAATTCGTTCGACTCAGGACACTTAAAAGATAATAGAACTTCTTCAATGTATGTTAGATTTCCATGTGCTGTGCTTACGTATGGAAAGTCTTATTCTTTTTATCTCTCTATCCGTCTATCTGTCGACAGGTGGCAGGGAAAAATAATTCTGATAAAGACAGAAAAGAGGAGCACGCGAATCTTGCCAGACAACAATATTTTAGACTTTATTGTACCCTTTCATATCCCAAGTATGTGAGGTTTTAACCTCATCAATATTTTTCTGAGTTTTAACCAAAAAATCTTATATTTGAAGTTAAATTCGTGCCAATCAACAACAATACTCTAAGCTTTATATACTCTCTCATACTCCAAGTACGTGATATTTTAACTGCACCAATATTTTGGAGGGGGGGATTTAACCACAAATCTTTGAAGCTCTTGGAAGTACACATGTTTGGTATCAATTTAAGCAACACTGCTCTATACTTTACCTAGGTATATTTCATTTCATACCACATGTGGGAAAGATTTTAATCTTTCAAATATCTTTTGAGATTTAACAAAAAAAAAAAAAAAAAAAAAAAAAAAAAAAAATCCGTTAGCCTCAAAAATACTTTCAATCCACTGTTGCCACACTTGGTACAATTGTACCAAATTCAGCCCTTTTTGTCATTCAACGGCCCGTTTGGTACCACGCTGGCATTTTCAGCCCCTTTTATGAAAAAGTTGGTACACTTCTACCCAGTTCAGCACCATTTAACAAATACTTGTCACATTTTTAAAAATGTCAGTAAGACTCTTCCTACATCTCTTTCTTGTGATATCTTTCAGGGAAGGTTCTAGGACTTTGGACCGGTTTTACATGTTTTACAAATGTTAGTATACCTTTTACAAATGTCAGAATACCTTATATTCTTCTTTCATTCTACTATCCTCCTTCAGTCGTGAAATAAGAGAGAATAAGTGCAATAATTTATATTTTAATATTTTATTATAATGTACTGTTTACACACGAACTCGGAGATGATTGATTTGTTCCTACTTTTATGTATTTTTTCATATATGGTCATTACACGATTTTGGTGTATTGGTCACTTTGAAATAGAGGCGCGTTTGATTTCCTTACAATACATACCAAAAATGATAATTGTTTTCCCCTTTAATTTGCGGCCTCTGTTATACTTTCTATGTGCGGGAAAAGTTTCCTTTACTTCCACGGTTGTTCGGGATCCTCTTTGATCTCTTTGATATTTTTAAAAAGAACACTTTCTTTATTTGAACTCTTGGAAGAGGGAGCAAGTGTTCTATAACTTTACCTTTTTTAGTTTCGTGTTATAGAGCCATGTACTATAACACTGATATAGGATAATGAATTCAGCCCTTTTTGTTTCAATTTGGTACTATTTTTCAGCCCACTCCAGAGCTTGGACTGCGGCAACACTGTTTCAATCTTAATCTCAAGCCTTAAAAGACTGATTCATCCATATAGTGCTGTGCCATGCTGTTCCCCTGCGATGCCCCATCCGTGCCACGTCTGTGACCATTCACAAATACCATTCCATGCCGTGCCGTACCGTCCCGCTACTGCTTTCTATATCATTTCCTAATATAGATTCCAAGGAGGGGTCACTTCGTGCCGCATCGAGTTCTCCGAGAAAAGCCGAAGCATTGCGGCTGTCGAGTTGCGACCAGGATGGTTTTTCTTCAAGGCAGCTTGTCGGGCACGGCATGAGAACGGCATATTATGCGTGAATTGAAAAAGACACCCAAATGAAATTTCAACGTCAAAACCCGGAAAGGAACTTCGTGGACCACGGCGTGGGAACGGCAAACTATCTGTGAATTAACCTTTAACCTCAAAAAATATTTTACTTTTTAATCTAAAAAAATTCTAACCTCAGACTTATTTCTATGTATGTGACATGGGATATGGATAGCCATCGTTGAAATCCCTGTTACCCCGAAGATGTTAAAGACTGACTCCATTGGCAAACTCGGTCGAGACAATTGTTCTAGTTGTATTTGTAATATAGCAGAATTAAATATTGCATTTTGCTTTCGTTTAAGTGTTATTGTAGGATTAGATCACAACTTCTTTCTCCATTTTTTCCCACTTATATGGACTCGACGTTTCTGATCAGCCTCAAAATAAGGTTGAAGATTTTGAGGTTGAATGTTAACATGCTAAAAGTTAACAGAATGCTATGTTTACTTATAACAAGAGAATTATGCATGGTCTTTAAAAAAAAATCGTTCTTCATTTGACTCTTTCCTTGTCAACGACTGATCTTTAATTGTTATTCGAAAAGCATTTTAATTGTTTTGCAGTTCAAGGTCGATTGCTATTTAAGCAATATTTACTATGTTTTATTATGCCAAGTGTAAACTTATTTATTTAGATCTTTGTGCATAACTTAGGAACTAAAGGCCAGCACACTACAATATTTCACGCATTTGTATAGCAGATCAAGGCTTACCACCATGCCGAGTTGCATTCAAATCAGATGAGTTCGGTTGATTTTATTTCTTTTCGAAAATGTAATCCAAAAGTTTGACCAGCCATATCTCGGGATCCGAAAGCCTATGCAATACTTAGGTATATATATGATCGAGTTAAGATGATATATCGAGTGTCCTAAACATAGCGCCCTTGAACTACAGAGCACTATTCTACAAGTTAAAATAAAGCGAAATATAATTGTATACCTTTTGGACCCTCATCTGGAGATGTGAATTGCCTATGTAGCAACGCTGCAGATAAAGAACCACAGAATAGATCTACTAATCCATCAAATAGTTCTGCTAGTCCATCAATAGAGGTTTATCACTATGCCTAGTTTGATCTGGTCAGATGAATTCAGTGTATAACTGTTTTTGGAAAATATGACTCAGGAAGCGAAAATCTTGTACAACGTAATATACAGGGTTTGTCCGGGAAGTAATAGGACTGATTTTATTCCGCCATGGCTGTACTTCGGAGCGTGAGCGCACTGACTGCATCCGGTAGAGGGCGTTCCTAGCTAACGAACGAGTGGCTGGTCAGTTGTCTCCGAGCACACGGAGAGTCAGGACAGGCTTTTTGGCGCGACGTGTTTCTGTGCGTGGTGCAAGCCGAAAATGCAGCGTTCGTTAGAGCAGAGGTACGCGATTAAATACTGTGTTAAACTCGGTAAATCTGCGACAGAGACGTTTGATATGATCAAGCAAGCTTACCCAGGTGATGCTTTAGCAAGAAGTGGTGTGTTTCGGTGGCACAAGGCCTTTTCGGAGGGCCGGGAAGAGGTCGCCGATGAAGACCGTGCTGGAAGACCTTCGACTTTGACAAACACCGACAATGTGACTCGTGTGCGCGAAGTTTCGAACTCAGACCGTCGACTAAATATTCGTTTAATTGCCCAGATGTTAAATTTACCAAAAACTGTGGTTCATGAAATTGTGACGGAGCACTTGAACATGCGCAAGGTGTGCGCGAAGATTGTCCCAAAAGTGCTCACTGACGACCAGAAATTGCGGCGAGTGGAATTGTGCCAAGAAAATTTGAACATGTGTGAAAGTGACCCCCAATTTTTGAATAACGTAATCACAGATGACGGATCATAGATCTTTAAATATGATCCCGAGACAAAGAGGCAATCTTCCGAGTGGCACACGCCGGCGTCTCCTCGCCCAAAAAAGGGAAGAATGAGCAAATCCAAGTGAAAACGATGCTCATTGTCTTTTTTGACATCAAAGGCATCGTCCACCATGAATTTGTTCCTCCTGGACAAACCGTCAACACCAAGTTTTACGTGGAAGTGCTCAAGAGACTCAAACGAAGGGTCAATCGGGTCCGACCAGACATCGGAGCCGACTGGAAGCTGCACCACGACAATGCCCCGGCTCACACCGCCTTTCTTGTGAACAGCTACCTGACCAAGGCCGGCATCCCAACGCTTCCGCAGCCGCCCTAGAGCCCAGATGTGCCCCCCCGGACTTCTTTTTGTTTCCTCGCCTGAAACGTCCGATGAAAGGCAAGCATTTTGAGACGACAGAGGGGATCCAAGCAGCTTGCACCGCGGCTCTCAAGGCTATTCCGGAGAATGACTTCCGTGACGCCTTCAATGCTTGGACCCGCGTTGGCAGCGCTGCATCGACGCAGAAGGAGCCTATTTTGAAAGTTTTTAAAGAATTGTAACGATTGGCTCAATATATATATATATTTTAAATCGACTCTGTCCTATTACTTTCCGGACAAACTCTGGATATCACACTTTTTAAAATAATAAATCTGTTAGCATGCCAAGTTTGAATCCGACCGGATGAGTTGAGTTGAACTCCTATAACATACAGCGACCTTGATTTTCCAGGGAAAAATCAAATTAAGAAAGATAAAGGTTTCTTGAAATCAATGAAGTACGGAGTTTTTAAAAATAATAGTGAAACTTATTAGATTATTTATGCAAAGGTGTTTCTATTTCTTCTACCTCTAATTATAATATTTTCTTTTCCTTGCAGGTATGTGACAAATACGTCTTTGCTAGAGTTACTGTAGTATGTATGCAGATACACGATCTTCTGTATTAGACGAAACTTCTTGAGGTAAGATTTGCTGTATTTTCTGAAAGGTAGATAAATATATTTTTTTCTTGTTCTTAATATCTTGTTTGAAGCAGCCTAACTTATGTATATTTTATAGCATAATGACGTTTTAAGTCATATCACCAAACAACAGAGCATATCTAATACTTAACTTCTAACATCTTATTTTACAAAGTAAACAACGTATAATATTACATGACTAGAAACTTTAAGGAGCAGAGAACACTGAAAAAAAGCAGCAATGAGGAAATGTTGCCAGAATAAAACATTAAATAGAAATAAACAGAGTGAAAAAGAAGTAATTGACACCGTTGAAGAAGAAACTGTATTCTGATCTTTATAAATAAAAGGTACATAATTACCACACTAAACTTTTTTGTTACAATTTCTTGAACTAAATCAGTTTATGTTGCAAACAAAAATTATAATGAGTTTTCGAGAAACTTCATCCAAAGAAAATACACCCTCAAAAGAAAACTACTACTTGTAGATATTTTGATAAATTACGCAACGTTATATGTTATTAATGAAATACGAGTATTTATTTATGAAATATGAAGAAAATCGGGACATCGGGACGAATAAATGGATGGACAGACATTCAAAAATAACTATTTTTGCTATGTGGGATACATCAAACTTGTAAATCCGTTGAAATTTCGAATTCATTTTTTTTTTCAAGATCGCCCCATTTTCTTCATTTCTATTGTCGTTCGAAAGTAGTGAAAGGCATATTGGGAAAACGCTGACCGCTCGTAGCCGACGAACATTTCGCATATTCTAACACAGAAAAATTCTTCTCTGTGCCGCATTGCCGGCACCTTGTAGAATGCTGTCACAGGCCTGCCATATAGCGTGCACGCGAGCCATGAGGCGGGCTTTTTAAAGTTTATGACTGTATCTACATCTTCATGTACAAGCCCGTCTACGAAAGTTGTTCAAGTCAATGTTACTTTTTTTTAGAAACAAATAGAACAAATTTCAAAGTGTGCAAAGTGGATTTATTTTTTCACATAACCTCTACCTACAGTTATACACTTATCCTAGCGTTTAACTAATGCCTGGAATGCTCCACGCGCTGAATGTTGTCAGGAATTACTACCGTGGACTGATCCACCACGACCAGGATCATCAGTAATAGAGATACGGCCATCTTTGAAGCGCTTACACCATTCAGTTGTCTTGCTGCGACTGAGTGTCTCATAATCGTACTGAGCCTGAAGTCTTCTGTAAATTTCAGCAGGTTTTATACCCTCGTTCACTAAAAACTTCATCATAACACGCTGTTCCACCTAGACGTTCACACTGTTGTCCGCCATCTTGAATAACGGTCTATCCAGAAGCGCGGGAAATGAGCGCCATCTACCAGTAACAGGACACAGGTGCCAATTTCTACTGCACACAAAACCTCCAGCCTAGGCGTCCATTTAAACCTGGAAAGAAAAAAGTCCCGGATTGAGTTGAAACGACCCTCGCATGTTCGTAATATACTTGTCATTAAACAGTGCTTTGAAACCTGATGAATCATTAAGGCTAACTCTGTATATATATTTACTTATTTATATTAGGATGAACTCTATCTGAAAAGAGGACTTTCAGTCTAATGTAGTATTCCGAATCGCATGTACCCCTATCGGGAATTAAACTTGCATCTGGGAAGGAAATCAGACTAAGAGTAATTAGCTACAAACGATTTGCTATCTTTACCTCCACACCATAATAATAATAATAATAATAATAATAATAATAATAATAATAATAATAATAATAATAATAATAATAATAATAATAATAATAATAATAATAATAATTTTATTTATAAACAGTAAACGTTTCAGTGCACCATGCTAATTTCTAAACAATCACACTAGTAGATGTCGCTACCTGCGATATCGCGTGCCTGTCTGAGCCTAATACATGGAGGCAAGCAATGTGGTGGCTACTTCAAACTAATATGACAATTTAATTGGAACTTAAAAAAATATATTGTTTCAATTTAATTACTTTCGAAATAGGACAAAGCTATAACCGTATTTATATTTCAACATTAATATTTGAACAAATAATCTGGTTAGTGGGGCAACTAAAAATTGAAATGTTAAATATTATCAAATAGCCCGCTTTGCTTTAAAATAAGAAAATGTAATATGTTCCCTTAGTCAATCATTTTTTACTATTACTGAAGCGCTCTCAAATCGATAGAAACTAAGAAAATATAATAAAAAATCAGCAATGTAAAGGTAACCAAGAAAGTTCTGTCGCTTTTTCACCCACCACATTCAAACATTGATATGTCACCTAAGACGTACCTGGAAGATCAAAAATTGTCCCCATCAACTGCTGATAGTACACAGTTACATTGATGGTCTGACCAGTTCCCGATGCACGATGCCGCGAGCAGTCCACCAAAACACAGGACGTCCTTCTGGTGCAATGCTGGTTTCGGCTGTTTTGTACCGGTTCATGGGATGCTACCCAATGATGATGGGGCCTTGGAGTTTCCTACAGGACCCACGTCTTACCACATGTCAACAGAACAACCTGTCCAGAAATGGCTCCTTCCTCAGACGAGACAGCAAAGAAACACAGGTGTCTGCTCGTGTTGTCTTCTGGCCCGGAGTCAAATCATGTGGGACCCATCGACCCAAATTGTAGTGTTTCCACAGTTGATGGAGGTGCTGCCGAATGATTTATCCACTCACACTGAATTGTAGTCCCAGTTTCTGACACGTCTGGTCACTGTTCTCCTCAATTGCTGCCTGGAGATCTCCATTTTGTACATATACTGGTCTTCCGGCACGTGGTGAGCTTTTGAGTGTTTCGTCACCGTCCTTAAACCTTTTAAACCATCGCTGCACTGTTCACATAGTCACGACATCCTCAGCAAAGGCCTGACATATCTTCCATTTCGCTGTAACGGCGTTCGACCCCAGTTTGAACTCGTACAGCATACACGCTCTTATGGCGCTCTGTGGAGGTCCTATATTCGCTTTGTCCTTACACAAGTTTACGATGTAACTGAACTGCCACAAGCAGGTAGTATGTTGGATATACTCTCACCAACAACTGACCTTCGCCTTATCTATATTCGCATTCAACTCACGGTGTGAGAGCCAATCGAACACATACCTCCACAGAAAGCGACAGAACTTTCTTGGTTACCTTCATAGTAAGTATTCTATATAGATAAAAATTAAATATTACTATTGTGAGCTAAATTTTGATTTAAACGGCATCGGAAATGTTACTGTTCATCTCAGTGACCCCTAAAACAATGGATATATTCTGCCCCTCCCCTAAGTTGCACCGTTAAAATGAAGTGAGGAAAACCATCCCAGGCCCGAACCTCATCTATGTTAAAAATTTGATTGAGATCTGTCGGGTGGTTCAAGAGTTATTGAGCCACAAACCTAGCCACTTTCATTTTTATATTTATATGAATTAGAACTTTTAATTAAGCACGATAGTGGGCCGAAGGCTCGGGTACAAAAACTGTTCTTCATATATTGCATTCAATAATCATTTTCTTTATTCTCGGAAGGAAGAAACTAGGTTAAATACCAGACACGTGTATCTCTCTCTATCTATATATACATATATAGGCAGTATTACCAGAATCTCTGTTTTGTTTCTCTGTTTTATTACCTAAAGAGATCAGTGGTCTTTTGTCTGTTCAATCAAATTGACCGTACGCTCAGAGTTCAAGAAACTTGCTGACAACGAAGGAATCATGACCTTAAATGAAATGAAAAGTAAAGATTTTGAGAAAATAAAAATAAAAATACACTTTGAGGAGGATCTATTTTATAGAACTCCCATGCTTTGTATCAGGGTCGTCTTTCTTGTGTTCTGTTATCCTTCGAAGAGTTAAAAAGTTGGTTGACGCGTGTGAGTAGTTGGGGGGAGGGTTTGGGACTCCGAAAGAAGAATCGACAGGGATCTTTGATATTGACTCAGTTGTTTGTGTATTGGATTTCGGTGTGGTGGAGGGAAGCAAAAGGGGTTATAAGGAATGATAGAAATGCGATTGGTCTCCGGAAGAAGAGAATATATACAAGAGAAGAGAACAAAGGATGCTGACTGACTGACGTATGTTGCCCACTATGGAGTTTCTGGAATTACAATCTAAGTCCAAACAGCTGCAGGCTAACTTTTGAATATGAAACAGTTGCTACAAATTCCCTTGATGCATTCAATAAGCATAATGTCACCGACCTAAATATTCTTTTCCAATATCATCTGTTAATATTATTATCGTTATCAGAAGTTATCATGTCATTTATCACAAATTGCAAACTTTCCATGGACTACCTTTCTTATCTAAACTTTTCCTCTTGGTGTAGTATGCTTTAACTTAAAATAAAATGAAATGCAATATTTCAATCTAACGTCCCACGATTATGCCCTTTTAGGCTGAGGGAGACGATGATAAAGACAAATGAATGATGAGGGAAGAATTGGTGGAGTGAAAAAATGAGAGGAAACGGAAGCATCCCGAGAAAATCCACGGACACGATGCTATCCACCACAAACTTTACTTGGGCGGGGATCGAACCAGGGATCCCACTGCACCAGAGGTAAGCTCCCTACCACTAAGCCACCGTGTCCCCCTTATTAATTTAAAGAAATCTTGTTTACCGAAACTCCCTTATACTTAGGTAGTATTCACTCTGTTCGTGTTTCCGTCTTCCGTCCGGAGGGGGAAAAAATAAGAGCTACTTGATGTATCACTATCAATTTTGACAAACATAGAGGATCAAAAGTTGGAAATTACGTTCATAGATGCATGTGATCCATCCACTGGAGATGTTAGAAATAAACTATTTCCGGTTTTACGGTTGAGCATTATAGATCAAAAACGGTAATAGATAGCGAGAAGCGATTTCCTGGAATCGATTTAGCGTCTGAAGAATACATTTCATCTTCACCCTTAACTCTCTACTAAAACCAGTAGTGATACAAATCCACAACAACTTCTGGTTTCAATATTGATCTACTGTACATGGATCAAAAATGATAAGAGATACCGAGAAGTGTTTTGTTTTAAGAATCGATTTCTAAGAATACGGGGCACCTTCTCTCTTAACCCTCTATTCAAACCGGAAATGGCAGAACCCAACCACTTACTGTTTTAACGTTGATTGCTATGGAGTAAAAAGAGTAACAGCTAGGAGTGGTTTTCTGCAACCGTTTAACCGTCCCTAGAATATATTCCATCTCCACTCCAATCTCTTTTCTAAAACCGTGAGTAGTAGAAACCTACTACCACCTCCAGTTTCAATATTAAGAGAGAAAATATCACGTCATTTTATATATATATATATATATATATATATATATATATATATATATATATATATATATATATGTATATATATATAAAGCTCTTTCACATTATATCCACGTGACACGTCTACTTGTTATATTATCCATAAATTATAGTCTTTTCTCTCCTCTCTCTTTTTTCCACCCCACCTACTACTATCACAACTCTCTTAATAAGCCTTTCTCTGAACCAGTTTCTTTTCCTCTTTTCTTCCCTGCTATACCCAGTAACAGTTCCTCATTGGTTTTTCGTTCGTAACCTCTAGTCTCCATTCTTCAAGCATTTTGTAATCTCATTGCTTTTAATTAGTGCCCAGGTTTCTGCTCTGTACAGTATTACACTCTTCATGGAATAGTTAATGTAGCTCTTTCATATCTCTTTCTTAACAAAATACGCTTTTCTTCTTTCTAAAGGTTTCTTTTGCTATCCCTATGCTTGCTTTTGTTTCTCGTTTACACTTCGTATCTTCCTAGTAATATAACATAGTACATACCATAAACTAGTCACTCGTCATTTTTCTTCTTTCTTGCTTCTATACTTAACACAGATCACATTCTTCTAATTGTCCTTGCTATTATTTTGTAAAAGCTTATTTTCATCTCAATATTAATAACTTTTACATAAAGATGCATATTTTTATGTGTTAAAATAGCTATAGATATTGATTTAAAACTCCATGTGTTAATAAAAGATAATAAAAATAATAGAACCATCATGACCTATATCATATTAGCTACAAAATTAAAATTAAGCATATTTGTTGATGATTAAGTTTTAGGTTCATGTTTCATATTGCATCAATGTTACAAAAACGTTAAAACTCTTTTTAAAAAATCAATCAACTACAGGTATTGGGACATCTGTTACGATTTGTCATTATTAAGTAGGTTCCCTCTCTATTTGAAGCTCTAACAATTCTTACCCACTTGCATCCGTTTTGATACATTGCAGATAAGTTAACAGAAATTTGTAACACTGAAATTATTGAAATATAATGCTTTCAAATTGGTTATCTAGTGCCGTAACTCAATGTAATATGTATTCATATATGAAAAGTAACTTAATGACAACCTGGCAACTACATAATTTACTGTTTCTTGATATTTATATAATAGATCATATAATTTAGTTCGGTTGATAGGACTTTTAGCTTCGAAAAATTCCCCATATATTCATATAAAACATTAAAATTTTGACGGGTCGATTTTTTCTAAAACTTTGCTGCAATTAAAGTAATACCCTCGAAACTTTGTCAAAGGGTTAGTTAGGGTTTCAGTTTTCCGTTGTGTGTTCGAAACGCCTAATCCTATCGAGATGGTACTTTCATAATTATGTGGTACTCCAAGTTTTCTATATTTTCGGCTTGGATGAGTGCCTGCTCCCCGTACTTAAAAGTACTTTTGAACATCCTGCATTTTTGAAACGAAATACTCCTACATCAAACTCTTTATCATATGACACTCGAGTTGGAATACTTACAAATTTAGTAGTTTAATTACCCGTATAACGCGTACCGGGAAATATTTTTTAAGGTTTTTGCTAATATCCCGAACCGAGTGATCTATCCCAATGAGATTTCCATCACTACGTTTTACTCAAAGCTCCCAACTGATAAAGGGTTACTCCTATTCCACTCCTCTCTTTTAGTCTATTATCTATAGCCCCTACGGACAACTTGATGATAATTCATAGTAAATATTAGGATTCATGAAAACATCCTCAAGGGTAAATGGTTATCATATACATCAAGATACCCGGATTCGATTTCCAGTGGGAGCTAGATCCCACGTTTAGCTGTAGATATACGTTTCATATAGTCTCAATGTTGAAAAATGGCATTAAATTCAAACCAAATGAAGCTGACGAATTTTTAGCGATTGGGTTTTGGAGTACCCAATCGGATCGTCCACTACAAACCAAGAGATACATAGTTTTTTTGTTTTGCTTTATTGTTGCCTCATGGTATGCACATAGGAAATAAAGCATAATTTTTAGGAATATTATTTAAAGGAAATAAAATTTCTAGTTTATTATTCGTACCACCCGAACAGACAGGGCTATCGAACTTTCAGCACTGTATAATATTGAAAACCTCCACACATACAAGAATAAGGTTAATACCACAGACACTCTCTGTCACTCTCTCTTATAACCAAATCTTGCAATTCTCATCTTCTGGGTCTAAACCATCCGTCATATGGAAACTTGAGAGTATTACTAAAGGCCACACTGCAATCATTTTATGAATAAAATAAAATAGAATAAAAATAAACTACCTGTCTGGACTGGGCTGTCTTCTAGCTGCAGTAAATGATTCTTATATTACTTTTTTTGTTGTTTAGTATTGCATTACTACATTAGGAAGCTTAGATATATTTTTCACACACCCAGAAGAATATCCTTCAAAAATATTCTAGCATCTACTGGCTGCCTAGTGCACTCGATTTTAAAAGAACCTCAACTAAAAGTGTAAAGTTAAGCTATTATAGTAGACCATAAGCTTTGATTAAAATGTTAATACCAGATCAATCAACGTAGAGATTCTGTGAAACGTAGGTCTATTGTTTGGATAATTAAATTTAATGAGTTTTGTTGCTTTGATCAAGGATTATTAGCCAATTAGCCTGTAGCTGAAAGATGTCTCCCTCGTGGAAATACATCGATTGCTTTTGTTGTTTAAAACGTTACGAAGCTATTTGCTGTATTTTAGCAATCGGTTACAGTAGTATAACACAATTACATGTGTAGAAGTCGGTTAGTTTAACTAAATATCTAAAGTTTGCATTTATTCTTGATGTTTTGCTCTTCAAATCAGTTGAACAAGTGAAAATTAATTATCCACTTTATAACAGATGATCTTCTCTTGTCTGTGTTTGAACCGAAGGCAGGTTTCAGCCTATTTACTAAATACAAGCAAGATGAACCATTGATCTAATAGAATGGAAGTAGTGTGGCCGTTGCGTTCCCTTAAGATTCAAAAAGGTTTCATGAAAAATTGGAAATATGGGAGATGGAGAGAAGAGATAGATGAAGAATTAGTGTTGTATATTCGAAGCATAAATAAATAAATAACTATGGCTTCATTATCATTTGAAGATAAGAATCAATCTTAACTCATTAAGTATCAAATAGCCGGGATTTAATAGATATATGTACATTCCTTACAGGTAGAATCAAGAGCAGCCATCTTGTCCCTTCGGCTCAGGGATACAAAAAAGATAAAAGGACATTTCTAGAATTAAGAGCAATTGTCATATCTCCTCGACGCGTTCGTCTCATTTAAGCCGGCTCAGATAGGGGAAGAGGTAAAGACTTTTCTAGTTTCAGAAACGCTCATCTCATCCCCTTGGAAACAGAGGGAGACAAAAGATAAAGTAAATAGTAGTTATCCCTGAGAAAGATAAAATAGTTGGCCTAAAGATTTTCTAGAGTCAGTTGCTGCCCTCTTACCATCTCAGATCAGAGAAATAATTTTAAATAAATAAAAAAAAACAACAACGATACTTCTAGAGTCAAGTACTTTCATCTTATTGCTTTAGGGTAATGAGAGGCAAAAAAGTAAAGTAAACAGGAGTAATCTTATCCCTTCACCTGAGAAAGACAAAAATTTAAAGATATTTCTAGAGTCAACAATGGTCATCTTATCTCCTGATTCAGAAAAGAAAGAAACAAAAAGGTAAGTATATTTCTAGATTGAAGAGGAGCCGCCGTGACTCAGTGGTAGAGCATTTACCTACCCTAGTTCAATCAGCGTGGAGTTCCTGGTTAGAGCCCCGCTCGTAGCAAGTGGCTTTGGGAGGACAAACACTGTGTTCGTTAGTTTTTTCGGGGTTCTACTCTACTCACAATTTCATTCATTCTCTTCATCACCGTGTCCTTTAGCCTGGACGATATAAGCGAGAGACGTAAGATGAAAATATTTCATTTTTTCTAGATTGAAGATCAGTCAAGCCCTACCTCAGTTCAAAGTAAAAAATAAAAATCAAATATATTTCTGTGTAACATAAAGCTAACGTACTATCAATATTTCATTGATGTAGTGCAAATATTTTGTCTGCTGTAATATCATTGACAAGTTCAATATTATTGCATGAAAAGTTATTTGCAAGACTTCCATACATTTGCAACTTGTTATTAAGAGTCGGGACTACAGTAGTTAATCTTAGCATGTGAGAGAGGAGACACTATACGCGAAGTTGGCAGATAAAAGACGAGGCATCTGTAACTTTTGAGTTCTTGTCATACGATATTCTCACAGCGTTTATACGCAGCGGGGAAAAGATTCTTAAATGTTACTTAAAGGAAATTAGCGCAATATGTTTGTACTGTATTATTTTCTAAATACAAATAATATGGTACTAATTAATTTACTACTAATTAAATTTAACTTTATCTGTTAAATCTAAATCTGTGGAACTGCGTGAGGGTCATTCACTTTGAGTTTGTTCCGAACGGTCGTACCATGAATGAGGAATTTTATTCTGAACAGTTGGAGCAGATATACGTTGCACTACGGCAAAAATATCCTGCTCTGATAAACCGAAAGGTCTTTGCTGCAACAGAGTAACGCGCAAAAGCACTTGGCTCGAAAAAAAATCCAGGAACTTAATGGCATCGAATTGATGCCAAGCTTGACGTATAATCCTAACCTTACTTTTTCGGATTATTACCTGTTTCGATCCACGGCGCACTTCATAAAATCACGATGCTTCAGCAACCAGCAGGAGATGGAAACATCAGTCTCTGATTTCTTTTCTTCTGAGGACAAGGCGTCGTGTCGACGCGGACTCAAGGAACTGGCAGGAGAAAGAGGCCGGAACTTGCAGGCTTTCATTGTACTGTAATAAAAACAAGTTTATTGTCTACCAGAATATTGCAAGACTTATGACACATTCTTCAGTATTCTGTATTTGGAGGCAAGAATTTTGTGAACATTATATATTACCTGCGAATCGGATAAAATGCATCACTCTATGTTTTATTGTCTCACGCTTGACACCATTATTAAAGATTTGTATTATTTTAGATACGTTACTACATTACATTTATTTTCTTCTTGTAAACTTTTCACATTTTTTTCTCAATTTGCGTGTGCTTTGATATACAACTTATAATCTTACATTTCTAAGTTAATATTAGAAGTAAAATTAAATTATGCCGTTGGCAAATAAATATATTTCCGACGAATATTTTAAATATTTCAATTTAGAAGAAATATCGTTGTCGAGTTAAAAGATTACACAGAAAGTTGAACCGGACAAATGCATGAAATACAGGTGGAAGCGCAGCGGGTGTTCGTAAAGGCAGATTTCACACATACAGTATATTTCGCCCATCCAAGGAGATCCTTATTACGCGGGGACCGTTTCTCCCATTTGTATGTTATTGCATTTGTCAAGCGCAAATAATCTTTGAACCCAACAGCGATATATTTCAGCGTTCATGACATATTTGGCATTATATCAAAGTCTTTACCAGTTTTTCAACGCTTCTGATGTGGAAACGGTACAGGTTTCGACCCATGTTTAGTAGGTATTTGTTACTTAATTTTATGACTACAATTACATCTTCCTCCAGCTTTTCGGTGTATTATCTTATCTCCCTAAATATATTTGCTTTTGCGACGATGAACTTTCGGATTTGCAAGCCCTAGAATTAATGTTGCCCATTACGTTTATAGTAGTAAGAGCGGAAAAGCATAATAAAGTTTGGTAAAGCATGATATAATCTCATAAGGAACAGGAAAATCAGCGATATTTATTATTTAAAAGTGATACGACCATTTATATTTAGTAATTTAAAAATAAACTTTAAATCTACCTTTCAGATATTTGATTTGAAACAAAACAGGTACAAAAAATTAAATTACAGCTTCTTTGCTAAATTATGAACTACGAAGCAATCTGTGATAGAAAACTTTCAGTTTAAAAAAATAACTGGTAAAGTGAGGTAAAAAAGAAATGTATACATGTTCTAAGAGTAGAAATAGTTTATGATATTTTTAACCTGATTGGAGACCACAACAAGACAAAGTTTGTTTATTTTGAGTTATACTGTGGTATTTTTTTCTTCTTCATGTCTGTGATTTTTCCCTCGTTATGCTTCTGACGGATATAAAAATATATTGGAACTTTGTGGTTTTGACATTTGTCGTTCAGTTTGCTAGGCGACTCCCACTGAGAAGAGAAATAAATTGAGGATTTCAAATCATTCTTTTTCTTTACATTGCTAAAATGATCAGATTTTTTCCCTCTTTCCATTTTGTGTATATACGTAATATTTTTTTTTTTAAAAAAAAGAAATATAATGGAAGAATGCTATGAATTGCACCAGAAGTACATATTGATAAACGTTCAGTATTAATATACATCAAACGTCAAGCCATGTTGATTTGATATTTTTTTCTTATTAATACAGATGACTTTATGTAGAACTGGAAGTACTGAACATTAAGGTAAATCTCATGCATGAATACGTTTGCGTGGCATACCGTTTCTGCGTCTCTGAGTAAAAGCAAATAGATCTATTTGAGTGTTGTAGGCATTTAAACAGACCATAGAAGAAAAAAGACGAACTTTGGAGCTGATGCTTTATGCTTTACATGAAGTAAAAGGAACAAAATCTTACAAGCATCGCTCAGAGATGTTTATTTCCAGTGTTATTAGCTCCCAAAGATGCGGAAAAAATAATTTTTAAAGTGTCTTGTATTGGTAGCTATAGGTCTAATTTAAGAGATTCAAGAGATTACTTTTATTTAGATTGAGGAATACAATTAGGGTGTCCATACCAATGTAAGATGTTTTTGTATTTATACAATATTTAAGTGTTTACCATGTAAAGATAATTCTTTATTATATTCTGTCTATTTCCTCTAGATTTTCTTATGCTGCCATCAATGACACCCAATTTAGTCTTGACTTTCGTTAACCTGTAGAGAGTTGCACTGGTGACTTTCTTTTAGCATTTGTGTGAAGACTGTCAACATAAAAGAACATATTTTTAGGCCAGGTTAGGTACAACTCGCTCGTTATACTATGAGTTGTAAATTCATTAAGTAGGTCCATACAATCAATGTGAATGTGAAATAGTTTCTATAACAATATCATTTTCTGCACGATTCACCTATGTTGTGAGCTTCTTAAAGTTTGAATCTAAATATTATATGTTATTGGCTATTGTATGTCATTGGGCCATTGGATATAATTGCGTTTCCTAGTAGGCCAAATATCATTAAAAATATTCTGAACTATTCTAATTTGGTTATATTCATTTTCAACGAACTATTAAAAAAATCGTTACTGAATTCTTTATGTCTGTGTGTGTTACTCGTGAATTTTTCAATTTTGAGCCCTCCATTGGATAGAGCATCAAAAACTATCACAAAGAAGTGATGACATTTTTCACGTCACTCTTACCGTTCCCGATATACTGGCCAAAAAAGTTCCGATTTCGAGAGATTTAAGGAGCCATATCTTGGTAACAGTAAGTCATAGAGAGAAGATATTTTGCGAATTTTTCAATTTTGGGTCCTCCATTTTGATGAGCATGTGTCTTTGTAAAACAACATATCATAAAACGTTTTAACAGAGCTCTTTAACAAAACACGTGAAAAAATTAGTACTCAAGGAAATTATAAATGGATAGATATATTTCAAGAATTGTTTAATGAGTATAATAATAAAGTATGTAGAACAATTAGTATAAAGCCTCTAGAAGTTCATAAGAAAAAATAATTCTTTTAAGTTCGTTCTGGCAATGCTCCTGGGGCATTCTCAATTGGTTCGAATTTGGATTCCATATAATGGTTACGTACTTGGTTTGGTATTTATATATCAAGGGTTAATATTAAACATTAAGTATTAGCTTGTAATTATTTGGATTTAAGATTTCTGTACGCCTGATAAACTATACAAACTTATGTGAGTACTAAATGTTATATTTCTATCATATACTACTCTTAAAACTTTGAAATCATGGACCGTTAAACTGAAAGAGATTTCATTTCATTTCATTTTCTTAAAACTTCGATAGTTTTCGGAGGTGAAATAATAATACTGCTCATTTTCATGAATATTGCTATTTATCTGAAGATCCACGTTTACAAACAATGGAAATATAAAAGAGCCTGTTAAAGCTATTCAACTCTAACAAACAGGCTAGTCATTGATCTCAGTTAATTGGAGAATCTTTTCAGCAAGAATACTATGTGATATGTATGATTGTGAATCTACAGTGTCACATATGATTTGAATACCATTTACTCTAATCTCTTATGTCTCTTGTGTCTAATTATATTGTGTCGTACTACATGAAACACAATTTCTCTGCGTTAATGCAATTCATTAGTAGTAGTAATCTTAAAGCCTGTCGTAAATGCTTGTACAATCAGCTGCTTTTGTCATACCCTGATCTCTATAAAGTAATTATCGGTTGGGTGTAAATTTTATCTTGAAAACACACCAAATGATTTTCCTGATATGACGAACTTAGCATTTTCAAGTGCGAGAAAGTGATTTAGTTAATCTCGACTAAGGAAAATCTATCTAAGAGTAACTTTGGGATAACTTATAGGTGGTGGAAATAATGGCTTCCTCAACATGATATTAACCTACAGTTTTCAGGTAAGGCAAAGCGGTAAAGGACGAACGTTATATATATATATATATATATATATATATATATATATATATATATAAATTTTAAAGCGATAAAGAAGAACTTATTGTACCCACAATAAGTTCAAGAGTCAGCTCTTCCCCTTACCCGATTACCAAAACTTTGTTTTTTCTTTTCAGATATTTATTAAGCAGAACATTAATATTCTCTTCAAAATTTAGTAGTCTGCGTCACTTTTCATAATTTAATGGTAGTTTAATGATAACCTGAAATTCGTGGTATTTATAATTTATAAACTGATTTTGTATTATCCGAGAAGGGAAGAGTAAGTATTTCTAATATCAGTTTCTGTAGATGAAAACTGAACGCTGTAATAATTGTGAACAAAAGATAATTCTATCTTCGATTTTGATAAATTTAGTGTCTTGTATTTGTACAACTAAATTATTTGTCTCATTCTCTCTCTCTCTCTCTCTCTCTCTCTCTCTAAATAATAATAATATAATAATAATAATAATAATAATAATAATAATACGGGTGTGTACGAAATTGTACAGTACGTACAATGTTATGTAGTGAAATTATTGTAGGTATATTTACGAGACATAAATAGACATAAATGTGCTCGTACTTAAATGTGCATGTGGACAGTTCATTTTTACACAAATCACATTCAGCAACTAAAATCTGAACGCATATTGCATGAGAGATTATTAAGTCTAAATTATTATACGAAGAGATGAAAACTCAATATTATAATTCATATAAACACCTATGGACCTAAGTTAAAATAAAAAAAAAATACACACGCACATATATTATGAGACAAACAGCAAACACAACAAAAGATTACAGTATATTGTTTCAAAAACTCGACATAGCTTTCTTCAGTCAAGAGAAAGGGAAGTAGTTGTTTCAAAAACTCGACATAGCTTTCTTCAGTTAAGAAAAAGGGAAGTTGTTTCAAAAACTCGACATAGCTTTCTTCAGTCAAGAGAAAGGAAAGTTTGAAAGAAAACTTCTGTCCGTTGCCATAGAAACCGCCGTTTCCAGGGCAACAGATCCTGTCACAGTTAGCCAAAATTGAAAGAAAACCGTTAAAAAAAAAATCAACGAAGATAAAAAAAGCTAATGTAGAGGAGTCGCTACAAATTAATTTTCTTTAACGAGGACGATTACTAAACATCACCTACTGATTGAAATCCAGATTATTTTCCAATAGAGTAACTTCCAATAAACCTTTTGTTATTGTTAATTATTCCATATCGGACTCCCGAAGAAAACTCATCGAAACAACTTATTGACCGTGCCAATAGCGACTACTCTCAATCATGACTCCGTTTTCTTTCATTTAGAAATAGGAAAAAAAAGAGAAGAAAGTAGAAGGGTAAAAGAAGGAGGTAGGTAAAGAAGAAAGAAAAGAAATAGGGTATTTTAATGAGAAACAGATTACTGGATAATTCCGGAAATATAGTAAAAGGTCGGGAAAGTCGTTGAAAGATGAATCATTCTAAATGTTATTAACAACTAATCAATTTTGGAATGCTTCGGAATAGACACATGTTCCCTCATACCACCCAGACCTAGCTCCAGGCACCACGATCATGGGGTTGCCCAGACCTAGACCTGGAAATGAGAAAAGTGAAATTTAATTCTTTGTAAAGTTATTCCGACCGGTGACTGATAACTATCCAGCATCTGAACTCTGTCCTCTAGGATCGACCACACATATGAATTAGCCAAGGAAAAAAAAAATCAAACTTATAAACTCAATATAAATTTATGTATCGTATCAATAAGAATTTCAACTTCCTGGAAGAAAGATGTCGTATTTAGGCTTATTCTTGCTATTTTTGCTTCACTCCTCGAGCCGATTTAAACCGTTAGTGACGGTCCTTCATGACCTAGGTTATTTACCTTAACACATATATTAAAACATGACACATATATTACAGATGTTAATATGACAAATTATATCACTAGAATTGCTTATATTAAATCTATCATGCATTCACTCGCTCACTCACTCAGGACAGTGTATATATGTTTAAAGGAAACCAACTAACTACAAAGGTACAAATAGTTTATTACATTCATAGTGAAAAAAAAGGACAAAACAAATAATTATGAAGAAAATATTAAAAGCACAAATTCTTGGTTATATATTAATAGAGTACATAGTGTTATATTTTAGTAAATTTTTATATATTCAATCATATTGACAAACGAAAAAGAAAGGAAAACAAAATAATTACACGTATCATATCTTAGGCATGCTAAAGCAAAATGATGATTTGCGACATACGCAAAAAAAAAAAGAAAAAAAACTTATTTCACTTAAAAAAAAATTGGACAAAGAGGAAAGAAAAAAAAACTTTTTGGTGTATTAGAACTTATATGAGTCTCTACCTCACGTCGAGATATTAAAATATTAATAATTTCGAGCGTCCAAATCACAACTCACGCACTAGTCGTAGTGTCCAAAACGTTTCGCTCCATTTAACTTAGTTTGTGGTCATTTATATATATCTCTATATGTATATATATATATCTATTGGTTTACAAAACCATTCGTCGTCTATATTTGGTTTGTAACTGGTAACAGTTTATATCTGCAATCGCACACTGCTACGTCTATACCCATCTAGGGATTTCGAGAAAATAACTTTCACTAGAGGAGGTTTCTCCTCTTAGACGGTCTATTTCCAAATTTATTAATCGAATAATTTCAAGTTATTTATCCAACACTGGGACACTTCACGAGACCTTTCATTAGGATCACTTTCGTATATGTTTATACATGGTTCGGATTTAAAAAAAAATGATCTTCCACAGGTGTACGGAGTATGATGGTTCAAATTGAGGATAAAAAAAAAAACTGGTCAAGTCATAGGATACACATGTAGGTGAGAAGGATTCAAGGTGCACTTTCCACAATGGTTTTAGGTTAATTGTCCAGGGATAATATTTGTTATGATGTGGGTTACGTTTAGACCTGCCGATATTTTTTCAATGCATGCCATTATATAAGTACAGAGGTTATCACTTACATTGATTCAGAGGAAAAGGAAAATTACTTAAGTGCACGGCGGTATTCTTAACAAAATCTACATTCTTAAATTCGTCGGAAGACTTCTGGTAAACTATAGCAACCAATACACGTCTAGGGGGACAGACACGAGCGCTCTTACATATATTCATAATACATTTAATATCATACTTTTACTTTAACATCATATTCACATACTAATTACACATACATTTCGAAGTATTTATTTCTCTCTCTCTATATATATATATATTTATAATAAATGCGCACACATTTAAATTAATCATCCCCAACAATAAAATTTTACAAGGTTGCAACATTGTCCAAGAAAACAAATGACTTCCAACACTACATTTGGAAACAAATTAACTTTTATCTGATACCGCGCGTCTATAAATTTTTAACTTTTATATAATCAATTCGTATTTAAATCATGAAGGAAAAAAAAAACTTTGTGAGGCAGGCACGTAACACAGAGCATTTCTAGATATAACTAGGTAAATCAAAATACAATTTCTGGGCCCAGGTTAACTACAAGGTAATTGAAAACCAAAACAGAAAGGAAAGTGACCAACGGATTAAAAAAAAAACTTAAGAGGAACGACGGTGAAAGAACGTAATCGAAGTGTCGTCAAATACTAAGTCTTTGTTCATTTCAGCGATAGGTCAAAATGTGATGGAGGACCCAATCATTATCTACTCCATTCATGAATCGTGTCTTGCAACGTCTCAGCTGGTAATTTCAGATCAGAGTTGTACGTTAAATAAATCGTAAGCAACAAGTTCAAACTCTTGGGGGGGGGAAGGTTGAAAAAAATTAAAAAAAACTTGAAGAAATGAAGACAGAGAGAGAGATAGAGAAGAAGGAAGACGAAGAATAGGGGCGCCAAAGACTTAAGTGAGAAATAACTAACGCTACAAAGTTAGAAGTCGAATTTCGCTCTCAACAAAATCCATAGCCAAAATATTCTTAATATGCCAAAAAGGGTGGTCTACTCAAATACGTAGACTCAAGGGGCGCCCTGCTGCCAAGGATGCAAGTTCTGTGTCCATCAGATCCCAATCCCACAAGAGTTGGCTTGTAAGATTGAAATCCGATCCCCGTATCCGGCCCAGACCAGCAGGAAAAAAGGAGGGGGGGAAAGGGACCAGGTAACTGCGTCCCCAATTTTGAAATCTCTAAGTAAAAAAAAATATTCGACCCCTTAGAAAAAACTAAGAAGGTTCGAGGACAGTAATGAAACTAGAATAGAAGTATTATCTAAGATATCCCTAACTAATGATTTGCCGAAATAAAAAAAAAAAATAAATAAACTGAATTTTGGATCGGTGATTTCTATGCCAAACTTCACCGATAGCTACCCCGCGCAGACACGCCACAGTCTGGGATGTCGTTAATTTCCCTCGTCTAATTAAACTAAGAAAAGAAATGAAAATACTTAAAGGGACATGGGGTCGACATCCGGGTACGCGAAAATAAATTTCAATAACTAATTGTTTTGATTCTGTACCCAGTCAGAGCTGTCGCCTCCATGAACATTGTAAGCTAGCCCGAGTAGGTAACGTGAAGAAAAAAAAATCTCACGGAGTGGTACATTCTATTTTTAAATCCGACCAGAAGATATGATTCACTACAGCCCTGTTGTCTAACTACTATTGTCTTTTCATAATTTATTATTCAATATGTCTAGTCAGCGATTATATGATGCTACCCATTCTATCAGATGGTATTACTATGGTTGATTACTATTATGACACATAAACTACAAAGTATTACCGTAGTCCGACTATATATCGCCCTCCGGTCCGCGTGATATTATGGTGCAGGGGTCAGAACCTGAGATGTTTGTAGTTACACGTATCTATTCAATATCTATATATCAACACGCGGCGAAGTATTCACTGGGCTACTATACATTTAACTATATGGGTGTCCTATATTCTATATTCATTTACTACAATATTCATATACTTATTAATATTCATATTCACATTAATATTCATTTGCCACGACGCTATATTCTACAAACACCCTGTTTCCTCTATCTACGCCCAGCCTATTTACACATTTCATCATAATACTTTAAAATCTATAATCACTACAAACATTTTCCCATTCCGATCACCGCACGACAACCTCACTCGAACCCAAGACTCTTTTACCACACACACAATACTATGTAATACTTGGTAGCTTTATTAAGAACGAAAGAAAAAAAAATCCTATGTGTGTTCACTGAAAATAGAATTATCTGCGATAATGTCTAATGTTTATAAAATTCTGCATCAACAATGAAATTCTACAGCCACGAAGAAAAATGGACATTTAATATATTTTCAAAGCGAAGAACTAGCATCATATCGCCCGACTTCTGTTAAAAATTTACGTATTGTTTATTTATTTAAATATTTAGATTTCTAGACTATGCAGAATGTTGAAACTTTCAGAATATATTAATTTTAGGTCACTTGACCTAACTGTACATTCATATGGGCTGTGAATTATACCTTCTAGGTTTTATTTCGAAAAGAAAGGTCAATTTCATGAAAACTAAATCACTAAGCACCTCGACGGAAGAATGGCGGTTAGTACTGACTTTTGACACTAGGGCTAGCGACGATATAATGAACCCTTGAACAACTGAATGTGACCTTGTACACGGAATTATTATACTATATTACGTTCACTTAATGACGGAGTAATAAAATTTATCGCATAGTAAATACTACACTGTCCAACACACTCTTTCATCACTTAATTATCACTATCACTGATACTACATTACAAATATACACATACTACTCGAACTACAAGACACATCATGCCACATTCATACTACACACTACATTAATACATGTTATACTAATAAATATACACAGAAATCATTCAGATTTCACCATGTTAAATCGGCTCTATGAAAGGTAACGAAAGGAAAGAAATGAACAGGGCCAACTGGCCCTTATATTTACCAAATCATATTCTTTACTCGACTTATTTAATCGATGCCCTGAGGGGACATATCGGAGTATTAGCTAGCAATAGGACCCCTGCCCTGAAGGGGCAGGAACCCGGAACAAACTGAATGTTCAACTCATCCCGCTGGAAGCCGGACTCCCAATTTGGGAGTCAGATAGGAGCCCTTACTGAAATTTACACGTGCATTGTGATTACTGGACTGACTACCACAAAATTAAATACCGCCATGTTACTAATAAATAAATACAAAAAGAAATCACATCCACTACATACACGAACACAAACGGTAGTGAGGCAGGCCTTACGTAACTAAAAAAGGAATAATTTTAAGGATAAGAATATTTTAAGGGAGAAAACACCACTCCTCCGAAACTGTTTATAGATTCCTAAGAAAACTCGCAAACTGATGCACTTTACAAAGCCTGTCCATAACTAACAATATCTGCACAACATGGCGTCATCTATTTTTTATTTCTTCAGTCCGGTTTTTACTATGAAAAACTAACAAATTATGGCTCCGTAGCTTCCTGCTTGGTAGTTATTCGACTATTATATTAGTTTTACCTTTTACTGCAGTTTTTCTCACTCCGTTGCGACCTTTTAAGCTCGACGATCGAAATCTGGCTGTTGTCAGCAAGATTTTCCGGCTTGGAATGGAATAATTGCGCCCTAATATCATAGCGTGGGTTTATCAGCCAATCAAAACTAAGCATTTTGGCGGTGGGGCTTTGAAACGAATAAAATTTGGTAGAATCTGGATTAAACTAGTTTTTTAGAAGGACCTAGGTATCTAAAAGAGAGGTGAAGGGTGGTCCTGAAAATTCTGTCGAATTTTAGATTGGTTATTTGATCTGGAAAGTTCCGTCCAATAGTGGATCTATATTTTCGGATAGCACTGACACCGTAAGAATTGTAATAATCCATTTACATATACATATGCAAGACTTATAACTAATTTAAAATATAAATAAAGATATTGATTCCCAAAACTATCATTCCCAATGAATTTTTTACAGTTTTTCCATGTTAATTTGAAATAGAATAACAAATAAAATTACGAATTATATGAACAGCCAGAAGTTTTTTGTTAAACATCAAGTACAGTCGGTGCAAAAAATTTCGGGCACCCTCCTATTAAAAACATAATTTCATTAGACTGTAATGGCACATTACAGTTCCCCGGCGTCGTTAAAAAAAATTTGTTTGAATAACAAAATTTTGTTGAATAGAATTAACATGTATTAATACTAATAAACTAACTACTCACTCATACACTCATACACTCATACACTCAAATGAGACAGTGTAACATTCACTTTGGGTATTGAGATAGAAGTTCCCGTTTTTTGTCCTCAGTACAGTTGAAAAGCTTAAGATTTTGGAAATTGTGAGTTCCGATACTTTCACCTTTTAGATTGTGTAATACAGCGCAATTTTTCAATAATTTAACCGCTAAAAACGGGCCGGTATAGACTTTCATCCATTTTGCTGACTCATGCTTTATAAGTGAGGATAAGTTATGCAGTTTCAACATCACTAATTGCCCTTCTTGCAGATTTATAGCGTTTGACGACTGTTTAGCATGACTTTAATTTTACCTCTACTTCAGCGTATCGGAAACGGTTATCTATGGAATCTAACTCTTTGGGCCATGGGAACACTTTCCTATAGCTATCAACGGCAGAATAACTAAGAAAGCGTTCCACAGGCGTACAGCCAATACTGGAACAGTATGAATTGTTCAGAAGGTCCTGAATTTTAACTAAGTACTTGTGCCAAGTGGTTTGATCCTCATGACACCATAATCTAACTAATCTATTGAGTTCTTTATGGCTACGTTCTGTAACGCCGTTAGCCTGCGGGGAATAACTGGAAGTTTTCTTATGTTTAATTTTATATTTGTTACAAAAGTCCTGCCATAACTTAGATTGGAACTGTGGTCCTTTATCAGATAAGAATTCCTGTGGGTAAGGCAATAGATGAAAGTATCGTCTCTCTAATACGGTGATTATTTCCTTAGTATGAGCCTTTTTCAGTGGGAGGAAGGTAACGAAACGAGAATAAATATCTGTTAAAGATAAAATATAATAATATCCCTGACTGGGTGGCAATTTTCCAATAAGATCCACCCCCAAAGTCTCATGGGGTACGGTGGCTTGAATATGATATTCCTGCTTAGCTATAGCACGGTTTGTAAACTTTGTTTCGGCACATTCTATGCAATTTCGTATGAAGTTTTTAATCGTGGTTTTTTGATTCTTCCAATAAAATATAGCTCGACAAAAGCGATAACACTTTTGAACTCCAAAGTGACCGGTAGAATGGACAACACTGATAATTTGGGGTATACAACTCTGCGGTATCACTAAGAGCCATTTCTGAATACGCAAAGGTTTAATATAAATTAACCCACAGTACATTGTTACTCTGTCCAGATTACGGTTGTTTTCATATTGCTTTAACAGGTTCTTACATAATTCATCCGTTATTTGATTTTCTCGAATAAAGTCTAGATTAATATCAGCATCCTGCGTTTTGGTTAAAAAATGAACATAATGTGTTTCGGGCTCAAGCAATACCTCAGGTGGGTATCTACTAATTGTGTCGGCTACAAAATTTTCTCTGCCTGGACAGTGTTGAAAAATTAATTCAAATTTCTGCAGTTTCAATAGAATGCGGGTGGTTCGTGGCTCAAGGTTCTTTTGGGTGAATGCATGTGTGACTGCCGCGTTATCTGTATGGACATAAGTAGTACGACCCATGATATACTGCTCAAAATGTTCACAGAGGAACAGGACTGACAGGAGTTCCAGCTGAGATATTGAAAGAGACAACTCATAGGGTTTCACCCGTCGACTGGCATATCCAATGACGTTAGGATTATCTTTATCTGAAGGATATTGTGCAAGTAGGCCAGCCAAATTTTCCATGCACGCATCACTATGGATGTGAAAAGGCAAGGAGAAATCTGGCTGACTTAATGCAGGTGGATTACTAAGAAGAGTTCTCAATTTATTGAAAGTTTCCAAAGCTTCGTTATTCAGTACGAATTTCTGATCCTTTTTCAGGAGTTGATACAGATTAGCAGTGAGACCAGAAAAATTTGGGATAAATTTTCGCCTCCATCCTATAAGCCCTAAAAACTTCTGTAATGCTTTCTTAGATTTCGGTACTGGAAAACAACGAATTGGCTCATTGAGTCGAGGGTCAACCCTTATTGTTCTGCCACTAATTATATGTCCTAAAAATTTGATTTCCCGTGCAAAGAACTTACATTTCTTGAAATTTAATGAAAAATTTGCTTGTTTAAAGATTTCGAAAGTTCTCTCTAGATGAATCAAATGCTCTTCTTCAGTAGTTGATTTTACTAGTACATCGTCTAAGTACAAAATAACAAAAGAACGGGTCGAGTCATTAAAAAATTTTGTCATTACTGATTGAAATACAGCAGGACTACTTTTCAGCCCCTGTGGCAGAACAGTAAGGCAATATTGTCTTCCCTTGTACACAAAACTGGTGCATTGGTAAGAGTCTGGGTGTAAACTGATCCCATAATATGCACTTGACGCGTCAAACGACGAGAACCACATTGCCTGCGAAACACGGTGTAGTAACTCATTGATAGGTTCTACCTGCACCTGTGGAGATATAATTTTTGAGTTGGTAGCCCTCAGATCTAAAACTGGACGTACACCGCCAGAGGCCTTCCGGACGACATGAATAGGATTTCGATATGGAGACATTTGTTCTATTGCTATCCCCAACCGTAACCATTTATTCAACTCTGCTTCAAACTCAGGTTGTATAGCCTGGGGAACGGAATAACATGGTCCAACAACTGGTTCTTCATCCTTCAACTGTATTTTATAGGGAGGCGCGTTAACACGGCGTGGGTACTCAGAGAAAAGAGAACGGTACTTTATTAATAATTTCCGAAGACCTGATTTAATCGGTGATGGTAAGTCATCCCGAGTGGCAATATATGAATCAATCTCTTCTTCCGAGACATTGCATTCGGTGCCCAGGAGTGGATCCAGCTGATCTCCCCTGTTAACCCCTCCCTTGTGGAGAGGTGTCACTGCACAGGCAGCTTGACAATTTAAATTGGGGTCAAGCATGGGTTGATCCACCACCGGCCATCCTGATTCACCGATTGCAATCTCTTCTACGGGTAATTTCACTAACATGATGTTAGGTCGATCTGTAGGAACGATAACAGTATTTCCTAAACTATCTTTCATTATAATCTCTTTCTTTTCCCGGTCAATGATACAATGGAATTTGTCCAGAAACGGACATCCCAGTATTAGGTCCGTTCGCAAATATTTTATGACGAAGATGGCTATTTCAAATATATGATTTTGTATGTTTAGGTTAAAATTTTGAACGCCCTGAACCGAAAAACTTTCTTTTCCAGCGAAAGCGCCAAGTGTAAGGCCCGTGTATGGTCTCAATTTAGCGGATGGAAACCGTTGCTTTAATTTTTTCCACACCTCCCAGTCCATTAGGCAGAGCTCCGAGCCACTATCTATTGTAGCGACAAGTTCAACGCCGCCCATACTTCCTCGTAGGCTGGGAGAGGTAGAAAAATAGCGTTCTTCATTTGAAGCAAAGGGTTCCTCATCTATAACAAATTTTATAACAAATTGTAACGAGTCCCGAAATGATAAATTTTGTGTCCACAAATTAGATTTACATTCGTGGTCAGTCTGATTTTTCAAAATAATGGGGTGTATTTTCCCGCAACTATCCTCCCCCATTTCATCAGGTAGTTGCGGAATTAGTTTGTCGATTTAACAGCGGTCTCGCGACTATCAATCCCTCGAGTGGCTAGAATTCCATTTCCGCCATTAGTTGGTATTTGCGAAGGGGCAGAATTCTGAGATCTACTTGCACAGTTATTGTTAACATTGCCGTTTTGACCAGTACCGTTTTCTCTTCTCCGGTACGCCCCGTTAAAGTTCCTCCTATTATCGTCCCTATTCGGGTTCGATTCCCCCATTGTGCGGTCATAGGGGCGATAACCCCGGCGATTGTTAAACATCGGTCGGTTACGGAACAGACGTCGACCGTTATATTGATTGCTTTCTGAGCCACTCCCACTCGGATAGCGAGATCCAGCTTGGGTGTAACTCAGAAAGTCCGTTTGGCAACTTGCCGTTGCCTTGCTTTTCACGGGTTTCACAACTTTTGCTTGTCGGGCGAAATACCTCTTTGGTGGGCCTCCAGTTTCTTTCCCACACAGAGCAGCTAGGCGTGACGTAACTTCTCGCACCGTTTGGCACAAGTGGGAAGCAATAGCCCGCGACTCATCTGGTGGAAGAGCGTTCACTATGATGTCTACTAGCTCGGCTTGCGATGGATTTTCTGCGATCTGGTAGTACAGTTCGATGATCTTCCAAGCATAGTCCAGAAGGGACCCATACTTGGCTCGATCATATCTTAAAGATTGGAGGTTGCGTTTCTGAAGCCTCTCTATATGTTCGTTGCAGTATTCTTCCTTAAAAAGGATCAGAAAATCATCAAACGTATGGATTCTATATTTAATAGAAGCAAACCACGCGCCTGATGCTGCAATTAAAAGTTTTTCGACTATTTGTAAACGTTCTCTATCGGTCAGCCGATACATTTCTAAACACTGCTGCAATCTACGCAGAAAAACACGAGGCTGTCCATTGGTAATATTCCCGTCAAAAGTGGGAAAACGTTCGATGTCCCTCAGCGAAACCTTGGAACCCATACTAACATAAGCAGGGGAATAGTTACTGGGAATTAACATATTATCCTGCACAATCGGAGTCGTCACCGGATTTACCACCGACGACGTAGTAGCGGTGTTATAACTACCCATGTAAGGGAAAGGGATTTTGTTGGTCGTATTGAGTATGTTGGGCTCCATCCCCGGACCAATCGCACCCATGAACAACGACTCAGAATGGCACCCATCTCCTTTTCCCGGCAACACGCTATGTGATTGTATACCTCCATGTAAGGAGGGAGCACTCACGCTAGTGACCGTAGTCGTCACAACACTCGACTGATTCGGCACACTATTAGAATTGAACCACGACTTGGGTTCTGACCGATGCATGGGGTAGTGCGTCGCAATATCCCGTGCATCAACCGACATTAAATTTTCTTTTCCTGCGCCACGGGTAGTTGTAGCGGGTAATATTCCTGAGGAATCGCTACCGGGGAAAGGATAGGTTACCTCTGATTTTTCGCGACTAGATTTTGTCATTTCTTTTCGAATATTTACTATGTCATTTTGAATTTTCAAAACTTTCTGGTCAGTTACTTCCAGTTCGGTTTTCAATGATAAGTCTGACAAGGTTGACTTTAAACTATCAATTTCGGCCTGCTGTGTTTCCAGTTTATTGTCGATTTTATGTAATTTGGTATCCATTTGTTCGATTTCAGAATGTACATGACCTAATTTACCCTCAGTCTCCTGCTGAAATTGCTTTAGGGACTGTTGAGCCTCGCATCTGACCAAATCGATGTCAGTAGACGTTTGCTCTCTCAATTTGTTTATTGAGGAAGCAAAGTCCAAACATATGTTGTCTATTTTGTGAGTTAATACTTCGAATCGAGATTCGGTTTCTCGGTTCGAGGCATCTATTTTTTCATTCATTTCCCGGCTATTCTTATTCATTTCGCGTCTCATTTCCAGGCTATTTTCATTCATTTCGCGTCTCATCTCTCGGCTATTATTATCTATTTTCTCATCTATTTTTTGTAGCATTTGTTGCAATGAAAGGAGGAGAGCGTCATTATTAGATGACACAGTCTTCCTTTGCTTTTCTTTGGGTTTATCACCAATTGGATCCCCATCTCTTTCATCATCATCGAGGTCAGATATCTCCACTGGAGATATTTGGCCTCGGTTCTTCGGGGTACTATACCCTCGCTCACCGTCCGAATCGGGATGCTCATTTTCTTTTTCAGAGGATAAACTCATGGGTTCACGCGACTGGTGGAGCTTCTCCTCACATTCTTTACAATATTTGACTATCTCACCAGCCCGGACCTTTTCTGCATTTTCCGCAGTATCCTCTAAATTGATACAACTGAAATGGATCCATTTCAGTCCACATTCGTGACACCTCACTAGCCTACGGGAGACGCGAGCTCTTTTCTCACTACTTTCTAAAGTACATTGCGTACATGAGACTTCCGCGTTCTCGTGTGATACTACTTCCCTATTGGTTGCCATAGTTTCCATATAAAAAAGACACAATATAAACACATGCAATTATATCCTTATAAACTAACAATATTTATTAATCAGGTACTATTCATAAATTAAGCGACTCCTATCTAATTCCCTCCTTGGGTCAACTTCCAGCATTTTCAAATTTTAGAAGTCACTTTAGCAAATTCCTTCATTTCCCCCTTTCTACAGAGAGAGACAAAGATAGCAGAACAGCCAATGACTATAATTATTTAATCTCACTGTAACTTTTTAATTATGCACCTTTTGTGGCCAAGTCAATATGTGCTCGATCCTAAACAGTGTTTAATAAATAATTTCAGATTCGTTACCAGGGAAAACAATTGTTTCCATGGTAACTGTCCGATGTCAACGGTCGCCAATATTGAAAGAAAACTTCTGTCCGTTGCCATAGAAACCGCCGTTTCCAGGGCAACAGATCCTGTCACAGTTAGCCAAAATTGAAAGAAAACCGTTAAAAAAAATCAACGAAGATAAAAAAAGCTAATGTAGAGGAGTCGCTACAAATTAATTTTCTTTAACGAGGACGATTACTAAACATCACCTACTGATTGAAATCCAGATTATTTTCCAATAGAGTAACTTCCAATAAACCTTTTGTTATTGTTAATTATTCCATATCGGACTCCCGAAGAAAACTCATCGAAACAACTTATTGACCGTGCCAATAGCGACTACTCTCAATCATGACTCCGTTTTCTTTCATTTAGAAATAGGAAAAAAAAGAGAAGAAAGTAGAAGGGTAAAAGAAGGAGGTAGGTAAAGAAGAAAGAAAAGAAATAGGGTATTTTAATGAGAAACAGATTACTGGATAATTCCGGAAATATAGTAAAAGGTCGGGAAAGTCGTTGAAAGATGAATCATTCTAAATGTTATTAACAACTAATCAATTTTGGAATGCTTCGGAATAGACACATGTTCCCTCATACCACCCAGACCTAGCTCCAGGCACCACGATCATGGGGTTGCCCAGACCTAGACCTGGAAATGAGAAAAGTGAAATTTAATTCTTTGTAAAGTTATTCCGACCGGTGACTGATAACTATCCAGCATCTGAACTCTGTCCTCTAGGATCGACCACACATATGAATTAGCCAAGGAAAAAAAAATCAAACTTATAAACTCAATATAAATTTATGTATCGTATCAATAAGAATTTCAACTTCCTGGAAGAAAGATGTCGTATTTAGGCTTATTCTTGCTATTTTTGCTTCACTCCTCGAGCCGATTTAAACCGTTAGTGACGGTCCTTCATGACCTAGGTTATTTACCTTAACACATATATTAAAACATGACACATATATTACAGATGTTAATATGACAAATGATATCACTAGAATTGCTTATATTAAATCTATCATGCATTCACTCGCTCACTCACTCAGGACAGTGTATATATGTTTAAAGGAAACCAACTAACTACAAAGGTACAAATAGTTTATTACATTCATAGTGAAAAAAAAGGACAAAACAAATAATTATGAAGAAAATATTAAAAGCACAAGTTCTTGGTTATATATTAATAGAGTACATAGTGTTATATTTTAGTAAATTTTTATATATTCAATCATATTGACAAACGAAAAAGAAAGGAAAACAAAATAATTACACGTATCATATCTTAGGCATGCTAAAGCAAAATGATGATTTGCGACATACGCAAAAAAAAAGAAAAAAAAACTTATTTCACTTAAAAAAAAATTGGACAAAGAGGAAAGAAAAAAAAACTTTTTGGTGTATTAGAACTTATATGAGTCTCTACCTCACGTCGAGATATTAAAATATTAATAATTTCGAGCGTCCAAATCACAACTCACGCACTAGTCGTAGTGTCCAAAACGTTTCGCTCCATTTAACTTAGTTTGTGGTCATTTATATATATCTCTATATGTATATATATATATATCTATTGGTTTACAAAACCATTCGTCGTCTATATTTGGTTTGTAACTGGTAACAGTTTATATCTGCAATCGCACACTGCTACGTCTATACCCATCTAGGGATTTCGATAAAATAACTTTCACTAGAGGAGGTTTCTCCTCTTAGACGGTCTATTTCCAAATTTATTAATCGAATAATTTCAAGTTATTTATCCAACACTGGGACACTTCACGAGACCTTTCATTAGGATCACTTTCGTATATGTTTATACATGGTTCGGATTTAAAAAAAAATGATCTTCCACAGGTGTACGGAGTATGATGGTTCAAATTGAGGATAAAAAAAAAACTGGTCAAGTCATAGGATACACATGTAGGTGAGAAGGATTCAAGGTGCACTTTCCACAATGGTTTTAGGTTAATTGTCCAGGGATAATATTTGTTATGATGTGGGTTACGTTTAGACCTGCCGATATTTTTTCAATGCATGCCATTATATAAGTACAGAGGTTATCACTTACATTGATTCAGAGGAAAAGGAAAATTACTTAAGTGCACGGCGGTATTCTTAACAAAATCTACATTCTTAAATTCGTCGGAAGACTTCTGGTAAACTATAGCAACCAATACACGTCTAGGGGGACAGACACGAGCGCTCTTACATATATTCATAATACATTTAATATCATACTTTTACTTTAACATCATATTCACATACTAATTACACATACATTTCGAAGTATTTATTTCTCTCTCTCTCTATATATATATATATATATATATATATATATATATATATTTATAATAAATGCGCACACATTTAAATTAATCATCCCCAACAATAAAATTTTACAAGGTTGCAACATTGTCCAAGAAAACAAATGACTTCCAACATTACATTTGGAAACAAATTAACTTTTATCTGATACCGCGCGTCTATAAATTTTTAACTTTTATATAATCAATTCGTATTTAAATCATGAAGGGAAAAAAAAAACTTTGTGAGGCAGGCACTTAACACAGAGCATTTCTAGATATAACTAGGTAAATCAAAATACAATTTCTGGGCCCAGGTTAACTACAAGGTAATTGAAAACCAAAACAGAAAGGAAAGTGACCAACGGATTAAAAAAAAAACTTAAGAGGAACGACGGTGAAAGAACGTAATCGAAGTGTCGTCAAATACTAAGTCTTTGTTCATTTCAGCGATAGGTCAAAATGTGATGGAGGACCCAATCATTATCTACTCCATTCATGAATCGTGTCTTGCAACGTCTCAGCTGGTAATTTCAGATCAGAGTTGTACGTTAAATAAATCGTAAGCAACAAGTTCAAACTCTTGGGGGGGGGGGAAGGTTGAAAAAAATTTAAAAAAACTTGAAGAAATGAAGACAGAGAGAGAGATAGAGAAGAAGGAAGACGAAGAATAGGGGCGCCAAAGACTTAAGTGAGAAATAACTAACGCTACAAAGTTAGAAGTCGAATTTCGCTCTCAACAAAATCCATAGCCAAAATATTCTTAATATGCCAAAAAGGGTGGTCTACTCAAATACGTAGACTCAAGGGGCGCCCTGCTGCCAAGGATGCAAGTTCTGTGTCCATCAGATCCCAATCCCACAAGAGTTGGCTTGTAAGATTGAAATCCGATCCCCGTATCCGGCCCAGACCAGCAGGAAAAAAGGAGGGGGGGAAAGGGACCAGGTAACTGCGTCCCCAATTTTGAAATCTCTAAGTAAAAAAAAATATTCGACCCCTTAGAAAAAAACTAAGAAGGTTCGAGGACAGTAATGAAACTAGAATAGAAGTATTATCTAAGATATCCCTAACTAATGATTTGCCGAAATAAAAAAAAAATTAAATAAACTGAATTTTGGATCGGTGATTTCTATGCCAAACTTCACCGATAGCTACCCCGCGCAGACACGCCACAGTCTGGGATGTCGTTAATTTCCCTCGTCTAATTAAACTAAGAAAAGAAATGAAAATACTTAAAGGGACATGGGGTCGACATCCGGGTACGCGAAAATAAATTTCAATAACTAATTGTTTTGATTCTGTACCCAGTCAGAGCTGTCGCCTCCATGAACATTGTAAGCTAGCCCGAGTAGGTAACGTGAAGAAAAAAAAAATCTCACGGAGTGGTACATTCTATTTTTAAATCCGACCAGAAGATATGATTCACTACAGCCCTGTTGTCTAACTACTATTGTCTTTTCATAATTTATTATTCAATATGTCTAGTCAGCGATTATATGATGCTACCCATTCTATCAGATGGTATTACTATGGTTGATTACTATTATGACACATAAACTACAAAGTATTACCGTAGTCCGACTATATATCGCCCTCCGGTCCGCGTGATATTATGGTGCAGGGGTCAGAACCTGAGATGTTTGTAGTTACACGTATCTATTCAATATCTATATATCAACACGCGGCGAAGTATTCACTGGGCTACTATACATTTAACTATATGGGTGTCCTATATTCTATATTCATTTACTACAATATTCATATACTTATTAATATTCATATTCACATTAATATTCATTTGCCACGACGCTATATTCTACAAACACCCTGTTTCCTCTATCTACGCCCAGCCTATTTACACATTTCATCATAATACTTTAAAATCTATAATCACTACAAACATTTTCCCATTCCGATCACCGCACGACAACCTCACTCGAACCCAAGACTCTTTTACCACACACACAATACTATGTAATACTTGGTAGCTTTATTAAGAACGAAAGAAAAAAAAAATCCTATGTGTGTTCACTGAAAATAGAATTATCTGCGATAATGTCTAATGTTTATAAAATTCTGCATCAACAATGAAATTCTACAGCCACGAAGAAAAATGGACATTTAATATATTTTCAAAGCGAAGAACTAGCATCATATCGCCCGACTTCTGTTAAAAATTTACGTATTGTTTATTTATTTAAATATTTAGATTTCTAGACTATGCAGAATGTTGAAACTTTCAGAATATATTAATTTTAGGTCACTTGACCTAACTGTACATTCATATGGGCTGTGAATTATACCTTCTAGGTTTTATTTCGAAAAGAAAGGTCAATTTCATGAAAACTAAATCACTAAGCACCTCGACGGAAGAATGGCGGTTAGTACTGACTTTTGACACTAGGGCTAGCGACGATATAATGAACCCTTGAACAACTGAATGTGACCTTGTACACGGAATTATTATACTATATTACGTTCACTTAATGACGGAGTAATAAAATTTATCGCATAGTAAATACTACACTGTCCAACACACTCTTTCATCACTTAATTATCACTATCACTGATACTACATTACAAATATACACATACTACTCGAACTACAAGACTCATCATGCCACATTCATACTACACACTACATTAATACATGTTATACTAATAAATATACACAGAAATCATTCAGATTTCACCATGTTAAATCGGCTCTATGAAAGGTAACGAAAGGAAAGAAATGAACAGGGCCAACTGGCCCTTATATTTACCAAATCATATTCTTTACTCGACTTATTTAATCGATGCCCTGAGGGGACATATCGGAGTATTAGCTAGCAATAGGACCCCTGCCCTGAAGGGGCAGGAACCCGGAACAAACTGAATGTTCAACTCATCCCGCTGGAAGCCGGACTCCCAATTTGGGAGTCAGATAGGAGCCCTTACTGAAATTTACACGTGCATTGTGATTACTGGACTGACTACCACAAAATTAAATACCGCCATGTTACTAATAAATAAATACAAAAAGAAATCACATCCACTACATACACGAACACAAACGGTAGTGAGGCAGGCCTTACGTAACTAAAAAAGGAATAATTTTAAGGATAAGAATATTTTAAGGGAGAAAACACCACTCCTCCGAAACTGTTTATAGATTCCTAAGAAAACTCGCAAACTGATGCACTTTACAAAGCCTGTCCATAACTAACAATATCTGCACAACATGGCGTCATCTATTTTTTATTTCTTCAGTCCGGTTTTTACTATGAAAAACTAACAAATTATGGCTCCGTAGCTTCCTGCTTGGTAGTTATTCGACTATTATATTAGTTTTACCTTTTACTGCAGTTTTTCTCACTCCGTTGCGACCTTTTAAGCTCGACGATCGAAATCTGGCTGTTGTCAGCAAGATTTTCCGGCTTGGAATGGAATAATTGCGCCCTAATATCATAGCGTGGGTTTATCAGCCAATCAAAACTAAGCATTTTGGCGGTGGGGCTTTGAAACGAATAAAATTTGGTAGAATCTGGATTAAACTAGTTTTTTAGAAGGACCTAGGTATCTAAAAGAGAGGTGAAGGGTGGTCCTGAAAATTCTGTCGAATTTTAGATTGGTTATTTGATCTGGAAAGTTCCGTCCAATAGTGGATCTATATTTTCGGATAGCACTGACACCGTAAGAATTGTAATAATCCATTTACATATACATATGCAAGACTTATAACTAATTTAAAATATAAATAAAGATATTGATTCCCAAAACTATCATTCCCAATGAATTTTTTACAGTTTTTCCATGTTAATTTGAAATAGAATAACAAATAAAATTACGAATTATATGAACAGCCAGAAATTTTTTGTTAAACATCAAGTACAGTCGGTGCAAAAAATTTCGGGCACCCTCCTATTAAAAACATAATTTCATTAGACTGTAATGGCACATTACAAGTTGTTTCAAAAACTGGACATAGCTTTCTTTAATCAAGAAAAAGGGAAGTCTTATTCTATAAATCTGAAAGGTAGTTTGTAAGCTTTGAGTTTGTAACTTTGTAAACAGAAGCTAACATCTTATTACATAGATGTAGAATTAATCAAATAGTCAAAATTCAGTGTCCAACTGCAGAGTTGTCAATGGTAATTCAAAACCGGTGGAAGCACTCAAAGTAAAAGAATTGAGCTGAGCGATACTTTGGTTATAACCGAAGAATATATTAATCTCAAGGACAATAGGTGTGCACAGATTATTGCTATCCAATCTGAAACTTATCTACCTCCGGTCCATCACATATCACGATAATTCATACACACACTTTCATAGTGTCTAATATTTAATTCACATTAAATCCATATTAACTTGAAACTTGTTTTTTACACTTTGATCACACCTAGGTAGTCTTATAATTAGGGAACATTACCAAAATTAAAAACGTGATTAAATTAAAAACGTTTTTCATGATATGACAACTTTTATTAGTTTTAAGCTAATGAAAGTTTATTTCAGTCGATACTACACAGTGAAAGATAGTAGTGGGAAAACAATTCATTCAGGGGCTTCTTTCAACACCAGCAACATCATCTTTCCAGCATATCAGAAATTAGTAACTGACAGTGGGGATTTGCATTTGTTCACACAAACAACGCATGGGAGGGCTTTTACTAATGTAAGTATCGTCAGAAAATTCATACGTTCACAAAACTATTTTCATGTAGGATCACGAGAAATATAATAGGTTACCCCTTACTTGGCATAAGTATCGTAAAAATTTGCTCATAACAAAAGCTTACAACTAATATTAATTCTCACTGCCAGTTACTAGATATTTTTGATACGACATTGTAAGACATTGCCACTCGTAGACAAATTAAGCTGTTTTTTAAACACTTTTTAACACTTAACATTTTTTTTTGCTGTGTATAGACAAAGCCACATGGTGAGCATGATGGATAGGTCAATCAGTTTCTTTCCTCTTTTAAATGTTATTTTCCCCATCTCTAGTTATTACACAAATGCTGTGTTCAGTGGCGTATTTAGGGGGGGGCTTCCGGGCTTAAGCCCCCTCCGAAATCTTACTTACTATAGTAAAGTATATAAAATATTTTGCATAATTTTCACATTTTCAGGCAACCCCCCCCCCAAAGTTAGCAAAGCCCCTTCCCGAACAAAATCGTAAATACGCCACTGGCTGTGTTCTTCAGAGAGTAAGAAAATAACAGTCGAAACAGTCCTAGATTGAAACGTTGACTTTTTGTTTTCATCTGTTTCTCTGGATGCTTCAGAAGAAACTAGGAAGTATTGAATTAGATTTTTTTTTGTCTCTGTCGCTGATGACAGGGGATAGTTCATTCACGAGAACAGAGTCGTTCCCTTGGTAATGGCAGTAGAGAAAAAAATCCATTCGATCAACTCACTGTGGAGAAATTACATTCTTTCTACTAAATTCCTGCCGGTTTAATTTTTATAGATGACAGAAGCGAATTCTTTTGATAGCGGAGAGATAAAAGTAGTATGATTCCTTCTAACTAACCTCCGTCTCTTAACGATATCTTGCACCGAAGTTAATTTTCTCGATTGTCTTCCTCGTCACCTGATCAATGAGACAGCAGCGGATGAGATTAAAGGCTTGTTTCAGAGGGTTTAAGAACAAAGAAGAGAGAGAAAAGTTTTGTAAGTATCTGAAAACCGAAGAATAAAATTGATGGAACTCCAAGGGTGCGATTGCGCCACCATAACTTTACAAAGATAACGCAAAACCCAATGGAACTACAGTGTTGGTTTGACTATAGGGGCTTTCACGATTTCACACGCTTCGACTTGCTTTGACGTGTGATGAGAAATATATTCGTAGAATCTAAGAAGCAAAATAGAAACAGTTTATTCTCCTTGCTACACGTAGTCATGATGTTCTTGATCATGGGTATATACGGTAGTTTTAAACATACTTGTGATTTCCATTGTCATTTCATGTACCAAAATTCTTAAGTTATAAGAGCTTCCTCATGTCTATGTGTTAAAAGGTTCTAACCTTTGCGACTTTCTTCCCTCTACGATTCACTGTGCAGTGATGGACGGGTTACCAGCTTCATGACTCGAGAGACCTGGAAACAATTTCATTCGTGATCCATCAAAGATTATCCGGTTATCCGGAAAGATTCTACGACTGGATAAGATCGTGAGTCAAAGACAACGAAATATTGTGATACACATGGAGAGTAAATTAGTACATGACGGTACTAATGTGATCCTAACAAATATGATTTTCTGTTCTCTCTCTTCCCACTAAATCTATATTTTTCTTTGTTCCTATGAGCGTGTGTGTATGAGAGAGAGAGAGAGAGAGAGAGAGAGAGAGAGAGAGAGCTACACTGAAAGATAACTGCAAGGACTATCAAGGTGTAAACACGTGAGAATCTCAGAAAATGTAACCTACATGTTTCTTATGGTGGATTTCAAAGATTAATCAAGCAAATCTGTAAAACTTGGCATATAGAATATGAAAGATGCCGCTAAACCCAGTGATTTGTTAAATCTTTCCTTATACTCTTTATTCAAAATCATTATATTAATTTCCAATACGGGGAGATAAACAAACACGAAGTTATATTTGAAATATTCAATACATGGTACTGTGTTTTTGATTGAGAAATTGATGTGCGCACCGGGGAATCGAATACATGAATATTTGTGCTCGAGCAGTGGATATCCTATTAATTCATTATAAAAACTCTGCAGTAATGCTGTAGAGCTGATCGGCTATTTACAGATCACTGGATTGAGACGCGAGACTCAGAGCCGAGTGACTCAGACGAAAGTAATGACCCAAGTGATCCATTCCACCACTGCGTTGTATATACAAATTAATCTGGTTAATAATTAATAATTAATAATTAATAATTAATAATATTAATAATATTAATAATATTAATAATTAATATAAGATGTGGTCTCATGAAGAGTTGCTACTGCAAAAGGAGATAATAATAATAATAATAATAATAATAATAATAATAATAATAATAATAATAATAATAATAATAATAATAATAATAATAATAAACTTGTTCAATTGTTGGAAAATTCTTTGAACCACTTTCCCGTATAAAACCCATCATTTAGTACTTTTTTTATATTTATGACCGAACCAAACCACTTGGCGTAACAGCCCTTTTTGCTGACCTGAGCCGCTTCAACACCATCTGTTAGCGACCGGCTGAACTACGTTCCGCCTAGCGTCGAACAAGTGAGAAGCGCGTTGCGTCCCCTTGTCTCTAACAGGCGTACTTGTATCAGCAACTTTCTGGACCTAGGGGCTGTCAAGTCTCTTATTGATATGACTTAATGACTCCCCAGTTTGTCTCAAACCGAAAATTGGGAAGTACCGGCCGGGAATCGAACCCGGGCCCACGCGGATGTGAGTTCAACGCTGTAACCACTAGATTACGATGCCCCCCTTTTGTTCTTACTACTACGAATAATATTGATATTTTATTTTGTTCTCGTGAATGTCGCGTGGTTAGGTATATTTGCTTTCATAATTTATTCAATACACTTTTACATTTTTTTATAACTATACAGAGAGGTCTACGTTATCGAAGTGTGGTTGAACGCATTCGATTGCAAAATTAGTATCAAATACAAAATAATTGCTTTGCCCATCTATAATTTACTATCAAAGAGAAAATACTGCGTGACACACATATATTTTACACAGAGTTGGGTTCTTTGCTTTCTCATGCAGAATAATATTCCACGTACCTTTCAAAAAGTTTTTTTTTTTTTTTCTACGAGAACCTTTATTAGATTCTTTTTAGAGATAAAATAATCCTTTGTTCTAAAAAATGGCTTCTATTTTCACTGCCTTTCAATTGAAGGTAATTTTCATTGAAACATGGTTGGTATAAAGTTGACAAAAGTAATGGGTGGTCTACATGTTCACATTGGCATTTCAATTGAATTGTATGGAAATTCCACGCGTAATTAATTAATCGATCCCATGCTGATTGAGAAATGTGGAACAAAATAGATAGTTTGGCAGCTGTAGGACGGGGAAAATTGAATGACTGTTTGAAATGTTTGTGGGAATCCATTTTTAAATTGTTCTGTTTTCTATACCATTTTCCTATTTTTTTAAAAGCCTCTAGAAATAGATTAAATTATTAGTAATTGTAAGTCATTACTTTTTGAAGAGCCATTCAAAAAAAAAAAAAAATGAAATAAAGAACATCAAAGGACCATCTAAGAGCAGATCCGCTGTTTTACGCTTTAATGAAAGCCTTTGAACAAGTTCATCACTTTTTCTCTGAAAAAGTGCCTGCTTTTGAATACAATCAGAAACTATGTATAGAAAACTAAGGACAATATACTGATTCCAATAATTTGTTTTCCAATTTAGAAAATTGTAGGTTGATTTCTTAGCGAGTATTACAGGGTGTCCGAGAAGTACCTCTAGATTTGAGTTCACTAACTGCAATGTCAGTGTAAATTTATTTAATCTATTTAGACTGCAACTGATCGAGTGATGGCAGTACATGTTTCCTTACGCGTCTTTTTCCTTCACTACTCGGCCTCTGTGATACAGCCTGAAACAAACGCACGTTTCTCTCAATCTCGCAAGATTTGCTTTGTAAAGTTGGGCCTAGCCAAAGCAGTTTCAAAACGCAGCCATTGCCTGAATCCCAGATACGTACCACTAACCGTTCCTTAACTGTGTCACTGTAACCACTCTCGTCAGCCATTTTTTTTACAACCTAACTGCTGTTCATGCAAAGATACCAGACAGTGCTATCTGAATCATGGAAACAGTATTACTAATACTACAACTAAAATTACAAGAACAATGTTTCCTTTGATACTCAAATCTAGGAGTATAAGAACGTTTCGTACACCCTATATATCTATCTTGTCTCTTGTAATTATAATTATTTACTTATAATGTTGAGTGATCATAACAAGTAAACAGACAGTTTCATAGTCTGAAGTTTCCAGGCTGGAATTACTCGACTAGTCATCTTGAGTAAAGTTTTTCAGACTTTACCCACCTGCGGGCTCACAACTAGAGGGAGGCTAGAGGGCCTGACCCCCCTAAACTTTTCGTGGCCCCAGCCCTCAATACAAATTTCTATTATTAATTCAAAAATTTAGATATTTGTAAGATAATTTTTGGCGACTTGATCCCCCCTAACATATTCATGCCCCCCAAACCTCTGTGGGTGGTTGCGGGCCTGCCCGCCTGTAGTTTCAGTTTGTGACGATCGACAAATCCCTTCTTATTGTTCACTGCTGATTGATTATTGCATTTGTAAAATGACATAACATATTTGTAAATAACATAACTGAGTCTGGAACTTCGTCAATAATTTTTAAATGTATAATTGATATGGAAGCATTGTCAATAATTTATTGAGCATAAGCCAGTAAAAATAGCACTGATATACACAAACATTGTGAAGGGGAAAATTGATTTACTCTCTGTTTGTCAAATGACCTCACTGGAGTAAGTAACTACAGTTTTTCAAGTCTCTTGGTTTCATGTAACAACCGTTTCACTTATTGGTGTAACTAGGATATTTTGCTCGGGGAGGGGGACGTGAAAATTGCAAGATCCTTTGAGAAAGCTTGTTATAATAATGATAGTATTACCTTCTGAGTCACCTTCTCCGCCCTCATTGTCATATCTTCAAATTCTTTGAGGGCGGAGACCTAGAAGTAACAGGAGAGAAAATAGAACAAGTGACTCGTTTTCGATGTCTGGATAGTATTTTAGTGATGATTTGAAGCGTGAACATGAAATAAAAGCAAGGATAGGAATGGCGAAAGAAGCCTTCAGGAGGAAGAAAATACTATTTTGTGGGAAGTTCAATAAAGAGTTGAGAAAAATGCTTCGTGTGGAGTGTTGTAATGTATGGGTTAGAAACATAAACATTACACAAAAATGATGAAAAACGACTGTAAGCTTTCGAAATGTGGGTGTGGAGTAGCAGTTAGCTGAGTCGAGTGAAAACGAATGAGAAGGTGTTAGAAACGGTAGGGGAGAAAAGAACGATTTTAGATAGCATTAGGAAAAGGAAGAGAAAGTGGTTGGGACATTGGGTAAGAGGGAACAACTGTATATGAGGGACGTACCAGAAGCTTGGTGACAGGAAACAATGGGAGAGACCGAAAGAGACTACATTTACTGGATCATATCAAAACAGAAAAGTCGTACGTGAAGACGAAGAGGTTAGCAGAAGACCATAGGGGATGGAAGCTTCTCACGTCAGTTTCAGCAAGTGACTTGCCAATAGTGGTAGAATACCTATAGATAAAATCAAAATTCGCATTGATTTTCTTAAAGATTAAAAGTGTATCCGGTCTACAACACTTACAATATAGAAAGTGAGATAGGAAAATGTTAAAAGTTTCATCTAATAGAGTGCTATGTTTGTACCACAGAGTCCCCGGTCATGAACCCCTAAAGTATCAAAAAATAAATTGCATGGTCTGTTATTTGATACATCATTGAATGAATAATGTGAAATCATACAACTTTTGTAAGGAATAGTATGTCGTATGGGACACTGCTTACGAAGTTGCCACTATTGAATTTTGAGTTCTTTCATAGTCAATAAATCTTACAGTTAAATGGTGACCATTTCGTAATGGTTGCCCTAGACGAAAACTTCTTCCTATAAAATTTGTTTATTTTTCCATAATCTTTCAATGAAGTATTAAATTAACGTACCTTACAATTTAAAATTTTTGAGTGGCTCCGGGACCCCATGATAAAAGTCCCTGCGGGGGAAGCTGAGCAATCAATTTAGTTCGTTGTTTATAAAATATTAGACGTTTTACATATGTAAAACACCCGGCGCATATAAAGCATGTTCTATTTATGCACATTTTAAATGAATTTAGATTAATTAAGTAGAAACTAGAAATAGATTAAAAAGTGATTGCAAAATTTGAAACAACAAACATTCAATGAAATCGCAAGATTTGAGCAGCAGAAATGATTTATAATAATAAGCGAAATATTTAGACAGAGTAAGAAACCGAGTTAAATTTAAGGGTCTTCACTACAGGGAAGCTAAACTACCGCTATAAAAATATTCGAAAAGCAGAAACGTAGTGAACTAGACAATACGATTTTGCATGTGTTACTTTTACCGCGATTCACCTATCTGATTTTGGTATGCCGCTGTTTATAGAACCCGAAAAAAAAAAAATGCTAAATCCATTGCCAATTGCAAATCGAAAGCAGATAGATGAGTTGTGACAATAGTATCACATGCACAATAATATTGTCTAGTGCACTACATTATTGCTTTTCGAATATTTTTTTATTTGTTTTGAAAATATTGCAGAAAAACTCTAAAATTAGCGGTAGTTTAATTTCGCTGTAGTGTAAACCCTTAATGGTTCAAATCACATTTATTTTCGAAGAATTAAAGGCAAGTTGAATAAATATTCAACATTTTGCCACCAAATATTAGACAAATCTTGTAATATAGTTGTAATATGGTAATAGTTTCATGTAGACCATTAGAATCAATTTGGCTCTAAAAAGAGCTGTTATAAGTGTGATGTGATGGTCAGTGGCGTACGCAAGAATTTATTTCGGGGGGTTCCAAGCTCAATATGAGGGTATTTTATAGTAACATTTCTAAAATTGCCCCTAAAATTAGGCTAAATTTACACAAAAGTCGAAATTTCGGGGGGGGGGGGGAGTCCGGACCCCCAGGACCCATCTCCTGCGTACGTCCCTGGTGATGGTACATGAGCTTCATTTATTGCTTTCTACTGAGGTTCTTTCGTCACAACTATATACAAACGTGATCCTTTATGTAACAGCAGAAGCAAGGGGAAAAAATAGAATTATGTTACGTCTCGGTGGCCAATTTAAGAAATATTCATCTTTTAGTCAAACATATGCGTTGATTTTAAATATTTATTTTGATTTCAATTGCTTATGCTAAGTAGACTAAACGAGACAGGTTATAAATTCCAACGAATGTAGAGGGTATGGATTTAATCATCACCATTATAAGTATTCTGCCTTTGTTCACAGGTTCCTTTTCGCAGCTGAGAAGCTTCCATGCTCCACTGTTTTCCGCTAACCTCTTCGTCTTCACGTATGATCTTTCTGTTTTCATATGGTAGCCTCCTTCGCCCTCTCCCTCTCTTTCTTCCCACCATACCCTCTAGCACGTCCCTCATGATACAATTTCTTTTTAGGCAATGTCCCAACCAATTCTTCTTCCTCTTCTTAACAATATCTAAAATTGTTCTTTTCTCACCCACTATTTCTAACACCCTCTCATTCGCCTTCCGCTCGACCCAACTAATTCTTTCCATTCTTCTCCGCGCCCACATTTCGAAGGCTTCCAGTTGTTTTTAATCACCTTTACGTAATGTCCATGTTTCCGCCCCATACAGCACAACATTCCACACGAAGCACTTTATAAGTCTTTTTCTCAACTCTTTATTCAACGTTCCACAAAACAGACTTTTCTTCTTCCTAAAGGCTTCTTTCGCCATACTTATCCTTGCTTTTATTTCACTTTCGCACTTCACGTAATTCGAAAACTATTCGCTTGGATGTATTTAAAGTAGTGAAAAAAAACTGAGAAACTCGAGCAAACTTACGGACTTACAATTATTCCTCATAAGCTAATATAGATCGAGATCGAATCAGAGATCACTGAGACCAGAAATGATGGTGTTGTCACTAATCAATTGTATGCCCCAATTCAGCGCTAGTTCACCTCTGGTTTAGGTGGATCCAAAACAAGTATTAAACCTACTTGACCTCGTATAAATAATTCAAAAATATGTTTTATTGGTTTCCCCTCATACAAATATTTAAAATATCATCGAGAGACCAGTCCTTCTACCTGATAAAAGAAAAGAAATTTATATCTAACGACATATTAGCCAGAAAAGCCTGTTACTGACATTAAATATTATATTTATATGATCGGAGTATAGAAAGGTAAATCAAATGATGTTCTAACAACTTGGAGTCACTAATACTTAACTAGAGAGTATTCAGGGATGTTTACGATTAGGAACCTTAGCTTCAGGAAAAGATTTATAAAACTTAAGCGTGAGTAGTCTTACACTTAATATTATCGGACTTCGCACTAAAAGAATCTAATATAAATAAAATAGTTTTTTAGTGTGTTTGTCTGTCTGTGTGTGGCCTGGGGACCAGATGAGTGGACCGAGAGTTACCAATATTTGGTCACGGGTACCTTGGTCCAGGCCTCAGATCAAGACGAAGCTTTTTTTTTTAATTTCGAACCAGGGGGTCTCAGGGGGGCGTTTACCAGGACCGGACTGGGGACCACACAAGTTGACTGAGAGTTACCAAATTTTGGTCACGGATACCTTGGTTCAGGGCCCAGACCAAGGCGAAGAGTTTTTTTGTTTCAAAGTTCGAACCAGGGGGGGTCTCAGGGAGGACGTTTACCGGGACACGTAAAAGTAGTAGAAAATGATCGATATTAATGTCAAATCCATAGTTTTCGCGGTCGCTGAAATGAATGGTAATACTCCCACAAGCGTTGACTTCCAAATACAGCCCCCATACGAAGAATGGGTATATTCAACTAGTGTGAAATAAAATTTTAAGCATAAAATAATGCTCTTTAAGCTAAGTAACGAAATTTAAAGATTTTTATTGGGAAAAACATATATAATAATCTGGCGTAAAAGCTGAAGTAGGGCCTATACGGTAGTTTACACTACACTATTTAGATGTATACACAAAATAATGTTGTGATCTTGCGTAACCTGCTCTAAATAATCAGAATGTATCTGGTTAAAATCGTGAGATTATAATTCCATGAGAGAATCCCGGTGGGAGCTCATATGGTTCGGATTCCACTTAATCAGTAGGTCCCGTCTCATATAGCCTCGCTGCTGAAAGGGGCGTTATATTCAAAATCAACTAAACTTATAATTCCATGAGAATTAATAAGAAAAAGAGCAGGAAAGTTGTATGCTGATTATATATAAAAAGTGACGGTCTAATTCGTGCTGGTTCGTTTTTAATGATAAATGTAAAGGATGGAAGCTTCGAGAACGTAGCGATTAGATAGGTAACAGAGTTTCATTCTCTCCTTTAACAATCTTTTAATCTTTCCTATATGTTATTTTGTGTGATAATTTATAGTTTTAAGTGAATTTTTATAATATGTAGATGAATTTGAGTATATTTGTCACCATTATAATAAGTACTCAGATGCAATTTACTTTGATACAAGTTCAACATTAATACGCGCTACTTGGACTCATGTCTGCCGTTGCATATATTACTGTAACGAATGAAAGAAGTAAAGGTTAGGTAATATTAAATACTGGTATAATAGAGACAATGATTAAGAAATAGCTATGTGTATGATAAGAAAATAAATATGGGCAATTAGAAGGTGCTGGAGAAATTTGGATATCGCAATTTTAGCAATTAGTTAAGAGAGAAGGAAAAATGTTAGTGACTGAGGTGTCGCCGAATTTAGGTATCAGTTGAGTTGAGTTGATTTTGTGCTTAACGTCCCTTTCAGCAGAGAGGCTATATGAGACGGGACCTACTGATTAGAGTGGAATCCAAACCACATGAGCTCCCGTCGGGAATCAAACTCGGGTCTCCCACGCTAAAGGCGCGTACGCTAACCGCTTAACCATGAAGGAACTCTAGTTATCTATTGAGTTTCATAGTAGTTACTGGCTTAATCAGAATCATAGTTGGTATTCGAACTGTCATAAAATGAGTAAGTTATTTTATTAGTTCAAGACTAAATAGTAGTTACTTCGAATTGATCTGCTGAAAAATTCTTATTTTATAAATAAGTTCGACTAACTTTAGAATATGTACGAGGTGTGTCCGGAAAGTGATACCGTTACAAACAGTTTTGTTCAAGCCAAATTTCTTTCTACATGAAAATGCACACCTTAAACTATTTTTCAACATTGTTTCCAGTTTCCACCAATGTTCAAACACTTCTCATAGCGGATGACCGATTTGTCCAAACCTTCCTCAACAAAACATCCCGCCAGTGTCTAACAAGTACACACCTAAAGGTAAAACCATTAGTGTGGAAAGATACTGTAAGACTCTGAAAACTTCGGAGTGCAATCCAAAACAAAAGGAGAAAAATGTTCAGTAATGGAGTTATGTTGCTCCATGACAATGCTCGTCCTTATACTGCTGGTGCCACACAAACGTTAACCCAACAGTTCGCTTAGGAGCAGTTTGACCACCCACCCATCATACAGCCCAGACTTGGCGCCGTCTGACTATAACTTGTATCTGTATCTGAAGCGCGAGGTCGGCGGTAAGCGCTTTGAAAGTGATGACAAGAAAAAAAAAACGCTATGGAGTTATGATTCTCTTCACTGGCGGAATGTTTCTTTGAGGAAGATTTGGACAATGTGGTCACCCACTGTGACAAGTGTTCGAACATTGATGAAAAGCTATGTCGAAAAATAGTTTGAGGTGTGCTTTTTCATGTAAAAATAAATTTGGTTTTAGCAAAAGCGTTTTAGTATTTTTTTACAACGGTACTTACTTTCCGGACACCCTAGAATATCAAAATTCATTTATTGCATTATTTATACTCTATGTAAGGAGCAAATTATGCTCGAACACACTAATCATGATTCCAAACAATCCACCACTGATCCCCCCAGAGGTTTTACATTTGCTGATGGAGTTAATTGTATGAGTGGAAAAGTCTAAGTCACTCGACTCTTTTACAACTTAAAAATCCAAATTAAAGATTACTTAGACGAAACCTTATAGAAGTTAATGAGGCACGAATTTTCTCAAGTGAATATTAAGAGTCTGGGTTAATCAACTGACAAAAAGCAATTCTCAATTTAACATATTTCATTTACTTTCCTCGAACATGAGAGAGAAATGAAAAAGATAAAAGAGAAAAAATAACTAATATTTGGATGGAATTCTTGCAAATATTGAAGGAAGGATTCTTTTTCTTAAAATATACAGAAACATTTTTCTGAGAAATACTTTCTATCTTATATATTACAAACCTGAGGCTATATTGAAACTTTATTGCAACATTATATGACAAATATTTTGATATTTTATTGAAAATGAAGATAAAAATTGTTATTTGAGAAAGAAAAAAACTTCTCTGAAGATGACATATAGACATGGTAGTTATTAAATGCTTACAGTAGCTTAGAAATAATATATAGTAGGGATATGATTGTTCAGTGTAGAGCACCGTACTTCGTTTTGGGTTTGCCGTGTAAGCCTTTTAATGTGAAATCGTGGTAAGTTTTGCTTAATTGTTTCAGTTTTATTCATTTATCTCATTCCATAATTCATTTTTTAATATTTTATTCTCATTCATAATTATTACCAAACTACAGGGTGTTTTGAAACAACACCGACAACGTTTCGGAGGTGATTCCTGACACCAAAATAAGACAAAAAGTATACACCAACCTGGGTGCACAAATGCTTCCTTTCGAAGTTATAGGCTGACAAAAACATGAAGAAATGAACTTCAAAGGTCCATAGCTCCAAAACTATGGGACCTATCGTAGTCGGGTTAAGACTTCACTTAGAAACTATTATGTTTCCTATCCACATATCCAAGTTTTACAACTTTGGGGCGGCGGTGGCTCAGTGGTAGAGCGTTCACCTCTGGTGCTTGGGGTCCCGGGTTCGATCCCAGCCTCCGCAAAGTGAACTTTGTGGTGGACAAACACCGTGTGCGTGGGTTTCCTCGGGGTTCTCCCGTTTCCTCCCACTCTCTTCATTCCACCATTTCATTCATTACTCATCATCACCGTCTCCTTTAGCCTAAGCGGCATAACCGTGGGACGTAAAACTCAAAGATTTCATTTCCAAGTTTTACAACCTTGCGGTACTTCCGCAACAATTTTTATGCAGGTATTTAGTGAGTACTTCAAATTATATGCCCATAGCAAAACTCCCTCTATAAAAATTGTTGAGGAAGTACCGCAGGGTTGTGAAACCTGGATATTTGAATAAGATACATATTAGTTCCTAAGTAAAGTCTAAACCCGAATACGGCAAGTCTCATAGTTTTGGAACTATGGACTTTTAAATTTCATTTTTTCATGTTTTCGGCAGCCTATGACTCCAAAAGGAAGCATTTGTGCACCCACGTTGGTCTATCCTTTTTTCTTATTTTGGTGTTAGGAATCACCTCCGAAACGTTGTCAGTGTTGTTTTGAAACACCTTGTATACTATGCATTAGCATGGGTAGTATTATTGAACGGTTATGTTCTTTCATCCATCTGTCTATGAATAGGTATGACAATGGAAACGGTAAGAGATAGTGAGAAGCTTTTTTTGTAATTGATTCAGCAAGAAGTAATTTCATCCCTTAACTCTGTATTCAAAGCGGAAATACTAGAAACCAACACTTTGTTTTAATCAATAAAATGTTATAATTTTAATCAATAACAATAATATTTTTGAAATAATTCGCAATCATTTTAATCAATAACAATAATATTTTTGAAATAATTCGCAATCATTTTAATCAATAACAATAATATTTTTGAAATAATTCGCAATCATTTTAATCAATAACAATAATATTTTTGAAATAATTCGCAATCATTTTAATCAATAACAATAATATTTTTGAAATAATTCGCAATCATTTTAATCAATAACAATAATATTTTTGAAATAACTCGTAAAAATATTTATTTTCATGGAACATAACGTGTATTTAGAACAGTGGTTTCCAACCTAATTCCTATCACGACCCCCATTTTGTCACATCCTCTTGCCAAGGACCCCCTTATAATTTCTGGTTTGTAATAAGCTTGTGTGGGATTTTTAATACAACTATTGCGGAGATCTCACAATATCTATCTATTTCTATAATATTAGAATCCATTTCTTGTATATAGTGGATAGATAACTTCCCTAAAAGCAAATGGATTGAAACCAAATTTGGTCAGTTCATTCATAATAGAAATATCGAATCCGATCCGTCATACTGTTTCAAAATAGAGGCCGCTTGAAAATTTTAAAATTCATAACTCCCTTAATTTTGGGTCATATGATAAAAAATAGTGATTTCTAATTTTGATTAATAAAAACGTGTACAATTGTTAAAAAAATGTTATATAGTATTTTAAATGACTTGATAATGTGCATCACGAAAATCCAACCAGACATTGCTGCACTAGTGAAATCACACCATGCTGAGGTATCTTATTAGCTTTCAATTTTAATTGTATTTCAGTATGCAGGTTTTGTTGCATTTGTATATTTCTGGTACTTCAATATGTAGTTCTCATTAGTTTCATAGTTTCATTAGTTCTCATTAGTTTCTCGTACCTCTTTCATATAAATTGATTTTTAAACAATTTTGCACCTGTCGAAAATGGTTAGTATACTTAATTTCTTTTGTTCTTAACATTATGTATAAAATAAAAATATGCCTATCACAGCAAAAGTCAAAATAAAATTTAAAGTATTTTCCGGCATTAGATTCTAATTATATTTATTTGTTTCGCTTATCTTCGCGACCCCCCCCCAGATTGAGAAACCCTGATTTAGAATTATCAATATTGCTTGCAATTGAAATCATGCAGCGGTGCATTGTATATACCTATATAAAAAAAAAAAATTCGTTTGCTGCTAGTATACACAGTACCATAAGTTACACAGAACACTATAAACAGCTAAGTGTGCCAGAGTGATAAAAATGTTCACTTATATTGTGAAATATTATACATTGTACTCAAATCAATAAACCAATAGTGTAATGATTTATAATTAGTTATTTGTAGATAGTATTTAGTCCTCTTTTGAGCATTGCCATTCGTATATTTGCTTCTAATTACAATTCTGTCTGACTACATTAATTCTGTTGGCCCTCCGCTGAATCTGCACTAATGAAGTTGTTTAGCGTTTGCTGGCTTTTGCATTAATCAATGCTCGTTCATCATATGGTGCAGTTGGTTCAATAGTCTAAACAGATTGAATTAAACGGGTCTTTACAGTATGTCATTAATGGGCTCTGTGGTTATTAGCCTTCGTTGCATGGCGATTTACTCCTCGCGAATTTCGTGGCTTTCCATCTTCAAGAAGAAAGTGAACGTGGGTTTCTTCCCAACGAAACAATCTTGCTCAAGGGCCCAAAATCAGTCACACATGAAATAGCTGGATTTTCTAATACAAAATATTAATCATTACTATATTTAAAACTCATACTGTTAGTAAGGACTGAGAGTTACGATTTGAAGTTCAGTTACTACATATAAATAAGGAAATTTGTGAATATAAATTACTACTTTCTAGTAATGTAAATATCAGTCACTACTACGATACTGCATGGTTGTACTGTAAATAAAGATTGGTAAATATACTTTATATTCTTGGATCAAAATGAAGCTTAAATAATACTGTATAAACACACATCACATCTGTTTGGAAACGATTTGTTTATTTTTAGAGGGCTTTGAAGCAGATTGGTAATAAAACAATAAACATTGAAAATAATATATTTCACGTTCTACAACTTTTTTTTTTCCTTTTTTGCAACGTTAAGCGCAAAGGTTGTGATCTATATTTGGAGAGAAGAAAATATTTCAATGTTTTTCCTCGAAGTAAATAATGTATTACTCAACCAAATTTCGTGGCAGTGAGACCTCCACCTAGTTGTCGTTTATTTCTTGGGTAAACTTTGTGCACTAACCGATTCGATGTTGTTCTTCTTCGCGAAATACTTTGTAATCAAATTAAGAAATCATGACCATACTACCAGACGAAACATGTAGATGAAAGAGAGAAGATGATACAGTGTGGGCTACAAATAAATAGCCCTACTTCGCTATACTACGTTCATGTAGATGGTTCATTGTTGCTTCCGCCCTGTAAAGTTTTATACTCATCAACTGTTATCATTAGACTGACTATCTTGTACGCTGAGAAGCGACGTTTCACATGGCATGTCGCTTAGGCTATGTCTTCAATTCGCATCAAAAAGACGATACCATATTCACTAAGCAACAACGAATAGTGGTTGTGGAAAGTAATGTGCAAAGCGAACCGACTAAGAAATGAGAAAGTAACGCAAGTTGTCTTCGCTTATAAGTATCCTGGAACAACATCAACATTCAAAGTCTGGTAGTATCGTGAAATCAGCTAAGTTATCGATTCCCATCCTTAAGTTATTCATAACATTGTGCAGTACCAGAAATACAAGTGTACTGGGCATAACTTTCTTCTAAAATCAGTTCCGAAGTGTATTTGGACATAATTGAATAGTATTGGAGCTAACTAACATCAAGGCAAAACAGCAACTACTTCTGTCAATAAGATGAGGCAACATGCCGCGTCTCATACAAGTCAGTGGCTCTGGTTTGTGAAATATCTTGTGAAGAACGAACTGTTAGTAAGGCTTATTTCCAAAAAAGCCTTTTGAGTTGTACAAATGCGATTTTTGTCTCTGGGTATAGAAAAGTATGCCATAATCCACATACCCTCATCGTCATAGACATTGGCCATTGCTGGCTGAAAGACCACTTGCTGCAAACTGAGATAGAAAGTAACATAAATCTCAAATAATACAACTCGTACCAAATAAATTTAATACCAAATAGATATTTCGAGAAGGATTATGCACATATACTCGTAGTTTTATGTAGGACCTATTATTACAATTTGGTTTATTTTACATGGAACGCTGTGGTGTTACCGATTACTTCGATCTGAGGTGGTACGTGGATTGCATCAGGATAGTTTTGTTTCTTTCTACTACCTTTACATCACCCAAAGAAGCACCCAGAAAAATACAGTAATTCTGGGAAATATGTCTAAAACTATAAGACCCGTTGTTATAGGGAGTTGAAATTGTTTTATACTATTAACCTAAGAATTTCCAGAGGTTGTGAACCTTCTCCCCTTTTAAAATCATGGTACGACCTAGGCTTCAGAGCTCCTTCGTGGCTTAGCGGTTAGCGTACGCGCCTTTGGTGTGGAAAACCCGGGTTCGATTCCCGGCGGGAGCTCATGAGGTTTGGATTCCACGTTAATCAGTAGGTCTCGTCTCATATAGCCTCGCTGCTGAAAGAGACGTTAAACTCACAAGCAACTCAACTCGACCTTGTCTCCACCACTTTTTCCATAATTATTCACTTTCGTCATCATTCTCGTTATTAGCCTACAAGTACAAGCACAGTGTTTAAACTAATTATTGCATCACGTTTTACAAGTATCGCCTGCAGACTTGTTGAAATGATTCCTCGAACAAAGGAATAATTTAAATCTTGAAGCTTGAATTCATATTTAACATATTTTCTGTTCACACTAATATATTAGGTCCAATGATCTACATAAAAGTCTTTGTTCTATGATGGAAATCAGATTCTTCGTTCACACCTGCAAAGTAGGGTAATGGCAGTAAATGTCGAACGCCCCCTAAATATCGAACACCTTGGTCATTTCCTTAAGAAATAAGAATACCAAAAAATTGCGTACTATCTTAAATTTGTGAACACACCCTTCCAAACCTCGCCTTATAAAGGTCAATAGGTCTATACGTTTCGATATTAGCGAACGCGGGAAAGTTTCCTAGTCTGTGGTAAAAATGTTCTAGTGGTTTTGGGGGAGATTGAAAAAATCGCTATATTTTTTGTAAGGTGCAGCACCGCAATAATAATTTTTTCCCATGTGTGATGGTATCGTTATAAGGTATCCTTTTAATAATATGATGTGTTAATATCACCGTATGTATATTTATTTGTTATAAGTTACTTTTCAGCTATCATCTTATTTGAAGGGAAAAGAAAATAGTGTTCGATATTCGAGACCAATTTCGTAATATCGAAATGCCGTTCGATAAAAGAGGTTCCTTCGTGAATCAACTTGCGATCATTCGTCGGCATTCAGTGTAAGTGTTCTTTTGTATCGAACATTATTGTAATTGGAAGGGCTATTGGTGATTTGAATATTAATTTAACTAAGTCGTTGATTTCTTTTGCACTGAATACCTAGTTGTACACTGAATTGTAAGCCATCCACCTTGTACCTGATAGTTCTTGGGTTCAAACTGTTATAAAAATGTTTAGATTTACCATTTTTAGTAATGTTTCGCCATAGAGAGCCTATCTAATCGAAGTTTTACGTCGTGCTGTTCGCATTATTTCAGACTTTTGACCCGGGCGCTTCTCCTCAATGTATAGACTAGTAAACACAGTTGAAGTTAATCATAAATAATTGTTTACATTTTTTGTTGAGTACCCTTAACTACTGCTCAGAATTTGACAATGGGCAAAATTAAGAACCCCAACACGGAAGGTGTCCCCAAAATCAGAATCAAACCTGTCATAAAATGAAACCATTCCAATATTCGTTATCTGTCTTGACAAACTGTTCAGCAGGTGAAGTCCGGTATGATGTCTCAAAGGCAGGCATCGAGAACACTTCAGGTTCCTATAGCAACTTTAAATGATAAATTATCTGGGTGTCAGAAGACTAAGATTGCTCTTGGCCAGAAGCCGTTCCTGAGTCCACAAGAAGAAGAGGGAATTTTTGAATGGGTAATGAACATGGCAAAGAGAAGATTTCGGTTTAAGAAAAGTAATTTACTGGACACTGTTCAGGAAATTGTACAGTCTTTAGGAATAAGCACATCGTTCAAGCATGGAAGACCATGAAAAATTTGGTTTAGGTGTTTTATGGGACGACATCCTTGCCTGTCTCAGAAGAAGGCCGAAACTATTAGCAAGGGCAGGGCTGCGATTTTGGAAGAGAGAATACGCGGCTGGTTTGCTGCACTTTCGAGCTGAGAGATTAAGTGCAATTATGGAAGATCCAAGAAGGACTCAAGTTAGACGAAACAAACTTTCTGTTTCATATGGTTGCAGGAAAGCACCTTGGTATGAGAGGAGAACAGCTTCAAATTACAGCAACATCTAAAAAGAAAAGGAATAACAGTACTTGGCAATTCCTGTGCTGACGGACGTTGCGCCCAAACCATGGTCATCTACAGCAACATACTACTTAAACAAATTATGAAGAATAATGAACCTGAGCTATGGATCTATGAGAAAACAGAAACTGGCTGAATGAAGACTACAACATTTTTGACTTACTTCCAACGGTTTAGTCCGTGGCTAGAAATTGAGTAAAATAACACTTTCTGTTATTCTCTTTATTGATGGACACAGGAATCACCTATCACTTCTAGTCAGTGGATATTGTCACGATCATTGAATACTGGTGTATTGTCTTTTCCCCAATGCCACTTATCTTCTGCAATCAGCAGATGCAGGCGTATTTTCACCCTTAAAACGAGCATTGAAGAATGCTCTTTAGGACGAGAAAAGCAAAACTCTCGGAGCATCGATAACGAAGATAAATTTTGCACGCAATTGAAGAAAGTTTGCGATGATGCCGTCAAACCAGACATTGAGAAAAGCGCATTTCTTTATTTATCCATAAGTCCTGCTGCTGTGGACTATAGCAAGTATGTTGCAGATATTCTAAAAACCCCAGTGGGAAAACCACAGGAAGAGAGTGACTGGAGTACCCCTTCATCTTCTCAACAACTGTTTCCTACTCCTCATCAGAAACTGAAGTTTGTGCTTGATGATCTTGAAGAATCCATGCCTTTTCGTGTTCTTAATATGTTCCGTGACAAACTAAGACGAGACGAAGAGGAACAGAGTGATGGTGACTCAGATTTGGATGCTTATTGGAAAAGTGTTAAAACCCGGTACAGTGTGACACATGAAACTAAATTGGCTGATCAGAACTAAACAACAAATGATTCAAGTTCAGAAGAAGAAAACGAAGAGGAAGAAAGTGATAATCTTGAATTCGCATGGAAGAATGAACGCTTAAATGTGTATGCACCTTCCCCCAAGATGGATCTTCTAGGTGCCGTCATTTCGAAAACTGGAGTAAAAATTCACAAGTCAAAATAATTGATCAAGATGAGAATACTTCGGAATTATCAATCTCGCCTTCCTCAAGTAGTAGTGATGATTTTTTCAGAGTTTCTCAAACCTTCGGAAGCCACGGAGAAACCCCATCAATTTAGATGAGTTGTGTTGAGTTGAGTTTAACGTCCCGTTCAGCAGCGAGGCTATATGAGACGAGTACCTACTGGTTAACGTGGAATCCGAACCACATGAGTTCCCGCCGGGAATCGAATTCGGGCCTCCCACGCCTAACTCCATCAATTTCGGCTGAAGAAAATGTATGCAATATCCTCCAAGGAATACCGGGAAGAACTGAAGAAGAAGAAAGGTAACAAAAAAGATTAACGTAAGATGCTCCTCTGTTGCTGAAGAGTGTCGATATGAAACAAATTTTGTAGCTTAGAACATTTTAATATGTATTTCTCTTTGCGTCTGCTATCTTAGTTTATATTTTAGAATTATTTCAATGTGTTTTCAATGAAACTATATCCATATTACCCTTAAAGTAAACTTGTTTAAAAATACAATATTCTGTTCGATATTTAAACCCCGCTCTTCAATATATAAAACATCCTGTTCGATAATTGAAACCTCATTGATCGATATATAGCACAACCCGTTCGATACAAGAAGGAATACAACTTTGCTATTTAAATGTTCTTCAAATTTCAAAATTGTTAATTGTAATTGTCATAAAGGGCTGGTTTCAAGCAATAAATAACACTTTTACATTTTTATCGCTCAAACAGGGTCCTCTTCCTCACCGATAGAAAATAATGATTAAATATTCATAGGAATGTCCTTAAGTGTTCGATATATAGTGCCATAACCCTACTCCTCCATTGATATTTATGCTCTTCGTCTAAAAAATCACTAAGATATTTTCTGCTTGGGTAGGAGGAAAAAGTCTGATGGATCCAAATTGGTAATAAGGAGGATGTGACAGCAAATCATACCACATTCCGTTGATTTTCCCTATTTCAACGATATCTAGAGGTAGGTTGACATCAGTATGATTCAAGTTGAGTATTTTCTTTCATAAACCCGTTTTTTTCGTCAATTTTTCGTGTAGTAAGTCAAAATCTTTGCAGAATACTAGAGAAGATACGAGATGGTTCCATCAGCGAAAGATAGTTAATAAGAAACATGCTTTTTGCATCTCATCAGGTCTAGGGTTGTTAGCTTTCCCGAATTAGGTTATATATCCCGAATTTTGAGAACATTTTCATCGTCCCGAGTTACACCTAAGACGAACGCGTTACATAGCGGGACGCCAAATTATTCAAACACTTACAGAATAAGCGAGAGAAATTTTTATTGACATTCGTAAATTTCGAAATACGATGTGTACCTATGGCTATTTCGATATCGATATCACTAAAGAAAATGTTCATCTTGATAGCATTCATGAATGATACAATACTGTGATTGGTTCAATGGTTCATAACTTCTGTTTAACTCATCGACAACAAGCTGATGCTACGAGTTTGTGTGTTTCGTTTAAATTTTCATTGTAATTTGAATTCATGAGTATTCTATCTAGGTATGTATGCATTTCGATTATTCTTGATCAACTTTCCATGTTAAAAATAAGGTATAAGAGACTGGTAATCTGCACTTGTTTGATAAACATGCCCTGCTTTAGGTTTCCCAGAAAGTGGCAGCCCTCATCAAGTCGTTTCCGTTGTTTTGACTGCTGTTTCGTTTCTGGAGTATAGTGGTGTATCTCCGTTTCAATGGTGCCTATGATTCTACTTCTCTTTATTTTATTTTAAGAAGGAGCTAAATTATTGTTAGAGAGTTGCACCCTGATTCGTTTCTGTTCAAATATCAGCAGTCGTGATACAAACTTACAGCTTCTTAATTCACAGTTCTTTGGTCAATATATGAAATATTTGTTCATATGATAATGCTTAGAGCTTCTGCAATATTTATTACCCTTAAATCGATAATCCTGGAGTAACATATCCTGAACGTTTTTCAATATTTCGATGGTACGTTGCAGCTATCTCGTATTAAAAAAAAAAAAAAACTTTATAGGAGGAGAAAGAAAAACGTTTGAAAAAGTTGTAGATTAGTTAAAAGTCAGCGACTTCCCTGATTGAGAAGTCAATTTGTTATCGTAATTGACTTCTCGATTAAAAAAGTCCCCGACTTTGAGCTAATTTCGACTTTTTAAAACTTTCTGTTCTTCTGTAAAGTTGTGTTTTGTTTTTGAGATGCGAGGTAGCTGCAAAGTGCCGTCGATTTGTCTGGTATTTATCGGTCTTGTCAGTACCCCGATCTTGTATTTCTGAGTTCACTTCACGATCACGCTTAATCTTTAGACATCTATTTGGGAAGAACTATTAAAATTGGCCATGCTGAGTTCCTTAAAGTTTTTCCTTTTTTAAAAAAAACAAAGATTTTCATTCTGATCATTTATGGGTGACTCGTAGAAGGTTATGCCTTTTCTATGGCCAGTGAGTCAGCACTATTGTAGACGTTCTAAGAGGGGATAGTTGTCAGGCGATAAATCAATTATTAGTAGTCGTGTGCAAACGAAATGAATATGCCCAGGTGCTGGTTCACAAAGACACAATAGATATAATGTTTATATATACAAATGGATATGAGACACAGAATACCAATTAGTTTAGGATTTAGGAATTTGATTTTTGGGCTTTCAGCATCTATGCCCATGTCAGTCCGTCACGTATGGAGGATGACATTCCTCGGTGATCACACTATCCGGGAAAATGAAAGGAAGAAAGGATTGGGGAAGGAAAGAAGCAGTCTTACACCTATACCAGTATGTTAAGTACCATCCTGGGATTTGCCTAGTGTGAATGAGGGAAGACCCAGAAAATCCTCACTCAGGATGGCTGGCCTGAAAATGTTTACACTTTTTAAGCCGAGTGTTCCCACCGTGAATCGAAGCCGGGACCGCTCGCACCAAAGACGAGAGAGTAAGCGACGACGATACCAGTTAGTGAATAGATGTATGTGGAAAAATTGAATCATGGAGGGTGAATGTGAGGACCGAGTTGCGCGGAGTAGATATATTTCATGTTGCGTTCGTATCCTTCTCCACCAAAATTATTAATTACTTCTCGGTGTTGAGAATTTGTATTTGTTTTAAAACTAACACGTCTGCGCTGTAGTTGCACATCAATAATTTTCTATAACTTCAACTATTGGTTCAATATCCAGTAAACAATGTGAAGTTGTCATATCGAAAGATGACCCATAATAGAACTAGGGCCAGCGGTTCAAATCTGTCTTCAACATTGGGGACTGGTAAGACCATTTTCTTAAGTGATGTTCAAAATATTTATGAAGTTGAAAAACAGTGCTGTGGAGGATCAAGGAAGCAGAGTTGTCTTGGACATTGGGAGGCGGACAGATTGAGGCTTATTCTGGGGAAACATCAATTTTATTTTACTTTCCTTTGTGGCAATCGGAAACAAATCAACACATTTCTCCCCAAAACACACATTTCAAATCGGATTATTGAGGCGGACAGTCCCCCTCAGTTCCAAAATTGGAGGGGACACGTCTTCGTCATCCCCCCTGGGATTTGCGTCAGTGACGGGCAACTCAAAAGCATAAAGAAGCATAACAGCAATTTACACCTATGATTGGTACCTTGAACTTGGTTGTGGTTGTCTAAGGGTCCAGAACAAACTAATTTTAAAAGCATAATAAAGCATAATTTTAGAAAATAAAACATAAAGCATAATTTAAAATATATAACACAATGCTTGCAAAATTCTATTAGAACATTTTTTGGGAAATTCTGTTAACTGCAAGTTTAACATACTGTAATAATATTTTTTTTAAACTAATATTTACAACGCAAAATCTTTGAGAACATAACAATGCAAGATTGAAAAGCTTACAACCTCTTGAACTGAGTACTTTCTGTAGTTTTTGTGGCATCTTTTGCTTTTCCTTTCTGTATATATGCACCTCTAAGGCGCATAATAAAGCATAATTTGAAAAAATAAATAAATAAAGCACAATGTGTGTTGCTCTAGTAATAACGTACCTAGTTATAACTATGTGCTACCACTGTGCATCATTTCGAGAACTTTTCATGTGGGTCTCGTATTTTCTTCGCAGCCCTATGAAATAAGAAAGACCAATTCCAACAGGGAAAGGATGATAGAAGTAGTGGCTCAAGGACAGAAAAATGTAGAGAAGGGAATAACTGGAAAGGAAGGGAACAAGAATGTCACCATAAATATTCCCCGAGTAGCAATTTACTTCACGGAGCCTCAATGCAAAAGGCAAGAAATTTTAATGAAGCTGTGGGTTTCAGATATGAATTATTCTTCGTGCTTCTTAACTGTTTAAGGAAAAGTCAAAGATTTAATTTCGTATATGTTGTGAATGTGGAAAATGTCTATGATAACTTGTGTTAAGTACGAAAATAGTGTATAATATTACCGTTCATATGCTTGTAAGGACATGTGAAGATTTATACATGTAATTACCAGACGATTTAAACAGAAAGTAGAGATCCTTTGATATTTCTGTAAGTCTGCCGAAGTAAAAGTAATAAAATCCGATTCTTAAAAGATTACTTTATTGCGCATAGTAAAGGAAGAAAATACTAGCTTAGTGCTAGAACATGCAACGTTAGTGGGAAAGTTCCCTGATTCGATTTCAAGTCATACAAGCATCTGATCCTATTCACGCGCTTTCCCGGATTCCTTCTGTTCTGTTTTTGATTTTGCTAACATGTCCATGATCATTTGTTTATCCATATGTTACCCGTTTCTTTTTGTTCTAAAGGTATATAAAGGATATATTTTGTTTTAAAAGGAATGCTATATTAAAACTTTCCTACATTATGTTAGTACTGGTTGCACGTCTCCTACTCTCTTGAAGTAAGCAAATATGTATAACTCTGTGTTGAAATCCTGAAACAGCGTAATTTGTTTTCTGATGAGCTCCGAATGTGGTTAATTCGTATCAGATGATTGTACTATTCAATGACGCCGATTTCTTTATAACTTTGGGGGCCGGGTGCTTTTTCAGGTATGTTTGTTTCGTAGTCAGATAATCGCCTAATAAGACATCAACGAGGATTTTCATACGAGTACAGGAACTCAAGCAATTTTTTGAGGAGGTACGGCCCTCCTCGCCCCTCAGAGGGTTGGGGGTTTAGCGTTGGTTCTTTGGGTTGGAGTTTAGCGTTCCTTTCAGCAGAGAGGATATATGAGACTTGAACTTACAGCTTAACGTGGTATCCGAACCACATTAGGTCCTGTAAGAAACCGAACTCATGTCTCCCGCGCCGAAGACGCGTCGTTAACCACACAGTCACGAAGGAGCTATAAAGTAATATATGATGAAGCGATTATGTGGAAACTTACATGTACAAATTGACTAAGTGACAGATATTTTGTATCCTGTGTGCGATAGTCATTCAAGAATTACTGAGAATTTCCGAAAAGAAAGACAGGATTATAAAAATAAGTAAATAAAATAATCAAGCTTGATAACTTTGAAATCAATGCGGAAATATGATTATTTCTTCGATGTAGAAGAAAAAGGAGTTAATGCTGTTAGAAGTTAGGATTTTTTAAAATTTTTTTACTGTGATGTAGTGCATCAACAAGGAATAACATAGGACTTTCTGCCACGTCAAGACATAAGGAAGTTATGGGCAGCCTTTATGTTTTTTTGTTTTGTTTTGTTTTGTTTTAAAACCTTGTTTTTCCACCCAGCAGAGATTCTCAGTAAAGTGGAACAGTCATTAGAGTCATTTGTTCCATGAAGTCCAAATGGGTACTTTCTTCTCAACTTTGAACTGTATCAAACGGTAATAATTAAGACACATGTGTTCCAAGGGAACAGATTGAACAAAAAAAAAAAAAAAAAAAAAAAGTATCAGATGTGAATAAACGACTTGAATTCTTAATTTTAAATAGTTTCAGCTGTGATGTAGTCCTGTGTTTCCCCCATCTAAACTTTACTTGGAGATTGTTCGTTGAATTCACCCTATCTGTTACGGTTTTAGCATCCTTCTCACGACTCAACTTGGAGCCATCTCTTTATATATACACACACACGAATGAGGGATTTTTTTTCTTAAACTCTCATCAAGAGCGAAGTTGAATGGGATGAGACAGTTGGGGGAGGGGAGACTGACTGAGTGAATGCATCGCCTTTTCATCGATGTTCCTTTTCCTTTCCGCATTTCCCTAATCACCGTCGGTCGTTCGTTCCTTCAGAGAGTCATTCCCTGAGGTAACTTCCGGTTCCGTAGAGGCTACTTCCGCGCGGAATACAAAACAGCAGGTGCACAAAAGGGAGAAGAAACAACAAGGATTTCTCTACCAACTCGCTTGGTTATAAAACTTTATAAAATTTTGTTTGCAAAAGTTAGGCATTTATCTTTCGTATTCGGCTCGTCGAGCTATAACTTTGTTTCTTTAAAATTGCAATTTAACAAAAGGAACTAATATAACATGAGCGGGTTTACATTGGGAATAAACGCACCATAGCGAGTCTATAGCTACAATGTAACAGCAAGTACTTAAACAATTACAGTGAATGTAATTCGAAATATTTGATGTTTGCAATCTCTCCTAAAAGTTTTGTTTGGCAAAAATAATTATTGCTTTACAACAGAGGTGGACAATCCAGAGGAAGATCGCTTCACTTCTCACACGTGAATACTTGGTAAGTGACACGTTCCAACTCAAATACGATTTTAGAACTCCAGTGGTAAATTAAGGGAAACTACTGTTCAAAAATTCTGTCGTGGTTCATTCAAGACTCTGCAACTAAAAGTTCACGCGTCGCTTAACATGATAACCTTATTACAACTATGTGATGGACATGCAAGTTTTATTTAAAATTCTAGGTCACTCGTGTAATAGCCTCAATACGTAATAATACTTTATATGTTAATAGTAATTAAGTAATGGTAGTAAATTTAATCTACATAATTTCAAGAAATTCATATTTAATATTAGCTACTCGACCACTCCGAAGTAAAAAGTAGCTTTTGAAAGTGAATCTGTTCTGGCATAGTCTTGAAATTACGTTAAACATGTTACATTTGGATATCCAGACGCTAACTATAACCCTTTTACCTTTTATCGTCCTTTTCTAATCCTTGATTAGTAAGATAATTGTTACTCTGACTTTTTCTTGTTTCTGGCAATTATTATTGTGCTACTAGCTATTACCAATGAACGAAAGACTCATTGAGTTGTTATAATCTCTCACAAAACAATTGAAGGCTTTCAGCATTGTTGATTCTGCTGGTTATAACTGATGTCTGGATAACAAAGAAATTAATAAAGAAGAACATATCACAATATTACACAACTCATATAATATAGTATTTTGAAAACGAATAATAGAAATGATTCTCAACAACAATACACAATAGCTCACTGCGATTGCTACAACAAATAACAAGATAGAAGATATACCAAAAATCAAGAACATCCTTACCGCAACCAACATTTAAAAAATGCATTTCTTCGGCGACATTTTTAAATACGTATATTGATTTCTACATCGAACGACGTATTCATAACATACACAACTACAAGTAAAACAGCAACTTCGAAAAGTGAACGAGAGGGGAGACAGTCATTTCAACATTCAAAACAGATACATAAACACACAATTAAGGTGGGAGGAGATAAGTCATCATCACAACCAGCTGAATTTACATTTTAGGGTTACGTATTGGTTTGTTCTTCTAGTTCGTTGCTTAGTGGATTTTCTTTGGCTTGTTTATCTGAGACACTTGGCCAATGTATACATTCAAGAAATAGTTGTATTGCTGTAGGGAGATGCAGGCCGGTAGCCAGCCCAAAAATGTAGGGGGTGCGGTAGAAGTTAAAAAGGGTCCGATCCAACCATATTATAGTTCATCACCATATAGTAGTTCATTTACAAACCTACGGTGAAAATTTTAGGGGGGCAGCAAAAATTTTAAGGGTCCCGGGCCCCTAGACTTCCCGTGGATACGGGCCTGGGCGATGTCTAAAGTATATCAACATCAGGCATTGTCTGCTATATTTAACGAGGAGAATTTAAAATCGATTATACCTTTGAATAAAAGTGGCTAAAAAATCTGTTCCATATACTTCTGTTTAAAAGTAAATATAATAATCTCTCTTGTCTAATTTGTTAGTAAAATATTTTGGCATTAGGAAACATACTTGAGACAATCTGTTTGCGATGTCTTTCGACTAGTTTATTGACTTCGTGCATAAGATACATGTGATTAAATATTATAGTATCATTGATAAAATCGAAAGCTCATTTCGGAAAGTTATTTTTGTTTGTGTTCCATGATTAGTATGTTTATGTAAAATTCGAAAATAGTACGTTCGACGAAGTGAGAAACATCGTTTTTATTGCCAAATTCACCTTTTTATCGTTCGTTCGAATGTATCCTACTGTCAATAGCTTAGAACGAAAAATCCTCCTAACACAAAACATAGGACTTACGTTTGAGCAGAGGAGTATAAAACCTAGGGCTTGTGCTCCAACAGAAGGGAATGAAGCTTAGGACTTATGTTGCAGCAGTAGAGCATAAAACGTAGAACTTACGTTCCAAAAATAGGGTATGAGTATAAAATAATAGAGGATAGGACAATATTCCAAGAGGATAGCATAAAATCTCGGCCTATCAGTTCCCTCATGCAAGTGATTTTTGTACACCAAGATATCAAGAATAGACGTTGTCCTTGAATGACGAAGAAAGTTCCTAAAATGTTCAGTTAACCTAATACTAGATAGTAGTAATTCGCATATAATGCTGGTAAACTAGCTTAGCTTAATTTCACTCTTGAAATGTTATCATCTAACTTAGATAGATGCACAAAAACTGGCTCGTATTCTGGAAAATTATTCAATTGTTATCATTTAATTTGTGACGTATTCTATGATAAAATATAGTAAAACATTAAGCTATTAGCAAAGTATAGAGCCAGTCTTTAATATTGCTATGCTATTGTAATTTTCGTTTCAAAAAATATAGCGTACTGAACCATTTAGCTGTAAGATAAATTATTTTTATTAAAATAACAGCAAACTTTTTCTTAAAAAGTCAAATCCAACTAATATAACATTTCATATTTAAAGAAAGGCCACTCAATGAAATTAATAAATGCAGATGCTAAAATTCATTTCAGAAACGTGTGCATAAAATATAAGAAGAAGAAGAAAAGAAATATATTGGAAGCTGACAGAAACTTTGAAAGTTTTGTTTCTCTGTCTCTCTTCCCTAAAACATAGAACGTTTATTTGGAAACGATTTCTCTTTCGTCGACTGAATTCAGCCAGCGAGCTAGCAAGTGTCAGCTGTTAAATGTTTTCACGAAAGCTTGAATGACTCTCGTTCGCCTATTCTCATAAACAAACTGATTCGTGTGTAAGCTTGATTCACAAACTCTGACATCATTATGCTGTTAATTTTGTAACGATGTTTTTCTTTCTTTCTGTTTTTGTTTTTTGTTATGCCTTTTCGCGACTAATTGAGCTACAACAGTGTGTTACCATGCAACTTCTATCACAGCCTGTTTATATTTTATGAGGATAGCAACTGTAGATGCGCAGTACTGAGAACAATATTTTACTCTCTCTCCAAGTACACAACGTTATAAGTAATATGTGATGATACTAAATACTGATTTTTATGTTGCTTTATTTCTTTATTGCTATTTCGTAAATAAATAAACACACACAACAAGTTTCTAGAAGAAATATATAGAGCAGTAAAGCTAAACTGAACTGAATATTTTTCTATGACAAAAATGAAAGAACGTCCTTAAGGTAGTTCCATAAATTTTAAAATGTATTATATATATAGTAATGCAAGATCCTTCTGCTAAAGACAATTAGAAAGTATTTTTTAATATAATTTTTTCTTATTATGTTGCAGTAGTTTAAAAAAAATATGTATTTTAACAATAAATATAACACAAAACAGTACACAGGGCGTTTCGGGATAAAACTACTGCTAGCCGAAACATAACATAAATTCGTACAAAGATATACTCGAATTATAGTCGCAGCTTAGATCTTTACATTTGAAAAAAAAAAAAAGTTTTGTTTCATACGACGTAGAACTGTATACTCTGTATCATTTTCCTGCGACCATGGTGTGCTGTTGCGTGAGATGTCAAGTTACGATGTATGTATTATGGTGTGATTTAATTTCCATTTAAAATTTGCTAGTAATATTCTTTAGTACTGAATACCGAGTGATAATCACCACAAGGAGAAAAGTGTTTTAAAAAAGGATGGAATGTAAACCGTAAAAATAGCTTTAAATTCGTAAGTTTCCCATTGCTTTTTCATTAAAATCATCTTTAAAAATTGAGGTCATGCTCGAGATCATATTATATTAAAACCAATACGGTATGTTTTGGCAATATTGTAAGAGTGATTCTTGATTAAAAGTTTAGTGAGTAAGGACGTCAGACAGCGTTTCTGTGCAGAAACTTTGAAATTCCTTGCTAATAGTTGTAGTTTGACAAGTGTAGAACTACATGTAAACTGGAATAAAAGTTCTAGTAATATTTTGGAAAACGTTATGTTCATTGTCTTAGTGACTTCGAGATGGGGCCCACCGACATCGGCGACATGGTCCTGAAATCCAGTTCTCGCGGAGGCGAGATAGTGTGGTGGGGAGAAACCGTGTTGGTGTTGCATGATGGACTGTGCAGCCACCAACTGCAGCAGTTTCAAGCCCGAGTTATGGCTCGGATGCCACGTCAATGGTAGGACAATTGTATATAGCCTCGGTGTTGCATATGGACGGAAATCATAGAAGCCCAACTGAAACACAACTTTGAGACCGGATTTTATTCATCATCAATCATTTTTCCATTATGAAGAAGTATGTAACAATTGTTTTGAATTGTCAGCATTGTCCCTAATAGTGACAAATGACCAAGAAATTTTGGAAGACATTCCTCCAGATCCTACGTAATTCTAATAGTGTTGAGAAAACAGCTGGGATGAGCAGCTGCAAAGAGAAAACAATAATAATTTTGCTCCACTTGCTTGGTAAACATTAGCACTTATGCACCAGATTCGAACTTCTATACACTGAATAATGTTGAGAATACTGTTGCCCAAGAGACAAAACGAGACGAGAGATAAAGTTTTCTCGTCTCACCGCGTAAATTTTGTAGAAGTTTCGTCTCGATTCTCGAATTCTTTCTCGTCTTGTCTCAGTTCTCGAAAAAGTTTTTCTTGTCTCTCTCGTTTTGTAAATGTATGTACAAAATTTATACCTTCATTTGTTTCTTAGTTTTATCTTAAAATGTTATCATAATCCTTTCACGTCACCAGAGGTCCACGAAGAGTATAATATAGCAACATTCAATGTTTACTATCGGACTATTATCTGTAATGCCTTAAGTATCTTTGATATTTATTGATTGATAAATATTGATTGGTAAATAGCAAGTAAGTATTGATAAATGCTCTTCATTTTGTTTTCACAATTTATTAGATTATAGTTATTATGAATCATGTAAAACTAAAAGAGTGTTCGATATCTAAGGCATGGGTAAACTAGTGTTGCCTACTATGGCTCGAGTAATTGCTTGTCTCGAATCTTATCTCATTTTCGAGACAAGAATCGAGACGAGACGAGAATTTCTCATCTCGTGGGTAGCACTAAATGAGAAATGGATGCACATTGGTATGAATTTTTGATGTATTTTTGTATTAGTAGAAAATATCAGTTGCCAAAATGTATCCATGCTTCCATCTGGAACGTCTTACGAATATAAAGTCGTAATATTAAGCAATAGAGAAAAGTAATGGTACGTACAATTACACAGCATTGAAATTTTTGTGGGAAACTATTTTTCCAAACTTTGTTTTCGATTGTTTACAGTTCGTCCTCAAGTTGTTTGAAAATGGTAAAAAAAAAAAAAACAAAAACAAAAAAAAAAAAAAAAAAAAAAGTACTTCTGGGATGTTTTGCATCTGGTTTTCTAGACTTGTTCATTGAACAGGATGTCTTAATACATAGCTTTGGCTTCATATATTCTGGTGGATTAGAATGTTTGTTGCGGGGTTACACCGTGACCTCTGGCTTTTATCGGACCAGAGAGTTTTTAAAAAATAAAATATCTTTTAGTTTAACGTCTCAAGATTATGTCCTTTAGGCTAAGGGAGACGAATGATTAAGGCAAATGAATGATGAAGAAACTAGTGGAATGATGATGTGCGAGGAAATAGGAGTACTCCTAGAAAACCCACGAACACGATGTTGTCCACCACAAACTTAACTAAATCTTGGAGTTCTCACTTTGGAGAGTGTTAAGAACTAGTCTTGCAAACCTATATTTATACTTTTGGTATTTCTTTCAAGGCTGTACCAATTTAGTGGAATTCTTGTCTTTCAGTAAAAACAGCTTTGTCCTTTCTTACAGTTCCATTTTTTGTATGAATTGTTTTATACACAAATCAATATTTATAATAATTATGGGAATTGATACAGTACGAATTTATTGTCTAACTTTAACTGCTGGATTCATTATTATTATTATTTCATAACATCAGACGCACCTTTTAGAGGGATATATTTATTTTACAAGAGTAAATAATTAAGAATAGCTAATCTACAGCTTTGGAAGTTTTGATCAATGATCATTATACAATAGCGTATGGTTCAGTTACAATTCATTATTTATCTAAGGATTAAATAGTTCAATTAAATTCGTATTTGTTAATTATTATGTTACGGTTGTTTTGTTGCTTTAGGAATATAATCCTCAGTAATGCGACTAGTTTATATATATGAGTACACGAGTATTTAATGATCTCAAATTATTTATTTATACTCTGTTGTTATGCTTTTGTCCGGAAATATGAGCTCGCATACCAGAATAGGACGAATGTATGTGCTTTGCTCAGTTAGTCACTGATATAAAGTTACTTGTTTCTGAAACAAAACATTGCGATTACAATAAAGATAATTTGAACATTATAAATGTCAGTTTTTGAAGGAATCAAAATTTTCTTTAAGTTTTGTCACTAGATCAACTATTAAGAGACTACTAAATTCCTCGGTACGCTATAGAAACTAATCATTAGAGAGTGCAAAGCTCTTGAATGATATCAGTCGTCATAAAAAATAAGCGAACTATAAAAAACAGGTAAATCCAGTCCTACAACGAATGTAAAGTTACAAATTTCATAGTTCAAATATGCCCCCAATTCTTACTTGAATGGAATCAGTCTTCATATACAATAAGAGAATCACAAATATGTATTCCAATCCAATCCTTCAACGAATGGAACAGTACAAATTTCGTAATTGAAATATACACTCAATTCTTACTTAAATGGAATCAATCTTTACCTGTTCGTCGCACGGGGAGAGTATGTTTCATTTTGAATATGAAGGGCTGAATTTGGATTTAAACGTCATCAGAAGTGTCATTAATCGTCTCAGTGACCCCGTAAACTATGGATTCGACACTAATATCGATTATTTTCGATCATTTTTAAATATCTCTTCCACTGCTAAGTTGCACCATCAAAGTGAAATGATAAAATCCATCCCAGGCCCGAACCTTTGCACGAGATACCTTGGATGGTTTAAGAGGTACAAAGTCACAAACATAGTGACTTTTATTTTTATATAGGTATGTTGATAAGCGAATCATAAAGTAAACTAATCCTTTAACGAATATAATGCGACAAATCCTACGATTCAAATATGAACTACTGCGATTGATCCTCGATTAAACTCGAACAGCACAATTGATAGGAATTGTTGGACTTTAAGCACTTGACATTCTATTAGACTTGGCAAATTTATTTTTTTATTTTTATTTTTATTTGTTTTAGAGAAAGAAGAAAGGAAACCTTTTAGCGTGTGATATTCAAATTTTACATATAACAAACACATATATCGTTTCTTTCAAATAGTAGAGTGGAATAATTTTAATTGGAAATTGGACATGTACATTTAAAAAAAAATGCAACGTATCAAACAAAAGTATATACATTATACAAATCTTTGTTGTTTTTTAAATTCTACTTTAATGAAGACTTCGCATCTGTTAACACTCTCACGTCCTTTTTAATATGTTAGAAAACTCACATTAGCTCAACAAAAACAATTTTAAATGTCCAGAACTATCACTTCCTTGATTTATTGAAAAATTGAACAAATTCTTTTACGACTATAATAAAAAAAAATATCACGTAAAATATGCCAGAAGTACGTAAACCATATGGGAAAACGTAAGATCTGACAACACTACATTCTATATTGTTTTAAATGTAAAGCATATAAAATTTGTGCAGAATTGGAATAAACTGTATTTCCATTGACACGAAACAACAAAGCTAGCAATAACAATGGAATAACGAAGCGAGATGACTCAGTAGCGCACTATTGGCAACCCATTAAAGAAAAAAAAAAAAAAAAACTTATCCACCAATTCAAGTAGGAAGTTCAGGTGGTATTCAGTACAGTGTTGCTAGATTGAGCTACAAGTAGTGGAATGGGCGATGTTTTAAGTGCTGTCACTACCAAAATTTCAAATTGGGCGACATGTTACATGTTTAGCTATTTGAATTATCTGCAGGGTATAACTCTTAAGAATGCGCTACTTTCCTAGTTTATATGAAATCACAAAATTATTAGTTTTATATAATGAGTTTTGTTTGTTGAGTATTCTATTCACAGTGAACAATAATGCAGGGTGTCCAATATACAATGCAACCCGGAGTTTGGGATAGTAGAACTTTTGAACCTGAAGTGATACACGAATAATGGTTATACCAAAATAAAGCCTTGTTCATGCATATATTTTTAAACTAGGAAGCAATGATTGAAGTACGCTAGGAACCACACAGTGTTACCAGATGTAACCGAAGGTGGAAATCATTTTTTTTTTTTTTTTTTTTTTTTTTTGCAAAACATGTAAATTGACTTATAACTCATACGTATGGATGTTAATTTTCAGTTTGCTTAGTTGGAGTAGCTTGCAAAATATAGAGCAGAAAAATAATTTTTCATTTCTACCAATAACTAATCGGATGAGGCCTCTGTAAGGAGGAACTAGGGAAATCGTAGTTTTCATAAATTAACACTCTGAATTGGCAACCCTGCTGATGCTTCAGTGCATAAAAAGGTGTGTTAAGGATCTGTCTACATTATGCAATTCCTGAAAACAATTGTACACTGCAGTTTTATTGTTTCTGACGTAGTATAGAGTTTGTCCTAACACACCACCGCCAACAGGGCTAAGCTATGGTCGCCGCCTGACTGTTACCAACCCATACATCCGATATTTCCAACTCCACGTTTTCCCATTAAATCGATAAGGAGATATGGGACTTTTTCGATTAGTAAAAGTATATATACTTGCAAGATAATTAATTTTTATATTTGAGCTACAAATAGTTCAAATCCGCTACTTCTGGAGCAAAAGCACGCTACATTTTTAATCTTCAGATGTGCCAATACTGGTTCAGTACTCTGAATCTGATCACTAACATATAAGTTTGGTCATCATACTTTACTTTAGCCCATCAAGCAGAATTGGGAAAAAGAAAAAAAAGTAAAAATGGAAAAAATAAATAGAAATCTTGATCTCATCGTTTTATCTTTAAACTTGGAAAGTTCTGCGGCTCAGTGCTAGAGTGAGTGTTCACTTCTGGTGCGAAGAGTTCCCGGTTCGATTTCAGGTCATGTAAGTTTCTGGTGGACGCATCGTGTTCGTTGGTATTCTCGAGGTTCTTCCGTTTCCTCAAACATACTCATTTCACCAATTCTTTCGAAACACAGCCTCACACACACACAAAAAAAAGTTCTGTGCACGAGACCCCAGGGTATGGTTTCGATGTATTTTGTTACATAGAATCCAAATTACGAAACCCCAGGATGATCGACCGTATCAAGTTTTTGTTATAGGCGAAAAACTTGAGGTATTTTGGATAGAGTGGATACACATAAAGCAGCTATATATATATATATATATTAAAAATATGTGCCGCGGGCCCCAGGGTATGGAGTCGATGTACAGTAGAGCGTCGATTATCCGAAGTAATTGGGGGACATGGGTGTTCGGAAAACTGGTTTGTTCGGATAATCGAACTGTACATGTTTATTTGCCATGCGCGGAGCGGCACGCCTCAACTCTAAGCTGGCGCAGCTGTTGCTGTGAACAGCTTTGATACTGCCGCTACTTCTACAGCCAGTGCCAAACCGACAGAAGTGTGCTGATTGTTGAAACACAGCGACTGGCGGCTTGGCCGGTCAGCAGCGCCTTATGAAGGCCCCATTAGAAGCAATGTTCCGCCAGCGGTGGCTCAGTGCGGCGACTACTGTGGGAAACTTGGTTTGGGAGTGAGGGGGATGATGGACGGTAGGGTGGGAGAGTAACAGGTGCGAGCGAGTATACAGTTCGGTTAAGCGGTCGTTCGGTTGACCGACGTTCGGATAATCGACGCTCTACTGTATTTTGTTACATACAATCCAAGTTTCAAAACCCCAGGTCGATTGACCATGTCAGTTTTGTTCTATGGGCAATAAACATGTGTCCTCCCCATCGAAAATCGCTCAGATTTTTTGCTCATAAAAAAAATGGACATGATCAATCGTCCTGGAGTTTCGAAAGTTGGATTCTGTATAACAAAATACATGAATCCATACCCTGGGGTTCGCTGTACAGAACTTTTTTATGTGTATTGTGTGTGAATATGTAATCACTCACCTCATTTAATCAACCTATGTTTCGTGTGAAATGCTTCGTGTGGAGTGTTGTACTGTATGGGGCGGAAACGTGGACATTACGTAAAAGTGATGAAAATCGACTTGAAGCCTTCGAAATGTGGGTGTGGAGAAGAATGGAAAGAATTAGTTGGGTCGAGCGGAAAACGAATGAGAGAGTGTTAGAAATGGTGGGTGAGAAAAGAACACTTTTAGATATTATTAGGAAGAGGAAGAGAAACTGGTTGGGACGTTGCCTAAGAAGAGATTGTATCATGAGGGACGTCCTAGAGGGTATGGTGGCGGGAAAGAGAGGGAGGGGGCGAAGGAGACTACAATTAATGGATGATATTAAAACAGAAAGATCATACGCGAAGACGAAAAGGTTAGCGGAGGACCGTGGAGCATGAAAGCTTCTCAGCTGCGGCAAGTGACCTGCCAATAAAGGCAGAATACCTATGATGATGATGATCTTCTAGGCGAATGAGCATAACCGTGGGTTGTTAAATCAACATTTTCATTTTTTATTCTCCGTAATGTTCATTTTCACTAAGGCGTGTGACAACTTCATATATTTATGTACGTACATAATTCTTGATTGCTATTTGCGTACGGATAATATTCTAAGTTACATAACATTTGTTGAATTGTAGTTGTAATGTTCCCCAAATGGCTTTAAAACTATAAACGTCATGACAAAACAAGGAATATAAATAATAAAAAAAATCAAGAAATGAAAATAATAGTAAATGACGCCATCCATTTGGTTGACTGGTTGATGATGGCTTGAATCCAAATTCACACGCGGTGGTTTCCACTGTATGAGAACAACCTAGTCGCTCAAATCGTATATATATATATATATATATATATATATATATATATATATATATATATATATATATATATATATATATATATATAACGTAGCACAGAGAAGAAGAGAATAATCGACATCATTTCTCGCAGATGCCCTACAAGAGGGCCTCTAATGGTTATGGAGTCAGTCTCAAGGAAAAGTGTCGCTAGGATAGCTCACAGACCGATAAAAGCAAGAAGGAAATGGGACCAAGCAGATCGTTAGATTCTCAAGGAAGTCAGCGGTTGACACTTCATGTTGAAAATAGACAAAGATTTTTTAAAACGAAAGAAAAGTAGACACATTTATTATATATTTTTGCAAAGTATTATGAAAAAATGCTGTTTTTTAAAAATATTTTTCTCCTGATTTTTCAGGAAGATATATTGAGCTCTTCCTACGTGGAATTACATAATGAACGAGAAGTCTCAATGATGTATCCATTGTCAATAAAGCATAAAAAATGAAAGAATGATGGAAAATTGTCTTATCCGACGTCTTTCTGTCTCGTATGACGGAAAGATACGAGAAATCATGTCTTTTTTTTTTTTTTCAGGAACTGAAGTTGGGAAAATAAAGAGAGAAAGAAATAAAAGAGTACGAAAAGGAAAGAAAAAAAGTTTAGAATAGAAAAAGAAACCCCTGCTCACGTCTTTTGCTTCCAGACCCAGACAGAAATAGAAAAATGATGGCCGTACTGCTACGCTTCGAGAATTATGCGCAGAATATAAACCTACTTGTACGTGTTAACTTCCAGAACCTATTTTCATTTTCATTCTCCCCAAAATGCTATTAAACTACCGTCTCACAACCTAAGGATCTCAAGCCATGGCTCGTATCATGGGCTCTAACAGAAAACAGTTTTGAGTGATTTTAAGCTACAAACATTTTGTTATTAAATAATCTATCTCAATACCTACTTATGCTTTCGTGGCTAATTAGTTCACGCATGTACTTTCTGTAAACATGGTCTTGGATTCGATTCCTATTGGAAGGTGTTTATCGCGTACATAAACCTAAATAGTGTTTCGGGGGCACACTGGCTCAGTGCTAGAGCGCTTACCTCTGGTGCATGAGGTTTCGTATCCCACAATAAAAAGTAAGTCCCGTATCATGTAGTATCGGCATTGGAACAAAGTATTAAAGTTCAATCAATTACATTATATTTCTCCCTATTGTTTATATGCTAAGCCAGTAGCGTTCAAAGGAAATGATATGTTAATTTTCTTTATCCATCCACATAGAAGAATATTTTTTTTAAAGAACAACATTGTATAATTGACAATTTTAATCCAAGTCCAGGCGGCAATTCTCTTTGCTGGTCTAATGACTAATGTATACTCATGTCCAAAATGATTGTCGCATATCTATAACTGTCTTCTTGTAAGAATATTATTTGATAATCATTTTGCAGGGTACTTTTAATACTGATACTATGTCTATAATCGGGAAATGTAAATTTGTGGTAAATTTCATAGGAAAAGAATTATTGCTAAATGGGACAAGAAAATTTTATTTTCGTTTTATTGTTCTTATTTACTGCTCTTTTGACATGAAATTATTCCACATACATGTCTTTGCCGATTATATACATACTAACATCATAATAAATATCGGCCGAATTCGTTATCAAATTTTATTCTTAGAGCAACATATTTATAGACATGCGACAATAATTTTGGACATGAGTGTACATACCTTTAGTGCACGGGGTCCCGAGTTCGATTTCTGGTGGGAGAGCATTGAACGCATTAGGATATTTCGGATTCCACCTTAAATCGTAGGTCTGTTTTTCATATAGCATCGATACTTCAATAAAAAAAAAAAAACTTTCAGAAGGAGAATAAATAATTTTTCGGGACGTAATAAAAAAATCCAGAGACCGCGGATTAAGAATGCCAGAAAAATAGCATTAGGAAGAAATTCGCTGATTCCATTTCTCCCAATTCAATGGACTCTGTTCATCCAGCCAGCAGCAGCAGTAGTTCATATTACTAGAATGTATTATTATTATTATTATTATTATTATTATTATTATATTTATTATTATTATTAGTTTGTAGTACTTTTGAACAACCTTATAGTACTTTTTTCCACTTGCGGCTGCATTATCAGTACATAACCTTTTTCTTTTACCCATGTTACACAATATTATATCGTGGTTGATGGAACTCTTCTGCATAATGGGAAAAACGACTACCTAATATCTTTGAATAAGGTGCGCTAATGATAGTCCTTATTCTATCTGATGCGTAAAAAATACAGTTATTGCTTTAGAGAGAGCACGGTGGCTCAGTGCTCTTATCTCTGGTGCGTGGGGTCCGTGATTCAATCCTCGGTGAATTAAGTTTGTGGTGTACAACACCTTGTCCGTAGGTTTTCTCGGAATATTCCCCTATTTCCTCCTGTATTTTCATTCCACCAATTCTTCTACATACATATATCGATATATGTATGTAATACAAGGAAGATTGTTAGACATCAGACATCTTTCATCGGCATGATATAATATCTAAGGGCAGTGCCTATGTAGCATACTGATAACGTATGCTCCGTACTGATTTCTGTGGTAAGCAAGACGATTCCGTATATTTGTACAATATACTACTGTCTGGAGAAGGGATTTTTCTCAGTGTACAGCCTAAGACCTAAGGAAAACATTTGTACATTTCAATGTTTTAGCCTGATATCTTTGGTGATCTGGCGAACGATAATCATTCAAATCCCATTATTCCCTCTTAGGGGGCACATTTCGCAAAATCCAGTCTTCTCTACAGTCTAGAACCCATGGGAAACATTTGTACCTAGGTATAAAATTTCAAGGTTGTACGCATAATAATTACCGAGATCTTACGAACAGCAAAAAAGTCATTCAAGACTTCTTAGGGCCCGCACTTCGCAAAAGCCCGTATTACCTATAGCCTAGGACCCAAAGGAAAGACTTGTACAAAATTTCAAGACTCTACGCCTAATAGCTTCCGAGATGTGACAAACGGCAACAAATTATTAAAGCCCTGTTATTCTTTCTTAGAGACCGCATTTCGCAAAATCCAGTCTTATCTAGAGCCTAGTACTCATGGGAAACATTTGTAAAAAAATTCAAGATTCTACGCCTAATAGTTTCCGAGATCAGATGAACAGCAAAATATCATTGAAGCTCTGTTAATTTCGCAAAAACCCATCTTATCTACAGCTTAGTACCCAAGGGTAATATTTGTACAAAATGTCAAGGTTTTACGCCTAACGGTCTTAGGGTAAACCTAATTTTTCATCTTCTCGTAGACAACAGTATTCACGTAGGTCGCTAAATTTGAAGTCTCTCTTCATTATCATAAGTTCTGGGAACAAATATTAATTAGCGTTGAAACCATACAAGAAAAAAATACGCATAGAAATTGCCTATTGATTTAATATTATTTCAAGTATTACATTAACAAAGCATTGAAAATGCTTGTGCCAGGGAGTATAATTGTTAAAAAAAATAATCATATTAAAACAAAATTACATGCTTTTAAAGAACAGTAGCTTATTATACCAAAAATAAAGAGTTCCTTTTCTCAAATCCTGATTGAAGTAATATAATTTTAAATTAACGTCATTTTTGAGCAAAATTTAAGTTCTGAAAGAACCCAGTGGTTCTAAAGTCAATAATTACACAAGACTGGCTTTTAAAGACTTAATCAATTTGTTGATCCCTTTTATTAAGTAATTAATTAATTAAGTTCTTTTCTTCCTGAGTATATAAAAAAAAAAAGAAGAATGAATTAAACAAAGTTTGTTCAAAAAGTCTACTTCTGAGAATATTTTGTCATTGGCAAACTTTTCCTTGATCTATGTATAAGCGATGTCACAAGCTATTTTCGAACTCTCTTGTAAAGCGACAAGAAACGCTGTTTGTTCTTGGATTATAAAGGAGCTGCGTTTTTAAATCCCATTTTTTTTTTCATATAATGCGGGCAAACAAGCGGCCAATTACTGTTAACTGATTTAGCCAGAGAACACAGTGGATGCTAATGGATGTGTTTGTAAAATCGATCGTGGCCTAAAATACCAAGGTAAATTCTCTCGTCTCTTCATTAGAATAGGATGCCGAGGACTACCATTGAGGAATCATCACGTGATGAACTCAAGTGAACGTCGCGGCGACTGAGCATGTGGGCGTCTGCAGTTTCTTCTCGCGGCGGCTGGCTGCGTGGAAAGTTTATTGAAAGGTGATGGAGCCACGATGGGAGGGTGGAGGCGAATCTAATTCAATTGGAACTCAGGTCATGGATCTTCCTTTTGCAGAAATAAGGATCAACCGTGATATATGTTGAAAATGCGTTGGGAAAAAAGGTTACTGCGGTTAGTTCGGAACCTCTTTACCACGCCATTCTCTATTTTATTTTTTAACTTGTTCGGGCTCTAAACTTCAAACCATAGTTTATAATACATAAATACCTACCTTGATATTTAGTAGTTACTATAGTATACAGAAAATTATTGAATAATACAGAAATATTTCCAGAACCATATATTAATTTTGGGATTAACACCTCGAATAACTAGTCCACCTAGTATTACACTTAGTCCACACTATGCAATAAGAGAAAGTTGAAATCTGTTTCATCCAAAACTAGATACTACTAGAGTAATCCCTTGAGATCATGCAAGCAATTCTCTCGCCTTTATTCTAGTCAGTAAGATAATTGCAATCAGTCTTCAAATCTTTACTTAGCAATCAATCCTGTTATAATATGCCAAGAACGAAGCATGAATATATTTTGGCTGCGCTGATAGATGAGTTTTATGTTGCCCAATTATAACAGTATTCGTTGAAGTGTTACATGATCTTGAGCTTCACTATTGGTACTTGTAAATGGCACTGTTATGCATTGTAGTGTGTTTGGCACTTAAAATATTGTATAATATTCGAAGAAGTACTGCTTTCATAGTGCTTGTACTGTATTTTTTATTTTCTTTTAATCTTTTATTGCCATTACTTAGTATTTCTAACAGCACAGATATATATACATACTGTACATCGCAATGCGATATTGAAAGAATAGTGTGTTTCTGTATTTCTGTGTTTGATTCCTTTTCTATGAATTTTGTCCTCTATGAATTTTGTCAATATGCATCTGGAAGTAGCCAATATCTGCATTCACACTCGCAATTAATTGTTAGAATTTTCTATTTTATTTTGCTTATATCATACCTAGTAAGGTTTTCTTATTATTTATGTGGTGCTGTCTCAATATTTTTTTGTCATGACCTTTGTTAGCAATAACTACTCAGAAAGGCTGAAAAAAATGTTAAACTGAACATTGGCTTAGTGGAAGAGTGCTTACCTTTGGCTAATGGCCGAAGGTTCAACCTCAGAAGATGTGAATTTTTTGGCAGATAGCATAATGTCCGTCGTCTCTCTTAAGATATTCTCATTTTGTCACACTTTCAAACACTCTCCCAATTATTTCATTACTATTTATTTCATTCTATTCCTTTCTTGTTTAGGTTAAAGACTATGTTTGTTGGACTTAATCAAGTTATGTACGTTATACATCGCTTGCTTTCCTGCACCAATTTAATCGTTTTCTGAGACAAGGGTTTCCGCATGATCATAAAGCTTCACATTTTCATGCAGTATATAGCATGTGAAAGAGTGTTGGCTTCTAATTATAACAAATTTCGTTTTCATTCGTGAGTTCATTAGGACTTTCAAACATTCGGATAACTACGAATAGTATTTAACACTCTTAATGATCATGTGGTCGGGATACTATTCTTAGGAGAGCAACATTTTCGAATGTTAGATTGTTAAATTTTTGCTAAGCTTATTTTGTCAGCGGATATTTTACAGAGGATGAGATAATTCTGCAAGTGAATTTAAACGATTATATACGTGCGTTCCCTTGTTATTAGAGCGGAACAGCAAATGAAGTAGAACATTTTGCCTTGTTTACAAGTTTGTTTCCGAGGATCAACATACTTTTCCCCCCTTGCAGTGTGTTTCTGTTTTTCTTTTTGCATTTGGGTGTTTGTTTTGTCATTTCCCCAGGGAAAAATGAGATAAAGTTGCTCATCTTGATACGATTGCGTGGAAAGAATTTTAAACACTTAGAAATCATCTTGTTGCAGCAGTCGATTACCCTTGGCTAAATTGAACTAGCGTCCCTCGAGAATATGGAGGAGATCAAGGATTTCTTGACTCTTTTTCTCTGGATACTTTCGTACATTCCACTGCATCTTTGCAGTATATTGCATTAGTAAAGTTAGACATGATGCCATATTGGATAGAAGAAAGCCTAGTCTGCTGTATTTGTGCTTGAAATTCCTCCATCTACGGTTGCGTTCCTTACTGGAATTTTCCTTTTCCATGTGAAGAACGGGTAAATTCATTTCTATAATCCTATTACAAAGACTATAGTAAAATCGAGTCTAAAAGGCAAAGACTAACGTTGTAGATGGCTTTTACAAATAGAGCAGGAAACATTTTAGCATCATTTTAAACTTTTCCTTTTCTGATGTAAGGCTTGCAGTTGTTTAAAGCGAAATAATAATCGAGTCTCAAAGAAGAGTAGTATCAAGCGTAAATATTTCAGTTTGAGCTCTTTACTTAAGAGCTGACACAGACACGTACTCGTTAATGCAAATTCAAATACTGTAATAAATTAAATATTAAAATATTGGAATTGTGAGATAGTCAGCACATTTTCCTTTTGCTACTGTTGGTTACTGTTAGTTGTTTTCAAGTTTTTCGAATAGTCTTTACTAGTTGGAAATCTATTTCAAGCGTTTCCGACAAATGAAAATTATAACAGAATCACATTCCTTTGAATTTGTATCTTAAGAACACACTGTAATTAAAAACTTACAAAAGGATGTTTATTATACATCCACATCATTCTTTTAGAAGGTGCCTTACATTTTGAGGTACACTCTAACTACTGTTTAAAAGTAATGAAGCTAATTGAGTCGAAATTAACGAATCGTAACTACAAATCCTAAAGTTTCAAAATGTTTAAAACAGTGATCGAAAAAAATTAAGCAAAAAATTTTGAAACATTTAGAAAAAAAAAATACACAAAAATTTAAAAGTGGTCAGTCAATCAGATTTCATCAAGAATAACTTTTCAGTGTTCAACCAATGAGATTGCACCAAGAACAACTTTCCATTATGAAATTATTGTTGTTTCATACTAATAAATTTTAATAATTACATATCAAGTATCAAGTCTGAAAATTTTCATACTAATGACTTGAGACTATGAGTCGTAGGCACAATCCTAGAGTTCAGAGTGTAAACTCTGGAAGGGTTCCCGAGTGGCCGGGTTGCTTAAACCTATCTTTTCCCTGAACTTTCGAAGAATTCCTGAGTAGCATAGAGTTTACTCTTCTTCGCTTGCTGAACAACTCCTGACAGATTTTGAATGACTGAGTTGCAGACACGTAGCTCACTTGTTACAAGACCATTTTGTCTCATGTGTTAAGAATATAATATTAAAAGTAATAATTTAATTTTGTAGTTGTCATTTTGTTTTAATTTATACTTTCTTTTCTTATTGTAACATAAACTTATATCTTAGACTTGTTTTGATGCAAAAGAAATAAAGTGACGTAAGATCGAGTGAAAGTTAATGGTCTCTACGTGATTGATCTGTTTGATAGATTTTCATTCATGCATATTTCGTGCATATCTCAATTTGATACTGGTAAGGCTGATAATTTTCAGTTAAAAAAAAAAAAACTTTGACATGACGGTCCTCCTGCATCAAATTCGATAGATTTAGGGATTTAGATTTCTGGGCTTTCGGTATCTATGGCCATTTAGCCCGTCACGTATGTGGAATCTCATTATACGAGGAAGGGGAAGGAAAGAAGCGGCCTGGGACCTATTAGTTAGGTACCACCCCAACATTTGCCTGGTGTGGATGAGGAAAACCCAGGAAAACCTCATTCAGGAAGGCTGGCCTGAAAAAAACTTTTTACACTTTTCGACCGAATGCCCCCACCGGGAATCGAACCCTTGATCGCTCTAACCGAAGGCGAGAGCGTTAGCCACTACGCTACATGGGGCCACTCAAATTTGATAGAGTAACTTTAGTTAGAGAAAGAATATTCGCTGTATTAATAAGTGAGTGACGATCGTAGTGACAAGAAATCAGTAAACTACTACTACTACTACTACTACTGAAAAGGATCTCTTGGGATGTATATACAAAGCATTTATATCCACATGTTGATGTGGGAGCTTACTGGAAGATATAACCTTCATGAACGGATGTTGTATTTTTCATCCCTCCGGAGAATAATTAGTCTCAATATTGATCCGGTAGTAAGTGGAGGACAAAGGAAGTAATGCTGAGTACAATGTATAAGGTAACCTGTATTTAACCGCTGTTAATCAACCGTTCTCAGATTACCAAAGCGATAAAAATAAAAGGGGCTAAATACCCCAAGAGCATTTCATCCACCGTTAGAAGCTATTTGTGACAATCGTTCGTTCTCTGGCTTCGTGGAGAGAGAGAGAATTGCCCTGCTTCGGAGCGGAGGTCGGAAATTAGTTTCCAGGTGGGTTGGCGATTCTTTCCAACTTGATTTCTTTCCTCTCTTTCTTTAAGTTTCCGATCGCGTGCGGCAGTCAAGGGTGGAGTCATTCGCAGTGATAATTTAGCTCTGTAATTTAAGGAAGGGAGTTGCTCGTAAATTGATGGGAACTCTCTTAATCCTCCAACGAAACAATCTTCCTGTTCATCCATTTTGGGACTCTACCGTTTTCCTTTCATAAATTACTGCACTTCTTGGCTATCAAGTGCTTGACTTCCCTAAAATGAACGATGAAAAGTTATACTTTAGGGGAAGAAAATTGCTGTTAGATGCTTTGTGTGCAAAATCCTTAATCAGCAATGTATGGCGAGTAATATGGATATACCACTGCCGTAGAGCTAGGATTGCTCAAGACATAAGAGTTAAGGTGCATTTTGTCAAAATGATGTCGTGAAAGTGATGCTTCGTCTCAGAAAATGTATTTGTACTATTGTCTCGTCTCATATTTTACCGCGAACATTGTTTCGTCTTCTATCTTGGGTACACAGAGAAAAAATGAATGTAGGGTACGTAAAAGCGTAGGGTACATGCATAAATCCTGAGTTTTTGGACATAACCCTAGGAACACCAAGGGGGGGGGGGAGGCTCGGAGGCCCACAAATTATTTTTGTTACATTTCTAATTGCATATAAAATCTGGAAAAAAATTGATATTATCAAGCTTGACACCATTCATCATAAAACGTACTTGCTTAGTTTTTAGTGTTTTGTTTTTTCTATTTACAAATAAAGAAAGCGCTGTGGGCCTCAAAGGCCCCCTCCTTGGTAGTACTAAGGGGCTATTCACTGCATACGCTAACTTATATTCCAGTGTTTTGGCTATTTATTTTATTTTCCTTTGAAACAATTTTGGTATTGCAACATGCAGGGGCACTCTGAGCTATTATTCTGGTGCACTGTTGTCAGCTGAACATTATAAAAAAAATAGTATATACATTTTTCTGACTTTTTTTTGTACTTAAATATTTTATTTTCTATTAGTTCATTCCTTGAAACCTGCTAACAACTAAATATGTCGCTCTATATTATAATCACACTATAATATATATTATATTATAAGCGCTATATATTATATATATATATATATATTATAATCGCTTTATATATAATCTTTATATATATATAAAGAAAGAAAGAGAGAGAATCAAGTTTCAATAGTGATTGGAAAGAACTGTGCTGCTGCATCTCTGGTGTTATCAAGTATTTTAAATCATAGAATCTACAAGCAGCAACCTGCAACACTGATTGAATACGCATATTTCATAGGAAATTGTGAGTTCGTTATTTTGTGACTTTGACTGTATGTAGGAATCTGCAGCAACATTTGAACAATGGCAAATCGTGCTCTTCGCCAAAATTCAATTGGGAAAGAACTTGAAGTACTTTTAAATGAATCTGTCATACAAGGTAGTGAGCTCGAATATAGGAAGGTGGAAATAACTCTGTCAGATTTTCATGCAAAAGACAGTTATTTGAACATTTTACTTGATAATGCAAATGGAACAAATGGAAGTAGTGGTACGTTTCTTCCAATGAATCCCTTCTAATATTCATGACGTTGTAGTGGTGTTAGTTTACAAAACTGACAGACAAGTCGTAGCTGTTTGCTTAGTTTTACATTTTTATTCCATAGATGCCAAAACCTGACGTTGTGCGACTAGAAAAATTGTAACTTATATTGTGTTGGCAACACTGCTTCTCTGGTGACATCCCCTATAGTGTCCAGTGAACGTCCCTTACATTGTCTATCTTTTCACGGAAACACAATTTGAAAGAATTTCACCATTCCAAGGATAACCGGGATGGAATTATAAAAGATTAATCCTGAATTCATTGGAAAACTGAAGTATATCCCCCTCTTCCTCATTCTATCCCACTTTACTGTACCACCACCAAAATGCTTTTAGAAGCCGCCTTTGTACACATATTACACTGTTCTAAGTCGTCGCTATGGATTTGTTTGATAGTTTTTCTACACAAACAAGTAAAATAAATAGGTCATAGTTACCGACATAAATAAAAAAATGTAACTTAAACAATTACACACATACAGTTGGCAACATTGTACTTAGAAACCTAGTAATAATAAAGAATAAAAATATATGATGTCTTAGACATCTCAAGTTCATATCAGAGAAGATAAATTATTTTCCGTGAGAAATAGTGACCTTTATGCTGTGGGCCTCAGAGGCCGCCCTATTGGTATTCCATGTAACCCAAAAATACCTTGGTGTTCCTAGGGTTAATGTACGACTATATGTAACATCATGCACAATGCCGGATTTAGGTTTGATGGGACCCTAAGCTACTGAAAGGGGCACTTTATACGTCAAGCTTTCTATTTTAGCGACAAAATATCGCTGTTTTTTTTTAGGTTTGAATATATGCTATTATGCTAATTTATGAACTTAATGAATATCTAAATGGAAACATGGGCCCATTAGAAACAGGGCTGGGGAAAGGGGGCTCCATTATAAGCGGGAATGTATAACAGGGGCTTCATTACAAGTGGGGCTGACAAATAGAGCCCTATTACTTGCTTCATAAAAGCAAGTACCTAACAATTCAAAACACCATTGTTGTATGTGCGTTTTTATCTTATTCGCTTTTTCTTTTTATTTGGAAATTACATTACCATCAGTTTTACTTTAATTTTTTTTGGGCCCCGAATCGAGTGGGGCCCCAAGCTGCAGCTTGTTTAGCTTATATGTAAATTCGGAACTGATTCCCCAGCAAACGTATAACTGAAAACGTGTGTTTTATAATACTTTTCGTATAAGTGCTCCATCTATACGTACTTTCCGTATGAAAGAAAGACCTGTATATAGGCGGTAAGGATCTCATGTACAGATAAACGTATATAATATAAAGCTGACGTATGTAATATACTGAAGACTGTTAGATATTAGACATCCTGCAGCTGATGATGTAACATCTGAGCGGGAAAGGGCAGTACGTTCCGTACAGATCTCCGTAGGGAACCTAAGGATTCTGTATATTTGTACAATATACCGTTGTCTGGATAACGGATTTTTCTCAGTGTAACACTACTAGAAGCAGATAATAAACAATCAGTCCCAACATTAGGTAAATCCCAGGAACTTAAAATATTTTTTTAAGGTTACTAACAAATGGCTTATACCAGGTTATCATAAAATAAGTATCGCTGTTCAGAGAACTATGGAGACGTAAGCACTTGACAGAATGCAACAAAACCTGGTAGGAGTACATTTGGGAACATGCTGAAGCGATTAGTGTAGAAAACAAAATTAGTTCTAATTTTCGCCACCAGAGGTACAACACCAAGTAAGTGCAGCGTTGAAGAAATACGACACCAGTGATGCCAAATGATAAGAAAGGCTGTAATTACCTCTCCTGTGGGTCTCGTGGCATTGATTACCAATGCAATTAATACTCCGTGGTCAGTGGCAGATTTACGGGGAAGGAGCCTTTTGAACTGAAGCGTTCCTTTAAAATTCTTGGTTATCTTACAAAAGCGAAGTTAAATGTTAGTCTTTCCTGTGGTTCCTAAAATGCAAGCCCAATCCAAAATTCCAGGAAAAGAGTAGTGTTAAATCTCGCCTCCAGAGGCTATTGTGTTTCTGTTCAATGCTAAGTACGGTGAGCGTGGTATGGAAGACAAATGGTATTGATATTCAATGAAAGAAAGGCCGTAATTATGCCCCCGTGCGACGCATAGCATTAATTTGTATTCCTATTAATGGGCTCCTGCCCAAAAGCCGGTCTTTGATGTGAAGGTCCCTGAGCAAGGAAAATGCATGGTGATTAGTTCCGTTCAAAGAACGGGATCTACACGGTAACATGGGATCCGACTGACTTGTGTCTTTACCGGAAATCGAACCCGGGACCCCTTGAATACAAACCAAAGAGTGTGGGAAGAAAAAAGAAGCAAACCTCGGATCACCATCAATTCACTTCTGACACATAGTGACCCTCAAACCCGTATCACTGAATCACATGCAGGCGTGGGTAAGCGCCTGGAGAGGTTACAGTCTTTCTTATCATTTAGCATCACTAGTGTTGTTTTTCTTCCACGTTGTACTTACATGGCGTTGAACAGCGCCACAATTACATCTGGTGGCGAAAATTGGAACTAATTTTGTTTTCTACACCAATCGCTTCTGCATGTTCCCAAATATGCTCCTACCAAGATTGGTTGCATTCTGTCGAGTGGTTACGTCTCCAGAGTTCTCTGAACAGCGATACTTATTTTATGAAAACCTGGTAAAATCCTATGTAAAATCGTGCGTAAAATCCTTAAGAAACTATGTATGATTGACTAACATGAATATACTAGTGCCTAGGAACAATCAGTAATAACTAGTTACAACATATTAGGTAAATACAAGTTTAACATATTTTCTTACATCATTCTATCTATACTTGTAGTTTCCTCATTGTGAAACATCAGAACGACTTGTTATTCCAGTAAATCATATAAAATACCAACATCAACACAAAATTATATGTTCACTGATGTAGACCTAGGAACTCTTACAAATTTCCATAGTTCTAATAATTATTATATAATCAACTACAGGGGCGGACTGGCAACCATAGGGCCCACCCTGCTAAACTGAAATGAGGGCCCACTGTATAAAAATGTAAAAAAAAAATGTACTTAGCATTCTTCATATGTATTACATATAAAAGTCCATCTTCGAACCCATAAATAGTATCCCATATATTCATACAAAAGCAAAACATTAATTACAAAAAATCTGAAGTAGGAATATTTTAATAGTAACTCATACAGCGTGTAATTGGTGTTATCATTTTTTATTGTAAACACACACAATAATGGAGTTGGTGCTTTCAGTTATTTATATAGTGCTCTTGTTTTTTATGTAATGAATTTAAACCATTTATTTAAACAAATGAGTGTCATGTTTTAGAAAACCCAAAATATATACATGTGCAATAAGTAAAAACTAATCTCAAGTCAACTTTGAAACACTAAATACTTAAAGCACTGACAGAAATAATGTAAGTTTCTTTCCTCATAAATCAGTTCTAATATCAAATTGGTTGAAATTTTCTACTGAATTGCATATTGTAACCTAATATAATATACCCATGTCTGCTGAAAATCCCAAAATAAAGACTGGTGTTTCAGAAAATGCCATCAGATTTAAAAAAAAAAAAAAAAAAAAAAAAAAAGCAATAGAGGAGATATAGACATTTGGGAAACGTTAGTTAATTTTGAGGCAATTTTTATTGCGTTTTCATGTAAAATAACATATCCGAACCTTTTTTTTTTTTAAGTAACCAAACCTGCAACCACCCTACGAAGATCCGTATGTTGTCATAGCTGATCTGGGGCTTCCCTCCCACTTGATACGTAAAAAATACCACTTACTTCAGTCGAGAGTCTGCTCGAGAATGTGCTGCAATTTCTCTCTGTACCTGTCTTTTTGGCGAAAAGAAAATGTTGTAACTCACATACACAAACTCGTCTAAATATTGCTGTATAATTTCTAGGAAGTACGCCCCGTTCTTAGCAGACAACCCCCCCCCCCAAGTGTGTCAGGTGAGACAATAAACATGGCGTCAGTGTTGGAAACTTGAAAAAGCTGTAACTTTGTGGCCTCAATGCAACACAAAGAATGCGATTGGAGGTAAATTAGCGATAGATTTCGAAACGCAAGATTTTCCTTGACATAAGTAAGTCATAATATCATATCTTCATGTCGCAGAAAGATTAGATATCGTCTATCGTCTAGTGTAGTCCGCCCATTCCTCGGCTGGCCCCAACTTCTCTTTTCATATGAATACCTACTTTGCACATCACATAAAATGTTTACATTTTACTACACTTTTATTTTAAATTAACTTTAAATAACTAAAGGGAAGTTAACATTTACACGATATACACACTGATTTGACTGACAGCATAAGTGCTCAGCACTTTTAGAAGTTACACCAACTCTTACTGAGCCCAGTGCCGGCAGCTAGTGCTCTCAAACGGGTCAGGTCAGGCTTCATCGGGTCAGGGCTGGAGTCGAACCTCTTTGGGTCACAGGTCGGGTCAGGGCTGCTCTAGCCATGGGTCGGCTCGGGTCAACTTTCTTATGCGTCGTTTCGGCTAAAACCTATTCGGGTCATGAGTCGGGTCGGGTCGACGTTCAACTCGACCCGACCCTCTCGACCCGATGATTTAGCCGAAACGGCGCATAAGAAAGTTGACCCGAGCCGACCCGTGGTTGGAGCAGCCCTGACCCTAGCGTAGGTGATCTGTTCCGACCCGTGTCTCAAACAGGCTTGACTCGACCTTTGACCCATGAAAGTCTGATCTGACCCGTTTGAAAGCACTACGCGGCAGCAAACAGTTCAGTTAATTTCGTGTTCGCCTGTTAAAAATGTGTAGTTTCAAGTAAAAATAGCCATAAAAGATAAGCTACAATTGACTGAAATCATCCAAAGATGTGGTGTATACATTATAATTTATAAACACCTTAGACAGAAAAAAAAAATACCTGGCAACTGTCCTGCAGTACTCGAATGAGTCAAATCACGCTCATTTGTTTCTTGGGGCTTCACAGATTCAAATAGCCTACGTTGTTTTGGGTCAGATGCAGCTTTTTGTAAATCACATCTTCGTTTGTATTCTCGCTTTTTAGCACCACTTTTATATTTTTTTCTTTACAGTAATCTTACAATCACTCCTACTATCCATACTGACACAACCACATCTGTCTTTCACGACAAACGACACGTAACTGGTGTTCCAATAATTGAATTGCTGCTATCGGATTTGCTCTTCGATGTAATATACAAATAAAACACGAGCCGAGGGCAGCAACTTCATAGTTATTGTTTGAGGTTTGTATAAAACAATCGTTGATAGTGGCGACTAATTTCTTTTCGCTTTACCGCACTAAAACAACAACAACAACGAAGTCTGATCCGATTTCTTTCTTCGAAGCTTGGTCTGAGGATAATTCAGTTCAAAAGCGTTCCGGCTCCACCTCCACTTTCCACAATAACAATATCTACGAAACTATTGTTTCTTTAAAACATTGCCACACGCCGGCTTGTAAAAGTACTGGAGTAGGCAATGGTATCCAAATCCAATAACAGCCTGAAATCTACTGTGTTTCTTATATTTAAAAAAGTAGTAGTTAACGTGATCGTTTTTAACAGCTGCTGTATCACGAACCCCGCAATGTTTTAGGGCCTGATTGTCTCATAGACGGAACCTTTTCAAGTCGATAAACGTGAAGAAGAATAAGGTCTGTTCATGAAAGTTTAACTTTACGTCTTTTTTGTGCAAAACACAAGTTTGCGGGAGTTACCCTGCCATATTTTTGATGCTGGTAGGTTTAATTGAGCACATCTTTTTAAAATTGGTGGAGGGGCCCACCTGTTTGGGGGGCCCACCCTGCATTTGCAGGGTAGCAGAGTGGGCCAGTCCGCCCCTGATCAACTATTAATTCTAAGAACTACAGAACATAATATTTCCCCTTCTGAATTAGAACTACACTACCATATAATTACATCTTTTTATCTCTAACGTTTTTCAATTTTAAATTTAATCTCATTACTGTACATGGCTCTTTCATGTCTCAGTGCTTAGCGTACGCGCCTTTGGCGTGGGAGATCCGAGTTCGATTCTCGGCGGGAGCTCATGTGGTTCGGATTCCACGTCAATCAGCAGGTCCACGTCTCATATAGTCTCGCTGCTTAACGGGACGTTAAACTCAAAATAAACTCAACTCAACTCTATACTGTAGCCTACATGACATTTTATCATTAAATTTGAGCGTTAGAAACTAACAATCCCTTCAGTAGAATTGCAATAGAAACAGAATATCTCAGGGTTCAACTAGTTTCGGATGGTAGCAAACAACAATATTCTTCACAAAATGTAACGTTAATGATATGCGTATTAAACATGAATATCAGAGTATACAATTATTCTACTGATACGCATTATTTACAAAATGTAAGGTACATAAAGTGTTTCACTCTACTAGTTGCATCCTCATCTAAAAATACATGTTGAGCGTGTATGTGTGTCCAATATAACGTTTTGTAAAAAAAAAAAAAAAAAAAAAATTTTATTGTGATTTTCTACTTATTGTTTCTTCCTCTTGTAATCATTATAGTAGACACTTCTCTGCATCGCCACCTTATTAACACACTGAATAAGCACGGGAATAGATGTGATTTTATACATAGGTGAGCTTGGTAAAGTTCTAACTATGGGGAGTAGGTAAGTCACTCATTCAAAGAAACCAATTCCCACGAACTAAAATTACAGAGCAGTTACCTGACATTATCCGATAATTCAAGACTTAGGTGGTAGAAAAGTCACTAAAGAGAACCTGTGGTTTAATGGGAGACATGTTTAACAAGTTTACTATCATGACATTGAAAGAGAGCTATAATATAGGAATATCCAATCAAGAAGCCGGAAACGTATTGGAATTCACCAACTTGAGAACAGCCTATTAGAAAACAGAAAACCTGCTCGAATCAACAGCTTATACTACTAACATAGAAGAAACCCGATAATCCACTACTTAAAAAAAAATCACGCTTGGGTATTTCTAATTGAGCTTTTTATACTAATTTTACGACGCTGAATGCAGAGAAACTATTTCAAAACCCCTGTCTACAGAGTTACGAGAAAAATGACCTCAATGTTGGAGTCTTTGAAGTAACGCTCATGTCAATAGTAAAAATGCTCATGTTTGGATACATTTCTAAGTGCACTTTTTTAAATATTAATTTGAGGGTACGAAATCCGATTGAACTATTTTTTTTTTAAACTTAACCGTCAATGGCATCACAAGACAAATGTCCTCAAAGCTGGGGTCTTTGAAGTACCACGTATGCCCATAATGAATGTGTTTACGCTTGAGTATGTTTGTAAGTGCGCTTTTTATACTAATTTGAGTGTGCTAAGTCCAGTGCAGCAATTTTAAACATATGCATGCGATCAGGCGAAAAATGACTTCAAAGGTTTAATATCCTTTTTAACTTTATTGATCATAAAGAAGGAATTCATTCATTGAATATGTCGTACAAATCTTATACATACTTATATATATATATATATATATATATATATATATATATATATATATATATATATATATATATATATATATATATATACATATATATATATATATATATATATATATATATATATATATATATATATATATATATATATATATATATATATCGTATCATTACTTAATCATATACAGACACTTTCTGTAAAACCGGCGGGAGCTCATGTGGTTCGGATTCCACGTTAATCAGTAGGTCCACGTCTCATATAGCCTCGCTGCTGAACGGGACGTTAAACTCAAAATCAACTCAACTCAACTTTCTGTTAAAAAAAAAAAAAGCACAATTAAAAATGTATTGAAGCGTGGACACTTTTATTATTGGCATAAGTAGTACTTCAAAGACCCCAACTTTCAGATCATTTTTCTCATGACCCTATGGATAAGAAAATTTAAAAATAGTTTCACTGGATTCATCATCCTCAAATTAGTAAAAGAAAGTATAATTAGAAATGAATCCAAGAGTGGGCACTTTCAGGATTGGGATGATAAGATGTTCTATGTTTCTTCTTGAGGATATCCCGAAAAGTGAAACACAAACACGCGATGTAGAAAATACTCTGGGTAAAATAACCTGAATGACCTAAAGACCCCGTCGTCCCTTTTGGGGATGATAAACAGCCTTCTACTGTATGCTGCTGTTTCATGCATAAGTATCTTTCTCTGTTAAGACTTTAAGTTACTTTACTGCCAGACGGTTATTTATTTATTTATTTATTCTTTTTTTTTAGTTGCAAGAAGCTCTTTTCAGAAATGACAAGTACTACGTTTGTAGTGCTTAAAGAGAGAGAGAGAGAGAGAGAGAGAGAGAGTACTTGCACCGCGTGTGCTATTTTCTAAGCGTGGTGTTTCTCTGGAGATGTCTCACTTCAGTATTGTTGAACATATTCTTGCTGGAAAATGAACGGCGTCTTTTTAGAAAGAGGTTGCCCTTGTCTCCCCATTGTATATGTTTCATTTGAGAGGAGGAGGGAACCAAGTGAGAACAGCGTCGGCATTCTTTTTTTTTTTTTTTGTTCTTGGTCTCTCCCTTTTTATTCTGTCGCTCTCTTCCTGAGTGTATATCTCTGTGTGTCTCTGAATGAAAAGGAAAGCAAGAACTCGCAGCGACAGATGGAGTACATTTTCCTGGCGACGAATTGCTCCTCTGTGCTGCACTTAACCACGTTCTTTCTCCCTCTCTTTTGAACCCATTTGCAATGTCGCTTCTCTTATTCTGCTTTTTCCGTTTCATATTCCTCCTTCTCCATTTTCTCCGAGAAAAAGCTCTTTTTTGCCTTATGGAGACATACATTTTTTTATATTTTTATTTTAACACGAAGGAAAGTAAAAAAAATCCTACTGGTTTACAATTTCAATTCAGAAGTGATGGTTATAGGTACACTTCACCACCATCGTAAAGGCATATGCTCTCATGGCTACCCCCTGTCAAAAGGACTCTAGTGCTTTCTTTTCTTCTGAACTCCTGGGTAATGTATATACTTTAACATCTGGTGCTCTGTTTATAAACATACCAACCACTTCACTGCGTAAAAGTAGTAAATGACGAATATTTTCTTGTTGTTGGTAGCTTGCACAATTGCTCAAGTATAGCATATTCAGACATACATATTTTTTTTTCAAACACCTGCTCTTATAGGGAGAATATGAGGAATATGGGATGAGAATAACGTTAGAAGTACAAAAGCTATCTTGATAGAAAAATGCGGTCCGTATTAAAGATAGAAGCAGGTGAGGAGAAAGTAGACAGGTGACTGTATGCTGAAAGGAAATAATAGTTTTCAGTACCTAAGTTTTATTAATAGTGAGAACATGAAGTACGAACGAAAAATAAAAACAAGAATAGGAATGACCAAAGAATCTTTTAAAAAGAAGGAAAACCTATTTAGTGGGTCTTTGAATAAACAGTTAATAAAAAAGACTCATTAAGTATTTCGTGTGGAGTATTATACCCTATGGAAAGAAAAATAGATCCTAAGCAAAAGCTATGAAAAGAGATTGGAGGCTTTCGAAATATGGGTATGGAGAGGAATGGTGAAAGTTAGCTGTGTCGTACGCAAAACGAATGGGGAGTGAAGATAAAATAATAATAACAGTTGTAATTAAAAGGAGAAAGAGAAACTGTTTGGGATATTAGCCGGGAAGGAACTGTAATATAGGTGGGTTGATGCATGAAACGGTGGAAGGAAAAAGAGAAAGGCGAGAATGTTGATAGACGGTATTAAAAGAGAAAATTCTTATGTAAAGACGAAGAGGTTAACTGAAGTTGTCGTGCATGGAAGTTTATCATATTTGAGGCAAGTGACCTACCAATAATGGCAGAATACCTATGGCAATATACCGTAATGATTATTAAAATGTCGTTCTTTGAAAGTGCCATACAAAGTCATTCACAGACGTATTCTTACAGTTAAAATGCGGTAGAGTCTTGATATAATATCTGAAAAAAGTGTATAGGTTATATAGTTGATTAGAAAATGGTAAATTAAAGGAGAAATTCTTTAAGACCAAAGTTTGATTTAGTCTGGAAATTATTTCTCATTAACCAGTTTTAAGATTTAGAGGAAAAGTGACTTCGAAAACCTATAATTACGAAGATTAAAAATTTATTTTCAGTAGCGTAGTCGACGTTTGTCAGTGACTTCAAATGCTCACTATAACTGATCTTCAGAAGAGTGTTCTAAGAATGATCCAGATTTTCTACTCGAAATGTTTTATCTCCAAGTTTCCCTCGTTGCTCTCGATTAAAAGAAAAGTTGATCTAACTTAAAGCAAATTTGTTTCTGCATGAGTAACGAGTTTGTGAAACCATGAAGGATAACTTCCTGTTCGAAAAGAAATAAGGAAAAGCTTATACTCAACAGATGTTGATAAGAAGGAAGAACAATGGAATAATGTTAAACAAATCCTTACCTGCGCACGTGGCATATATCAGGAAAGTAATCTGAGCAATGATTACCAAAATTTGTGAAAATGCTTACTTTCATACTCTATATTGGGTTTTCTCAACCTGGAGGTTGAGACTTCTAGGAGAGGGATTGTGAAGAGAGAGAATAAAACATAAAATTTATTAGGATCTAGGTACACCAAAGCCGCAAATGCTAATCACCAATTCGTAATACCTGTGTTGCGTTTGTTGACAGATCTAAAATTTTGAAATGATTTCGTCGACGATTTTTGAAGAGAGATTGATTTCGTTTGTGATCCTTTGTTGTTCTTTGTTGAGTTGGATATATGTGTAAAGCTCAAACATACATACAACTGTATACGACAAGGAGAAGTTATTAAAAATCTTATTACAAATCGGAAATTACTTGTAGGGATTGGCAGTATTCGCAGTATTCCTATCAATGTGCACTTGCTCTTTTATGGCTCATATGGCCAGTCTCCAATTTTTATGCGTAATTTGGTAACGTTGTTTTCCGTTATGGTGGCTCCACCCTCTCTTCTCAGTCATTTGTTCTCTCCTCGTAGAAAATCGTTTAAGTTATTTGTACATCGTTGTTTTCTTCATGGTATTCTCGCCGTAAATCTGGACTTACATTTCCCTTGTTTACTCTCACTCTAACCTAATTTCACAAAACCTGTGTCCATTGTTTCAGTTCCAATTCAGATATTTTCACCATAGTGCACGCACGTAAACAGAGAAGACTCCACGTCTAGCAGCACCATGTCGCCAAACGTTCACACGAACGCTGCAGTAAGACACTGAAATACGATTGTTATGAAGCCTTATAGAACTGTTTGTACAGTTCTGCTCTCATAGTCACATGGTGGCGAGTTCACGAACTTAATTATCAGATATTGTATTGTGATTCAAAAACTCAGAACAAACGGTTCCTCTGGCTTCTCTTTCAATGGGATACGTGTTTCAAATTAATTACTCTACAAAAGTTGTATGTTAGAAATGGAATTTAACATTGGAACTATGGTAACTTTGCATTCTCTTCCTTCTTTGCATTTACGTTTGTAGTAGTGTACGACTCGTATGTGTGCTCCAACTGAAAATGCTGCATACAAGACTTGTAGACTATAAAAAACAATAAATTTCGTGAATTTGTCAATTGGCAACAAAACAATCTGTGAGAGTTTTTATGAAGACATTCGTTTATTATTTTTAAAGAATGAAAACAAAAACGTCGCAAGTGGTACAAAAACGTCAGTATTAACAAAGCCTGAAATATAGCCCTTAAAATGCTTAATTGCCCAATAAACGTGTCTGAAATAACTTCCGTATGGATTTCATGTGTAGCTTTTATTTATTTCAACTCACATCGATTGACGAGCGTTCCTTTTAAAATCACCGTTGCAATGAGAGAGTGTTTGTCACATGTTTTCTTTATCGTTGAAATAAACTTTTCCAGTGTGCGTTAATAATTCTTTCTATGCAGATTTGTATATTAAAAATTCTGTATAAAGGTAAAAGAAATAAAAACAATTGCAATAAAATATATTTTTATAATGACTATAGTATATTATATACATATATTTATATATTCCACATTATAGGATTTTTATGGTGAGTTTATGTCTACACTTACTGTCGGAGTTTTTAAATTGTGTGCTTTCAGGGGAAATTAAAACTTCCTTATACTAAACAAATTTAAATATAAACCATTTTAATAAGCGGTGTTATAAAATAAAATACATATTAACTGTCATATGTAGACCTTTTAAATGAGAATTCTTTATTTTAGATTGCATTAATTGAAGAAATATGCCCTTTCGGATATTTAAATCAAGTTAACTTCTATACCTTTTAAAATTAATTCGTGTGTGTATGTGCATATGTCCCACGGCAATTTTTATAAAATTATCTATTTTTTAAATAAAATTAGCATGTGTCTTCTATTCCTTAGTCTTTTCAATCAGCTGTTTTACATAGGGTTTGAAACTGGTTAAGGATGAAGGGGAGGTTTTGAAACTGGTTAAGGATGAAGGAGATTATTTGAAACTGATCAAGGATGAAAGGGAGGTGTTTAAACTGGTTAAGGATGAAAGGGAGGTTATGAAACTGGATAAGGATGAAAGGGAGGTTTTGAAACTGGTTAAAGATGAAGGGAAGGTTTTTGAAACTGGTTAAGGATGAAGGAGAGGTTTTGAAACTGGTTAAGGATGAAGGAAATATTTTGAAACTGGTTAAGGATGAAGCGAATGTTTTGAAACTGGTTAAGGATGAAGGGAAGGTTTGGGAACTAGTTAAGGTTAAAGGAGAGGTTTGGAAACTGGTTAAGGATGAAGGGGAGGTTTTGAAACTGGTTAAGGATGAAGGAGATGATTTGAAAATGGTCAAGGATGAATGGGAGGTTTTGAAACTGGTTAAGGATGAATGGAAAGTTTTGAAACTGGTTAAGGATTAAGATGATTTGAAACTTGTTAAGGAAGATTTTGAAACTGGTTAAGGATAAAGGAGATAACTAATCTCACATACGCAATTGATACGGTTCCCAAGGAGACAAGAGTTATTGCTTTTTTGTCTCGAAAAACGGTGATGAAAGTGTTGTCTCGTTTCGGAAAAGTGTATTTGTTTCTACTGGAAGAGATCTGTCCCACCTGTCAGCTAAGATACATTTGCAACCTATACCGTGGTTCACCCCCTTCCGAAAAAAAAATGAAAATATGATACTCGAAGGCGAGATTTTATGTCATTTAACTCCTCAAAAATATGTTTCAAAACCCAATGTTTTGCAAGAAAATACCTTTTCAAGTGCATTTAAAGAATATGCTAGAGAGAATTTCTATTGGCGACTCAAGGTCTTGAAGCACAGGTCAAAACATGAAAAATACGAACACTATTTGACTTAAAATATCTTCTTGTTTAATAATTTCAAGTAAACATAGTAAAAAAATAATGTAATGATCGTAATTTCAATACAAGTAAACATAGTAGAAAATAATAGTAAGTTAAGAAATTAAACCAACAAGTCATAGAAAATACTTGTTAAGTCTCCTGTCTGGGACAAATAACTTTCCTATGGGATTTTTTTAAAACCTCAATTTCCTTTATTACGTCTTCGTATGAAAGTTGTTGGCCTTTTTCCGTCTCAATACACAATGTAGGAGAGAGTTTAATTTATTCTCAGAAATGATTGATCTCAAATTGTTTTTAATTCTTGTGAGGTAAGAGAAATCTTTGTTCCATGGTATAGTTTCTGGCAGGTATGCACAAACTTATTTTTGAGTGTGACATCAAAAATTTGGATAAACATCTTGTAAGGAATCAATCTTTAGAAATTTGTAAATTTCTTGCCGTGATTTCTGTGATGAACGTTCTATTCCTATCACGTTGTGCTTTTGTAAGTGATTGGACTCTTTAACGAAATCAGAAACCAAATCGTTCTCGAAGGCTGTACGAGTAGCATTCTCCCTTAAGGTCCCCTCTGTGTTTTGCTCGCAGTAAAATATATATATATATATATATATATATATATATATATATATATATATATATATATATATATATATATATATATATATATATATATATATATATATTTTAGAAAGTAGAATCGTTCTTGAAACTCATTATAAACACCTCTTCTTTTCTTCAGTCCACTAATGAGTGTACCAATTATAAATGAAAACGTGTTTTGTCTCTCTATCTTTGTGTCTTCATCATGTCTCAAATCTCCATTTCTTTCTTTTTAGGCTGTATTTTACTGTCCTTTTCGTACAGAGTAGTTCCTTTTAATCCATTGCCAGTGGTTAAAAGAATTTAAACTTGTTTCTCTGTTAATTGGAATATTTTTTAAATAATTAATACAGATCTCACACTATCAAACATCAGCAAATTTACTTTCAAAAGCTTTACTTCGTTTGTCAATCTTGTGAAGTATAGTACTCCTAAAATACCATAAATACTGTTTATATATATGCCAAACCATTTCGAATTTCTTTCCAAGGCTCTCTTAAACTCTGATAGGTATCATCTCTTGCTGACCAATAACCTGGACATAACTTTCTTTGCGGCTTCTTAAACGTTGCTTACATCAAGCCCTCCTATATTTAGGGACTTTGTTAATATACTTACATCTCTTGCGGCATCATGAAAAACTTGGAAACTTTCTGTGCATGATTCTGGAGTTACAGTTCCAAGACTTAACGAATGTGTCACACGTGATATGAATAAAGTGAAAGCTGTTTTAGGCTGCAGACCATTGTTTCTGCCATGTTCGAAGCACTATCGTAGGATTTTCTGGAATCACTAGTACATATTTGCAGCTTATCAAGTTTATGTGTAATGATTTGAAGCATTTTGCTTCTCTTTGTGTCCAGCTGATCCAATAAAAGTGAGAAGACGTTTAGAAGGTACATTACCGTTTAGAATATTATAACAGCTAGGTCTAATTGGTCTGCTTATGACTCATCCGGGATTATTGAGTCAATAGTCAAAGAAAAATATTTGGATCAATTTAGCTTTTGAAACCTCAAGTTTCTTTCTTTTTGAGTCATTAAAACAATTATTTTGATACATGTTGAAGAGGAAAGGTAATTTGTAATGCCACTGCTATAGTTGCTGCATTTTTCAATATGCTTCGCTGAGAAAGGGACGAATTGAGCTATTAACTTTAATGCCATAAGAAAGTTTCAATTTTTATTTGAACTCGAAATTTCGTGGTCACTTCTAAAAGCGGGCTCTCTTGATAGTAAGGCTTTAATAGCCGCAACTATTCTTGTTAACCAGCAACCCATCTTTGATCGCTTGCTCACTAGTAACGAAAAGTGGATCCTCTGTGATACTCCTAAGCTTACCAGACATTGATTGTCGTCACGGGACCATGTTCCTCACACCTCAAGAAAATCTCTGCATCCACGAAAGGTTATGCTTTTTGTATGGCGAAATTATTAGCAGATGGTGCATTAGGAGTTTCTTTCACCTCGTCAGACAATCACTGCTGATTTCTACTCTCAGCAGTTGCAAAAGGTGCATCATGCATTGCGGCAGAAGGAGCCGGAAATGGTGAATTGCAAGGTATGCTGTTCCTGCACGATAATGCCAAGCCACATGGTTCAAAGAGGACTCGGGAAACCCGTCAGCAACTTGTCTCCGAGACACTGTTACATACACTTCATTCGCAGGACCTTGTGCCATCATTCCCTCGACAACTACCGCCGTGCGAGATTTTTTGCAAATGAGGGGGACCTGCGGAACGCACTCACGGACTTTTCTCCATCCACAACCGCCAAGTTTTACCGCCAGGGTATTGTACAGATGCAGGAATGTTGGCAAAAGGTGTTGGATGCTGATGGAGATTTCTTCGAAACCTAAAGGTACGTTCCGTCTACTGCACTTTGTTTATCATTGCTTTAGAACATTTTTTTTTGTTTACCTTAATTTTCGAAATGAAAACTCATATAATTTAACTGTTTCACCTCAAAATTAACAAGAAAACTGAAACGTTGTGTACACTATAGCGTTAAATTAATTTTGGCATTTGGTAAGTATTGTGTTAAAATATACGCTATTTTTAACTCAACTTCGTAACTAACAAAGACATGTAATGAACTTCAGTTAAAAATCGTGTAATTAATTTAAGTAATATTATGTTGAATATTTTGGTAAATGAGTTTTGTTTAATAATGATGTTCGTACTAAACTTCGTCGGACAAGCGTGTAATTACTTTTTGGAATTGTTAACTTCTGTCGTATGCAGTTTGACTGCAGAAACTCTCACTCAGTGTTTAAAGCGTCACTGGATCAAACTATAAAACCATTGGTTTTGCTCCTGACCAATGTTGCATTGTTTCATTTACAGTCATCGACAGATAGCATATTGGTATAAATAACAAGTAGATAGCATATTTAATACGCCTGTCTGTCTGTTGACTGGTACCAGAACAAAAACTTAGTAGATCACGAGATAATATTCCCTAATGGAGTAAGTGACGCAATAATAGTTTTATCTTCATTCCTTTATCCGGAAGTGGTAAAAATATCCGATTTTCGGTTTCAACCTGATCTCTACAAAGGAAAAAAAAAATAGAGAAAATCGTTTATATGAATTCAGTGTTGCAAGAATTGGTTTTATTTCCGCTCTTTAGCCCAGTCACTTTTCTTTTAAACTTGAGGGAAAAAATAGCGCGAAGCTGAAAATTATTACATTTACTATAGTTGATGGCCTAAACAACACACTAGAGTCTTGAACTCTCTCATGCTCGCGTCATAGTTTTGTAGGCGATTCAATGCCTGAAAAGAGCTCAAATTAGATTTAAATGAAAGAGAAATAGGCCTATACATAGGAATTAGATTCAATTACATTTTGCCTTATTTGCACTTCACATGGTGCTACAGTAAACGATCAAAATCTACAAAGGCTAAAAGAGAAACACCTGTATTTCGTTTTTCTCGCTGTGGACGCTTCAGTTTCGCAGATATTGCAAAAGCACTCGGTATAAAAGCTTTTTTGCACTGTTTTAGCTTTCCATTGATACCCATTTCGAGAATGTGCGACCAATAGTTGTGGAGTAATAGAGGCTCTTGAATGAAACATCAAACATCAATGTAATGGTATTGTTCTAGTCCCGTACAAATTTGTGGTCTCCCAGGTGATTATAGTCTGCTACCTCAACACAATGTAACGTGTTTGATGACTTTGCAAAGGGTATCGAAATTATAGTTGGCGACTTCTCTTTATTCAGAATCCCACCAAAGTTCGTTTTACTTTCGTGTATGTATATTGTTACGGTCGGTTTTGTATGTGTCCCAAAGAGTCGGTTAAGAAATCGATATTTCGAAATTTACATATTAATTTTTAAAACCGCAGAATAACAAATAAAGTATTTCGTAACGTTTAATTTGATTTGAAATCCATTATGATCAAGCTTAGCAAATCTATAGCTTTTCGAAACACGTATAAATTAATAAAGAAGGCTCTAAATACAAGTACTAATCTCCATGAAAATTTTACAAAGTGTATAAATGTATATAGTAATATAATGAATAATAAAAAAAGAACAGAAGGCGCGGGGAACGGAGGGACGTCATTCAAGGAGGGAAGGGGACAATTATCCCCGAGTTTGAGAAACACGTGTTTTTTTAAATAAACTATAATTTTATAATAATAAAAATATATATAATGTATAATGAAATACATTATATATATTTATAATGTATAATAAAAATTTTACAAAAAAAATAGTATATTTTTTGACCCGGACTTTTGATACATCCGGTATGTAGAAAAGACGTAAGTTTTACCGAAGGGGTTCAGAATGACCCTAACCTAAAGAAATTGACATTTTGTGCAATTAGAGCGGTAAAAACCTAATATAACCTAACCTACCTAACCTAAATTTCACATATATGCCATCATTAATGTTTCTGTAACTTCTGTGAAATAAAGACCAAATATTCCAGAGACAGAGACAAATTTCATGAAAAGACGGTGTTAAACTTAATCAGATACTGTATTCGTAAATGGAATCAATTCCAGCAGTGTCACATGATGTATTCTTTTGGTAATTCACTTCCTTAGAAAATATAATTTCTATGTTCAGTTAGTACTTTTAATATTCTAAATAAGCAAAACGTTAAAAAATCAATTAAAGTAACCACGTGTGCTTATTCATAACAAAGGGTATCTGTCGGAGACACACTCATGTAAAGGATCCACCGGGTTCGGACTTCCCCCTAAAAAAAAAAAAAAAAGATAATTCGACATATATTTGTATACCGGTACTTACTTTTCTTTTCTTTTCTTTTCTTTTCTTTTTTTAAAAAAAGAAACTATTCCGGTGCTTGTTTAGCAGAGATACGGTTGGTGTTGTCTAAAGATTTTGATCTTATGTTAGACTTTATTTTATTATTTATTTCCTTATAAAACAATCTAGTTTTATCATCTTTTCCTAAGAACAAAGGTGGCAGTACTTAACAAATACTTATTGTCTTTTCAGATGTAAAATAACACGGTTCAATATAGACATAGTATTGGATACCCCCCAAACTTTGGACTCCTTCCAAGAAACAAAATCTGGGTGCGGGCCTGTGTCAAAATAAGTGGTTCTTTAAACACTTTTGACAGAATGTTCTTCCAAGACCTTTTTGGCGATGTTGTTTAAATCCGAACTTTTGAGATTTAAGGTAGAATTTACTTTTCCTATCTCTGCTTCAGCTGCACGTTATAAGGGCATTTTCTCATCTTCGTTGGAAGAAGTTGTCAACACGACGCCCACCAGACTGTGAAACGTGCCATAACCGTCTACTGTCAAATGTTGAACACTGCATTGTCGAGAATTTGTTGAACAAAAAGACCTATCAGACTCCATTTTGTCATTGTTTTGTTTAATTGCAGTCACTTCTTACATTTAAACTTCATGGCGCTAAATAGAACATTCTAGAATGTGGAGGGGTTTTACCTAGGTAGTATATGTTTTGACGCAAAATGGCGGTGAGCATATTCATCAAAGATGAACAAAACGGGAGGAGGGGATAACTGAACTTTGTCTACAACTACTTAAGGTATATTTATCAATAACTGTTTGTTTTCTTTTGATATTAGTTTCTGCCACACTTTTTGATAGATTATTATCTGTAATAAGGATTGAAAAGAAGCTGGTAATATGGAAGTACCAGGTACATGTAGAAGACAACTGATCGCCAACAACAACGTTTGAGGCTCGTTACCGTGTGATCAGTCGTTTCTGTGTTACACCCATTCTAGTGATAACTTGCGTGTTTCACCAGCGCTCCCGACATTAAATCGCCTGGAAACCCATGATGGGACAGGAAAAACTTCGGAACTTTTGGTAGTTATTCAGGGCATCAAATAGATCAAATGTACAAATTTTCAGCTTCTAACTATTTTTGTTTCATCGTTCTGCCGAAATTCTGTCGAATGTGACGGCTAATTTCTTTCTAGACAAATCGGAATCTGTAGAAATCTTTACAACTTCCTGTTTCAAGTCTGATTCTCTTAGAGTAGAACCGGTAATACGAGCAATATTTCTTTTTCATGTGCATTCAAGTCTGAAGAACAGGTTCGATTCCCAACCGTATTTCTCTTTTGTTACCGGAAGTTCTAGATGTACAACTTCCGGTTTCGTATTAACCCTTGCGTTCCAGTGACACCCACGTGCATGCCATAAAATATGTCGTTGCAAAATACCAATGACTTCTATGGGGAAATCATGAAAACATATCCTTTATTATGGGTCGTATCAATCTTTGAGATGATGAATTTTTTTTTTCGTGGATGCAAGGCACGAGTTGGTTCTACTATTTCTGCTTACGTGACTGCACCTTACTGACAGAAAAGTAAAATAATGTTTTGTCTCAGTAGATAGCAGGTCTAAGGGATCATACAGTTACGACACGCATGTGTTTGTTTCGACGATAAACAATTTGAAACTTCGAGGGCATATTTCGAGATCGAAAGAAAGAAAAGAAAAAATAAACTTTGTCTTTGATCCCCGGTCAGTGTTGCCAACTTGAAGCAGCATAAATTCCCTTCAGGACATCAACATTTCACTTTTTCAGTCCGAATGTTTCACAATGCAAATATATTTTTTCTATCAGTAATGTGAATGTTCTCCTGGCGCGTGCACAATAACTATGCCCTATGTAATGGCCTAGACAGTATCTTAGCAGTAAATAAAAACCTGATATTACAGCACGCAATACGAAAATGACACCTGGATCGCAAGGGGTTAAACCTCCATAGTTTAGAAGCATACTATATTTCCACAGTGTGGAACGCATTTCACTTGTTTGTTTCGATATGCACAGTAAAGAGAAAAGAGGACCCCAGAACAACCGTTGTGTCATAGATGCAATATTTTCCAGAAATGTTTCCATTTACCTATTTATAAAGTTAGAAAGAAGAAGAGAAAAGTAGAAATGGCATCTCCTTTTGCGAAGTCATTTTCGTGAAAATTCCGAAGTCACTTTGTACGGATGACTGAACAGAAGAACTCATATTTGGGAAGGAACCTCTTTTTTTATTTTTATTTTCAGTTTCTCGGATATTTGATCTGATCATGCTTCAGTGAACATAAGAAAAGAGACAAACCATAACCAAAAGCTGTTGAAACATTTCCGGCGTCTCTTGTAGAATGGCTCCAGAGGAAACTGGCTGCAATCAAGAGGTTAGGCTTCATCACCCCCTTTTAACCCCCTCCCTTCTCCCTTGGTGAATCGAAAAGATATGTGTTGCTGATGTTTTTCGCGAGTTGTCAGTGTCACATGCTAAAGGTGGTTTCCTAGTTTATCTTTTATGGCTGAATTTTACGAGCGTTCCTTTCGTATTCCTCTGCTATCACAGCCATTCAGGCGGGCCTTTACCAGCGATGAAAACCCACTGTTTAGAGTGTGTTTCAGGTCATTTTGTGGTGGAGAAATCCGGAGGAAACTATTAACAATTGAGAAACAAGTTTATACGTGTAGGCAAGTTTGCGTTTTCATTGTTTATGAGTAAGGATTTCATTTAAAAATACAGTTTGTTTGCATAGGCGTTTTCCCATAAAAAGCCTACTTTTGAGAAAAAAAAAAGAAAATTTTTGCTTTCTGTTTTCGCTGTTTACAACTTCCTTATGCAAGTACAGCTTTTGTTTCTTTGTAGTGAACCCTACAATTAAAAATGCCTTTACAACATTCAGTCCTTGTGAGTCCTATATTCAGTCATGTCCTGGCTATTTTGATTGATTTTCAACCTGGCATTGGATTTGTTGCTAGCAACTATGTTACACAACCCGCCATATCGTAGGTATTTATCCAACTTATCAAGTGGTTTGAGTAACCCCACGTAGCGTAGTCGCTAATGCTCTCATTTTTTGTGCGAACGGTACCGGGTTTGATTCCTGGTGATGACTCTCGGTCGAAGAAACTTTTTCAGGCTAGCTATCCTGAATGAAGTTTTCATCATTCACATTAGGCAAATTCCGGAATGGTACCTAACATTCAGGTACCAGTAGATTTCACCGGGGCTGCGGTGGCTCAATTGTAGAGCGTTCACCTCTGGTGCATGGGGCCCTTGGTTCGACCCCAGCTCACGCCAAGTGAACTTTATGGTGAACGAACACCGTGCGCGTGGGTTTTCTCGAGGTTCCCCCGTTTCCTCCCACTTTCTTCTTTCCACCATTTCATTCATATCTCATCATCACCGCTCCTTTACCCAAACCGGCATTATCGTGAGACGTAAAACTTAAAGATATCATTTTTTGAAAAGCTCACGTGGCCTTAGGTGACGAAAACTCAGATATCTAATTCCTAATCCTAATCCCTAATCAAATGCCTGGAAGTCATTACACCTTGATATGTGTTTTAATGGTTGCTAAATTCAAACTTGTTGGCTAAAAGAAGTATCTTAAATCAAAAATCAAATACGAAACAGTTTTTGTTCTCGTATAAAATTTCGCTTACATTCCATTCTTTGTTCGGGAAACACTTTATCGTGAGCTGCAGATATTTTGTTAAAACCTAATATGAGATCATTTACAGAATTAAAGCCATAAAACGGTTATTTTGAGCATAATATTATTTTAACACTGTAGTAAAACCTCACTATTCATACGAGCTCCTCCGTGGCTAATCGGTTAGCGTACGCGCCTTTGGCGTGGGAGACCCGGGTTCGATTCCCGGCGGGAGCTCATGTGGTACGGATTCCACGTTAATCAGTAGGTCCACGTCTCATATAGCCTCTCTGCTAAACGGGACGTTAAACTCAAAATCAACTCACTATTCATAGAATTTTTTCTTTCTTTACTGTTCTATCTTTTCAAAATGCTTGAAATAACGAACTTGTAGATACATTTTAAATTTTCTTTTCTTCTAGTTTTAATGGAGTGAATAAATGCTATGTACATATATCAGTAAATTTTCTTACAATCGATTAAGCGTCTCAACAATACATTTAATTTTCATCCTTAAGTCTATACTAAAACTTAAAACGGTAGAAATCTACGGCTTCTGGTTTCAGTATTGATTTACATAGAGCTAAGAGATAGCGAGAAGTGGTTTTCTGGAATTGATTTAGCGTTCTAAGAATAGGATCCATCTTCTCTCAATTGCCTATTCAAACCGAAAGTGAATCGTATTCAAATTCTAATTTAAACGTTGATTGTTATAGAGTGAAAACTATAACAGATAGCAAGAAGCGGTTTCCTGTATTTAAATAAGTGTCCCAATAATATATATCGTCTCCACTCTAATCTCTGTACTAAAACCGGAAGTGGTTGTAAATCTATCACTTCTGGTTTAAATAATAATAATTGAGACAATATCACACTATACAAACCAAACTCCTTCACGCGGAGTACATGTAACACTGCAACTAGTTTTAAGTTCTAATAGGGAAAGAACGACGGAGCATTTGCCGTGAGTTAGTAGGCCATCATTGTTTTGGACACTGCTCCTCGCGACATATCCAACACACTTGTTACTTTCATCATTCTCGCATCACAATTTCGAGCGTCACAAAAACCAGTTTGTCCCTTTTGGTAAGCAGAAGAGTAGCCAACTTTACACTATCATCGTCCACTGAGATCATTGCATACTGTCATTCTACTGCTCATTGTGTAGTATAGAATTTGCCCTAACTCACCACTACTAATTTTCCGGCGTTGCGGTCGCAACTTGACTGCGTGGCCGTTGGTGCCAACTCAGATATTTGACGTGTTCTCAACCACAAATATTTCCATTAAATTAATATGGTTCCATGGAATTAAAGTATCAACGATCTAAATCAGAATTCTTCCTCACAATTTTGAGAGTAATCAGTAGCGATGGGGAGAAACTTACAGGGTATAAGCGAGAGCTTTATTCCTCTTAAGTAGCTCTTCATAAAACTGGGTTGTTGAATCGAGAATCAACTATATATTATCCCACTCCCGCAAATCTATTGGAATCTTCCTCTTTTTGAGCACAATGCGAAGAGGCTTAGCAACGTAGATCATTGGATTACCTGATAAGTTAATTATTTAACTTCCAAGCACTGAATAAACAATGACAAAGTCTTCTCCGATATTTCAACTGAAGAACATTGAACACGACACTCAAATATAAATAGTGAATGTATCGAAGTCAAAATTTCTTTGTGAACTTAATCTTTTCCAGTCCAGTTTAATTCCCATCAATAGATGGGCGGGCCACAGAAGGTAACCCCTTCTCTTGGACCAGTGACATCAATTTAAGTGTAGTAAAAGGTATCAGGAATTATTTATCTATTGATTTACTTCCATTAATACATAAGATGGAGATGAGAGATGAAGTGATGGTAGCAATGAACTGCTGTTTACATAACGTAAGGACACATGATATTATCTGAGACAAGGGTGTTAGTTTTCTGCTCTGGGGGCTACTCACGGTGGGTTGAGACAATGGGAGCCCTGTTAGTGAGAATAAAGGAGTGCAAAAATGAAATTATGAGCAATAGATATGCGGATGGTGACGGTAAATGCGACTATGTGGGTTGTAAAGAGGAGTGGCCTGATCAGTTCATGGAGTACAAGATGATCGACTGGTGAATATGCATAACGTGGTACCGCTGGGGTCTAATCTAAAAGTTCATAAAGGATCGGGTGATTGACGTTGATACGATGTTAAATGTAGCAATAACGGACACAGTAGAGATGCTGTAAAACAGTAGGAATAGTTTTACGGCGATAGATTTTTTGAGTTAGAGTTCGTACAGGTAGTGAGAGGCAAGGGGCAAGACATGACGTTCGAAGACCTGTAACTCAATTTTTATTCCTTTTTTTTATCACTGTTAAATTAACCTATTTAAGTGCATGAATTAGGCGATTAAGTTATTTCATGATTATTGTTCTTTCGTAATAATAATAATAATAATAATAATAATAATAATAATAATAATAATAATAATAATAATAATAATAGATTTTCTTAGTTTAACGTCCCGTTCAGCAGCGAGGCTATATGAGGGATGGACCTACTGATTAACGTGGAATCCGAACCACATGAGCTCCCGCCGGGAATCGAACCCGGGCCTCCCACGCCAAAGGCGCGTACGCTACCGCTTAGCCACGGAGGAGCTCAATAATAATTGGAGTTAGTACTGAAATAGAATATAGGCGACATCATATAATTCCGATCTCAAATTCAACTGAATATTCAATTTCGATTATCTTGGTAGTCAAAAAATATTAAAATCCAAACGATGAACGGAAAAATAGTTTAACCCTATATTCATACAAATATGGACATTGTAATATTAGAAGTTAACATATGCATCACAGTTAGGATTATGTGTATTATTGTTATGGGAAGGATAATTGATTCAATCTATAATGGTATTTTTGTGTATTTTTTCATATACAGGACATAAATAAGTAAACGAGCAGTTTCATCGAAACGAAAGACTATCAGTTATTATTGGTAACGAATCACTTATACTTTTACTCTTCCATAAAAATCGTTTTCCGCAATCTTCTCGAAAACAACGCATCAGAATTTACACTCAATCCTGTAATTTTATTCTTCTCGATGTCATAATCGAATGACACGTGTTTCATCTTTGGATAATATTATACTTACATAAAAAATAAAATTGAATGATAATTTTGGTTATCTATCTATCTATCTATCTATCTATCTATCTATCTATCTATCTATCTATCTATCTATCTATCTATCTATCTATCTATCTATCTATTTATTTATTTATTTATTTATTTAAAAGTTCAATGAGAGTATATACTTTAGTATTAGTTCCATCTTATAATATATCGGTTAGTATACACAGGGGTGCCCACAAGGGGGGCTATGACGCAAACTGCGTCGTTGAAATATTTGGGGGGGTTAAAAATCTATATAAATACGTTTGAGGGGGTGTAAAAATTAATCGAAAAGATTTTTTTTTAATGGAAGAACACCTATTGATAGAAATTGCGGGGGGTGCGTCATGGACATAAGGGGGGGGCACCACTGGTATACACCTCATCTCAAGAAAGGAGGTTTTCAGAACCCATTTCTGTTCAGGATATGCTCACGAAAAACATCTAAACAGTTGGACCGATTTTGATGATTTTTCCTCTTCCTCGTCTGCTTCTTTATTTGAAAAAAAAAAAAAAAAACTTTCCTGATGGTCCCGTATCCATTTCTTTAGGATAGGATGTTAATCTTTGGAACTAGATTACGAAACACTTCAACGGATGCTGAGTCAATTACGGCAGAATAACATGTTTATAGGCAACCATACATTCTTCAGTGAGATTATGGTTGCATAACATCATAGGGGTTTGTACTGCAAAGTTTTGGAACAATTTCGTAGTATCTTGTAATATACCTATTTGTAACATTTTGAACAAGTGTCTTACGTGTTTCAAGTAGCATATTTTTTTAAAGCTTTATTCTTTATACGCTAATAACATTATATAATTTTGTGAAATTAAACGCATAAATTTACGAGTATAAGATAATATTTGTGTAAAAATGGTATGTATAACAACATTATGTACTATTACACTTAGCAATAGAAAGAATAGTTAACCAAAGAAAAGAATTGCATCTTAATGTTTTAACACTTCATAGCACAACAATCCACGAAGGATTATCTGTGTATCTCCTACCTGTAATTAGCTAATTTAGCGAAGTCTATTCAAATCAGGCTGATATCAAAGCTATACAGAGGCGTACTTAGATGGTGTGTAAAAACAGAACTTGATATTGTGCACAAATAAAACTAGGAAACACACACGAATGGCAGTCAGACGCAAAATGAAATATGCTGCAAGTAACGGAACACGTTTGCTGTAAATAAAATTCGTGCTAGTGCCTTCATCGTGACGAAAGTAACACATGGCAGAATTAATGTTCAATATCAGTTTGTCTTCAACAATAACACTTATCTTTCCCATAAAGGAAGCAATTGATCCTCTTGATCGGGTGAGCGAGATATCTAAATGGAATCTGGTGTCAGTATTTTGCTTCATGTAACACCTTACGATTGTTTACGACTAATTACTTTAACCTTAATGTTACTATACAACAGACTATCCTTAATTAGTTTCTTATAACCATGAACTACAAAAATTAAGTTTAGTTTAAAACATTACAATGAAAGCAAAGATCTAAAGTACTGGTATGAAAATGAAATGAAATAAAATCTTTCAGTTTAATGCTCTACGATTAAGGGAGACAGATGATTAAAGGAAGTGAATAATGGTGAAAGAATCGGTGGAATGAGAATGTTAGAGGAAGTGAGAGTATCTCGAAAAATCCATGGACATTATAAACTTACTTGACCGGGACCTCTCACGCACCAGAAGTAAGCTCTTCACCAGCTCTAAAGTACTAACATGGACCATATTTCTTTATATGCAAGTTTCATGTTGTATAACATTCGTGATGCTTATTACTTTCAAACTGTAGATTCAGGAAAAATAAGTTAGAAACATCAAGAAATCATAATGCAGCTTATGATATTAGAGGAATTGAACAACTGTATGTAATGTAATGTAACAATAGTTGTTCGATTCCTCTAACATTAGAGGCTGCATTCAGATTTTTTGGTATTTCTAACTTATTTTCCCAAATCTTTAGTTTCAAAGTAATAAGTTTTAACACAAGATGAAAATTGCATATAAAATACACAGTTTATATCAATATAACGTTTCAAACTAAATTTAATTTTTGTAATTTGTGGTTATAAGAAGCTAATTAGAGATTATCTGTTGAATGGTGGCATTAAGGTTAAAGTAATTAGTCATAAACAATCGTAGGTTGTAACATGAAGCAAAATACTGACACCAGATTCCATTTAGATATCTCGCTCACCCATCAAGAGAGTCAATTGCTTCCTCTATGGGAGAGATAGTGCTGTTGTTCAAGACAATGACTGATATTGACCATTAATTCCGTCGTGTGTTGCTTTCGACACAATGAAGGCACTAACACGTTTTATTCAAAGCAAACGTTTTCTGCTACTGGCAGCATAGTTTATTTCCCACTTGATTGCAATACATGTGTGTTTCCTTAATTTATATATATATTTTAGTACTTAAAAACACAGAGGGATTAACAATATAATCAGTAGACTTTATCAAATACATCCATTAAATTACGAATAATAAAATTATAAAATATATAGGGGACTATTCAAAAATGTTTTGATTTTTTATACCGTGATTGTTCTCTCTCTCTGTTACTGTCAATGTATTCAAAGCATCTTTTGAGTTCATCTTCAGAAAGAAATAACTTTCTGCATCTAGTCTTTCAACATCCCGAGTAAGTGAAAAAGCAAAACACTTATAACACTCCGACTCTCACAATTGAAATGATTTTCAATCTTGTCGCACATGTTCAACGCTCAAAACTCACTATCGCTCATATTTACATAGTTTGGCTCAAACTGAGTAATCATGGGTGGAGTATGCTGCGAGAGCAACAGTTGAATGTTCCTTCTTTCTGGAAAAACTTTTCCAGTGTAGATAACATTAAGATTCTGTCGTACGTTGTTGAGTACATTGGCGGCAAGAAAGTACAATGACTGTTCACAGAAACTAGTGCCACGATAACGAATATATTGAAAAGAACAGTAAGATATATATAAATTCTTTACTTCCTTTACGTACATCACGAAAACGTTCATTCTTATAGTAGCGGATTCAGGATATGATCAAGGGAAGGGCTAAATCATACTTTGTCGATTTATCCAGTGTAAAGCAGGATTGAAGCAGATTTTATGCAGTGTATACTTGAGCGTCAAGGGGGGCTATAGTCCCTATAGACCTCCTTGGATCCGCGCCTGATATATATATATATATATATATATATATATATATATATATATGTGTGTGTGTGTGTGTGTGTGTGTGTGTGTTTGTGTCCTCTTTGTATATTTTACATCGCCCATGAAAGTTTTGTACTGAATATTCAGAGATAGATGTAGACTCAGCTGGATTTATTTAATCGAAAACTATTTCAAGACTGATGTTTATCCCGCCCGGACAGTTTAAAAAACACGATAGAGAAGGTTTACTCCAAGATATCATCATCTGCAATGACTAAAAGGAACTTTATGCTAAGAAGTATATGTAGATATTTTAATTCAATGAATTGGATTCAATCTGCTACAACCTTATTCGTATATAGTTTGTAAATACTCTGTGTGTAAAACAATAAGAAACATAATATGAATATTTATAATTGCTTTAGCTTTGCTACTTATTCAGAATTCACTTTTGTAGTAATAGAAATATAATAGGAAGTGATCAAAAAAGTAAAAAACAGGAGTAGATTGTGCTGACAATACCTCTTTGAACTAAATAGATATCTAATTATAGTTTGCACACAAACAAAAACAACTTTTTCTCTTGGAACTCATAGGTTCGGATTCCACGTTAATCAGTAGGTCCCGTCTCATATAGCCTCGCTGCTGAAAGGAACGTTAAACTCAGAATCAATCAATCAAACATTAATCAACAGAATGGCAGGTCTATCTTCTTGTGCCTCCTTATGACAGTGGCAAGTGACCAAATACGTACTTTGTAAGGCGTCAACATTTGAATGATTGAAAACCCACACGTGGTTTTTTTACGCCTTATTGACAATTTTACTGTTGATAAGAAAAGATGGTTTAGTTTGTAGTTCTACTATATAATTCCTTTGCAGTTGAATTCAGAGATGGAATGATACATTAGTATTACCCACTTACTCTGACCTAATTCGATGAATACTAACTGTGACTCAAGAACTAAACTTCTTTTTAAGCGATGTCTGAGAAGCGAACTTTTGTTTTATTACGATGTGGGAAATTTATCTAATGTAGCAAAATGCTGTTACGAGAAAATATATAAGCAGTTTTTCTTGTTTCTAATGTTTTCGCCAAATCCATACAATCTTATATTGTAAAGTCGTATGAGCTGTTGTTTACTGAATAGATAAGCGGACAATTATAGCAACCGCAGTCTCTGTATTATTTATAGGCATCACTAAAATAAGTGTTACCAAACACTGAACTTTGAGGATTTTCATACAACATTTTAGAAAGATGTACAATTTTAGCGGTCAGAACTTAGTATTTACGACCTCTGCAGTGTTGGGAAGAAAAAGGAAAAAAGGAAGGAAGCAAGTAATTGTGAGTTTCTAAGACGAGAGAGTAAGTCTTCTTTCCAATCCATGCATTTATTCAGCATTCTAATTCCAGCAATATTTCAAACATAAACTGGTTGTTAATATCATTTTCATGCTTGATATGTAGTTCTTAATTAGTATTTTGCATTGAAATTAAAAGTGAAAAATGTATAGTGTATATTGAGATGGATGAATCTCTTCAAATTTATTTTCATGAGAAAATAGCAATGTAGGAAGACGTCTTGCGTACAGTACCAAGAAAATTGTCTATTACAAGTGAATTGGAGTCATATGTAATGAATACTGCAGTATCTGGCGTTTCTAGGGCACTTTACTATATAGTCTAATTCTGTTGTAGAAACCTCTAAGATACAATTACGAGATAGATAGAGAGAGAGAATTCTTCTGCGTACACAGTATTTTACAGTCGCCCTCTTACTCCATTCCAAAGATATCATGAACAACTGTTACAGTATAGATTTTTTTTTAAAAAAGTCCATTATATAATATTAATTGAAGTCGACGTAACGTTTATAGATACTAGTAGAAATTATCCTCCTTCACAGGAAAGAGTAAGGTTTACAGAAAATATTTAAAACGTAGCTACTGTAGCTTTATATATGAACCATTTTTGTTTATTTATTTATTTTGTTTTGCTTTTCAATTGCCCCTCTTCCCTTTTAAAAGCGGAAATTTCAATAATGTTTTTTCGACGAGGTTTTTGTGCTAAGCTTCATCTCTCTAACTTCAGAGAATACTCTATTTTTGTACAAAAAAGTGAACCAATCCTCTCTTTGTACACGCATTTCAATTAAAACGAAATGATAAAAGCCCGGTTCGAATCTGTTACGAAAATCACTTGAACTTCACTTTTTCTGTCTTTTTCTTGATTAGTGTTCAAATCTAAAAGGATTACAAGGCCAAACCTCGAGAACTACTTGTAGTTCACCGTCAGCAGTTTGAGAAATGCTGCTATAGATTATGTATATCTTGTTTTAGAAAAAAAAAACACCTGCTACGTCATATTATCGACTAATTGGAAAAATAATATTCTTGTTAGGTTTAGGTTTAATGCTATGTCTGATCGGAATTTAGCGCTTCTAAAAGACAGGAGGATAGTCAGTTTTGAACATTCTGTACAAGTACATTCAAGCTTGCCTTGTGGAATTATGAATTTCTTTTAAAATTTGAAGACACGAATGATACTATACTCAAAATATGATCTCGTTACAAATATAATTAATTTGTGTTTGTGCACAGGAGCGTTGTTAAAATAGAAACCTAAAGGGAAAAGTTTTACATGAGACAAGAAAGTTTGTGTTCTCTAAATTCTTAAACGAAAAGTTTAAACATACGGGAAGGCGAAGAAAATTGTAAACAACTTCTTCCGATGGAAACTTCTAAGCTAGAAACTTCAGAGTTTAGTTTACGTAGGATGTGTTTTTGTGGCATCTGGTAAACATTGCGCGCACAAGCCCCAACTTGAGTATGAGGGGAGAAACCGAATCTCTTGAGGTAGGAAATGAATTATTTTGTAGAGGAACAGATGTTTACGAATTTGCGTTCCTTATTTTATCAAGGTAAGTTCAACTTAATTGGTCTCATATATAGGAGTATATTTTGTACAGGCAAAAGAAAATTAAATGTATGGTTGTCAGTGAATTCTGAGATTTTTGGCTTGCTTACTTCAACATGCTATATTAGACTGGTTGTGTGTATTTTTTGTAACAAAACAATATATCTAAAATACGCCAAGATTATGACTTTTTCTAGAGCTTAAAGTTATTAGTTTTTCAAAGCAGAATGTTTTTTTTTCAGTTTAACGTAACACGATTATGCGCCGAAGCTAAAGAAGATGACGGTGATGATATAGATGATAATGGTGGAATGATAAAAGTAGGAGCCCATGCACACGATGTTTATCCATCATAAAGCCTGCTTGACGCTAGAATCGAACGAAGTATCCAACGTTTCATAGGTGATAACTCTATCACTGAGCCACTACATGATAGATTTTGAACTGCGAGCACTCCTCAAAATGAAAATGCAAATGATTTAGGATATTGACCTGGAAACAATTTCAATCTAATGTTATTTGAGTTTAAAAGACAATACGAGATAATTGAAAAATTAGCATTGATAATTGATTAACGCCGATTGTTGTGGATCAAATCGTTTCAACGATTCTTAAATGATTATCATGAGTGCGGTGCATATTTGTATATGAAAATATGTGCAAAGATGAGGCACATATCAATCTCCTGATCCAATCAAACTTTATCGAAACAAGATGCGTGACGGAAAATCCTCACGGGCAGTTTTCCAGAAAATTGGCAAAAACTAATTCTTTTGTTAATATGAAAATTGAGGCGTTGGGTGGCAAAATGGCGTAACTCATTTTTTTTTTTTTCAAAAATGAGATTAAGTCATGTCCGTGAAGTTGAAATCATAACCTGTTGGATGGCAAAGTTGTGTATCTCAGAGTTAAAAAAAGGCCAAGAGATTGTAGCACAAAGAACGTCGTAAATTCGAATTCATGATGATCTTGCATGGCAAATGGCGTAAGTCAGACAACGTTCTACAAGAACCACTTTACAAAGGGCCTCGAGTCATCAGCGAGCTAAAGAAGAAGGACGTAATTGACTTCCTGCCATTTATACCACCTATCCGTTCATCATTTCTTGTCGTATTTGACGGACAGTGACCAGCATAGAGATGATGATGATGATGACGTGTACTGTGACGGCAATGATGATGCATAATGTTCCAGTATGCCTTCCTTGTTCATGTTTCTGTTTACATTGATGTTGACACTTTGTATTTTATGACTTATTTTTACGTTCATTTACTGCGTTGCATTGTTTCTGTCAACATACTTTTCTGTTACACAAGGGGTTGGATGGCAGAATGGTGTAAGTCAATATTACTCCTCATTTTAGATACTGATGTGTTTATAAGAGTAAATACACGTAATTCGACAACCTTATGAACTTATATCTACATAACGAGTCTTTACAGATAAACGTCTAGTTATATAGGGATAAAAATCTATAATACTTGCAGAATTCTCTGTATTTATTTTAATATGTATCTCAATAACTAGAAATAACCAGCACCAGTTTTCCTTTCAAACCCTCAATTGTGTGCTATTTCACTGAAAATACAAGAACTCTGTGTATATATTCTGACACTCTGCACTTTTTGAGTTAGCAACATACCTTAGTTGCATAAAGGATTCACAACTGATCTTTGTACTTTTAGTCCGATTTTTCTATATCGATTCTAATAAAAGACTCAATATCTCAAAATGTCTCAAAAGTGACTTTCCCCAGTTTGCCATCCAACGCCTCAATTGATGCTATACAAGAACCATTCTATCTATGAAGGTAAAACTGATATTAACATATACGCTTATCAAACCTTTTAATATGACAGAACGCACTACCGTTAAAGAGATATAAACTTACATCATTAATTATTTCTTTCTCTTTTGATTTGATACTCCAAGGAAAGCTCATTTGTGCAGTCCTAACAGTTAAATGCGTTAAGGTACAAAAATATTTAAAAGAAATCGCAACGAAACTCTTGAATTTGAATATTTAAACTATCCTCAGTTGAGATAGAGGCGAAAGTAACGTAAACAATGATTAACACATAAACACGATAGTGTTTTTTTCTTCTTCCAGTTCATAATTTTTATGGAACATTTTCATCAGATGGTAAAGTAGAATTAAGCATTGACATTACCGATATATGTGTCACTCATGAACTTTCGAACTATTGTTCACTTTATTTTGTACCCTGCACCGCTACTGAGTTTGCGCACGCTACTAATAATTGTATTCTTGTTCTTTGACCAACTGCATCTTCTTCGTGTATGCTATCTCCATGTGTTGACTTTTCTATTGAACGTGAACCAAAACACATGACGGAAATGTTATCTTCTACTTAATTCTCTGTAAGCCTAGTACGCTCTTGGGGCGGCGGTTTTTTCCGCTTTGTCATACTTTCTTCATGCCATTATTTCGTTCATCATCACCCACCGTATTAGCCCTGGAGCAAAACGTCAGACTGAGTCACCTTTATATATATATATATATATTCAATACTAATGTCGGTCATTTTCGATCATTTTATATGTATCTCCCCCTCTTCCTTCTCCTAAGTTGCACCGTCCAAGTGAAATGATAAAAATCATCCCAAGCCTGAACCTCATCTACCTTATGTTGAAAATTTGATCCAGATCGGTCGTGGGGTTCAAGAGATTAAGAGTCACAAACATAGTCACTTTCAGTTCTATATGTAGATATATAAACTTGCTAAGAATCAGTTTGGTTCGATACATTTTACATTTAATATTAAATCATAACGTGATTGGATTATACGGTGATATCAACATATATTGACAGCAAGGTCTCCTGTTCTTGGACTTCGACGGTTCATGTTGTTGAATAACGAATTATGTATATGATGTATAAACATTTCCATGCATTTCAACTGTGACAAAAGATGAGCGCAATACATACAACAAAGGGAGACAACCACAGCAAAGGTGGTTTTATGAAACAATGCCAATCAACCATCAAAACAATGAACAATATATGATGAACAAAAGCAACCCTTCATTGGCAACCAAAGAGCGAACCACCCTTTGACTGATTGTCATTAATGGATGTTAGGGGAGACTTTTACAATTGACAAATTAACAAAAACATATGTTCATTGTCAATCATTTTTCACGGTAGTTGAATAGCCATGTGTCATCCACAATAGAGCTACAGTTACAACTAATTGTTTGGGATATTGTTGATAGGTCTCATTACTAAGAAAATTTCAAAGTAGTGTGTTATTCAAATACTCTGTTGACAATAATACTTCATACCCAGATAGCAATTAAATAGAGTTGTACAATATTATTAGCCTTTAAAGAAATAAAATAATACAATACTATTCGTGTTTAAATAAATTAAAGTTGTACAATATTATTAGCGTTTAAAGAAATAAAATTGTAGAATATTATTACCGTTTAAAAATAAATAAAATTGTACAATATCCTTAACGTTTAAAAGAGAAATAAAATTGGACAATATTATTAGCTTAAAGAAATAAAATTCTAGTAATATCATTAAAGTTTAAAGATATAAAATTGTGTATACAATATTGTTAGCGTTTAAGAAAGAAATATAATTGTGCAATATTATTAGCGTTTAAAGATATGAAATTATACCATATTATTAGTGTTTAAGTAAATAGAATAGTACAATATTATTAGTATTTTAAAAGGAAATGAAATTGTACAATATTATTAGCATTTAAAGAAATAAAATTGTACAATATTCTTAGCGTTTAAAGAAATAAAATTGTACAATATTCTTAGCGTTTAAAGAAATAAAATTGTACAATATTCTTAGCGTTTAAAGAAATAAAATTTTATAATACTATTAGCTTTAAAGGAGAAATAAAATTGTACAATGTTATTAGTATTTAAAAAGGAAATAAAATTGTACAATATTATTAGTTTTTAAAGAAATGAAGTTGTACAATATCATTAGCGTTTAAAAGAAACTAAAGTGTACAATATTGTTAGCGTTTAAAGGAAAAAGTGTCCAAAGTTGGGACATACACCAATCGATGAATCGTATTAAACTGAACAAAATTATATGGATAAGTGTAAGTCCGCATTTGCAATTTTGGAGAAAATAAAAAAGGAAAAACACAAACCTAAAAGTCGATGTTGTGTGATAATCACCTGATCTATTAGGATGAAACTGATGCTGAAATGTTCACTAATTAAGCTTTTCATTATTCAGTGCTGTTAACAAGACAACAGTATACAATATGATAATGAGATATTGCTCAATATTATGACTAACTCTTAAACTTTTGTTTAACTGTAATTGAAGGAAGCATTAGCGAGCTTCTACTATTCAACACGATTGGAATTTGTGTGTCTGTTTGTTCCATGATAGTCTGTTCCACATGAAACTTATCAGATATTAATGGAGTTCAGTTTATAAGTTCCTACAATCTTATGACATAAGTCGATTGTGTGGGGTTGCAATCGATGGGGAATAAGGGGTGTAAAAGGAGATAAAATCAATCCCATGTTGTAACCTACAATCTTATGACATAAATCTATTGTGTAGGGTTGCAATCAATGAGGAACAAGGGGTGTAAAAGGAGGTAAAATCAATCCCATGTTGTAACCTACAATCTTATGACATAAGTCTATTGTGTAGGGTTGCAATCGATGGGGAACAAGGGGTGTAAAAGGAGGCAAAATCAATCCCATGTTGTAACCTACAATCTTATGACATAAGTCTATTGTGTAGGGTTGCAATCGATGGGGAATAAGGGGTGTAAATGGAGATAAAATCAATCCCATGTTGTAAGTTTGAATATACACGTTCAAACTATTTTACGGGATAATATATGTAAATATTATCCGAATTCAAGAAAATATAATGTTGTTGCTAAGACTGCACTGAAATACTGTGGTCTCGATTAGATTTAGCACACTAACCTTACAACCAGTCCAGATTTAGTATTGTAGCCTTGGCAACAACAGCCATTTGGGCTAGAATATTGTCATGCAGTATGCGAGCTCAACGCATAGTGAGTGATTCAAATGACTGTCTTCAAGGAAATGGCACAGTAAGACGGTTCAAACTTGTACGTTATTTCTTCCATAGATGGCACTATATTCCATGAACGGTTTATTGCCATGTCATGCCGGAGATTTTTTTGAAATACTCTCACAAATCTAAGATGGAAAATATTCTTGGAACACTGAATTCATAAAAAATCCTGTCTATTACTTTTTAGTCCAATAAGGTTAATAGTGCAACCAGATATAGCCACTCGATTTCTATCGCTTTCAGGGGCGGATCAAGGCAAAATATTCACCCAAGCAAAGTGACATTTTGGCGCTCCCCAGTCCGAGCCTATATTTTACATTATTTTACAGTGATTTTAATATTTTAACCCATTTTTCTAAAAGAAAAATTAATTCTCAGGTATATTATATAGGTATATTTAGTACTTATAAATATACATATGGTGTCAATTACATTGTATTTATTATTATTATTGTTATTATTTATGTACTGTCGACACTGTTGAAATGAATGAATTGGTAAGAACTGTACATAGCGAAACAATAACATCTCCTAGACACTACTTTCAACAAAGGCGAAACTTTGGCACGACAGCGTCGTTTCTAAGAAATCAAAAGTAAGTGCTGTATATACTGTTTCCCCCTCTATTACCACTTTAAAAGAGTAACATATATAAAATCCAATAACATTCATTGCCTGGGAAAAGTTCACAAAGAACATAGCCAACTATAAACGATACTAACTCTCCCTCCACTCTTTCTTCTACATGACATGTCTCCATTTGTCGATACAGCCCCCCTAGTACTATGAAATTCTCTTCTTCCATGGTGGAATGGAAAAAGGTGATGTAATTGACGGTACTTTACAAGAATACAAACCAAAAATGTCAGTAGAAAATACGTTATAAAATTTACTTTTTGAGGCTAGTTTTGGTGCCCCCTGATTTTGACGTCCCCGGTGGTCGCCCGGGTTGCCCGGACTTTGATGCATCCCCTGATGATTCTGTTTTTAATAGAGGAATAGGAACAGAGATCGACCTATTTTTGAAACTCATAATTTATATTAAAAAGCCTTTCTCTACGGTATCAATATTCTCTTGCTCTATTTAATTTATGCAATAGATATTAAAAACAAAAGTCGAGTAGACTTCTATTACTAATAGAGAAATGAAGGAGAAAATTTTGGGTACGCTGAATCCATTTAAAAAATTTCGTTTTCTATACCATTTTAGCTCTAAAATACACAGTCTCTGTATAAATAACCTCCCATACCTATGCATACATAACATGTGTAATCTTAATCTTTCAGTTTAACGTCACACGTTTATGGCTTTTAGGCAAAGGAAGACGATAATCAAAAAAAGTGAAAAATGAAAATGAAATGAAATTTTTGAGTTTTACGTCCCACGCTTATGCCGGTTAGACTAAAGGAGACGGTGATGATGAGAAATGAATGAAATGGTAGAATGAAGAAAGTGGGAGGAAACGGGAGAACCCCTAGAAAACCCACGCACACGGTGTTTGTCCACCACAAAGTTCACTTGGCGGGAGCAGGGTTTGAACCGAGACCCCTAGCACCAGAGGTGAACGCTCTACCACTGAGCCACCGCGGCCCCCTCAAAAATAGTGAATAGTAATAATAATAATAATAATAATAATAATAATAATAATAATAATAATAATAATAATAATAATAATAATAATAATAATGGAAGAATTGGTGGAATGGCAATGCGGGAGGAAACGGAGTACGCCGAGAAAACAACGAACATGATGCCCACTACAAATTTACTTGGGCAGGGATCGAACCAGGGACCCCACACATCAGACGTGAGCGCTCTATATACTATAACATGTAGGCATAACATGCACGGATAATCCTTGAATTATAGATTCAAATATGCCTTTGAGCGAAGTTTCAGCATATATGAATTGTATTGCTTGATTGTAAGCACTGTTTAAGAAAAAAGGAGAAATGCGCATTACAGTAACAATGGGAAAAAGGAAGTTAATTAAACCAGGGGTGGATCCAGGACGGACTTCTGGGGGGCGGTGGGTTGTTATACTGCTACTTAGAGCTACTTTTAAGAGCTCCAAAGTCTGGGATGGGTTTTATTTATATACAAAATAAGAAATTTTCCTCTGCTGGGAGGGGATCCGCCCCTGAATTGAACTAAGAATAAATGGGATGGGAAGACTATGGGAGTAATATGTTTAATAAATCATAGAATTCATTAGTTTGGGATCACTTGCTAGTTGGACAGGTATCAGTTCACAAGGAAATCAAGTCCACTTTTGGTCATTTTGGACGGTTAAAAATATTTACTTATCGATGAACCTTACAAACTTTATGTCTCATTTTCTCAAAATTTTGGAAATTTGACTTGATTTCTATGTGCCCTAAATGCCTCATGTGTAAATTATTGTTCTAGGAGAAAAGGAAGACGTAAATATGCGTATTTGAGGCGCTCATTTTCGTTTTATACGAGAAATAATGGAAACACCTTTTTAACAGATGTCAGTAAAAATGGTTCCTAGAATGTGGATCTCTATTATACTCTATACGAAATATGATTGTATTTATTTTTAGTTGTGAGAATTTTAAAAAAATATTTATTCATAATACAATTTACATTTGGCAACAGCTTAGAAGTGATCATAAAATCGCCTACAGTTCTTAAATAGACATATACATTATAAAGTGCTCATTTATAATGTTAAATAAAACATTTTGTATAATTGTATTGGAAATGATACACGTCCTTTTTACCAGATTTTTGTTTAATAATAATGTGAAAATATATGATAGTGATATCAGGAGTACTTCTATAGAAGTCATTTTCCTACTACATTTTTAACAGTGAGAAAGAAAACAGGGTATGTCTGTTCAACCAAAACACAGCGTAAAATGTAGTCTCACCATAATTGTGACCGGCGATACTTGCGATCAACTGAAGTTGTTTAAATATTATTGACATTTTATTATTATTATTATTATTATTATTATTATTATTATTATTATTATTATTATTATTATTATTATTATTATTATTATTATTATTATGACATGACAAATTAATGATTAAATACTGATTATTTCCGAGCCTGAGACTGACCACATATTCAGAACTTTCAGCTAGTGTGCAACTTCTTTTGGGTGTTTTAAGTTACTTTTGTTCTTAACTTCGTTTAGTGGTCATTCTTTTAATACTTGTTTGTAATACTATTATTATATACAATTTACACAGTAAAATATCAGCATGATTATGCGGCGTCAGTTTCACCGGAGATTATGCAATAATCCAGCTTTTGAGTCTAGACCTAAGCTCTCAGATAATTTCTGACTGTTTCTGACTTCGTATTTCTGACTGTTTCTTTAAATTTTTTCAACCGTATGTATATATCGTTTCTTTCTTTCGATCCCTTTCAAGTTCAGTTCCATTTTTACAAACATCGTGTTCGTGCTGGTTCCTACTTGAAGCAGGTAAATCAAGTCTTGAACTTTCGGATAGGACTTCCAAACAATGAATTTATTTCATTATTTCATCCATTTTCCGCGTATCTTTACTGGTAGCAAGTCTATAAAATCATAGAAATGTCTTCGTTTCTCAGTCCCTTTGTATACAAACCAATCCAAGAATCCTTCTTTTCTTTAGCAGGAGCTTCATCGCTGATAAATAACCAACTTTAATCCTAGTTATTCATCCTGAATATACATTCGTTTTATCATTGGTACTCTCGAAGTCAGCATGAATGGTATAAACTTTGTGTAAATTGCTTACTACAGCTCTTAAACGCTTTGAAAACTGTTCGACGATCTTATTGATCACCGATTGACTGATTCTCCAAGATACAGTCCTTCGGTTTAGGAAACAAAGCACATACCTATATACATACCTAGCACATACCGGTACCTAAGCAGATGCTGTCGTATTCTTCTTAACTCAGCATCAGTTTGTCATGCATTTTTATGTGAGTAATTTTCTAATTCCAGTCTTTGGCTAGGTTTTAGCCTCGATAATAATTATTAATCCTACATTTTGACATAAACTCATAAGATGATTAATAACGTGAACACAATTGTCACGACTCACATATTTGAAATGTCTGTCAAAAGAAAGTGATCGTAATTGTCTCTGTTTCTCATATAATCTCAGGTTGTAATTATCGGATATTTGCAAAATGTGACCTTAACTCTTTATATATAAATGTGGAAAATACGCAGCACATGTATATTCATATAGAACTCGAATTCTCTAAAAAGGCAGGCCGGGTTCGATTCGCGGCAGTAGCTCATGTGATTCGGATTCCACATTAATCAGCAGATCCACATCTCATCATAGCCCAGCTGCAGGCAGTCTGCAATTCTCCTGTGCGTGACTGGTTGCATACATATTCACAGTAAATCACTCGGGGCCTTATGCAGAGTTGTTCTGACGCGTGATTAGCGCTATACTAAAGAGTTCGACGAACATACGTTTCCAGCAGTAATCAGGCCTTTAATCATACGTCAAAACAACTCTGCATATGACAGTCGAAGTTTATTCAAACAACCTAACTTTTTTTTTGTTGTTATTGACATCTTTGTGAGATTGTCAAGTGTTTGCTTTAATCCTGTTACGTAAGCACCAAGTATAATTAGCAAGTCCTTATTAAAAATTATATAACGGTACTAACTAATAGAATGCTTAATATTGTGGTTACAAATTTTATCTTCAAATCAACATGATATACTTTTCTTTTATGACATTAGGTAAATCTACTCTTTTCGCATGCGAGAAAGTGATTTAATTAGTGTTACAACTCTTTCTGAGCAAAGCAGGATTTTGTACAAGTTGATTAACCTATTAGTAGTATAGAAAATAAAACGAAAAACAGATATTTCAGTTTAAATATGAACATGAATTTAATAATAATTTCCATTGTGTCAGTGTTAAATGTTTTAAGTCTATTGAATTTTTTTTAGTCAATTCACTCATTTTTGTCTATAAGACAAACACTTTACGATGAAGCTCTGAAAATCGCTACAGTAGCAATTCATTAGGATTGGCAGTTTTAAACGAATGTCGCTGAGTTAATAGATATGTAATTAATCACTTTGAAGTAGAACGACACAAGGGACAATTAGATAATATTCAAAGCGAGTAAATGAAAATTTAACACTGCAGCACCGGCAGAGTCTATTTAGTTTCGTTAACACCAGAGCTCTCTTCAGAAGTGTCGGAAACAAACGAACAATTCAGCAAAGAGAATTATTGTTCTGCTACAGAGGATAATCATCCAATGCTTGTTGTTAATTTCCGTTCTACTTCAACGGACGATGGCTATGCTGATTCACTGCCAATGTTTACAAGTTCGTCCGTCTGTGGCTATCAACGGACCATTGACCATTTAATAGGACAATGCATTTTATGGAAAATGGACAGAACATGAATATGTGAGGTTATTACGAGAAGGTTGACAAAATATTATATTTTAATCTATTTCAAAACTAATACAGATTGCGTGATAGAAAATTTTTATTAAATTGTTTGGTTAATCAGTGATGTCACTGATCACTTACGTCACGACTTTGATGTTGGGAATCATTGTATGAATCTTGAATCTCAGACGTAGTCTAATTCGGTGACGTAGACGGACTTAGTGATCCGAACACACTCGTCCCCCCCCCCCATAAACAGCCTAAGTATCAGTTCTACTGCAAGCTTTTGTGTTGGAGTAATAATACCATTACTTGAGCTGGAACATTTATGTGTTCGATTCCCGGTGTGACATTTGTAAATCAAGGTACCATGTTTTCAATATTTCAAATACAATATAATGTTTATTTGTTTAATCATACTGAGAAATAATACAATAGACTTGAACACAGACTAATAAAAAGATTTAAGAAAACATTGTTTGGACTTAGCGATATCCCTTATATTCTATACAGTTTTATAGACTCATTTGATTACACTTTGATGATCCCTCTCTCACACAAGAAAAAACAACATTCAGCTTTTTCTCTGAGATTCTTACTCGTTTATACTCTAATAGACCTTGTAGTTATCTTTCAGTGCAATAATTTGACACATACATACAAAGAACCACACAAGTCAAAAAATAAACTTCTAGATTTAGTGAGAAGCGAAAACATTCCACACTGAAGAAATCCCTATTGTGAAATTTTGTCCCGCGATATTTTGGACGTTGAGGTTTCACTCCTCGAGGTTTTGGCCAGGTGAGATTTTGGCCCGTGAAGTTATGGGCAATAAGGCTTCGGCCATGGGAGATTGTGATCCGCTAGATTGTGGCTGCGAGATTTTGTATTCAAATCTCACAAACGTCGTGACCTGATCCATTACTGTTGGTTAGCGTTTTTGATTTAAAGAAGACATTTTTAAGACAAATTTTAGTACGGTACTTTCAATTTTGTTGAGAGGGAAAATATTTATACCATTTAATTTGAATCGCATTACACATTTGTTATTACCAAAGTTAAATGAATATGAAAATTACGTTAACCATATTATATAAATGGTATTGTCAATGTAGCAAAAACAATATATAGTATGATTGTATCAGCTATACCACTCTTGAGATAGCTATTCTGAAAATCCGCTGCGGAAAATCCCCGCAGTTTCCGCGAAACTGGATATTACTCTCTGATTTCGAGGCCTCCATGATTTTTCACGTAGACAATTATTACATATTTCTCGTTTTCAAGATCCAAAATAATGTACAATCTTCCGTTGTTTCTTTTCTTTTCTTTTCTTCCTTTAATAGCATGCATAGAATTTTTTTTTACATTTTTCATAAAATACACCACTTATAAAACATTTTGCTTTACTGTAGAAAGAGAAAGTAGGTTTGCAAATGATTATATAGACAATAAATACATAAGCAATGGATTCAACTCACTCTAGTTACTGTAAGTAGTGTGTATATCAGGAGGCGAAATCCTAAAGTGAAATGTTCCGAGAATCCTTTCGCATATGCCGATGAGTATGTCTGGGAGAGGGTATGTTTAATTTTAAAACTGGTTACAATGCCTATTACGTTCCATCATTTTATTTTTTTCTCTTATTAACACCAAGAAAAGGATTATGCAAAGAATATAGAAGTGTTAAACATGTCATCATACATTTTAACTCCTACCTAAATGCAAGGTTTAGAAAAAAATCTTATCATCAATAGTTTAGAAAAAAAATGGGTGTTCAGAGGTTCCCTAATAAGCGTATTGGAGTTTAGCTTCCCTTTCAGCAGCTAGATTTTGTGAGATATGGACCTACCTCTTAACCTGGAATCCAAACCACATGAACATTCTACAAAACCGATGACTTGCGAGAGAACCTGAATGTCGAAGGGCTCCACACCGCGGGGTTTGCAGAGGTATTATCGCCGCCACTGAATATTGGTTTAGTACTAAAAACAAGGTCAATGAGTGGTGCATTCTAATGTTGACAATACTCCTGTTTTGAGGTCAACATTACAAGCTTCCACACACTACGATTCTTAAGAAACGCTTTTCACATTTTCTCATTCCATATACTGCATGTTGCGGCAAGATGAAATTATAATTTGCTATTCTTCAAGCTCTGGAAATTTATTACCACCATAAAAATATATAAATTTTCGGTAATTTCTTCGTTCTAAGAAAAAGTACTGTTTAGTTTTGTCCGTATTATTTTTGATCGCGGATGAAGAAAAAATTGAATTTATAGTGTTACAGCTCACAATTATACCCGTTAGACTAAGACAGATGGATGATTAATGCAAGTGGATGGTGAAGTGAGAATGTGGAAGAAAACACGGAAGAACCTCGAGAAAACTCATAGATATGATCTTGCTCACTACAAATTCACTTGACCCAATAGCGAACCAGAAACCTGTGATATAAGAGATGAACGCTCGATCACTAAGCGAGTGTGTCCCTTAAGATTGCGGGGTGACAGTAGTAATTATAAAATGAAAATCCGGCTATCCACACAATCTTCTTGTTTTTTAGTAAAATAGATAAATTTTGAAAATTATACTTTTACTACAGATGCCATTAATAAGAAAAGAAACAACATCCTTCTGTACTCTTCTAGGCTATCAAATATTAGAATCTAAATGTCTGTATCTTTAACCATTCTTTATTTTATAATGTTGTAGATGGATAGACAGACGGACAAATTTGCAATATACTGTATAAGCGTTATGGTAACAACATTGAAGAAATGAAGTCGTCAACGAGCTTAAAACAAACTACGCTGCTGATATTGTACCTAGGTATTTCCTGCACGCAATTATTTTAAACAATTTCATATTAAATATAAAACATATTCATAAACGAGTTCATATAAAAATTATTTTCTTTTGTGATTACGTCGCTATTACTTTATTCTTTCTCCTATTACAAAATAAAATCATGCGTCAAATGAACCGTTCCATATCTGCAGCGCAAAAGAAAAATAAGAAAGATCAAAAGCCAAACAAGAATTATGAATATATAGAAAGTCGATGAGTTGCCATGGAAATTGTGCAGGAGGAGAAAGATCTCTTTTGAGTGTGTGTATTGAGACGAGTTACAGCAGCTTCTATGAAAAATTGACGACGATACAACACATTCAGAGTGTGAAGAGATCGAATGACAAATGAGAGAACAAAAAGAAATAATCGATTTAGAGGAAAAAGGGAAAAAAGAACAAAGGAAGACAGCATAAGCGAGGAGGAAATACTTTCAGGGTTGTTGACACTTTTCAGGGACAGCTTTGAGTGTTTTTGTATTATCACCAAAATACGATCCACAAGGAAATTATTATGAATTTTTAAAAGCATCCGAAATGTAAAACCTCATATTTCGTGACGGGAAATATAAATGCAAATGCATTTCTATCAATTTAACATGTGAGCTGCTTTGGATCAAAAGAGCGTTTCTGTGGTTTCTTGAAAAATAAATGCATATAATCTTTTGTCATTCAAGCTAAGTATTTTATCACAAAGGTAGACTCTACTGTTAGTATTGGTTCAATCTGATATTGTATATATAAGTTTCCTTTGGTAGCACTTGTACAATGTCTGTTTGTATTATCTCAATTATAGTTAGATTGTGGTTATTTTAGCTTCATGCAAGAAGGCTCTGATAAATTGTAAAATTATAAATTTCAAGCTGCTCGTGCCTTCGAGCAGTAATCGTAGAGATAAGGTAATCCTATCGCACTTACATATCAGCTTTTCTCATTTTACATGTTTCTACTTACTATGCCATCCACACTGTAATGATTCAACCGTTACCATGAGTATTTGGCATATTATTCAGAAATATCTTGAAAATATCATACAGTATCTCTGAGAAGTTTAGGATCTGCTAAATTATCTTAGTGATGTCTTGGTGGATTATATTGTTCTTACTGATCATGCTGTAGCTTTAATTTATTCATCTGATGTTATGACCATTCTTTGATTGTTTCTTTTGTAGTGTCTAATAACGTTCTTCATTTGTAGTGTCAAATAATGTTCTCCATTTACCCTTCGATATTCCTTGTTAGAATTTTTCTTCATTCTCCTTTTATTTCCTGTCCTTTTATTTATGATTCTAATGTTTTTTTTGTTTCTTAGTGCACCTGAGTTTTCGCTATATTCTATAACATATTTATTTCTATTAATAAAAACTTATGCTTTTTAACCTTTATTGCTGGCTATGTTGGCTATGTTGTTGGCAGGATTATGCCCTGAAGGTCCTTTGTAAGCTCTAGAAATTCAGCTGGATGGGTTATTTTATGAATGGGACAGGTATAACTGTTGACATCTTTTCTATTAAAATCGTCCAATTGGTTAATAAACCGGTATCTTTCGTAATAAGATGAAATGAAGTTTGATTTCTACCAAATTGTTGTTCTAAGTTGATATACATACGTATACGCGTATATCCTCACAATATTGGATAGGAAACTTAGACTCCATAGAAAGTAAAAGAACATAATAATAACAATATCGTACTGCATAGCACCCATAGGGTCTCATTTTAAAATCAAATTTATTGAGGAAAACAAATGAAGAAAAATTGAAATTCTTAATTTAACGTCAAAGATTATATCCTTTAGGTTGAAAGAGACAGATGATTAATGAAAATTAATGATTATGGAAGAATTAATAGAACGTGAAAGAAAACGGGAGAACCTCGAGAAAATCCACGTACACAATGCTACATACTATATACTCACATGGCATAAATTCGAACCATTGATTTCTCGTATCAAAGATTCTGTTCTATCACTGAACCACCATTTTCCCGAGAAAAATAAATCTTATAGGATACTTGTTTCCTCTTTAGATTAAGTGGAAAATAATACCGAAATGGTAACCCTTCGGTAGTTAGGTACTTACGTACTTAACTAGTAGCTTTCGTTTTAAAGACTATACCATAGGGACTTACTGCTATACACTGTAATTATTTTTCAGAAAAGTTAAAATCAATGAGAAATATGCTTGCCATTACATCATTAAATGAAACATATTGATTCACTACAATCCTTTGGATCTTGGTCTACCAGATTTTGAAATATAATTTCTTCATTGTTTAACCGTTCTCAAGTGGGTGTTTGTGAAGATTAAAGTGGATGTTAAATGCAAATCAACGAACGACAATTACGTAAGCCTTACGTTATTTAGTCGTACAAAAAGTCAAACTTTGTTTCAAGTTCTTACTGTATAGATAGTTTGTGAAGTTTTCACAAAACGAAACAAAAACAAAAACAAAACGAAAAAAATGTAATAATTAAAAAAATATTAGAAACTCACACTACGAGTATGTAATGCAGAGAATTATAAGTACTATAAAAGAATCATGTCCATTCTTCCGTTTGTCGATGATTATCAGAGCAGAATTTCAGAATATCAGCATAGTTTTATCCAGGATAGGTCGGCAGTGATAAATCTCAGTATTTCTAACAATTTCATAGCACGTGCACTAGATCAAAATTGCCAAGTCAATGTTATTTACAGATTTTGCAAAACTATTTGATAAAGTAAATCAAAGTATTAATAGGAAACTTCGTCAATTTAATTTGTACACACAGCTACTATAGTAACTAATAATATACTAGATGGCAACGAACTGATTTGCAGCTTCGAAATAAACATACCAATACAACAACGTGCATAGAAAACTATAATTTATTTTGTTGAAACGTTAGAAAAAAAGACGAATACGAATAAAGTACAACAGAAAAAGTGCGACCTATAATAGACTTATAAAAATGACAAGTAATATAGATTTTTATGTTGATTACCTTTACAAGGTTTAAAAATTGTGAACATATCATGATAGGTGAGAATTGTAATTAAGTATTGCATCTGTTGTGTTCTGTTTCAATAAGTAAATAAAACGGTAATAGATAGCGAGAAAAAGACTTTCATGCCGACTTAGCGTCCGCTAGCAGCCTTCGTCTTTATCCTCATTTCTCTTTGGAATCGGAAATGGGACATCATCCATTTTCATTATTGACTCGTCGTAGTTGGGAACTAGATCGTATGCATTCTTAATCACTGAAATCTCTCTAGTTTGGTGTTTCACTCGCGTTTTTTAAAAATAAATTCGTATGCCGATGTTTCAAAAAACCGTGACTGTTTCCATCGGCTGATGACTTGTCCAAATGTGAGCATATAAATTTGGAGAAAGGGAGAGAAAAAGATGACACTCTCGCACACACATATATACAAATTATTACTGATTTTAGATTATTACAAAGAAACGTTATAATTCAACTGAACGTGTTGCAGAAAGGTAGACGAAACAAATAGTGGAAAAATGAAAAAAACGTGACGCACTAATGGAATTAACGAAATGTTAGTGATAGTGTGAGAAGGATTATTGGGAATTCAGTAATACTAGGACATAAATCTGAAGATTATGACAGAGGAGCAGAATGATAAGGCAGATTAATTAATTGCGCTTTGGTGATAAAACCAGGGAAACCGTTATTTGACGATGAATTACGTTACAATGCAGGATGCAGATGATTTGTAGACAAGTGAACAAGCTAAAGTTCATAGAAATTATGTCAAGCACACTAATTAATGAAGACATACCTTTCATTCTTGTTTGTGTGTGTGTGTGTAAATTTGAAAACTAATATAGTTTCAACTTTGTCTGACAAGGTTATTACTTAGTTAAAATGACAAGATTTCTGCTATCGAACAAATATCCTTCAATAGTAATCTTTCAAATAGGCTAAATACTGAATACCCTGTGTGAACAAAATATTCTTAATTGATACCTTCTTACACGAACTCAACGATTGTACAGCCACCCGCATAACTCACTACTGTAATTCCATTAGATCGGGTCCAGTACTTTTCCTCGTATCACAAACGCCTGGACATATGCAACCCAACTAACACGTAATAGTTCAAGCAACCGATGACAGTTGGTAATCCTGTGGTGCATTGAGACAGGTCTTTAGTGTGGAATTGATCTATTTTAAGATTAATCTCCATTGTTTGGAGCGTGTTATCCAAGTGCGTTATACATCGAAGACATTATAACTTGTTGTGTGTATAACGTATTATATCACTATATACACCGAGTAAAAAGAAAGAAAAAAGAATGATCATACATGAGTTAGAAAGTGATTGAAATAAACTGAAAATGTCAAATATGGAACAACTGAAGGAAATAAGTTTTTGAATCTTTGTTTCCATTTATAGACCTACTCCGATTCCCCATCATTCGAGTATCTCTTTCCTTCTTCATAGGAGATGATCTTCGCTTACCACACTAAATATGGATTGAAATCAAAATTCAAGCATCTTTAAAAGTTGACACCTATCAGGATTCGAACCCATAATTCTGGGTAGAAACCCAATCCAGTAACCACATAGCTACGCCAATCAGTTACTTCATGTTACACAAAAACTGTTATCTAGCTAAAATAAACTCATGTAAGACTAATCCATTTTCATCAAGTTTTATTACTTAAGTAATTGTTAGTGCAATCCTATTATTACTTTATTATTATTATTATTATTATTATTATTATTATTATTATTATTATTATTATTATTATTATTATTATTATTATTATTAACAATTGTTCAAATCCCGTTCATTTCAGAAATTCAATCGGTTTTACATCGGTTATTGTGACGTAAAAGAAAATGTGACTTATGCGAAAAATACATTTATTCATTGCAAGAGATCTAACTTCCAATTGTTCTCCGCAAACTCAATCGTATACAACTGTAAACAAATCCTAGTCTGAACAGAAAACCTTTTTACACAAAGTTGATTTGAGACAGCGGAAGATATAGTCGAGCGATTTAAGAGAATATTTTGTTAATCAAGTGTTCGTATCTTCAAATCCTGAAATGGGTCAACTTCTTTTTTCTTGTGTGTGTTTCTAACTTAAACCGGAAACTGAGAATATTTCTTTGAATAATTCTTTGATAACTCCTTTCCTTTCAAATTTGACTAGGGAACAATATTATATGAATTGTAAATGTAAAATGCCATAGCTGAAAACGAAATAATTATGTTCAATATTCTATTATTGCCCTCTCGAGCACGGCAGATCAGAGTTTGATCCTGGTAGAAGCTCATGTAGTTCGGATCTCACGTTGAGTTATTAGCGCAGGTCTCATGATGATTCGCTACTGAAAGGGACGTTAAACTCTAATAACCATTGTCCACTGATTCGTAACATGAAATCATTCTGGAAGGTTTTCTTTTAAAAATAGAGCAATTAATTTTTTCTTGTTATGTTTTGAAATGACAAGATTGTAGCTTTTGTCAAAATGAATGAAGAAATATTTACGGTGTTCCTATTATAATTTCGTATATGATATCGATTCTCTTTGGGACGAATGTGCTTGATTCGAATTGAAACTCGAATAGTGTTTCGTATAGCACTTTAAAGTAAACCCTTCCTATAAAAATGGCACTCGAAAATATATTAAATTCCAATTAATTAATTAATTAACACAATGAAAATAATATGAAATAGTGCACCGTAGAAAAATAACAGTGCTATCGAGTACACGTAAGTTAGAATTTGGTAATATCAGGTTGTATAAGGTACATGATGCTCTGGAGATCAAAATTGAGAAGACAGTTCTCGTTATTTGAATGTAACATTAGGAAACTACACATGCACCATTTTGTTTGATGATCTGGCATATTTCCAGTAAAAACATAATCCAGCCACTAAAGAACTTCTGTTGTTTGTGGACAAAAGTTGTGATATATAGTTTTTACAAGTATCCATTAAAACTAATTTACCACCATTCAGAGAGTTCTGCAGTTTGATGGTACCAGGTCCGGCTGTACAGTGGATGCATGAAAACCTCCCAGTTCTGTAAATTTATGACGGATTGTTAAAGATATATACTGTCTGGCGTTGTCAGCGTGGTACAGGATACCGTTTCTTCTGACCACTTCCAGTCGTTTATTTTGAATTGCTAGGTATACTCGCGCTACTTGTCAACAGTACAGGTCCGAGCGACAGCAGCTCTGATGCACGATGCTCTTCCAATTCTGACAAACGCAAAGCATAATAATTCTGACTGTCAGTACAGGCCCGTATCCACGGGCATTCTAGAGAGGCCGGCCCCCCTTAAATATTTACTGCCTCCTAAACTTTTCACGATAGGCTTGTAAATGAACTATAATATGGTGATGAACTATAATATAGTTGGATCGGGACCCCCTAACTTCTACCGACTCCCCTACATTTTTGGGCTGGTTACCAGCCTGCGTCAGTGTTGGCTATGCCACAGACTGTGGAGCTTTTCCTTTCTTCAACCACGAGCTCTTTCGCACATTGTTGTCGTAGAGTATTCACCTTCATCACTCGCGCGCAACCGCTTCAGAAATGACTCGAGTTTCTTACGTCTGAGTAGTTAGAAACCGAGTAAATGTTTTTTTAGTCAAATCATGTGGCACCAAAACTTCGAGTTCTTTCTATATAGCCAGAACTCGAAATGTTTGGCCACTATTTAGTGATGAATGTTTAGGTCATGATCGATGTTGTTATTGATTACATACCGGTCTTTCTCATCTTTTACCAGAATATCATCCACTTTTGCTACGGTTGGCTGGCCCATTGCGAGGAACATGTTGGACATCAAAATTTCACAAACAAAAGCGACTGAATCATTTTTTGGCTTTTGACTTAGATAACTTACCTTCGTCTTAAATAGCACAAATTTCTTCATAGGTCTGCACAGCATTTTCATCTATATCGATATGAAATTGTAAACTATACTGCAAATTTGCAGAGCGTTCACTCATCTGTATAATTCAATTCTTTACATCTGATTATAAGAACTCGAAAACTTTTTGCACGTCTAGGAGCATCAACTACCAGTTGCCAAATGACGTTAGGTCTGACCTACTGCAACTTACATACCTTTATATTTGCAACACTAACGCCATCTCGTGTGCAAAACACTTAATACTCTTTAACCTACCTGATATTAAGCCGACCTTGATGTTCAAAATTAACATCCCATAACCTCAAACTTAATTCTTTTGCTGTCCAATATTTCTGCTTGTACCGCATTTGTGTTTGTCTCATCACGATATGTTTAGGTGTTGTTATTCCAATGATTAAACATCTTCCCAACACCGTTTTACAGTTAGGTTGTGCGTGGAAAAAGAGCCAATAACGGTTCGCTTTCGGCGGTATTTCACTAACTACAATACGATGCTCCATTACCTACAAGCTGATACACTACACTGACAATGACGCTAGTTTCAGGTTTCTGGCGCATATACGTAAGTTACTGCAGGTGCAAATACGCAGATCGACAATTTGGTCATATATAAATTGATCAACCTTCTGTAGACTAATCAATGTATCAGAATCTTGGATATTTATTTATGGATAATTTCATTAGGTGTAAACAAGAACTGGATGTTTATTTCGATGATCACTTTAGAGAATGTATATTTATAGTGTTTGTATCGCAGAAACATGTACAGGGAAATCGTGTTGCATTGTGCAGATTCTCTTGTCTCTAGTTATCTACATATAAAACTTTATGTAATTTTACACAAAGGAAATTAAAATATAGCCTAGATCCCTGTCAAGCACAGAAAGATATGAGTTTCTTTACACGATGAAGTGACGATGCGTGTTTCTATGAAACGAAGCTCATTTTGGGTGCTGCTAACCTTTTGTTCTGCTTGAACGAATGACAGTACTAGTATGCTTCCTGTGTTATGAAATAAAGCACAGAAAGATAGGAGACAGATTTTTGCCTGACATTTAATACCGACAAAGGAGAAAATACATAACTCTCCTATATTAAGGAGGAAATATACCATGTTTCTTAAAATAAGGGTAAGAATTCCTCTTCCTTGATCTTATGTGTAACTTCTTTTATGTGTTTAGGTAAAGTGAATAGCACGAATTCTTTTAACAAGGCAACAAAGCAAGGAAAACTGAAAATGACACAATTTTAGAACTTTGTCATTTCCTATTAAGTACGTGGTACTTTTAGGCTCTGACATTTAAAAAAAAATCTGCTAGTACTCGTAAAAGCTGGAGAATATATATCCTTTGGCCACATTGCCATTTTATACTTTCCAATATGAACGCATTCCTTCGGAATATACTCCAGTCTAGCTTAATACATCTGTTAATTTCTTCTTTAATGTTGTCATCCATTGATATCTTCTGTGTCAAATACGTAGATATAAGTATTCACTTCTTTTTGATTCCATATTTTCAAGTTTTAATGCTTAAGTAGGTATTCTAACTCCGTATTTCGAAGTTTTAGTGCTTATAAAATAGTCGATACTAGGAAAACATTCTGAGCTATCTCTTAGAAACTCCCGTAAAGAGCAAGCTTGAACAAATTATTCAATTCATATCACATAGGCCTATTTACATAAGCAAGCATAATATTATCATAATATCAAAGAATCGGAATCTGTAGCATGTGCCTGCTATCCAGCTTTCTTGAAGGCAAAATAGTGTGGTGGGGAACAGCCTAATGAGAGAGGTGATCTTGCATAATAGGTTTTGACTTTCTTAACTTTGGTGTTACAAAAGGATGTCCACAACAAAATCTCATATTATAAAATGAATTAGGCAGCATTGAAAATCTATCAATTGCATTTTAATTTCAAGTAATACAATTTTAATTTTTAAAAAGTGTTTAGGGTCTGCCTTGAAAATTTAAGATGGATTTTTTAACCAGTTTCTGCAGCTCTCGTTTTGTGCTTCACCGAGAATGAAATTACTTTCATAGCACAGTCCGGTTGGGAACTATGAAATCCTCTATATTCTCATAACTCTTCAATGAATTATTTTATCGCATAGTACTTACACATTTCACTCGTATACTTTTAAACGAGTGTGAGAACTTGATGAAGTTTAATGGAGAACGGAGACTCGAAGGAGTCGCAAAAACTTCTAATTTTCTTCTTCTTTCTTTCCTTTCTGTTTTTGAGATGGGAATCGTTGGACAAGAAGCAGAAAGAGAGAACGCAGCGGGACTGTATAAGCGAAAGGAGAAAGAGAAACCCATCGTATAAGATTCGTCACTCTCATCAGAAGGTTTCTTCTGCCTGGCGCCGTTGGACTGTCGAGGGTGCTCTTTCTTCGGGTTGGCTTTCTCTCGACAGCGACAGAAAAAGGCGGAACGGGGAGGGGTTAAAACCACTTAGCGTTCCTGTCGTCTTGCTCTTTCTAGATCTCTTTTCTTCGCAGGTATCGACCCTACGGCTACACAGTATTTTACGAATCGGATTCTGAAATAAGAGAAAATATACGGAAACAGAACAAGAAGTGGGAAATAAATAACAAAGGTAGAAACAAGTTGTAGTTATTATTTTTAGAACAAGAAATCGTTGACATGGCCCTGGAAGACATTAATTCTCTTATGTTAGTAAGTTATAAATTGTTTGAAAGAATACTGAATATTCATTATACAATTTTCTCACTTGGTATACGTAGAAGAAGCAGTATACGAAAGTCTTGAGATTTAGAAACATATACACACACTCATTTCCTTATATAAAGTAATTTAGCAATATTGTAAGTTAAAAGTCTAGGTCTATAGACTACTTCGGTTATGATTTTTCATTCGATTTTGAGTTTAGTGTACCTTGCAGCAGCAAGGCTATATGAGATGTGGACCTAGAGATTAACGTGGGATTGAACGACATGACTTTCCGCCGGGAATCGAACTCAGATCTCCCACATCAAAGGCGCGTGCGGTAACCACTTAGCCACGAGAGATCTTCATTATAACTAAAAATACAAAAAAGAATTGAATCAGTGGAAAGTTGCTAGAAATAGTTGATTTTTAATCAAAAATGGTGAACATTTTGCAATCGTTTTGGCTTCACACTGGTAATGCGCCTTGTGTTAAATGGAAGAGCCCTTGGGTTCTCACTAAAGCAACAATACAGCATGATTGGAAAACTTTCTAGGTGTTTTAGGTTTCTGACCTAACAGTGTTCACGTTGCCCTTTTCATTTTAGTGTGCCCGTAACGTCCCGTTCGAACAGACTGCTGAAGTAGAAAAGTTGTTTTTTCATTCAACATTAGGTACCTAACCAACGTGAAACCCAAACGGCTGATGCAATTGAAAAATTTCCCATGGTCCCGAGTCGGTCTATAATCTCAAACTTTAGATACATCCTACATTGGGTAGGATCTAGATATATTGGGATATGAACAACTACCCGGGTTTGTATCCGGCTCTGGTCGAGAAACCAACCAGTATTTTCCAACCAATTACTCTACCGCTAGATGTTATATACAAGTAGGATCGTTAACAGGTACGACTTTGTCCTTATCTATTAGTGACAAACTTGGTAGCTCCATTACAATGTCTATATGTGGGCTCACTGACGTCGAATTCGAAAATGCTACACCCATTATAAGTATAATCTACTAAAGTGAGGAGTTTTTATACATCTTGTCTCTGGTCTTTCATAGATCTTTAGTCTGGGTAGAAATATTAAGTACAAACATTTTACCTGTTTATCAATTTTAGCTTTTAAATAAATCACAATCGACCTGTGCAATCAGTTCGATATTATAGAATAAATAGGGCGTATGTCAAAATCATTTTGCCATACCAAAGATTGGAAATATCTTCTATCACCATATAGGTGCAACTGATTCTTTCGCACAACTTTCTATGAAATTTTCTGAAGTTTATGAACACTAATGTTCATTTCTGATAATTTCTTGCAGCTCATCCAGGTTCTCGAACGATTTTCGTACACTCTGTCCTTTTAGTTTCATAAGGAAAGACTAAGAGAAGTTGCATCAGGTGATCTAAGACACCACAAGCTCTGCGAAATTATTATGTAACCAAAGACAATGGCTATGGCGTATATAGAAGCATTGGGTATATGAATGGAACGTCATTGGGAGAGAACACATTTGAGGAGCCTAGTATGAAAAACCGCCAAACCCATCTGTTACCGTAATTGAGTTACATATAATTTATTATGTGTTTGATCTAAAGGAATTCCATGGAAAAAGAATTTTGTTTAAAAGCTTAATATTTCATACTAAAAAACTAGTTCAAATATGGTACTTTGTACTCGTGTATATGGAGCTTCGCTGCACGTTTTGCGAGATTACTCAAAACTAAGCGAAATGGATGTGGCAAATTTTGATACTAGGCGCCTCATTTGAGTTAAGTTTTTTAAAATGCTTCTTACACTTTACGGAAGGCTTTTCCAACCTGTGAGTCTTAAAAATTTAGAATTTAAAAATAATTTTTGTGCTATCCAGAAGGCCTATAAGTTTAGATTTTATACGACGTGTTTTATATTTGTTATGAAGCCTTTAGCAATAAGTTAAAATAGATTTCGAGACCAATCAACGCCTACAACGGCAGCAACAATATTCAGTTCTAATTTAATTTAAGCGTGCTCTTATACCGGGGGGTCTTCAGTGAAGTGTGTTGTCAATCAAAAAAAAAAAAAAAAAAAAAAAAAAAAGTTGAGAAACATTGCTTTAGGTGGTTCTTGAAGGACATGTCTATCGTCTTGTGCGTCTCATTCTGAAACTAATCAGTTATTTCCCCTAGTTCAACGTCTCACGATCAGTAACTGACGCTGAGGGAGATAGTGATGGTGATAATGGATGAAATAATAGAGAAAGGAAACTGAAGGAAATCGAGAAAACCCACGCATACGTTTTGTGCAACGACCTTCTTCATTAGATACCCATGTAAGCAACGTTAGGTTAACTGAATTCAACTTTGAAAGCCCAAATAATTGTCAGTTTCATTGATACCTAGGTATAGTTACATCTTGTAAAAATCCATTCGACAGAACATAGTCTTAGAAAATCACTGGACAAAAGACATTATGACTTGTTGGCTAGGCGTACACTATTTATTCTCAATACTCCGTACCTAAACTCTATATAGGTAACCACAAAAGTCTATAAATATGGATTACGTGGATTGTCTTAATTTTAAAGTCTTTTCATAGAATACATGTAGTAAACTTTTTGCTTTTGTAAAATGAATAAAGATTTAAAAAGTAATTTTATACTAGTGACGATCAGAATCAACTTTAGTCTACACGATTAAATTTAGAACTATCTTTTTTCAATAATATTGATTTTCTATAGACTGGTTGATACCAGGGATAACTTATAGTAGTCCCTAAGTAGTATAAAACCGTGACCTACATCTCTTTATAAGTTTTTGTGCTTCTCTGTGAATCCCGTTGGCAAGGATCAGAAAGCAATGGAGAGGCAAGTTCTGCCTTGTCACTTAGGTTTGCGTTTCAATGTCCCATTGGTGCTAATGCGTTGTGAAATGAGAAGGGTTACGAGAGACTGGAGGAACTCTTGAGACTGTCAGACCTCCCATGGCGACCAAAATGCAGCCTCCGCAGGAGAAATTTTCAAAACTACTTTAGAGGTGCTTTTTTTTCTTTAGGACAACGAACGATTCGTTTCTTTTCTGTTAACGATTCTGTTTTTCTTTCCTCTCTTTCACTTCCTCTGAACCAAAGATTGTGAGATTCAAATAAGTTCCAACTGTATTGTATCCGTATCCTCCTCTTATATATGGTTAGAACTTCAAGTTAAAAATAGTAAAACAGAATATTTGGAGCATAATGGGATCCATTCTGTTTTCTTTAACCCTCTTTTGTATATAGAGTTTGCCCTAGTTAATAAATACATAAACTCATGAATAAACTCTCAACAATAAATATATACAGACCGACTACCTTTTTGAAATGAAATTGTATCATATTTAGGAGTTCAAACCAAATTATCTCTGTTGTTATATATTAAGAGATTCTTTTATGTTCGAAACAATATTACAAATTCTTAATTTGAATATCATATGCACTTTTTTTAAATAATTTATTAGTCTAGAAAAAATGTAATTACAAATAATATTGTGTCATTATGTCAGTCTTAGGAGAAATAAAATCACAATATAGATACAATCTTCTACTTAACAGTTTATATGTTTCGTATATAGTAAATAAATAAATAACATTTTTCAGCTGAATAGTTATTAGCCGCATTAGGTTGAGAAAATATGGCATACTCTTTAACACAGTGAGAATTTGTTTTGATCGATTTTCTCGAAGAATCACACGAGAATTTACTCCCTAGCAGTGTCATAACCTGGAGAAATTTTCCTGGCGGGACAAGCTTTGCTATTTGGGACTCCCGTAGAAAAATATACGTTAGCCCCCCTATTAAAATGAAATTATGAAATACGAAATTTGAGTCCTCCGAGAATTTAAAACCGTGGGTTCCTGCCACCACAGCATGGCACGTCCTCAGATTGCTGATCGAGGAGAAAGCCTTTAGATATAGAGATTAGCTGCGAATATATTGATTAAGTAATCGCGGACAGATAATAAGGGCTAGTCTTCCAGCTTCTGGGTTTAGCGTGAGGTTAAACTCATCCTGTAAAAAAGTAAACACTTGTTCAGAAGTATTCACAGAACCCTCGGACCAGGACTAATAACTTGGTACGATCTCAGCAAAGTAAACTTAACATAAGATTTGGAACATGGAATATTTAAGAAGTCTTTGTAGGGCAGTCGCACTAAAATCCGTTACGAATGAGTTAAATAAACATAAGAAGGACGTAGTAGAGTTCAGAAGTTAGATGGGAAGGAAAAATAAAAGTGAAGTCTGAAAATTTTACGTTCTTTTACGGGAAAAGAAACAAAAATCACCGTTCACCTTCGAATAATATCAGCAATTAAATGGGTTAAATTTGTTCATGATAGACTTTCTTTTATTACTCTTAAGAGTCAGTGGTGTGATATTGTTCTAAGCGCACATACCCAAGTAGAAGATAAGGATGACGATATGAGAAACAACTTTTACGAAGAAGCATAATGGATATTTGACAAACTTCCGCGATATCATATGAAAATTCTGTTAGGGAGTTTCAATGCGAAGGTAGAACGAGAGGATATATTCAAACCGATTATAGGAAATGAAAATTTGCATAAGGGAAGTAATGACAAGGGCGTTAGACTTGTGAACTTTGTAACACCCAAAAACCTTATCGTGAAGAATACAAAGTTCCCATATCGCGAATCCCCATATTCCCATTTCCCATTTAAATTATTAACGTAACAAGTTACGTATTCAGTATGCATGCATAATATGCTATCAATTAGTAAAAAAATCTGTCTGTTTACTAGTTTATTAATTTACTAGTTTACTAGTTTATTCATTTTCTTTTCTTTCTTTTCAGGTAAGTCATAACTATTCAGATTTGCTAGTCGATTTTTTCTTCAAAATGTTGCCATAAGATATCGTGAGTATACTTTGATTTGGTATTTTATTTTGTATATATTTAGTAACCTTACTAATTTTATGTTATAACACTTTATGTTAGAGTTATATCTAACTTACGAAACCATACAGTTTAGAAAGTTTCGCATTTCTCAGGTGTCAGTCTAATTAGATAGATCACATGAGGATTTGCAATGACATAATACAATAATTTGCACAGCTATTATTTGTTTTTTATTTCTTCTTTACCAATCAACAGTGACCTATTATCTATTTCGACATAGCTTGTCACCAAAGACATATAGTGGTTAATAAATAAATAAATATCTTTATAGAAATGAGTTACATTTGGTTCTCATTCGTTTCATTTTTGAAAAAAAAATAGAAGTTATCTTTGTAACTAGAGAACCTCTTAGAAATGTTGTATAACATTTTAAAATGTGTCAATTTCTTATTATCTGACTTGAATATTTTATTCCTAATCCTAAATAGAAAGATTAAAGAAAATAATGTTATTACTGTTCTACATAATTTCGTATTTTGATTTTGGAAATAGAAAAATCGACACTTCCTTCGATTTTGATGGAACTGTGTTTGATATAGTCAGCGGGCCTACTCACTGGGTCAAATCAAAATGAAAAATTATGGTCCATTCACCACATTAATCTACATACCAATCAACAGTGAGTATTACTTCTAGAATGTTATTACTCCTATATTTGTTTTGGAAGTATATCGTAGTTAATAGTACTGTATATAATAGTTTCGGTAGTATGTCATAGTAACGTGTCGTTTGCTTTACATTTTACTTTTACGTGTTTGGGCGATGTAATGGGTGTAGCAAGTGCTGCATATTTTCATTTTAGTCCAAGAAAGTGAACTGTAATGTTTGATTGATTGAGGTTTAATGGAACATCAACATCAAGGCTATTTGTCCCCGTCACGAACTCTAGTGTGAAACATCTTTATACAGTACTTGCCTATAATTCCTGTATTGAATTCTAGTTTGTTTCGCATTTAATAAATTTCAGATTATATTGAATCAAATATGTAATCACAAATGGGCTCACTATAAATCGAATTGATGTATGTAATAAGCAAAGATTGTAAACAATACTTTATGAAACATATGTCTTTGTAACTTTTAATACAAAATTTATAACAACACTATCCATGGCTTTGGATTGGGTATTGTAACGAAAGAAACACTGACCAAAGCTTCAACACATACTGTATTTTAAACTATAATGTGTAACATTTTCGGATATCTAACATATCGTTCATCAGACACTACATAGACACTATAGAACATAAATCAAAGTCAAAGTCAAAGTCAAAGTCAAAGTCTGTTTTCCCAGAATGGGAAGGACGATTATAGAACATAAATGAAGATACAGACACATATATAGTCATTCTTTTGAAAAAGTCTAAATTCTATTGGCTGAAGCCTTCAGCCAATCCCGTAGGTCCCCGTGTTTACTTTCCAACCAATTAGGTTCCACCATTTTCGGTCCTTATAAGGGCCTTTTTCAATTTCATCTTGTCTACGCTATCCAAAATTATCTGCCATAATTCATTAATATGTAAGTCCTCTGTCCAGTTCATCAGCTTACCTCTTTCTACCTTCTTTATCCAATCTGCTTCTTTCCACTTCCTTATTATCATTCTCTTCTCTATCTCCAATACTTCCGCCTTATCCCAACGTGATTAGTCTCCTTAACATGTTTGTATATCGCATTCTTATCTTTTCACCTCTTCACATCATCTTTATGTTGTTTTATCCTTTCTTTCATTCTCTTTCCTGTCTCTCCTATATATGACATATCGCAGTCCCCACACCATACCCTGTAGATGACTCCTTCTTCCTCTTCATTAATCTTTTTGGTGCCTTTTCTATTCTTCTTCTTTATTGATCTATAGCGTCTGATGAAGGATATGTTAGATACCCGAAATCGTTATACATTAGAGTTAAAATACAGTGTGTGTGTTGCAGCTTTGGTCAATGTTTATTTTGTTGCAAAATATTAAATTCGGATATTGTGCTTTTGATGTATTTTGGTTGGAGAGACGCTACTATTGCGGAAAGATTGTAAGTAGGTTTCCTGAAGCAGCGGTTTTATATCAGAAGCCAAAATCTTCATAGTTAGAGGAAAAGAAGAAGAAAAGAAAATGCATGTAACCCTTCCAGGAAAACCTATTTTATTTGCCTTGCCTTACCAACTACTTGTGCCTTTGCTTGCAATAAGTCGTCGTCCCATATGAACAGGGCTAGCAAAAGACTCTTGTGGTAAAAAGGAATAGCGAATTACTTGTTTCTGTCGCCTGGAAGGGACATTTACGCACCAAAGATCAAAGCCTGTATAGAGAAGCCTTTTGCTTCTTTGTTCCAGCATATGAAACAAGAATATGAACGATATGTTTTGGTCTGTCGTAAGTTCAAAAGGCTTAATCCGAGGGAAAAGGAAAACTATGGCTAGTTTTATTTTTAAATAAAATAGTTAATATACATCTGTATTTGTCATTTAGTAATGTTAAGTTAATAAACTGATATATATATATATATATATATATATATATATATATATATATATATATATATATATATATATATATATACTAAAATATTCGATATTTTTTTAAAGATAAAAGTGTTTGGTGCGAAACGTGGCGAAAGAATGGATAAATCGATTGAGTTAACACAACGTAGTCACTCTTAACTCTTGGTGCCATATAGTGTGTTGGGGAACGGCCTATGCTGTTAAGATTGATCTTTCGTGGTGGTACGTATACCTCCCAAGTGTACTGGATTCAAACCCCAGTCATGATTCATAATCCCTTCCTTCATAACCTTAATTTTGCATCACGACGCAAAGCACAAAATCTCAACTCTCTCAAATAATAAAATACTTAAGATGCTTAAATAGAAGTGATAACACGCTTAAATGGGAAATAGTCACAAGGTACACGCACTCTACGTTGTAACTGTGGAGTTCTGATTTTGCATAATAATTTGGACCATGTTTCACACATACCCACTCTACTGCACAGATGTTGCAGGTTTAGCTCCAATTGTTTCGGTCCTTCTAGGTTACACCTAAGAGCGAAAACCTAACTGAAATAATTTCGGTGCTAATTCTCGCTCCCTTTTCTTCCTCTATCCAATTTTCAGCTTTCAAATACCATTTTGAACCCTCAGGAAAAGTACAACTGATAATCATACCCTTGTTCTACTGACTGTGTTTCTGACTGTTAACGAACGTATTCTTCCGTCATGGTTTGTATTGAAAATTGTTGTTTTCATTGAAATGAACTGTGATTTTATAATGCTTTGAGTTTGCTGGTTTCTTCTTCGTATCTATTTTAATGTATCTTTGTGAAAATAAAGTTTGCTGCGTATGAGTTTCATAATCAATTTTGATTTAAGTAATATTAATACAAAATTCAAATTCATGTTTTTAAATGAAACTTTAAGAAGAAATCAGCAATAATCGTATAACTCAAATTGCGATTCATTTTAAAAGACTTTGTGGTGGACAAACACCGTGTGCGTGGGTTTTCTCGGGGTTCTCCCGTTTCCTCCCACCTTCTTCATTCCACCATTTCATTCATTACTCATTATCAGCGTCTCCTTTAGCCTAACCGGCATAACCGTGGGACGTAAAACTCAAAATTTCATTTCATTTTAAAAGAAAACATAATAATAATAATAATTCTACATACGGATCAATAGGCAAAGTGCGTAGGTAGTCAACACCGTTAAATTAATATTCAGTCTATTTTTAGTGTTTGACACAAATTAGTGCATTAACCCCTTGCGTTTCAGGTGTCATTTTCCTATGCGCGTGCTGTATTATCGGTTTCGTTTACTGTTGAAACACTGTATAGATCGTTATTTAGGGCAAAGTTATTGTGAGAAGAACATTCGCATTACAGATTAAAAAAAAAAAAATTGTTTGTATTGCGAAACATTTGGACTGAAAAAGGGAAATTCTGATGTTCTGAAGAGATTTTTTCAGCTTCAGGTTGGCAACATTGACTAAATCAAAGATTTTTTCCCTTTTCCGATTTCGAAGTAGATCTCAAAGTTGCTAATTGTTTATCGTCAAAACAAAGACATCTCTGTTGTAATTGAATGACCCATTAGGCCTACCATCTACTGAGACAACATTTTTTTGTTTTTTCTGTCTGTAAAATGTTGTCACCTAAGGAGAAATAGTAGAACTAAAAGTCTTGCCTTGCACCCACTAACAAATTTCACCATCTCCAGGATTAATATAACCCTTAATAAGGGTTAGGTTTTCATGACATCCACATGGATGTCACTGGTACGCAAAGGGTTAAAAATGTACTTTGGACGCAGGATTAGAAACAAGGTATAAAGATGCATATGCATATTGTGTAATCTATTAATTTTCTAATAGGGCTGTTCTCGTGTGCTTTTAGCACGAACGGAATTTAAAGACATGATCTTTTAAGCAAAATTTAATTAGAAAAATCCACAACTTTACTGATGGTGATTTAAAAGTGCTATATTTGCAGATACAACATAAGCTTTTGACAAATTAAAATGTTATCTCGAACATTTAAACATAGAAACAAAGATAGAAAGAAAAACAGTAACAAGGAGATAGGTATACAGATGACGATCTACCCAAAGCTTAATCACTAATACCGTAGCACGTACGTCTGAAATAACATTAACTGCCAGTTTAAATTCGTACTCGACAACAGCAGCAGTTTAGTAACTTTTGCCTGTATACGTGAGTTGGCATCTACATGGCAAACTGCAACATGGCGTTCACCGTATAATCCAATCATTGTGTAAGGTAAATCCTATAATCTGTATGTGAAGAGTAAGCTTTCGTATGTATGTTAGGTGTGTGGGTAGAGAATTCTCAAGGGCGATTATACTCTAAACTTTTACATACCAAATAATAAAAAGTTAAAATAAGTTTATTTCATTTTGTAAATATCAATGGCTGAAACAGATTTTAAAAATATAAACATTTATTTTTCTTTCAGTGACTGGCGAAACGTATTTATTTCTCTAATAGTTCTTCACTCGCAACATCAACCAAACCACAATCTTTCCGTTAATATTTTTTGCTATTTGATGATTAACCATTAATAATATCTATAAAAGAAATTGGGAGCACGGGTAGATCAGTGATAGAGCGCTTACCTTTTGTGCATGGTATCCGTGGTTCAATTTCCGGCCAAGTAAATTTGTGGTGAACAACATCGTGTATGTGGGTTTTCTCGGAGGGTACTCCCGTTTCTTCCCACTTTCTCATTCTGCCAATTTTTCTATCATCATTCACTTGCTTTAATCATCGTATTCCTTAGCCTAAAGGGCATTATAGTAGGACGTTAAATTGAAAGGTTATTATAAGATAAATTTTCCGATAATAATATAAGGAAAAAGAAGATGGATTGAAAAGATTTGCGAGTTGAAAAATTTTGAAGGAAGGAGACAATATCCATTTAACCCACAAATCCCCAGTGTATCACCGGTGTACATTGATTTCCTGTTGACCTTATAAAGTAAGTTTCAAACGTTTTACACAAATACCCATTGTACTTTATAAGCCACACATAAACCTTTGTAGCAAGCTTTGTTTCCTTCTTTTCTTCAGGCTGTAGCAATTTGATTAAACTTTTCTTGTCAGTAGCTGCATGTGGCTCATGGAGTTCTCGAGCGCCTTTCAGTTTCCTGATATATTTTATTTATTCCTATGATAAGTAAGTATTTAAGTCCCTAATAATTTATTAATAATTTATTTTTCTTGTATCTAAAAGGGTCAATAATTACTCTTTTAAAATAGTAATTGTTCATATACTAAATTAAAGTTGTAAACTACGTCTGTTCCTCGCTGAGTCACAGGTGTCACGTTGGGTTTCCAATTCATTCAAAAACACGTTTTTTGACAATTCTGTTATCTAAGACCCTCATTTAGTGAACTATGAAAATTTTGTTCAAAAATTCTTACTTGAACAATGTTTGGGTTTTTGTGGGTTAAATCATGATGTAACATTTTTTCATATTTTCGTTCCATGTTTTTGTAGCTCATAGGAAAACTTTTACAGGACAAACAAATAGATTTTATGTTAAATCCCTTTATAATTCCAAACCAATATGTCAAAGTTAGTTAAATATTGTTGGACTTTCATCAAATGTTTTCCTTAAAAAAATACCGAAATAAATCTTATGGTCTATATAACTCGTTAACACCAAATTTAAACTTCGTAAACATATTTTCCGTAAACTTTCAGGCGTTAGAACACACGAAAAGTTGTGATTGTTAGACATATTTTCTGAAATTTTCAAGCGTTACAGCACACGAATGGCTATGGTAGTTAAACATATTTTCCATTAACTTTCAGATGTTAAGATACACGAATAGTTATGATGTTTAAAAATATTTTCCGCAAACTGTTATGCGTTATAGAACGCGAAAAGTTATAGATGATAAAACATTTTTTGTAAACTTCTAAGTGTTACAACGCACGAAAACGTAACGTTCGTTAAACATAATTTCTGTAAACTTTCAGACATTACTGGACAAGAGTTAGATGCTAAACCTATTTTCCAGTAAATTTTCAGGTGTTATAACACGAAAAATGCACCCATCGTTGACCTGGATATAATTATGCGTTGTGTGATCAGTATCTTCTCTTCCATCATTGTTATTTTTGGTTATGTTAATCACGCGTTTACTCATGAGCACTGACAAATACATCAGGTTATACAGACAGTGAACATCCCCCCCTTGCTTGCTGCATCTTCTGGGCGTTCTGGTACGGAGGTTTTAAAATTGTTACACTTTTCTCAATACCAATACAATTATTAATCGTTTCAAAACATTTAAGATTTCAAATTTTAAGTTCACTTCTCTTGTTAAAAGTGGAAATCATTGATCTCCTAGCAATTAATAAATTTTATAATTCTCAGAACCTTCTACTTACAAAGCTGTTACAGTTTAATAAATTCCATTATAGTACTTTTCAATCTCATTTATATACAAGAAGGTTATGAATAAATTAGTTCTATTTAAGCGCCTTCAAAGGAAAAACTTCGGAACAACATCAAATTATATGCGAACATTGATAGAAGAAATAATGAATAGCCAATTAGAATGAAAAAATGTTAATTGACATATTATACAATGTTAACATTCTGATAGCAGTTTGTTCGCCTTACATCCATCATGATGTATGGCTCATGTGAGTCCAGGATTTTGAAGGAGATTAGCTTGGTCCAGTGTTGCTGAAACATTTTCCTGGGTGTGTTTGGTACCATCACGGATAGGCCCCTGTTTAGTTTGGCATTTAAGTGTACGTTTATTTTTCAATGAACCATGTCCTAAACATCACAGCTCTAATTCAGTTATTACAGGGATTCAGATCAGGTGACCGGAGAGACTAATGATCTGCATATGATGCGAAATTAAACAAACTTCTTCATTCTGTTCATCAACTTAAGTTTGTAAAGGGAATCTCTCTTAATTCTATCATGCAACTAAATTCACAAGGTATTTGCTATTATTTTGATAAAACATCTTACTGATAAAGTGTGGCTTTTCCTAATTCAAGTTTATATTGACTTTCACGATCTGCCGTACGTGCTGATTTTGTGATAATTAGTGCTTAGTTCAGAAGGCACGATGCAAAATTTGGGCGCATAGACATATTTACCAAATTTTATTTGCTTAGTTTCAATAACTTTTTATTTAGAATTGGTTATCTAGTGAGGTTTAATTATAACTATCCTATGTCTAATTACCTTTGTGATTTACTAAATTGTAATTTCCGTATTATGATGCGGTTACAAAATGTAGTCCACATTCTTGTAGTTGGATTGTTGTTGTTGGTGCCTAAATTGTGTTTATCGCTGAGTAATTTTTTTAGCCAGTCAAATCTAAATATACGATCTCTAGCCGCGACAAAAATTAGGATAGTACCGCTTCTTTGTGTTCTAATATATCTGCCAGGAATACCAAATGTGAATGTTGAAGTATAAAATACATCTTGCTACATAAGTATAACTTTAGATTTCGATCTCCCCCATTTTCATACCAGTAAAAGGTTGTTTGTTGGAGTTCCTTTTCTGCAGTTAGACTATGTGAGGCATGGGCCAACATTTAAAGATGGAATCCAAATTATCGTAATGCGTTGAATGTTCTTCCACCGAGAATCGAACACAGGATCAGGTCCACATAAAAAAGCCTGCCCGCTGGTTACTAGCACTAGGAGGGGACCGAAATGAGTCACTCTGGTTCTTATATGACTATCTCAGCTGACTACTGGTCGTTTATATTCAAATCCTCATGATTTTATATTTACGCATGATAAATAGGAAACACACCAGCCTTTTTACCTGTAAGTTCAATGTTTTTCAATACTTGAAGTTTATATTTCAATTAGATCTCAAACATTAAACTGTAAAATATATTTTAGAAGAAATGTTTTATTCAAATGATATTTACAATGCCAGAAGAGGCAATATTGTGTCACGTGGTTTGTGACTGATGTACTTGATGGCTGTATTCTGATTAATTCATCGACTGGTTAGCAACATTTGAATTGTTCATTACAGTGTTTGTAGGGAGATTTCCGCGTAGTTTGTAATCAATACCAATTAAAGACAGCAAAGCTATGGAGGTATCAACAGAACAATGGAAAACGACTACACAAATGCTATTGTAAATTAATTCCAAGTGAGTAAACAATGCGTTGTATCCAAACACCGTCGTTCTGTTTATGTAATTTCTCATGTAGAACAAGCCACAGAACGACATAACGCTTGTACAGATATTTGTGCACAATCCCCACACATAGAGTCTAATGATCTAATGAGGACGATTACTTTCATGCATTCTACACGCGTGAGTTATTCTACAATAAATCTTTAACTTTCCAAGTGAAAATCGCTGAATCAGCTTAATGTAATCACACGTTCATTGTGCTACAAGTCTAACGGGATTAACATATCTCTCTTTCAAACATATGCAGGATTTACAAATTTATTTCAACTACGTTAATATTTTATTCAGGTTTTGAGAGTTTTTATGTTTTGAAAGGTTATTGTCTTTTTCTCGTTGGTACGGAAATCCAGAGCTTAATTCCTGCTCAAAATACATGTACTTTGGATTACGTGTCAAATAAGTAGGTTATTTGACATTACTTATTTATACATTGCTGGACATTACAAATATAACATCAAGAAGGAGAAGCAAATATGACAGATAGTTTAAGATGCAAGTATGAAGTACTTATACTCAGTAATTCTGTGTCATGTGTGACAAAATCGCGAGAACTTAGTAGAAAGTCCAGAAGTCAGTAGCACATGGGATCATTATGGACGCTGAGAGCGGCTGCGACACCATGAGGCATAGAGAGAATGACAGCTTAGATGTTCTCTTGGGGTAATGCTACAAGTTATTGTAGAGTCATGGGCAAGACATGTTCAGCCGACCAAGAAAGGTGTGAACACGCGACCAAGAAAGGAGTGAAATATCGTTTCCAATCAGAAAGTGGAGAACTTTGTGACCACAATCATTCCTTACTTTCTTGGAAAGTGGGTCCTTACGAAAACAGGAGCAAAAGGACCACAACTGGTTCTAGCATCTCATCTATACGTCGTCGCCTGATCAAAGAGATGCTAGCGTAAACTGAAACTGAAATGAAATGAAATCTTTAAGTTTTACGTCCCACGGTTATGCCGGTTAGGCTAAAGGAGACGGTGATGATGAGAAATGAATGAAATGGTGGAATGAAGAAAGTAGGAGGAAACGGGAGAACCCCGAGAAAACCCACGAGCACGGTGTTTGTCCACCACAAAGTCACGTGTCTCATGGGAAGCACTAGTTCACCCAAAAGTCTTAGAGCTCAAACACTATTTTAGTGTTACACGATGCATAGTGTAAAAACTATAAGTTGAAAAAGTGATTATACGAACAGGATGAAGACCATTTATCAACGTTTAAAGATACGTAAGTCATTACACAATACACTCCAATAATAAATATGGTTTAAATGTTGTTATATCAGACTCTTCGTGGACCTCTCGTTGTGCAGAAAGATTCTGATAGCTTCTAAATGAAATTAAGAAAAATGTGGAGATGAGGCGAAAACGCTTTCCGAGAATCTAGAAGAGAAGATACTTCTACACAATCTAGAGCATGAGAGAAGAAAACGTTATTTCTAGTCTCGTCTCGTCGGCAACAACATAGAATCGAACTCGCCTTCCACAGCAAAGACAGTAACTATAAGGAGAATGGTTTTGAATTACTCGTTACACCTTTATTTACTCTGTGCACTAACGAGCTACAATCTTCCTTTTCCGAGATTATTATGTAAAATACAACCACGTATATATATATATATATATATATATATATATATATATATATATATATATATATATATATAAGGAGGCGAAATGTTTCTACGAGTTTGCACACGTAGCTCTATGTAACGTCAATATATCCTGGAGAGCAATATAGACCGGGCTTTTGCTAAGCAGGTGTAAAATTTGCATTTATAATCTAACCAATGAACCCTAGAGAGATTTGGTCATAATCGTGGTTTAGACAGCTACGTGAGCGAACTAGTAAATCGATCTTTGACGTACATATTGAGAATTAGGATTTTTTTTTTTTTTTTGTAAAGCTATAGTACAAAGACTAAGAAAGATTACAAACTCCGTATTAGTTTTTTTTTTAAAGAAAAAATCCTTTTTAGTCCGCTGGATTTAGGATTTAACTTGGAACAAAATACTTGGAAAATGAAGCAATTTGTATTATATTCAACATGGCTTCGTGATCATATGCTGAAAATTCCCTTTCTTTCACGTGCTATTAGACTTTTAGTCAATTGACGTATTAAATTTTTCAAATACTTTCCGCTGACATGGCTGGTGTTGTTAACGTATAGAGCAAATACTTTTTGCTCTACACTGGATTATTATTTGTGTATGTTATATTTGTTTTTCTTTCTTTCTTTTTTTACAAGTAATCTGAGTTATAGCATGACATATGTAAAAATTATAAAAATAATTAACAAATTCCAAGGTGCATAAGTATGGCTTTGAATTCCACTACAATAAGTTTTCCTTTCACGATATTGAGTACTTGTACCACACTTTTTTTTAGCCGATTGATTTCTATAGGAAATTATTTTTCTGCTTTGTTTGAAATCAACTGTAATGTGAATGATTTGATGCTACTGATTTCTCTTTCACGTCTAGTTAAATGTGTATTTTGTGTTTTCAAAATCAATTTCCAATCGTCTTGGTTAGATCAGTATGAGGATGATGTAAGGGCAAATTTTGATTCATTTGCTGGGAATTTTGATTTGAAACTTCACAAACTTGTAGTGGGCAGTGATGAAAATTATCCGGAAAATTTTCCGATTCATAAAAACATACTCCACTTATTCCTACATCGTTGTTTAGCCGTAAAATTTATTTGTAATAAATATTGTCTGAAAAAAGTTTCATGAAGTGAAAATCTAACGATTCTTCATTTCTGCAAAAATGTTTAAAAAACTTCAATGTATTCTTCCCTCAGAAATCATCTTTGATCTCTTTGTAAATTATATTTCACCACCTTAATAGGCCTACGCGTAAAACAAAGTTTTCTCATAGCTTTACTACTTTTCTGGATTTACATACTTACAACGTATTTAAATTAGTAGAGATAATATAATATGCCTACTGTAAATTTTTGAATATCCAAAATTCCAGTTTAAGTATCTCATGAAAACAAATACCGAACATTTTCTGGAAAAGAACATTTATTTATTCATATATTCCTTCAGAGGAGAAAGTAAAATATAACTAGTAATTTACGAGTGTTAAACACAATAAAATCAAAGCATTTCTTATTTTCTGTTACAAAAATAACCTTCATAAAAAACTTTTATGTAATTATTTCATTACATAGATAGGCCTATAAGTAAAGAAATAGTTGAATTTTCTGTTTTTGAAATAATTGATAAATTCACAAAGGTTTTTTTTTCGCTAAAATGGTAAACAGGAGTTTGGACTTTTCCCAATCACCTTTTGTTATAAAATTCCCCCTATGTACAGTAATAAATAATTACAGTTCAAATATTAAGGTTTTCTTAGATATCTGATGGTTTGTTAGTGAGTTTCTAGGAACTTAGCGACTGAGCGTCCTAAGGTGATAGGATCCAAGACTCTTGCGGCCAAGGAGTGTGTGTGTTGGTATCTCTTAGAGACCGAGCGTCCTAGAGAGAAAGATAAAACTCAAAGACCAGGCACCCTAGAGAGTGGTGACCCGTGAGGTGTTTGCGAGAACCAGGTATCCAAGCAAAGGAGCTCTCAGAGGCCAGGTGACCTAGATGATGATGGAGGTGAAGATCAATCGGTGGAGATTGATGCCTTCTGCGGTGTTGTGGCTTCTTTTATCCTTAAATGTTGCTGACTTCATTAGTCTTCGTTACTTGTCGCTCATTGACAATGGGTGACGTTGTATTTTTCTTGGTTGTCGTCTAAAGTTCTACAGCACTTCTACAGCCCTTACCAGTATTACTGATGATATACGTTCTGCTTTGGACAAGAGAGAGATAACCATACTTACCTTACTGGATTATAGCAAAGCATTCCAGTCAGTAAACCATGACATTTTGCTACAGAAACTTGTACAAAAATTTAGTTTCTCTACTTCAGCTGCTAAGTGGGTCCAAAATTACTTATGTGACCGAAAACAGTATGTGGTGGTTGCCAACTTAGTTTCTGGTCAGCGTAACCTTCCTTGTGGGGTTCCTCAAGGTAGTGTTTTAGGGCCTCTTCTTTTCTGCCTTTATATTAATGACTTAGCACAATCTCTAAAACACTGTAAGTATCACATGTATGCGGACGATGTTCAATTGTATCTATCTTCTTCACCAAAGCAAATAGATACTTGTATAACAAAGATGAACGAAGACTTGAGTAATTTGGCTAAATGGTCAGCAAATAATTGTTTGATTATAAATCCAGTCAAATCAAAGTCAATTTTAATTACTTCCAAACGTGCAACGACGTTAATAGATGCTTCACTTGTTCCCAATATAACTTTAGAAGGCGTAAATATTCCCTTCTCTTCCTCTGTGAAAAATCTTGGCGTCATACTTAACAAATATTTAACTTGGTCCGATCAAATTAACGCATCATGCAAGAAGGCTTTTGGAATTCTTCATTCTCTCAGCAAATTAAAAAACTTTTTACCAACACAGTTGAAAAAAAAAACTCTTGTTCAAACCCTAGGGGTACCACATTTGGAGTACTGTGACACCGCCTTAACTGACGCTGATGTACATTTACAAAAGCGTTTGCAGCGAGTACAAAATGCTTGTATACGTTTTATTTTTAACTTAAAATTCTCAAATCATGTTACGCCATTCTTTAAAAAGCTGCAATGGCTGAAGATGCAGCAACGGCGAAAATTGCACTCGTTGGTACTGCTGTATAAAACACTTACTTTTACAGAACCTTCCTATCTTCTAAAACATCTTAATTTTTTAAGCGATTTTCATGAGAGGGACACAAGATCACGTTTTAATAGCCAACTTGCAATTCCTATTCATAGATCAATTTATTCATCCAAATCATATATAATTTCAACGTGTCGTGATTGGAATACTTTGCCAACCTCGGTACGTGAGTCAAAATCTTTAGCATCTTTTAAAAGGGCAGTTTATAATTTATTGTTATCGAAGCAGGGTTGAATGGGCACAGAGACAGAAGAGCCAATAGAGAAGCCTGTCATAAAGACATGAAACTCAACACTTATTACATATTATAACATGTATGTACTTTCGTGTAGCACTATATTATATTTGTGTGTGTGTGTGTGTTCAAGTGAAAGTCTGTTTCTTGTGTTTTTTTTTTACTTTCTAACTTTTTTTCTTTTGCTATTGTTAGCTATATACTTTGATTTTTCAATTTTGTGTCATGTTTAGGTGGTAGATAAGGCTACATATAGCCTTAACCTCGACATGTAAAATAAGTCAAAATAAATAAATAAAAAAAATAAATAAAGTTGTTTACAGCCAGCATGTGGTATGGGAAGCACGTGGAGAACCTTGCAATATATAAATTTAATATATAAAATTAATTCTTTTATTATATTAATATATTAAATTCAGTTTATTTCGAAGAAAATAACATATCTGTAACGCCCCGTATAAATCAATGGTAGAAGATAATGATGGCCGAGGTATCTTACATATTAAATTGGGATTCTAATTACTGGTAGGGTTTGTACCCGAACCTGAAAGTTGAACCTAAGACTACATGCACAGACTGCAATCGCTTTCATATAATACTTTTCCATGAAGGTTAGAATTAGAATTACGAATTAAATTTCTGGACTTTCGGATTCTATGATCATATTACCCCATTATGTTTCACGGCAATCATATTATCCGAAGAAAGAGAAGGAAGAAAGAATTGGAGAAGGAAGGAAAAGGCCTGAGAGCTATGAGTTAGTTAGATATCATCCCTGCATTTGCCTGATGTGAATGAGTGAAACCCTGGAAAACCTCACTCAGGATGGCTGATCTGAAAGAGCTTTTACACTTTTTCGACCAAATGTCTCCACTGGAATCAAACCCGGGACCGCTCGCACCAAAGATGAGTGTTTGCGACTACGACACAAGATACCATTTTTCGATGAAGGTGCTTTAATTCCTCTGATATTTATTTATTTTATTAATATTATATTCCTCTCATACAATGCTATTTTTCTGTGAACAAGAAGGTATACCGTACAATATTATATATATATATATATATATATATATATATATATATATATATATATATATATATATATATATGCAGTGGCGTATTTAGGGGGGGGGCTTCCGGGCTTAAGCCCCCCCCCGAAATCTTACTTACTATAGTAAAGTATATGAAATATCTTGCAGAATTTTCATATTTTCAGGCAAAGCCCTCCCCGAAAGTTAGCAAAGCCCCCCCGAAAGAAAATCGTAAATACGCCACTGTATATATGTATACGCGAGCATCAAGTTAAATTCGTATTCAGTCTCTGTGGCATTTACGTTGAACCTGTTGCTCCAGAAACGAGAAACTGAAACAAAGATAATAAAAAAACAGGATTCATATAAATATACGTATACAACGTTGAATGAAACAAAATTTCCTACGAAGGCGACATTTCCATGGGACGAGTTGTAATACTTTATTTTATTTTGTAGGAAACTTTTTTTTTTCTAACGTAACGATTTTCTGCAATGTGGTTTTAGGTCTGCAAAATAGAACAGAATGAAATTTGCTATGCCGGCTGCGTGTGCACTTAGCTTGGAGAATGAACACATACATACAAGGAAAGCCCAAAGGGAAATCTTGAATAGAAATGAGTCTGAAAAGGAAAACTGCTCGTACATTTTCTTACAGTTTTACCATTTTACGTCCAAATGTACGTTTTCCATTTCTGCAAATTAAACTAGGGCCAGGTTTCCTGAAATGTACACGTTACGTAAATGCTTTTTAGTTTGATAAACAGATGCACTTTATTATTATTATTATTATTATTATTATTATTATTATTATTATTATTATTATTATTATTATTATTATTATTATTATTATTATTATAATCAATAACACAGTGTATCGTTAAGTGCTTTGCAGTTCTTTTCTCTTGCATCTCTGGTTCAGCGTCACCCACATTGAATTCGTGGAAGGAAATGATAAAGCATTCTGCGAAACAAGACCTATGATAAATGTGCATTCTCTGAAACAAGACCCTATATTCAAAATGTAACATGCTATACAACTAAAAGCAAACATGTATTGGTATAGAACTTTTCCACTTCCGCTATCCCTTAGAGAGTATTACATCTAAACTTTATGCAATCGAATACGATATTTGCATCCTATGTATTAAATAAACATAAATTTTCGCTTCTGTTTATTCGGAGGTTTTTAGTTAATATAGACTTAAAAGAAAATGTCGAAACACAAAATTTCAAGTTTCTAGGCTCAACATTTTCAGTGCAAAGAACGGAAAAAGTTTCAACATTGTTTTCTTCCTACCAAGGGCCAGATTTCGAAAACTCATTCCTAAAAGTACTTTCTTAAATTTGAAGAACAATTTCTTAGTTGTGTACGGAGGAAGTGTGTATTTTCTTTAAAAACAAATTTTAAATTCTTTTAATCTAAAGCAAATTTCAATAACAAGAAAATCGTTCTTTGAAAAGGAGAAAAGAATAGTAAGACTATTCATGGCTTTGGATCAATTGTTTTAACAAAAGAGACACTGACCAAAGCTTAAAACTTTGCTTTATTTTAAATTTATCCGAAACAGTTACAAATTATAATTTAAAATAAAGTAAAGTTTTAAGCTTTGGTCAGTGTCTCTTTTGTTAAAAGAGAAAAGAATATTTCAGTAAAATTAATAACAACAAATACATCTGTAAGCTAAGTATAAAAATGAAATTGACGACGTGTGTCTGCTTTTCACGATAAAATTGTTAAACCGTTTGAAGTAAAAATTTGAACATAATTAGTAAATAGCTCCGTATATGTGTTTATATTCAGTTTAATTATTAATTATAATTGGTGACATAATTTTCATAATCAAACTATCCATTTCATTGCAATGAAGCAGTTTTATCATTGTTACGGCCGATCACTGAACATCTACATTCTTTGATTTCCTTAGATCTTGCACCAACGTTGTGAGAGACAATCGACAGATGAACCACTCGGCTAATTTGTTTCATTCTTGTGCTATTTTCCTATTTACAATTCTTTTATTTCTTCTTCTTTGTTAATTTTTTCTTTTAATCATTTTTCATTAATTTCTTCTTAATTTTCGTGTTATAATTTTTTCAATCCTCAGTTAAAATGTTGTTTCTTTCAGCTCATTTCAGTGAAGCAAATTGAAATACATATGTGCTCTGTCAAAGAAATACGCGAACTGATTACATAAACACTGTATTTTACAAAATTACAGTACATCAATCTTATCTCCTTCAAAATATTCCCTATTTATAGGAATACACTTGTCCCATCTTCGTGTCCATTGTTGAAAACATCCCTGGAAGTCTTCGGAAGTCAGGCTCTTCAGGAGCTTTGTCGTTTCACGTTTTATCATCTCCACGCCGTTCAAGTGCGGCCCCCGCATAACCATTTTACCTTTCGGAAACAAAAGGAAATTGCAGAAGGCTAAGTCAGGTGAGGAGGGAGGGTGATGTAGCGTTGTGATTGAATTACGGGTTAGAAACTAGCGGACAATCACTGATGAATGTACAGGCGCGTTGTCATGACTCAAAGCCATCCATCATTACCACACAAATTCGGTCGCGCTCGACGCACACTATCTCCCAAGTGCTTGAGAATCTCCACATAGGCACTATTAACTGTTTGTCGTGAAGGAAGAAATTCATTATGGACAACACCATGAATTAAAAAAAACAAAAGAACTCGACTTTGATTTTCGACCGGTGTTTTCAAAAATTTTTCGTTTGAGGTTCATCTTTTACCTTCCATTCCTTGCTCTGTGATTTCAGCTCGATGTCATACTCGTACAATTATGATCCGTCGCCAGTTATGATCCATTCAAGGAAATCGATATTTCGAACGGAGCTTTCTGTCCTTCGTATGTTTTGGTCAGGTGTTAGGAATTTTGGAACAATTTTTGAATACAATTTTCTCAACTCGAAATATTCTCTTAAAATCGTGTGCACAGCCTAAATTCAGTTGATCAGTAATCATCCGGACAGTTAATAGACGATCGGAAAGCATAAGATTTCGCACACGTTCAATGTTGTCTTCAACACAAGTAGTTGATGGTCACCCTGAACTTGTCTCATCCTTGTAATCTTCACGGGCTTCACGGAAATGGTTGATCCACTTGAAAAGAGCTGTTTTCTTCAGTACGTTTTTTTTTTTCATAAATAGCTCAATATTTCATGAATTTCCTGAGAGCCTTTTCCAATTTTCACCAAAAATTTTATGTTCATTCATTGTTCAATCTTTTCATTAATATCCAAGGTCGAAACGAATAAAAACAAGACATCACAAAACCAAACCCATCTCGCTCACCTCGACGGTCTGACGGTTACTGCCTCCAGTGGGTCCTCTGTCAACAGAACAGCAAGTATGCATAACCTAACTTCAACTCAAGGTTATCCTACTAGCACAGTTTGTGTATTTATTGAACAGATCACGTAACCTATGGTAATAAAATAATGTAAAGCTTCAATATATTTTTAAGAGAGTGATTTTCAAGTTTTAGGACTCTGAGCTTTCCACTCTACCCATTTTCAAGCGGCATGTTCTTGGAAAACGTATATATGGTTTTGATTTCCTCTTGTCTTTCGCCGGCTAGATTTTTGTTTTATTACAGTACTCTTAAAGTTTTTCATAATTATATACTATTCCTGCACGAAGGGCTGCGGTGGCTCAGTGGTAGAGCGTTCACCTCTGGTGCTTGGGGTCCCGGGTTCGATCCCAGCCCCGCCTAGTGAACTTTTGTGGTGGACAAACACCGTGTGCGTGGGCTTTCTCGTGGTTCTCCCGTTTCCTCCCACTTTCTTCATTCCTCCATTTCATTCATTACTCATCATCACCGTCTCCTTTAGCCTAACCAGCATAACTGCGGGACGTAAAACTCAAAAGTTTTCTTTTCATTTTTATTCCTTCACGCATGACTAGATCTTTCTGGTCTATCACTATGAAAACCGTTCTACAAATCGGTGTCCAGGGTTTCACTCTAAGGAGTTCTAACATACTCAATACTCGGATTCTATGAGAAGAAAACAAGAAAATCGGAAATTTTCGAAATGTAGTGTGCTAGAGGAGAATGGTGAAAATTAAATGGATATATACAGTTGGAAATGTTAAGAGAAGAAAGCTATTCCGAAGACTATTTCGAATGGAGGGTTGGTTGTAAACATGAAAAAAAAAAAAAAAAAAAAAAGAATCGCGTTTTAGCTATGAGTTGACTGGCTGAAGGAAAAATTCCCAGAGGAAGGTAAGACTGAAAAATACGGACCAAATAATTCAAGATGCAAAGAAAAGAAACAGTGAAGAGATGGAAAGTCTGGATTCGGATAGGGAAGTGTGAAAAGCGACGTCAAACTAATCGAGAGATGCTGTAGGTGACTCAAGAAAAAGAAAAGATTTTTTAAAGTGTGCACACTTCATGACAGAGAGAACATTTGTTCAACATTTTAAGCTCCCGACTTCAATGGTTTCAGATAAAGCAGGTGATGAAGCATTAATTTTTCATAGATTGAAACTGTATATTATAAATCTTGTCACAAATAATATTGTGTTATATTAACTAGCAGTGCTATTGTAGAATTAGTAGAAGCAAACGAAACGTGTTTTTTGTTTGCATTCGTGTGTGTGTGTGTGTGTGTGTGTGTGTGTGTGAATTCACTCCTTACTACTCACCAACTTCAACTTCAAACATTATAGATTAGAAAACACATAACGTAGAACTGGAAATATTTTACGAAAGATGTAGTGGAACGTGTTTTTATAAGTCTAAGAGGGTAATTGAATCACCTTGTCATTGATCAGTTTGAATCTCAAAACTGGTAGGTACAACTGATAAGCCTTAGAAAAAGGTCCTAAGCAAAATCGAAATCTTTCACGAAATGTTATCTTGGAAAAACAGTATGTGCGAACTTTCACATTCAATTGATTATGATAAATAATTCTGATTTGTTGGTTGATCATATTTTATTTCACGAAATATAAAAATTATTCAAGTAACTTGTACAGAGCAATAACGCCCCATAGCCATACGTGACCTGTCTGAACAATATTCGATTTTAGTAAAAAAAAAAAAGTTTAACGTGTCTGATGAAGTTCACGTTTTGATTCTTTCAAAGTAATTCTCATGGGATTTAACATAACGAGCTGAGACGTCTCTTTAACCCAACATCTCTTTGGTTTCCAATTTTTGGAGTGATTTGGAGCTCGGCTGTCTTGTTGGACATAATGGCAAATAGGATATCTATTATTAGAGATTTGACCTTGGAGAAATAACTAAAACTCGCATAACGCCATTTTCAGAGAATAAAGAACTTGTGGTTAGAAGTAATACCTTTTTGACATACAGTTCTGGATTAGTTAGAATGAATTGGGTGGCCACTATCGAGATGTTGCTTTTAGTTTTTTGAGGCCATTAAATCTCCTCAGCTGCATAACAAAGACAAGCTGGGTAACTGCAATCCCATTGATAGTTTGTATCATGCCTTGTGCAACCTGACTTCGAAGGTCTTGCTGTAAACGTGAAAATAGCTTGGGCACTAATTTTAGACACAGCTACCCATACCTAGATCCTCACTTTATATTGAATGCACAGATACTTCCATAATTGTCAAACTACTTGTACAACATTTCATTATTAAGAATTGCGTTTTTTGCACGACTTGTTGACGTCCTCTGGAAGCGGTCACTCTCCACTGACATGTAGTTATCGTTATACTAGCTATTTCACTTTCAAAATTGGTAATTATACTTTTTGGAGCATCTTAAGTTTGTTGAATCTTGCGAAATATTTAAGTTTGCGTATTTCAGCTTCTATCAAAATTTAATTGCAATATTTCTGCCCCATTTTGCCAGTCCAATTGATGTCAAATTGACTGTTACACAGAACACTTCTTCGCATTCAAGTTGTATAGCAGTGACTGATGCGTTCGGAGAGTCTGGCAGAATTTGTTCACACGAATGGATATTCTCTCTACTTGAGTTCATACTGCTGCCAGTTCAGTGTTATTACTTAGGCAGGTTATTTATGTTCTACACGAAAAAAAATCAGATGGTCAAATTATAGTTTAAGGTAGAACATTCACTTCTAGGCATAAAAATAATGATAAAATGACATTCTTCATAAATCTAACGTTAAGTAGTTGGTGTTATGTTGACGGTAACTACGAGTTATTTATTATAATAGGGAGCAATAGCGTTTGGTAATAAGTTGCAAATATAAGTTATTATGGATAAAACAAAAAAAAAAAAAAAAAGGGAAAGCATTATTAGAAAAAATCGTGTTTCGGTACTCAATCTTAAATTTCACATGATCATATTGCATGCAGGAACACTTCAGTGACAATATATTTTGCGGAATTTACTAAAACATTATGAAGCAATAACCCGTTAGAATGATTTCTATGGTAGTTTCTATCTATATCTAAAACTAGGTTGCCATGCTGCAAGAATCTTATAGCTGTCATTAAAAAATCTTGCAACCGTGCCTCTCTATTTCCTGTTTATACAGTACCACTCTCTGAAAGCAAGAAAGACATTTCCACCCACGCACCACTGCACTCTAGTGGACAAGCAGTGAACCTCCTCATTAAAACCATGTATTTTGGCGCGCTTCCCCTCCGCCTCCAAAAGAACCCGTCGTTTCGGGTGCGGCGAAACCGTTTTCTTGTGAGAGGACGATAACAGGTAGCAAGCAAGACGACCCAGAAAGTTGCACATAGTTTGACTCCTTGCGATGAAAAAATTGTTGCATGTCCCTTTCAAAACTATGTTTACATGGACAAATATTGTAGGGTTGCAAGAATTTTTTTTTAATGACAGCTCCAAAATTCTTGGAGCATGGCAACCTAGCTTAACTCTTTTGCTGGGTCTAAACAAATGGTTAAATTAGAAAACAATTGTTTAACCCTGTATTTCTTAATTAAAAATCAACCCTAATAAATCCACTTCGTCTACTTAGTGATGACATGTTTCTTTTTATCCTCCAAATTCAATTTTGTTCTATTAAGCTAAAAGTAAAGCTCTTAAGTGAACAAATGAAGCCATTTCGTGAATCATGTGGACTACTTTCTTTAGAAAATGCCTTTCTTTTTTCTATTTATTTAACAAAAAGGTCGTTTCCCTCTATTCTTTGGTGCTATTGTGAAAGACATGTATTGTGGACGGACAGCTGGCTTATTGGTGCCAGGTAAGATGAATGTGTTTCATTGTGCAGCAATGTCCTCCGCAATCGACGTCTCTAATTCGTTAGTGTGTCTACACAGCAGCAGTCATTTCCAGTTTCCTCACCTCTCTCTCTCTACGTAAAAGAAAACAACTTAAAAATCTGCTGTTGTCTTTTCCCTTCTTTTTTAATTTTATTTTGTCAGTTTCGTGTCCTAGAATCGTGGAATTTGTGGTTGAGCCCGAACGTTAACATATGTGACAAGTAAATTCATTTTGTCTTCATTGCGTCGGTGTGCTCACACAACGGAATGAGAGAGACAGTCACAAAAAACGTAATTTTAACGTAACACAGACGGAGGAAAGAGACATCAACTTCAACGAAAAAAAAAGAAGATATACATATAAAAGTGTGGTGGAGTGGAGGAAAATTAAGTGCATTTTGTGACTGCGAAATGGAAGCTGTTTTCCTGTCGTGGTAATGGATGGAGAAAAATGCTGAAACACATAAACACAGGAAACAATTAAGACCAGAAGTGGTTGATGTTTTCGCAATTACATCAAACAAAGCACTCTAACCACCTATGATTTCATTTATATTACTACTCCGGACAAGAATGTTTTCTAGTATAAAACAATATTCCCTTCATTTGAAGCCGTGTATCAGATGTTGTTTCGTCGTTTCAGTAGTACTGAGTGGTAGGGATTAAATCACAAAGCAATAAATCTATTTTAGAGAATTATTTAATGCATGTGTTTGGTACTAATGTGTGTGTGTGTAAGCATATTTGATTACAAAGAGAACAGAGAAATAACAGAAGATATAGGAGTTTCAACTTCGTTTAGTTCTAAGTAACCCATCATATACATAAGAGTACTCGTCTTTTGATAGACGTTCAGAGTCGTTTTGACCGGTCAAGTGTACTGGTCAATTTGATGAATTCCACGAAAATTAAATCAAGTGAGCGTTTCCCTGAGTGAAACTACGTCAAACTTCCAATCTGTAGAAATTCAATACTGAAACTGAAAGTAATTAGTATATTTAGTTTCAAATTCAGAATAATATTAATTTCTTATTTCATGGTCTATGCTTACGTCCAGTTAATTAAAGTGTATCCATTCGTGATAATGAAATGAATTTCTTGTTTATGTAGTTGCTGCTTTGTTTTAGGCAAGTGTATGTGTAAACTGAACAGTGACAGTAAATATGTGTGGTGAAGTACAATCTTGTATTTTCACTTTTTGACAAAGTTGTCCATTTCTTAAATATGAAGAGTAGATATTATGCTAATTTCTTTACTGTTTGAGGATTTGTTCTTGCAGGATGCATGAATGAAACGGACCTGCAGAAGAGCTAATAGATAAAAGTTCTCGATTCTTGTTAAGAGTATTAATTCTGTCTGATAGAAATATATTAATTTTGGATGATTATGTTCTGCTTAGCGTTTTTCGTAGAAAATTTTGAAAGAATATGTAAGAACAATATACAGAGCAGGTCAAAATGATGAACCCGATTTCAAAGATTTATTCTGTGAAGTATAATAAACACTATGTTACTGTAAGACATTGCTAAGAAAGGTAATCTGTCAAAGTTTTCTTCAAACATATTTCTTCATTTCATTTTCGTTTTCGCATGAAAATTAACATGGCATTTCTAGACATTTTCTGTGTTCTATCTTCGCACTTTGCCCTCACTTGTCTCCCACCCTGTATACGGTCTGCCACTAAACACCCTCTTTTTCTGTTTCTTTTGGTGCTGAATCCAACGCTAGCAATCATTTTCAGCAAATTGAATTCACCAAATAGAAATGTTCCCTTGTTAGATTTGGTCTTAACCTATGTTCTTATAACAGTAGCCATAAATGTAATCCATGTAAACAACTACATACATTAATCCCAAAACAACGTGATATTAAAAGATAACATAATTTGAATTTAATTTTACATAAAATAACACTTAGCACACATGAAGAGATTGTGTGGTCCTCACCGCTGAAATGGTGGCTCGAGACCCACTCAAAAGCACGGGCATTTTTAAGTATTCTTGAAGTTTCTTGCTTATGTCCCTGTCGTAGTGGTTTAAGTAAAATACGAAATTAAGATTATAGAAGACCATGGAAACACATATCCCGGCTGGGGCGATTGAAAACAAGAAATAAGTGTGTGTCCCGCGCCTGTGGTACACCGGGTTCCGAGTTCAATTCCTGATGGAAGATTTTTAAAAATTTTAATCCATATCTCATACAGCCTTGGTGCTAAAATAAGGTGCTTTTCTAAATCAATGAACCAACAAAGAAGTATCCATTCTTTAAATTTATGTAAGATTTTCTATTACTTTGATCAAGACTGTTCTAAATTCGTTTTCCTTGCTGGTATACAGTACCTTATACTCTATGCTACCTTATGCACCAGCTTTTTCATGGAACATTTAATTGTGAGAGATCCAATGAGCACCACGTAAAGCATAATTTAATTGAGGAATGTAGTGGCTGCTCTTGATGAATGGGCGGAAACTGAATGCCTTTCTATTTCGTCAATCAAAGTCATTCCTGCTTCTTTCAACTGACTGTAAATTCTCTCTCTCGAAGCGATTTTTATTTAAGGAGAAAGAGCAAATTGGGTGCAGAAATGGCTCAGAGGCGCTTTCACCACATTCCAAGTAAACTCTTCTCTGGAGAGCAGAGCTGCTTCCAAGGAGGAAGCATGGCGTTGTGTCAACACTCTTGAGAACATTCACGTAAGCGAGTTCGAGGAACTCTAACGTTCGAACAGAACTTCCTTCTGCCTTCATTCAACATTTGCCCCGCTTTCAAACTCAGTCCTTTTGGGAAGCACACAATAGCTTCCCTATTAATTAATTTTGAACCCATCGCTAAATGAACCACAAGAACCAAGGTTTTTAAGGAAATTGACCACATATACACACAAACAAGGATAAAAGAAGTGTTTACCGAGACAGATTTTGCGATGGCTTATTAAAGCCACAAAATCCGTCAGTTTTTTCAACAACCTCCTCGTAGGCTGATATATTAAAGGCTATTAAATGCAGAACTAATTTCCATTATCATCAATCTTTCGAGGCTGTAATTGACTCCATTAGTCTTGCCAAAGCAAATGTTTCTCGCATCCATTCACCCACCCACCCACAGCATCCTTTACGCAGGTCATTGAACCGATTTGCCTTTGAGTGATCGATGAGTAAAATTGAATGTTGCATCATCAGTGTGTGTGTGGTGTGTGTGAACCGTACGTAAATGTAGTTTTAACGACTTGCTTCTGCATCTTGAATATTTACCTCTATTAACAATTTTGTAGAAGGAAGAAGGATGATAATAAGTAATAAGCTGGAAACGATGCTGTGTGACCTTAATATGGAAGTTAAAGCACACCGACCGTTAAATTTGGGTCAATAACACATCTTTTGTGCATAAAACTAATGTAAGTGTTTCTATATAATAGTCTGATTGTTCTTCTATAATATTATTGGACTACTAATTATGGTTTAAGTAACTATGGTTTAACCAAATACAAATATTTTCACTGTATAGTACCTTTCGATGTGCTAATTCAACATCTAAAGTAAATTCCAATAGTCAGCAATGCTGCAAAAATGTTCAGGTTGTCTTTATATGTATCGTTCGCATCAAGGAATAATTCTTTAAGAAATATTTACTGGTCTTAATTTATATATTTCTTGGTATGTGTTCGAGAAAAAAATTTGATTTCTTTTTAATTTTAGAGTTGAATTAATACGAAAACTTATAAAATTAATTAGGACAAACACATATTTTATGTAAAATTTCAGAGGTAAAGATTTGGTATGGTTCTTCGTCTACTCATCACCCTCGATGCTAGGATCTGAAGACCAAGTCAGCAGAAACAAGTTTAGAATAGATGTTTTCAGATATTGTGACAATAACCTCAAACATTTCAGTAACATAATGGCAACAAAAGAAGGGGAGGAAAAGATAAAGATTTTTACAAGCGAAAAGTACTTGATAGAAAATTTACTATGGGATGAACACTAATTGACGCAAGCAAATGTATGTACGAACTTTGATAATAACCCAAAACGGTTATTTTATTTATTCTTTCTTAAATGTTATATTGTACGTATATATATATATATATATATATATATATATATATATATATATATATATATATATATATATATATATACATTATTGACGGAGAAATTTTATATACACCTCGAACACATTTTCAGAATCGAAAAGAACTTCAGGAATTCAGGTGATCGTTGATAACTGTCCCAAGGTGCTCATTTTGGCAAAGAAAGGGGGTCTCTCGCATGCCCTTGAGACTTTGGTTTGGTATCGAGAAAATCTCTAATTTGTTGTTATGGCGTTCAGCTGAGAAGTTGCCATCTATTGCTCCCCTCAGATTCATCATTTTCCCTCGCGGAGTCAAACATTCTCTATTTTTCCTTTCTTTTCTCTCTTTTTCGACTTTGCTGATGCTGCAAATTTCGTCTGATCATAACTTTTAACGTGAGGAAAGTACAATTCACCAAACACACACACACAGTCCTCCTAATATTATTCAAAGGGGAATTAGCTATTATCCCATTTCATTGTTATAAGATACAGAATTCATACTTAAGAAACCACTCTTAATTCTTATTATAGAGAATTTAGTGTCCATCACTGTGAATACTATTTTCACTCATTAAACGAACAAAACGTGTCCTCAAAATTTATGCATTTTATTTTGAAGTGGGTATATTGCAATCACTGTTGCGTTCGTCTTTACCAAAACCCGAGAAGAATTAGGAGTTTGATATACGTATGTATATACTGTATACAACTTTCCTTTGAAGGACCCAGGGTAGGGAGATATACATATTTCGAAATAAAGAAGATGTATCGTGACAAAGGCAAAAATAGTAACAAAGCGATCTGTATCAAATATAGACATAAACAGAGAAACAGTTGGATGGGTCACTAGTTTTTCTATCTAGATATAACACTCATATTACTCTGAATTCGTGAATTGCAAGTGTGAAACAGAAGCAAAGATAAGAATGTCGAATGAATTATCTAGAAACAAAGAGAATGTTATATGAGTCTGTTTTCATATAGAGCTAAGAAACATACAACTAAAATATTTTACCCTATGGATTAACGGGAAATGACCAGTGGTTTCCAAATGTTAGTGTGAACAAGAATTGATGAAGTTGGAATGAACGGAAACTTCTGAACAAGTGTTAAGAATATGAGGGATGAAAAGCACGATAGTGTAATTTGAAAGAGCAACAGACACGCATGCGACATTATTTGAGAAGAAAGTATATCCTGAGGAACGTATTAGAGGGGACGAAAAGAACAATAGTGAATGTAATTTAACAGAGAAAGAAAAACGCATGGGATATTGTTTGAGAAGAAAGTATATCTTGAGGAAAGTGATAGAAGAGAAGGAAAGAACTGTGGTAAGCAACGTCACCACATAAACCTATCCTTTTGGAACATCTTTGGAATGCTTTTCCAGACTCTCAAGCAGGTGACAGTGGTGAGGATGGCCAGGTGGATTATATAACCGCAAATACAGTAGAGGCATTCTTCTCCTTCTTCTTTTCCTCTTCATATTCAGATACAGTTGTCCGACACCAGCAGTGAACTCGTACGGAAGAGCAAGAAGTGTATCGTAATGTTTAAAGACAATCTATTGTAATTTTAAAGTGCCTTAAAAATATTGGACGGTGGCTGAGTGAATAAGTGCGATCGATTGTGGAACATTTTTCGATAAGTATCCTTGTTTTTCCATTTCTCTGCCTATCTGTGTAGTCATACACAGTGTTACATATAGCACTATATTTATGTAACTCACTGATTCAGATATGCATATGCTATACGATTATCTTTCTTTTGCAAAGATGAAACCGACTTGTTAATCACCACTTATCATATGCGATACCGCGATCAAGCGCACCCTCACATTTATTTTAGAACAAAGACGAAAGTCACATACAACAGTAGATGTATTCTAAAAGAGGAAGAGAAACGCATGGGACATTGTTTAAGAAGATAATGTATTCTCAGGAATGTGTTAGAATGGATGAAGAGAATGATCGTGAATGTAATTTGAAAAAGAAAAAGGTAAGCCAGAAACATTGTTTGAGAAGGAAGTATATCCTGAGGAACGTATTAGAAGAGATGGAAAGGAGAATAGTGAATATAATTCAAAAGTGGAAGAGGAACGGTTAGGATATTATTTATGAAGGAAGTATATCTTGAGAAATGCATTAGAAGGATTGAAAATAACAAAATTGGATGTAATTTAAAAGAGGAAGAGAAACTGGTGAGATATTATCTAAGAAGAAAGTATGTCCTGAAGAATGTGATAGAAGATATGATGGACTGAAAACGAGGACGTGAAGAAAAGAGCTGTAATTGATAGACAACATTAAAATAAATAACTGCCAGTGGTGGATCTAGGCTGGGGCCGGAGGGCATAGGCTCCCCCAGTTTTTAGGGTAACAAAAATAATTTAAGCTATTATTTATATATTTTTGAAAGTTTATAGTAAACACATGATATACCTACCATAGTTTGGGTCTCGGCTGCCTCCTCAATTTTTAACTTCTAAATCCGCCACTGATAACTGCTAGATTAAAACGCAGGCTTTAGTACAGTATCTTGATGGAAGGAAGCTTCTTAATTGATACAAGTGACTGTCAATAATAGCTGAATAATAATAATAATAATAATAATAATAATAATAATAATAATAATAATAATAATAATAATAATAATAATAATAATAATAATAATAATTTTGAAAGTATTTAATTGAATTAAAGAAACTTGAGCATATTGATTCGGTTCAGCTTACAAATTGATTGTGCCACCGCTTTTCAGTTTAACATTTTATTTTTATTTTTAAATATTGAGGCTATTGTAAATTACAGTGGATCTACAATTTTGTTTAAGACCTGAACCATTTATTGTGTACAAGATCTTATCTGAGCATGACATAACAACTTATACAAGTGAAAATGTTTGGAACTAGGTTTCATTTTGTTGTGCTATATTATAAAGAAGATATGTCCTTGCAATGTAAAGTAATTTTTCAATACCTAGTGCTTACAATTCTGTTCGTATTACTTAAGCTGAAGGAACAGAACTACTATTAGCAGAGTTTGTGAAATAAATGTCCATAGCTTCAAAAACGTTACTTTTCTGTCTACTTGTGATTATATGTGTAAAATGTCTACAACAGAAAATCCATACAAGACTGGAAATCTTTCTCACCTAAGAACTTAAGATCGGTAAAAGGTAATAAATGCGTTAGAATAAATTAGCTATACGAGTAAATACTAAAGTTAATAAAATAAACTTTTTAAAATTTATGTTTGCACTGAAGCTATTCTCCAATTGAAATAATTCTCAAGGTAGACGTAAACATGATGCCTTACTTCTTTATGCAAATATTTAACAGAAAAAGTAACTGTTAAAAAAAAATTATACTAATGGTATTTTAACATTAAATTTTCACCACTTGCTTGAATACACATCTCCATTTGATATTTCCAGACGAACAAATCTTGTGTTCCTGCAGAGGCGGATCCAGTACGTACTTCTGGGTGGCTGTGGGTTGTAATACTGCTACCTAGAGCTACTTTTAAGAGCTCCAAACTCTGGCATAGGTTTTATTTATATATAAAATAAAGAAAGTTTCCTTCCCCCTTGGATCCGCCCCTGTGTTCCTGTAGTATGAGCGATTTCAGCCGTTGTTTACATTTTGAGACTTTTAGTTTTTGGATTCCATACTACATATGTAACACACGTGCTGGATAAATAAGTATATATTGGAGGAATTTATTCAGTTAGGAGGATATGAAACCCATAGTACATTAGCTTTGTAACTTACGCATGTTCTATATTGTAAGGCAACTTATATATATGGAACAATTTCCAACTTAACAGGGATGAACTGCTAATTTGTTTCTCTCGTATAAGAAAACATACATGTATTCATAAGCAGCAAAAATTTAGAAACACACAGTACTCGTTAAAGTAACGTGTAATGTGTTCGAAGTGTCAGAAACTTATTAATAGCAATTTTATGACTATGTTGCCTACGCTTTTCACGGTCGGTTCTGAGTTATTTTGTTTTCTTTAAGAAAGAACTGTGAATACTGTTATTTTTCTTTGTACCAACCGCTAGAAAGAAAGAAAATAAAAAAAAGTATGCAAAATTTGTTTTCAAATCTTGTACAAGCCTCGTGACCTACTTCGCCCATTACTCGCTGGTGGCGCTTCTATGGGATAAACAATTTATACTTCCACACGTGACGTCAATTTGGAACCATTAATAGCTTGCATAAAGAAACTAGATTCTTATTTTCGAGAAACAGGTTATGCTCAATCTCCCGCCTTCACCCACCATCTTTATTCTCTTGCCGTTCATAATATTTTGTTCTTGTAATGTGTGTTGGCATCTTCCTTTTTTCTTATCTTTCGTCAGAGTTTAATATATCCTACGTAATGACTTCCAAAATGATTTAGAGAACATAAAGCTTTCTTTGTATTTTTGAGCCATTATTAATGGTATATTGCTATTTTTTTTAGGTTTTGTTGTTTGAGGCCGCGTAGAAATACGACCATTAATTATTTTTGAGCGACAGTAGGAGAGAAGGAAGTGTACTAATCGTGAACAAAAAAATCAAATTTGATATTTCAACGAATTTGTACGTTTCATGGGCCCTATATGCCGAAAAAGGGATATTTGAATGTCGATCCGTCCCCTCATCCTGATATAAGTACACTTGCCTATACGCCATGTTGTTCGACATATGGAGGTCAACTGTTAAAACGTTGGTGCTCTAGTGCACTTAAAAGTGCTCTAGTGTTTAGTGGAGCTTTTTTCGAATTTTCTTCCAATTACGCAAAATAAGAGAAGTACTAACTTACTAACTTTATGGCCTATGAACCCGGAAGTTCCCGAAAGATCTCCATTAACTTTTACCCTTACAGAAGTAGCAAACTGGATCCAGTTTCTACTTTGTATTCCTTTTTCTGCGAGATCTGTCTCAATATTGTCCTCCCATCTGCCTAGGTTTCCTAATAGTCGTTTTCCGATTGGACTTTCAGTTAAAACTTCGAAAGTGTTCCTACTTTCTTCCATTCTGGCTACATGACCTGCCTACCCGAGCCTCCTAGATTTGGTGACTCTAAGAATGTTTGGTAAACGATATAATTATGTAGTTCCTCGTTCCGCCATTTCCTATTCCCGTTCCTTTTGGGTCCGAATATTCGTCTCAGGATCTTGTTCTCAAATACTTTTAGTCTATGTTCTTCCCTCAGAGTAAGCGACCGTGTTTCGCAACCATACAGAACAACTGGCGGAGAAATTTACTCGAGGGTAAAATTCTATTTTTTTTCGAAGACACCTTTAACGATTTTGTTTTTATTTCACATATTAATAATCCATTAACAACCCTATAGTATAATATGTATAAGTCATTTTCCTTAAAAAAAATCTAGAAGGGATAGTTTACTTTTGGGGATAAGAGCATTTGGATGATTTTTTGAAAAAATGACTCAGGTGATTCTGTTTCATAAATATTGGGGGTTGAGAGCACAAGGGAGCCAAGTCCAGTTACCAAGTTAAGCGAAAAGAGACATAAAGTGTGTACGGTACGCTTAAGTACATGGAATAGTTAACATTGTTTTAAAAAGCCCTAATAAGAGCTTCAGATAGAAATGTTAACCAACATTTCCAAAATGACCGACATAGACTTGATTTCCTTATGCACTAAACGTGCTTATGTTTCATTAAGAATATTACAATGTGACGTAAGTATTTCTCGTTACAGAATTCACAAGGGATAGTTTCTTTTTGTGAGTGAGTTTTATCAGACAATTTTATCAAAAACTGTTCAGTCGAGTTTTTTTATATCTCACACAGAGGCGTCATTTAGGGAGCAGGAGGGGCTAATTGCCCCTCCAAGAGTTTGAGGAATACATATATAAATACTTTAATCGATTATCTACTAATATACTAGTACAAAACATGAAAGTCTTATATCTGTGGTTCTCTTGCCCCCTTCCCTTAAATGAAGTCTGAAATGACACCACTGATCTCACAAATAAATATTTCAATAACAACCCTACAATATGGCATTAGTTATTTCTCATGAAAAACCCACAAGGGATAGTTTATTCTTATGGTTGAATTTTCTTTGAAGTTTTTCTATAACGGGTGTTATAATTTTCTTCAGTAGTAACTGCAACATGACTTGATTTAGTGTATAAATGGAAGTGGGAAAATTTAGTGCGGTCCGTACTTTTTATTTCCTGTTAAATTTTATAACAAGCTAAATTGTGCTGGATTAAGTGCAACAGTTTTATATATAAACTAGCCTTTAGAAAGCTGAGGTTTTGTCCCCAAATCTTCATGTTTTCTCGGCCCATGGTCTTGCACCTCATATTTGTTTCTTCATACTATGCTTGTTCACTCACATCTTCTTTTTGCAACAGCCTTTGTTTTGTTGTCCATTTAAAAAAAATCAAAATAAAAGTTGTATCTTTTCTGTATGACAATTAAGAAACACTTTTCATTTTCCCACTAGCATCAATATTAAGGAAACTACGAATCTTTTAAAAATACATTGGGTAGAAATACAAGAAAAATAACGTACAGCCCCCCAAAAGTTTGATTGTTGTCGATTTTCTAGTTTATCAGTTTCAAAGTTTTGATTTTCTATTCCAATTTGAAATACCCAAACTTTTGTCATTGAAAAGTAATCCCATTTGTTAAACAAAGGCCCTCCAAATTTAAAATATTAACTTTTGGCAATTTTTTCTGTTGGTTAGTTCCGGAAAGGTACAAACATACTGAATTCCATTTGAACATCATGTATATTCGTTACTCTATAGCATAGGGAGCTCGGAGTCTCAAAGTGTTAGAAACCAAAGTTCATTGATGAATCCTATGCTATGCAAATCTCCATTAATATTTCCATGGTTTAACCCTGCTTTGTGTTGTCTCTTCTCATTTTCTTATCGGTCAAATGGCCAACTTATTTTGAGGCTTTCCAATTTACACTTATGTACCCGATGTATATTTCCCACGCAAGTGACCCTTAGACATCTAATTTAGGCATTATACAGGTTAAAATTCAGTTCTAAAAATTGAGCAAAAAATTTCCGCAATTAAGAAAATATATTTTTTTTAATCCTTGCTTCGAGTAATATTTTTTTAAAATTAAAATTCCGATTTTATGTTGAGAGTTCTCTCCTCATTCTTTGAGGATGCAAATTCTTTCTTTTCTTTTTGAAAAAATAAATCTTTATAATGTGAAACTATTAAGACAAGTTTCTCAGTAATGAGACAATACTCTCAAATGAGAAAGACATGTTCTCATTAAATTTTCAGAAACGCCTTTCTCAAAAATCAGAACGTAAAGGGATTCTCAAATACGAGAAAAATTGTAACGGTTCCATCTCGCTCTACACTAAACTACAGTTTCTATCAGCCTAACTCAGAAAAAATAGTTACGTGAAATATGTATTTCTGAAATGCATGTGTCACCAGGGCCGTGCCAAGGGGGGGGCGAGCGGGGCGACGGCCCCTGGTGCCGAAGTAAGAGGGGCGAAAAAATCAGGAGAAAAAGGGGCAAAAGAAAGGAAAAATTACTTGGAATATATGTATGGGGGCGCTGTCGTATACTCCCGCCCCGGGCGCTGATTTTCCATCATACAACCATCATATTAAATCACACCAATGTATACATACGCCACATTGGCCGCATTATCATTTTTCATTTACACTCAGAAGAGAAATCCTTTCTCTAGTATTCTAAATGGTAATTAGAGTAATCCAGAAATATTATCCCGAAAAGATTGTTTTTGGTTCTTTTTTGTAATCTATGAGTAATATGCAAATATCATATGATAGGCCAAATCTCACTATTTCTCTCTTGTTTTTGAGAAATGAGAACAGCAAACTTTTACTTGAGCTCATTTGTGAGAAAAGGTTTGAAAATAATGAATCTTTCCCCCTCAAATATGATATTTTTATTTATTTAATATTTATTTATTTATTTTGGGAAGGTGTTTACTTCATTTTTGAGAAAGGTACTTTAAGTGTGTATTCGGGGACTAGCATATTTTGCGCAATTCTGCATCATATGATATGAATGGTTTCTTCAAGTATCAGCAAGTCACTATGAATAACAATGAATAATGAATGAGAGGATAGTATCTATTACTATGTCTTCCATAGAGCTACGATATCCAATCCAATATAACAGGAACTGATTTCTTGATTTTAATCACGATTATGATTATGGATTTATGTTTTAAAGGCAGACTATCTCAATACCGTATACTGTCCATGCCATTCCTACAGACAAAGGAGGAATTTTAGTCGAACCAACAGAGAGCTCTTGGTGTTGAGTTGAGGGAGGTCGCTGATGGCAGGCAGCGTTTACGGCTTGTCGTAGCGCACGCGGTCGGAGGATCGATAACAGTGACTGAGAGAGAGAGTCTGTCTAACAAAGACAGGCGACGAAACCGGAAGCCACGTGGTCCAGCGAGTAAAAGCAGAAGTCAACTCTCATTTGCATGATGAAGTGCTACTAGATTCATGAAGATGAAGGCTGTTTATCAGCGTCCCTTCTAGATTCTTATGCCATCAGTGGCACTTTTCCAGCTCCACCGTCCCAAGTGGAAATGTCTATTGATTTCTTCTACTTTTCGACCCAAAATGGTCAACTCTTCACGTACTTTGTTGCTGTTCCTCTGTTCTCAAACGTATTTCATCTCTTGTCTCACGTCCTTTGCAGAAGACCAGAGAGGGTTAGGGGAAGAGGGCACAGGGGAAATCAACAGAAATGACAGCTTTAAGTGACCGGAGGACACGAGAACCTACTCACGTCATAAATGAAATGTGAAATGTATCTGTCCCATAGTAACATTTCCAACAAGATGTAATCGATTGACTGAAACATACGTACACAAGACTTCTCAGCCACTGATGTTTCAATACTACATTCATTATCTAAATTAAAAACATATTATATGAATGATTTCTTTTATTTCCTCTATGCTTGCTCACAGATCTTGTTTATTTGGGTGTGTCTGTTCGATATGACGTGCCTGAATTGATAAGTCTTTGAAGTTATTTTAGGATATGTAGAGTGTAATTTATGTAATGGAACTTTAGTCAAACAGCATTATCTTTTATCTAAGAAGAAATATCATTAAGGTAGCTTATTCTGTTCAGTATAAAATATTTTTTTATATATTATTTCTGTACTTTCATTTGAAACAAGTCAATTATTTTGACAATTATTTGAAAAATGGAAAGAACTTATCGAATAAGATCAAACGATGCTTGTTGTTCTTTACACTTACCATTTCTTTGGCTTCCCTCATAAGATCTATCTATTAAAATGCTACAATAGCAATTAAAAGTGCTTTTTTTTGTCCGTCATCCCGGTTAAAGGGTTGTGCACTTTCTTCGGGTAAGTGGTTCAATTTGATTTATTGATTTGAAGGAAATATAGGTGGTCTAAGAGGTTTCATATTTATTATTTATTTATTCATTCATTCATTATATTAAGCATGGATTAAGTGAAGTTATTCAAAAAATGAAACACACGTACATGAACCGGAATATTTTAAGTGCTACAAATGAACATGTTAAGATTGCCAGGTATTACATTAACACAAAGCATGGAATAAAAGGTAAATTGGACCCAAAAAAGAAAAACAATAAAGGTGCAAATGGAGTTGGTGAAATAGATGAAATGAAATGCTCTAGACATCACATCACTAGGTTATGTTAGTTTAGACGAATGAAGTTATCTTCTGTTCCTGGGGCGATTTAGGAACTGATGATTGACAGAGGAGGCCCTTGTTAATAGGTTCTTACGGTGCGTATGATGGATAGATATGAGATGAAAATTCATGCGGGCGATAAATTGCAAAGATTTCGGAGTCCAGCATAGCGTTATCTAACTGTAAATGATATAGTGTCATGAAGTGCTGAAGGGGAGTATCAACGTAATTGGGCGGTGCATCGTTATCACGGTCGTAGCGGAGGATTTCAAGCATCAGAGTATTAAAAGCGTTTTGTTTTTGCTAGCCGAAGGCTAGCTCCCTTGCGAGGGTTACGCCCTCTATCCGGGGTGAGAAGTGAAAGTACTGGTGCAGAAAGAAGACTGGAGCTGGTCTATGGGATGAAGATTAAAAGCGCCTGAGCTCTAACCTATAACTTTAGCTTTCAAATCTTTCATACTTTAATTAGTCTAAATTAGTTAACTATATCTTTTTCATAAAGTTTATGATATAAAATTATTATTCAAAGCCTTTGTATTTTAATAAGCCTTCTCTAAAATCAATACATGTGAGTTGTGCTTCCATCTTCCGAGTTCTTTTTAACTATGTTTATATGTTTCTGTCCAATCCTTTCGACAATGAGATCTCGGAAACTACAGGCTCTAGAAAGATGACGTTTTCACTGATCGATTGGAAATTTTACGTAGATTGTCCAGTTCTAATTGAATATATATTTTTTTTAAAAAAACATGGTCATTATTTCTTTATTACATTTTTTTAGGGTACGCTGGAAGCGTTGAACTTTTAAAAAAGCATCATATCCTACGCGTTATACATTCCAACACCACAATGTTGTATATTGGGGTTGTATATGTCTCAGGCGTTTGTTCCATGGCCAAATAATAGTGGAAAAGGAATGATAACCATTTCTCGAGTCGTAAGATAAATCTTTATTTTTGGAGTGTTTTGCCCGATGAACACCATATATAACTGACATTATAATTAATTGTATATGTAATGTATTTGCTTATTACATACTACATGCAAGAAGAAAGAAAACACTGGTCATACATGAATTAGAAACTCCAACCGGAAGTAGGCTCAAATCTTGCAAACGTTGCGAGATATTGAGAAAAAATAATCGAAAAAATCTCCCCTTTATGATACCCCTTGCCGATTTTTTTTAAAAAAATCAGGACGTCTTTCACTTGTGTCTGTAAAGGGACATGTACATATATTTGAGGAATGAGAAGGAGATTTATGCTCATATTCGAATGATGCGCTGTTAGAGAGCGCAGGTTCAGCTAGTACTAACATAATTGTGTTATATTCGTTGTAAATTGCTACAATTGCATTCAGTTGTAGCCCTAGATGCGGGTAAATGCTCGTCTCGTTGATAATTTTATATTCTCACAAATTTTCGGGTAAGGGAAATTTAGTACAGCGTCTGTTGAAGCAAAGATGGTTTACCTTAAAACAGGAAATATGATAACCTAATTAGACAGGTACTGTAACAATTTTGTAATTTCGATGCTCGACTTTCGTTTTACCTAATGCATGTACGAAAACATTTCTATTTCCCGGCAGGGAATAGTGTTTCTAAAAAAATACATACTAAGTTACAGTAGTTTAATAATATCGCAGGCATCTTTAAAAATCCTTTAAGTTAGTAGGTAGTAGGCTCCTTTCGTGCACGGAATCCCGGGTTCGATATCTTGTGGCAGAGCATTGAAATTTGAACAATTACGTGGTTCAGATTTCATCTTAGACTGTAGGTTCGCGTTTCATATAGCCTTGGTGCAGGAACAGGACCTTAAACTACAACAACAACAATACTAAAAGATTCCTTCGAAAAACAAAACTCTCTCCGTTTATTCCAACAATTCCGGATATATATATTCGTAAAATTGTGTTGCATTTTTCATAGGTTTTATTTTTTTATGCAAAGTACCGTTATTAATGATAACAGTCTGTTTAGTTGTTCTAGTACTAACCTAAAGGAATAAGTCTTGCAAAATAAATAGTTTACGATACCCCGAGAACTTTCGTTTTTGATAACATTTTTCTCCTTCATTAGAAAAGTGATACAACTTAAATATGATTGGTTCGTTGATTTGGAGTTTTGTACCCTGTTGAGCACTGAGGCTGTATGAGACGTGAAGCTATAGCTTAACATGGGATCCGAACCATATAAGCTCCCACCGGGAAACGAAATGAATCTCTCCCGCCGAAGGCAAGTCAAATATGACCTTTATTAAAACATGTTGTTAAAAAAATGGTACTAAAGACTACAAGAATATTGTTTAACAACATCACAAGTGAAATACATATCTTTGTATGTATCTTTGTATTGCCCCATGGTAGACAATTGTGTCATTTGCCCGGTCTTGTTAACTGCAGCAGTGCATATATTCAAGTCGCCCTCCTGACCAGTTTATGATTTTGAATTGTATTACTTTTCTATTAAAGGAGAAATTCCTGATTGGTTTGTATTAAGATTAGAAATTATGTTTCTGGGCATTCGGCATCTATGGCCATGTTCGTCCCTCACGTGAGAGGGATGACGTTCCTCGGCGATCACACTATCCGAGGAAAGGGAAGGAAGAAAGGATTAGGAAAGAAGGAAGCATCCTGGAACATGTGTTAGGTACCATCCTGGTATTTACTTGGTGGGAAACCACGAAAACCTCTCTCAAAATGACTGGCCTGAAAAAGCTCTTACACTTCTTCGACCGAATGTCCCCCACCGCGAATCGAATCCAGGACCGCTCGCACCAAAGACTTAGGGTGGTAGCGACTACACTTCGCAGGGCCACCAATTTCTCATTGGTGTTTGCCATCCATGTGTATTGCCTCTCCGTTACCTTATACGTATTATCGAATGTAGTATTATGCTTAACTTAAAATTATTGTTAAATGCGCTTTCGTATTTGTTAGTCTACTCAACGAAGAAGCATCTTTTACGGACTTAGTTTCCTTTGTATCTGCTATTCAGTCTAGTTTTCAAAACTTTTCTTCATTTTTTAAAAATATTTTGCACCATACATTTTCCCCCTCCCTCCAGGATTTATTTCGTCTGAAGTTGTAATATGAATAAACGGTTGTATAAATTCTAATATGAAAACTACCTGGGTACTGCACTTTCCGCGGATTGGTCAAGTTATGTAGGGAGAAAAAAATATAAAAAGTTTGTTTCTCTCATAATGGATGTTCCTTCAGATTTGCATCCAGCGTAGCCGATGTTACTCAGCAGCTCGGGCGAAATATGACCAAAAAAGTAAAAGTTCTCGTTTGTGAAGTTCAAGCAGATATTATTTTTCTTTCTTTCTCTCAGTTTTTTTGTTTCTTCCCCATACGGTGACAGAAGTTGGTTCCAAAGCGTGAATCAAGTTAACCACCAAGTCGCCTTCATCTCCACGGCGCTGCCTCTTCTCCTGCGAGAGAATCAGGTATAGAACTGCTATGTGAGGGTGGTGAGACTGGTCTTCTGCTTTTATCCCTTAATTACTCGCTTTGACGGTATTTTTTCCTTTTTCGTATTTTTTTCACTTTTCTTTGATGGAAAAACGCATCCCACGGAGAGAAAGCAGATCGAAGGAGCATCTCATCAATCCCAACTTTAGTCGATTCTAAGGCGCCACTCAGATTGCGTCTCTGCCCCTGCTCCAAACTCTCCCCAAAAATATACTTTAATATTACCTGCTCTCCTTCACTAAAGGAAATAGGCCTTTCTTCTTTCACCCTCTTTTTCATTTCTTTTTCATTCTCTCAATGGATTTTTAAATACTTTCTCCAACTCGTAAGAGAGTGTCTCATTCCTATTTTCAAAGCAAATCGATTACGCTTCTTGGAAAATGTATTTGTTGAGTTGATTTTGAGATTAACGTCCCTTTCAGCAGCGAGGCTATATGAGACGGAACCTACTGATTGACGTGGGATAGGAACCACATGAGCCGCCACCGGGAATCGAAACCGGGTGTCCCACGCCAAAGGCGCTAACTCTAATCGCTTAGCCACGATGGAGCTCAAAAATGTATAATAATAATAATAATAATAATAATAATAATAATAATAATAATAATAATAATAATAATAATAATAATATAACATCTTTAACTTCTGTAGTTTGTCTGTGATGACTTGATGTCTGTGACACTAAAATAAGTATTAGCATTTAGGCTAACGCAAAATTGCAATTGTATCGCTTTATGCCAATAACCATGAACAATGAAATCTTTTAGGTTTCCGTCCTACCATTATACTCTTTAGGCTAAAGGATGATTAACGACAGTGAGTGATTATGGAGGAATTGCTGGAGTGGGAGTGTGGGAGAAAACGGGAGAATACAGAGAAAACCCATTTGTCTAGTATTTACTTGCCCTAGAATCGAAACAGGGACCTCTTGCATTAATGGCGAGATCTCTGCCACTGAGCTACAGTGCTACCTTTCTACTTACAACACTTCTTTAATCATCTGTAACTAATACCTTCTGTATTACAGTATGTAGTATTTTTTATACTATTTTTTTTTTTAATTTTAGTTTCAAATTCTGGCAGCGACTAAGTCATCGTGGGTAAGGTATACAAGAAAACAAATTATTTGTATATACTATATAGTGTCAGTTTGTATGTGTTGCACATCTATAATAATAATAAAAAAAACAGTGAAATATTATATCTTTTGATAATGGAGCTACTAACGTAATTATGAACATGTAATCTATATCTGATGTGTGGAAGTACACGAAAACAGCTGAAGACTTGATTAAATATTTCATAGAAAATTTTCTCGCAAAAATTGCAATGAACCCCTTTGTTCCGTGTACCCTTCAAATAATATTTTCCAATAACTTGTTGCAACTTTTACGGTGAATGAAATTATTCTTTCTAATAAATAACTTTTTTTACGAAATTAATAAAGCATTCAATATACACGTTCGATAGACAGACGTAGATATTTTTTAGTAAGAAGTTCTAATTTTATTGAAACACCTTTTTACATCAAACTTACTTTTAATACAATGTAGAATTTGATGAATATGTAGATGGAGTGACAGCAAAGCTATCTGTTTGTTTTTGTATGTTACGTGGAAGTTTTAACAGATAGTATTAAACATGAGGGAGAAAATTAACCTCATATTCTGGTGTTAGATTTGTAATTTTTTATTTGGAGGATATATCTTTTTAAAATATTTCCTTATTACACACTAGCTGAAATGCTCGTTCTTCGCACGAAATGATTTTTTTTTTGCAAAATATTTGACAATAATGGGTGGAGTAGAATAAATAACGATGATCAATGACTTTGGCGCAGTCCCTGTCAATTTCGGGGTCAGCTTAAATGGTAATTTTTCCCACGAAGATGATAAAGTCTATGGAAAGTCGGAGAACAGGTATATAGAACGTATTGAAACCTTTCTCCCATACAATACGCATTTCAATGAAAATGTTACCCTAGTTGTGCAGACAATCAACATTATTTTAAGTTACGAAGTATTGCCTGTCTAATCTATTAGGGAGTGACCTAACCTTTTCTTACGTTCCTCTTAAAGTGATGTCTTCTTTCTAAGGTACTTTTCTTCAATCAAGTGTGGTTAAATTCGCTACAACTGTTCCAAAGTTACGCTGAAACACACATACATTTTTATATACGAGATAGATTGTCATTGTGGAAAATAGTTCTCAATGAAAATTGGAAAAGATGAATAGCTTTCATTTTTATTAGACCTACATATAGACCAAACAAAAAGCATCTGTAGCGTAGTTGGTAAAGGGCGAAACTGGTTACCTGCCACTAGATGATCCTTGTTCCATCCCCAGCTGAGGCAAAAAGATCTTGTTCTAGGACATCTTCAAAATAGGTATACTAGGGCAACGTGAGGAAGTCAAAGGACTATTAGTTAATGCATTTGCCTCCACACTAGCCTTTGGACCTTTTTGTCCTTCATATATATATGCTCTGATATTAAAGATTGCCTCAACCTCATATTAACAGAATGTTCAAATGCTGATTTAAGGTTTGAGTACAACTCATACTTACCTGCTATTTCCAGTTTTAATTTTTAATTTACAATACAGCATTGGCGCTAGTGGAAAGTCATAGTTAAATTAGTTAAATAATCGGAACGAAGCGAGGATCAGATAGCTGAGCTCCATAGAGCCGTGAAAAATGAATTTGGTTCTTCGTTTATTTCTTCTAAACTGTTAAACTTAAAACCTAAATTGGAAAGACAGGACCTACTAATAAGTTTATGGAATCATGACGTTGAAATGATATGGTGTCAGCACATCGGCTTTTCATGCCATTATCGCTGACTTTGTAGCAGAAGTTCGCTACTTCTTTTTAAAAGTAGTAGTCCCCCCAATTGTCCTCATGACGTCACTAGAAAAATACCACCTCTAAGTACGAACGGTTACCCAGTCTTACTTTAATCACATCTAGTTGTTTTTGACTTCGCTGATTTCACAATTACCGATATTTCAGTGTGGCAAAGCCTTTGACAAACAATTCAACTGATCTCAAATAAATTTTGCATGGACATAAGAAACATCAGTGAACACGGTTAGAAAAAAAATGCGCACGTAGTACATGCTACAGAGAAATCATAATCGAAAACAATTTTGTTTTGTTTTTATAGAAGTCAGCGAAGCAAAGCGACACCTAGAAATATGCAATCTTTAATACCTGTGAGTATATTAGTGTTGTATACTTTAACAAGATGTTTCGTAAGATACACTTTTTCTCCAGGAACTTTTCAGATACTAATATCTTCATAATTAGCCTTGTGAGGGCAGACCGCGTGCAAAAAATGCCATCCATAGCGAATACAAATAAATAAAAAAAGTTTAACAGCTCTTTTTAAATGCAACTTTCAAAAGCCTAACCTGCAAACTTTAAATGTTTCTCATTTGATGATTTAGAGAATCTGTTAAAAGAGATCAATACTAGGGGCATAAATGAAAGCGATTTTTATTTCAAAAAAGAGAGATTTGTGTCTCATGAGCAATAAGATTCATTGAAAGCTGTAAAATGTCTTAGGTCCATGACTTTGAGGGGTCCCTTTATAGTTCACGTGGTTACCCAGAAATGGCAGCTTCGGATCCTATAAACTCTCCTAATGGTGTGTACACACACAGCGTCAATTCTTTCGGTGCCTTTTTCCTGAGCCCAAGTTCACTTGTTCACCGCAGACACACAGTCGACAATAAATGGCGGGCAGGCACTTGGAAAGTAGCTTCCTCTCCATGGTTCGGTGCCCATCTTTTCCTCCCTCTAGTGCATATTCAAAAGAGATACTTATATATATGGGATATAAATAATACCAAACAAAGCATTTTCCTATTTTTCCCTCCCTTGGTTTCCATAGAAGGGGGGACAACGCGGCTGTTTGTTTAGCTTGTGTATGGCATTTCACATGATATATGCAGCATTTAACAGCTTGATAACGCCATTTTCGTTGTCAAAAGAAAAAGTTCACCCAATTTCTATGGGGACATTGTGTGTTGTGTTGCGTATGAGAGTAAAAGGGAAGGGGGTGCGGTGGGAGATAAGCCGTGATATTATGGGAAGGAAACGAAAGAGTTTTGCAGGAAACGGCAATGGATAGAGGATAAAGAGTAGGGGAGGAAGAGAAAAACACAGAATGCGATGATATGTTCTACACACACACAAACACACACACGCACGAGGAAATCAAACAAGCAGAGCGTAGAGCGCATCGTACAAGAGCTATGAGCGGAGAGAGGGAAGTAAAAGTGATAGCTGCTTGGATTTACGACTGGTTTGGCCTGAAGGGAGTAAGTAACAAGATGTATGAATGCGGAGACGGGGGGTCTCCCCATCCTTGGAAACAACTGAGCATCTTTCTCCTTGAACAGAATCTTTCTGTACGAGTGTTATGATAAGGCGTTAAGCTGTATGAGATTTTGGAGTTTTCTTGTCTTTTTACGAGCGAGATTATTACAAGGGAAGAAATAGATGGAATAAATATATATACACACACACATAAAAACAAACAAAAAATCTCATTTCTTCGTTTTAAACAAAAATCACTAGGGAGTGAGTGTTGCACAATGGAACAGATTGCTCCCGTTAGTACTAACTTTCTCTCATCAAATTTAAAGACAACAATATCTTTGAGAGAAAGGACCCAACTTATTATGTATGCATTCCTTTCTCCTCTTCTCCACTTAAAGACAGCTGCTAATTCTTATCAAGTGACATCAAAGCGGAAGACATTAAATGCCTTACATTTACATCGTCGTAAACTATCTTGATGGAGGGTGGCACATAAAGTTCAGAATGGCATTTCTATGAAGACAAACGAAGACTGAACGAGAGCTTGTTGCTGGAAGCTAGTTCCATTTTAACCACTTTCTTCTGAAGACCATATAGATAACACGAATGAAATCAGTGTCCTTAAGATTTATAAAGGATTTTTTTTAAAAATTTCTTTTATGGTTAAACTGATGTGATTACATATCGATAAAGAAGAAGTTCATTTTAAAACACAATATGTGTTTAGAGTAACGTACAGATTGAGGAATTACTTAGTATGTGGTTTGAATGCGGTGTCAGTCAATTATGGAAGTTATAATAAACATGACCAACCTAAATTTAACATCATATTTAGACAATTCACCGAAAATTGACAAGAGGAGGAGGAAGTTTCGAGCAATATTTCCATAATTTTGGAAATCCCAACAATGTCAACTATAATGAGAACCCGCATATAAGGTTCAATCATTTAATGATGGCATTTGGCCATCAGACAAAGTACAAAAGGCGTTCAATAAGTTTTGCACAAATGGTAATATTTTTATTAGTTGCAATATGATAATGAAATTTTATGTGAACATATTTTGATTCTGTGGCTTCAAAGTATGATAATAATTGTTGTTTCTAATTGTTCACAGATAAACCACAATAGACACTGAAGCAGACATTAAGACCCGACAACGGTCGGTAATGGGATCCTGTTGAAAATCGGTGATGAATCACACACATTAATTCATAGAAACTTTCTTCCGGTTTATGGGGATTACACATTGGACTGCTCCAGTATCCAACGTTGGTTGCAGCGTTTTTTTTAAACTTGAGTTTCCACATCAGGCCAGAAAATTATCGCCTCATTTTTCTGGCATTAATGCAGTGTCATCTTCACAGACTTCTTGAAACGCGAGAAGCGTTATTGTTTGTCACTGGATAAGGTATGACGTACTCTCCAGACCAAGAGACCGGTGTTACAAGATAAGATTATCAAACTCCATCACGACAATGCCAAGCCTCACAAAGTCATGGTGACACAGCAGAAAATCATGAAAATGGAATAGAAACTCGTCGCTCAGCCACCCTATAATCCGGACTTGGCTCCTTCGAATCTCTTCTTGTTTGGTCGTCTGAAGGCCCACATGTGAGGAAAAACATTCCACAGTGACAAGGCTTTCATTTTTTGTGTGAAACAATTGTGTAAAGGTCAGACACGTAAATTTTACCAAAGTGAATTCAGAGCATGGAGAAAACGTTGGATCAGATACGTCGCAGCAGGTGGAACTGCATTGAGTGACATGGTCTTGTAGTCAAAGGCTCAAAATATGTTCACGTAAAAGTTCATCATCATCATATTGCAACTAATAACAATATTATAACCATGTAAAAAACGGCTTTTTTTGGGGTGGAGGCTTTTCGCCAATTTTCCCCATAAAAAGCTGGATTAAAAAAAAAACAGAAATTTTACTTTTATTTTTTAAGTTTTTGTAATTCTCTTACTCAACGATCATTCTTGTTTTTCTGTAGTGGATTCCACTATTAGAACCATGCATGCTCAACTTTCATTACTTGTATTATTGTCAGTCGAGGTTTGATTGGTTTTCAAACGGGCGTTTCTACGATTCCCACCAAATGTGTTATACAACCGAGCATAACATTGTGTCAATTTGGTTGCATGAAGTCAAACTGACAGACAAGAAAAAAGTACCAAAAACCCTTTTTCTAATTTTAACGTTTCACGATTATGCATCGTGGCAAAGAGAGACGGTGATGGTGAGATGGATGATAATAGTAAAATGAGGAAAGTGGGAGGAAAGAGAACTCCGATAAAACCCAAGTGTTTGTCTACTACAAGGAACTTGGCAGGAGCTGGCATCGAACCAGAGACTCCACGTACCAGAAATAAGCATGCTATCACTGAGACACCACGGTTCCGTATCATAAACAAAGAAACCGACACAAAACCAATTTAGTTTTGATATAGTATAAAGCGTGACTTTCATTTTGTTCTTCGTTGGGTAACACTATTGTGAGCTTCAGGTTCTATTAGAACGCAATACAATTCTATTAGATTCTATTGAAGTTCGTTTTATAAAATAAAAACTATTAACGGCAGTTTTGGGCATGATGTTAGAGTAACAGTGTAGTGAAACTTCATAATAATTCACATAACTATTTCTTTTCTCACTACTATATTGTGTCAAGATGTTTAAAGTGGGAAACTTTCGTATTTTTAACCGTTGAGCTTCGAATTTTAAGATCTCAATAAATAATATGTGTATATATAACTATATTTGTTTCGCATAATCTCGTACACACTTGTCTTTAGCTCCTAAAACGTTACTAACTTAAGTTGTAGTTTACATAAAACTGTAAACGATAATATTGTGGTACGAAATTATTACATTTCCAGAACAGTTATTCCAAAGACTATTAAACTTTGTACTAAAATATTTTTGTCGTTAAACATTATTCTCTAATAGTTCTAAAAACAATTCGTTGGAACTAGAAAGCTCATTGCATCCATTCATTTGTCATTCTCTTCCTTATCAAGTGACGCATTTTCTTTGATTATAGAATATTTTGGGCATTTATTCTTTAGAATACAGTAATTAAAGTCCAAAGTCCATTTACAAAAGTCCAAAATTTCCCACGCAAAAAATCAATGGAAAAACTTCCATTACCCCCCTCCATTTTTTTTTGATTCTTTGCACCTCCAATAGACACTCTTACTCATAAAGCAGCACTTAAGTGAAAAATAGTGTTCTTCCATTCAGAATATAAAAAAATGTTTTAACATTTGAAGTGATATTTTTTGTAAAAGAAAGCATACTCTCACTATTACCAGACAAGAGTTAAGGTTGTCTCGAAGTGGTGTGAAAGTTATGTCTCGTCTCGGAAACTAAATCTATTTCTATTAAAAGAGCTTTGATTTGTCTTATACGTCGTTGGCAATCCAATCAACAATTGAAGAGAGATTTGCTAGCAACGAACTGTCATATTTTTGATGCATGAGATTTTTATTGTCTTACTTTCCTCCTATATAAGTGATATATATATATACATATATGAGTTCCTTCTATTATCTGTATTCATGTTTCTTCTGTTTACCCTCTGTTTTACTTCCTGGCTCCCTCTTTCAATGATCGAAGGAAAGAACGACTCCCTGTTCTTTGAGAGCTTTTCTGTTTATAGCCCTTCACATCTGGCACGGACGTTTTGTTGATTCTGGTAGCCTCAGAGATTGGGGGTGTCTACTTCTTCAGAGATATTCTTCCCCTTGGACTACAACAATGGACATCGTTTTCATTCCTTCATGTTTTTCGTTTTTGTCTCCTGGACAAAATAAATAAAGAAGAAAAGAAAGAAAGAAGGAAAAGATTTTTAAAAATCCAGTTATTCTTGTTGTCAGAGTCAAACATTGTTTCTTATTTTTAGTTAGAGCATGTGACGAGGTCAAACCTTGTAATTCTTTATGTCTTACCTTCATCACCACTTTTAACAACACAATAAGAGAAACAGCAAAAATTATACTTTTATTATATGTTCTATAGATGTAAATAAATAAACCTTTTTCTTAAAGGTTTCAGAGTATTCTGAAAGTGTAAATGGAGAAAGCATACCGCATAAAAGTAGACTAAAGAAACATAATGTTCACTCGATACTATATACTTCTATGGTTAGTGAATCAATTAATTTCAGGGAGATTTACAATATATATATATATATATATATATATATATATATATATATATATATATATATATATATATATATACATTCTTTTCTTCAGCAAAGAACAAGAACCATGAATGACATTATTATCATTGCTCTATATCGTACAATACAATATGGAAATGTCCTACACATTTTCTTTAAAAGTTTTATTTATTTATTTATTTATTTATTTTTGAGAATTTGGCGCATCACTAACAAGTTTACATTTTGCAGTACAGACAGAAAGAAATGTTTCAAGATATCTTGAAATATATCTTTCAAATATATACCACCAACATAGTATTTAAGCAGAGCGTAAAAGTTATCGAAATGGAACAAGTATTCACTATTGCGATGTGGACAAAAAAAGCTTGATTGGTTCACATATCTTGGGTTGCGGTGAATCAGTGGTAGAGCGTTCATCTCTGGTGCGTGCGGTCCCTGGTTCAATCCCAGCTCGTGCCGTGTGTTGGACAAACACTGTGTGCGTGGGTTTTCTGGAGGTTCTCCTGTTTTTTCCCACTTAATCCATTCCACCATTGCATCCATCCCTCATCATCACTGTCTCTTTTAGCTTAGCCGCCATAAACGTGGGACGTAAAACTGAAAGATTTTATTTTTCATGTGTCTTCAGCTCTCATGTGACTCTTAAGGACATCGAATATTACGTCATTACACTCCTGCTGGCAGCAAACTTTTAATAAACGATAATTGAAATCAATTTCCACAAGAGATTTTCGTTATTTTTCTATCGATAGCAACCATGCCGTCGCATTCCGCATGATGTCTTCTCTTGACTCAAATTGGATCCCTTTTAGTGGTATTTTCAGCTTGGAAAATCACCAAATGTCCCACGGAGCCATGTCGGATGAGTAGGGGGACTGACGATACACAGAAATGTGTTTGGCGATGAAAGCCTGAATCAGATTCGCAAAATAGGCTCCATTGTTAGCAGCTTCGGTACAAATTTCGCTGATACTCTGCTCATGCTCAAATTCTTATTCAAAATTGAATGTACTGATCCGATGCTTACCCCTATGTTGTTTAAAATTTCTCGGACTGTGATACGACGGTCCTGCAAGACCACAGTCTGCACTTGTTCAATGATATTGTCATTCCGGCTTGATAAGGGCCTACCTAAACGTAGTTCACTGTCCGCTGATGTGTGGCCATCTTTGAAGCGGTTGTACCACTCCTTTATGCGTGAGGTGCTCATGGGATCGTCTCCGAAAACCTGTGGAGTCTTGCAAATGGTTTCCGCTTGGGTATCACCAAACTTTTTGGCAAAATTTGGTGCAATATCGCTTCTCAGGTTTTTCTATCATTTTACAGAAACTGAAATCCGACGAACGCTCAATACATGTATTCACTCGTTGGCCGACTGCCAGTGACTGATACTTTCTGCGATACGTTATGTACATAAATCATTAATAAGTTTCTTATTATTATTATTTTTAATGGTGACTTCGAACTCGATACTGGGAAACATACAACATATATTAACTTCAAAATAACGCTTCAAAGGAATTTGGAAATTTGGTTCGTCCTATCTTATGCTTTTCAGAATGAATTTGCTGGAAGAAAAAGATAATATGAAAAAATTTTGAAAAACAATATTTGACATTTCTTTCTAATTTAGAAGTTGAGAGATGATGAGAAAGAAACATAACTCGTTATAAATTAATGGAAAATATCTCAAATATAAAAAATAAAAATAGGAGGCAATATTAATAATGCATAAGTTCTTATTTATCAACTTATATATTCTGTTGTGTTTCGTCATGAATTTATTCATCAAATAGCAGAGAGAGAAAAAACAAGATGAAATAAGTTATAGATTTTTAAATCTTTTTTCTTTTCTTTTTAAGTTTCCAATCTGTCCTTCGGAAAACAATAACTTCTTCTGGTAATAAAAAAACTTTTTTTTACATTTCCAAATTGTATTTTTCTTTCTTTCGCTTTTAGTTATTGAATAAGATCTTAATGAGAGATATCTTCTAGCTTTAACATACGAGGCGAGAAAATTTTCATAAAAGAATATATACGACATCTTATGCATCAGAAAACTGACGTAATTAGTCTTATTGAGTGAAAATATGTACTGGAGGAGATAATTTTCATTGACTACTTATTTGTAAAATCAATATAGATATTTGACATCATTGACACGTCTCTTACAATTGACTCAGAAGTTTTTTCCACTATATCTGTCGTTAACCTCTTTGTTTGACTTTGTGAAAACGATCCTTCAATTGTGCTCTTCTTCCTTCTGTTAAAGCTACATATCACTCAGAATACAATATCTACATCTGGGCCTATTGTGCATAAATGTTACGTTTGAATTATCCTCGCTAGCAGTTAAGACACTTATTTCCAAGTGGATGCTCTGTAACGTTTCCTGCTCCCCTTCTTAACAAACTGTATAGACAGAAAAAGGAGCAGAAGGGAGTACATCGACGATGTAGTCGAAGGTTGCGCAGATATGATACCCGTGGTCCCATGACTTTTGGTACATTATCAAGAATTGTTTTATTCTATTCCAACTACCTCGTCCTCTACTCTTATTTTCTCCTCCCTTCCACAATCATAAATGCTCTTACGTCATAGAATAACTAGTTAGAAATAGTTTAGTTATATTTTAACTTTCAGTAGAGTCTCTGTATTTGTGTCTACAAACCAAATGCGTCATTTAGGTTCATCTCATTCAATTTCCAAAGAAGTGTAATTTCCAAAATAATTATGTGTAGTTTTATCTGAAATTAAACATTAATAATAATTACTACTGTCTCTCTTTTTCATGGCAGTATCATAGTATAACTTTTTCTCAACATTTGCTGCAAACGATATTCGCCACTGGAGTCAAACCAAGGATCCTTCACATCAGAAGTGATCAGTATAACTCTGAATTTTACCATTCCTTGTAATGACATTTTTGGAATTAAGTTTAATTAACATAATTATTGTAAAATATAATAATTAAAAATTATTTATTATATTTTATTGCGTTTAAATAAGAGATGCGAATTAGATAAAGAAGATTGTTTTCGAATTAGCGGAATTGAGATTACGTTTTAGTCTGTATCTAGTGGGTCCTGAAGGTTGATCCAGTGAAAATATTTGTAACCTGTTTACAGTATTGTCTGTCAGATAACGATTTAGTTTTCCATTATTTTATTTTGTTCTCTTGAAATGTGGTAATAAGTTGTTTAAAACCCGTTAGATTTTAGGCAAAAGGTTTCCAATATTTGAAGTGTTAATAAAATACAGTAGTTTGCACCTATAGATTAATTACTTATGATATCAGTCACATGAAGAAATACTGTATTATGTCTGGACCGTAATATAATATATTATTTTATCGTTTTGAATATAAAATAATTCACTTGTATGTTAAAAAAAACTTTCTCTGTTTAGTTACTTTCGAAGACTTTAATGTTTCTGCGAGGGTTGAATTTACTTTGTCAATTTTAAAGTAAACTTTGTAAAGGTGGGATTCATATTAGTTTTTTTTTTCTGAATTCACAATCAATGTATTATTAGCCCATAAAACTATATATTCAACGCATAATTCTACGTACAAAAGTCTACTAGACTTCTACATACAGCCGTTTACTGAAATGCTATTTTATTACAGTACTTGGGCTTTTAATTCACTATGTGTAGATGCTAAATTTAGGTCAGTTTACGATAGATTTACAGCGTCCAATACATGCTACATGATTGTCTTAAAAGTCCATATATGGTGTATAATGGACAATGAAATCGTCGTATGATATACCTACATCTTGTGATATAGAGTACTTGAAAGTTTCCACTCAAATACTTGCAACATAAAGATTGTTGTATAAAGCCTTTCGGAAAAGACTCAGGCTGTCGTATTAAACAACAATTCTAGAGACACCACATTGAAGCTTCCGAAGCAAAAATCCCATAAAACATTTCGGCGTGTGATAAACGTTCTCTGTTCATCCCCTTCACACGCAAGAATTATGGCTTAGCCACCAACAGAGGCTCCATAAAGCATCCGTCTTTTGTTTTTGTGCCTTCGAACGAACGAGTCGTCGCCCTTGTCGTCGTCAACGGACTTTGTCTATGCAGCCGTCAGGTTTTCTTTCTTTACAAGCGATACACAAAGCTCTTTCTCGCATCCATTTTTGAAATGGAGATTTATAGACTCGTACGCAGTACCTTGGAGTGTACTTCTTTTCAGAAACAAATGTGTCTGTGTGTGTGTATTTACATAAGACCATTAAGATAACAATCTGCAAACCAGATTCAGAAACACATTTAACAAAGCAGAAAATGAACTATGTTTTAAGCAATGTACAAGACATAATATTTCATACAAAGATTTTTGACATATCCAAAAGATATTTTTAGGGAAAAAATAAAGGAAATTGTGGAAACAGATGTTTCCTTTATGTCAAAAATAGTCATATAAAAACAATGTATAACTGGTGAATACATATTCAAAGAAATTGTAGTGGGTAGGTTTTGAGTTCAGTGTTCCTTTTCATCAACAACACTCTTGAGACTATATGCATTTACAGTTTAGCATCAGATTCAAACCACATTGAATGAAACTCTCCACCACTAATGCAGATGAGATACGTGTTAATTAATTACTTGGGTAGTAGAGAACCGAATGTAAGGAAATGTATCAAGGTGAAAGTACAATAGTTTAGAAGGACTGAAAGTAAGGTGTAATGTAAAAAATAAATAAATAAATAAATAAATAAATTGAGAGAATATTCGAAAAGTTGTCGTTATTTTTGCTTTAAATCTCGATGTAAGTGAAATGTGATTTTATTACGTAGAAAGTTTAGGAGTTGAAACTGGTATGTTTAGTTACAAAAACGAGACAAATTCGTGTATTATTATGCAATCCCTTTCTTCTATAGCATGCTTCTGAATTTGCTTGGTTTATTGGAGTTTAATATTTGTTTGTATAATATGCACTTAATATAGCAGCATCGATGCTAAATAAGTTGATACTCTTGTCCTAGAAAAGGACATACTATTGTGTGTTATGAAACACAGATTGCAGTTAAATAAATTGCAATTCAAAATAAATTACGGATCATTACAATGTGCTAAACGACTTTTATATACAAATATTTTAACTAAACATTTGAACTTAGTTATTTGCGAAGATATGTAAATAAATAACGTAAGTAAGAATTTATAAATCCTGAAGAGATGTCGGTTTAATTATATTTAGATGCTATTATGTATTTTTAAAATAATAATCAAATGAGAGAAGCATCATTCACCTAATGAGGAATAACACTTAAGGAGTCTCTTTCAATATTTCTATAATTATGATTGGAAGACAGAATATCAACTGAAATTAGTAGTGGAAACAACACATAATTGTAGAGTGTACATTGTACTATATTTTTGTGGAAAGTACTGCTACAACTCAGAACTTTATTTGACAATGACAAATACATATTAGAATTCCCAAAGTACGTTAAGTGTAAAGGTATATAGTATCACAGTTCTTTGCATTAAAAAAGATGAAAAATGATTTTAAAAATGTTTAAAATCAACATCTGTGAATTGATATTCTGTGTCGTTAGTACAATTTATCTATATCGTGATTGGCGCTTTTCCTCCACATCCTTATACAACAGCGAGGTTGATATTAAAGTGGAATTTGTACCACTACTTGGTATTTTATGCGAGAAGTGCCTGTACAAGGAAAGCTTTGAACATAACGGCTGTGCCGCTCAAAGGCATAAAGCTGCAATATGGAATAGTGTTTGGAATGTGCTAATATTTACCAATTAAAAGTATAGCAAAGAAACATGTATGATTAGTGCAAACAAGATACATCTCATATTTTAAAAGTGAAATATTTTGTATGAGCAGTGATATATATTGCTAATATATCTTGGATCTATAAAAGTGTAGTAAGTCGTTTTAGGCTCATAGCGAAAACAATATTTGTTGCTAGGGATGCATTCCATTACTATTTGTTGTTTTCACGATAGATTTTACATGTATGTCTGACAAAAGCGTTTGCAATTCAAGTTACTATTGTATATAAGGAGTGCAAGTCAATATAAATTAAACTATAAAAACCGTAACTGATTAATACTATAATAGAACGAATTGCAACTATTTTTGTAGCATATTGCATACTAATTGTGAATCACCTAAAGGGTGTGAAAAATGAAGTATTTAAAGAAACAAATTATTTTCAGAGGACGATTTCCTTTGTCTAAATAAATGGCTTTGCTGCTGTACGTAATATTATGATTAAAGTATTGTGTAGTTTACTATAGTAATACTTGTATCATGCAGTTTAGTACTGTTTTAATTGTCGAGTAGAAAACTGTTATACCTCCAAATGTAAGTGAATATATTTAAGGCTGCATATGTTTTAAGTGTTGGCCGTCATATGCGCTAACAAGTAGTCGTGCAGTTAGGTATTCAGAAAGAGCCAAGCCCCATCCCTTGTCTTCCCTCATCTCATGAAGACCTGGTTGGACGAGAGCCAAAATGTTGAAGAGACCTGGTTTTACGTCTCGTCAGCCGCTGTCAACTGCTCCAACGAACGGGAGGAGTTGACATCACAATTTGTTGTTTACCAAGTAGACAGGGCAGACAACAACAGCGGTGCATGCAGCTGGCACATACATACGCATCTTCCCACCTCACACCAGATTTATATGGATACACGCTAATATCCTCTTCTCACCACAATTTACGCGTTGTCCAATTAGTCAAAACATTTTAAATGAAGGTGAAGTTGGTTAAAACAATGCATAAGTTAATATGTGTGGAAGTTAAAGTAGATGGCACCATAAACAAATGCTGGAATACCTTTGTTATCGTAGTTACTGTTGCCCTGAAAGATACCGTAAAAATACCCTTCCATGATAATCGAGATAAATAATGCATGCAAAATAGGGGATCACTATTAATTAAATTTTGTGTATGCATAGTCAAATTGAAAAATGACAGAAATAATGACCTGGTACATTTTATACAATGAAAACTTACAGGAGGAAAAGCTATGACTCATTATATGTATATGGACTAAAAATAAAGCTGTAATACTTTACAAGTTGATTTTCAGTACAGCTACCTCCAACTAAACTATACCAAATCAAATAGAAATACATTTTTATTTGTGTAATGAAGAAGTACGGATGCAAGATCATATTATATTTAATTGTGAAATATTTTAGAAAGATAGATAGAAACTATAATCAAAATCCACAAGCAATTAGAATATTGACCCTTTTCAACACAGCAAAATTCTAGTAACAAATAATTGGAAATTAGTGTAGCTTTCTTATTCCAAATCGATTTCTATGTAGGATTTTTAGCTAATTTTTCTACAGTCATGTCCACGGAAAACTATAAATAAAACTCATTTAATTCTACTCTACGTGTCTGTCTACTTTCGAAATACACTCTTAGACTCACACTTCTCGAACAGAGTAACTTATTTTATCCTTTACCGTATTTTTTTTAATCATTCTTCTGAAATTAATCTCATAAACATTCTTTATATTTCATAATCAAGTGTCAACTGTCTAAATAAATCTTCACGTATACTTTTTATCCATTTTGTTTACACAGACTATCCTCATACCTCGTGTTACAAATCAGTATGTCCCTTATACATAACACCTTCTGCCCTAACTCAACCTTCTCAGACTCCCAATATTTTCTAGTTAGTAAAAGATAAAAAGGAATATATATACAATTGAATGGAATTCAACTTTTATAATAATAATAATAATAATAATAATAATAATAATAATAATAATAATAATAATAATAATAATAATAATAATAATAATAATAATAATAATAATAATAATAATAATAATAATAATAATAATAATAAGTATTAGTCCACCAGCGAACGAGTGCGGGCGGCCGATTTTGGAACTAAAATACAAACAACAGTGTTTCTAACCGGATCACTTGTAATTAATCTATCACAGTTGTTTTTGCCCTGTTCATAATAAACCACTTCACGCATATGTTCAAGTTAAGACAAACACAATTTCAAAAGTTATGGAAGTTATTTTCAGGACATTTTAAGGAACTGAAAAAAAAAGTACATACACCCTCCATATTAATATGACAATAACTTGCGAATAAACTAACCTCAGTGTTGTACAAAGGAACACTGAGAACTTCGTAGCATTAGAGTGTAAGGAATTCCTAATTCATCTGTTAACGAAACCTCGAAGTTCATCTTTGTGAATCAAAGTTATACTTTGGCAACTGCGCTTTCATTGTTTAAAGCAAGTTCTATTGTGTAGTTTTGAGATAAGGCGTCTTCGAAATTGCTACCAATTTGGACCATGTGATCGATCGATTGACAGTATCTTCAGTAACAAATTTGCATTGAGATCATTTTCGGATGTGCTGCAAAAGACTGGTGAGAGAGAAACTGATAATCTAACCGCCTCCGAAGGAGATTTGGATCCGCCCACCCCAAGGTAGATAAAGATAACTTTCTGATATCTAACCTGTCATTATTTAGGATGGTTTGGTAATTTAAAAATCCAGTATTTCTACCGTATTTTGAAAAAAAAAATATATTTAAAAGAAATAAACCCAAAGTTACATTGAGGCGGTAGGGGAGCGATTAAAATTTAAAGTGAGGAGCGTGACAATTGAGTTCTTATAGCTCGTGAAATTCAGAAAAAATGAATTTCATATTAAAAAAGAAATACAAAATACATTTTCAGGGTAACTCTTACATTCATTATGTTATTATAAAGTTAATGGTACTTTTGAAATTGATTAGAGTGAATATATATGTATTTAAGTAACAAAACCATTTGCGTAAGTTTTTCAAAATATCATGTTAGAAGAACGAAGTTTGTCTTCCACTGCTATCTCATTGCTCAAAGATACCGGCGATGAAACAATTGGCCGGAAATCTACGTAGCACATTATAGTACTTACACTTGAAATAAAAATACAGCTGTTTAAAGACGATTGATTACCTTTGTCTTTGAATTTCATATGTGCACACAGGATTTGTTAAACAAGACCGTACATCTGATATGTTTGAACTATATGCAACTTATGCTCACGGGCTAAACTCAGTCTTCTGAAGTCAATCGACAAATGATTACGTATTACAGACACAAAGACAACACTAGGCTCCCAAGTTTCAAAATTATAGTGTATGAAAACAGATAATAGAATTAATTCTTTGTCACAAGAGACCTAGGGTCTGAAAGAAATTCAGAGGGAGTTCAAAGGGAATTTCTATACTCATAAATAAAAGTTGTGAATTTATTGTGTATTGAACCAATGATATTTATACTTACATTACCCATACGCTGATGTTTTATCGATACTTTTATTACACATTTACCAAAAGGCTGGATTACGATTATAATCCTAAAAGAAAGATACATTGTAATTAGGTTTTACAAGGCAATCCCGAAAGACAAGCTATCCAATCCCGTAGCCCTTTAAAAAATTATGGAAAATTTCTTCTTCATTTCCTTTTCCCCCAAAGGGTTCACATGAAACAATGAAATGAAATTTCTTTAGTTTAACGTCCCATGATTATGCTCTTTATGCTAGAGGATACAGATGATTAATAAAAGTGAAACATTGTAAAATTAATTGTTGGGCTCTCACAGAACCACGTACAACAATGACACATGCGCTAGCCAATAGACCAACGGAGAGAACTTCCACAGTTCTCGAGTGGAAACGTATCGGAATTCTTTCCTGGCTACAACTGAAGAAAATAATTTAGTTGTCAATCAATAGACCTACATTAAAACAAATACAAGCATCGCGAGCCTTAACTTGATTTAAACTTACAGTTACAAGATATTGCGCAAATATCTAAGCCAGGGGCGGATCCAGGGGAGGGCGATCGGGGCGATCGCGCCCCACCAGAAGAGGAAAGTTTCTTATTTTACATGTATAAATAAAACCCATCCCAAAGTTTGGAGCCCTTAAAAGTAGTAGTATGGCAACCCACCGCCCCCCCCAGAAGTCGGTCCTGGATCCGCCCCTGATCTAAGCTACCAACCCATAATTAATATTTTAGTCATTACATCTTATTACTGAGTTTTACAGGTTTCTACTGTTTTATAATGAAATCAAATAAAAAGTAATCATTTTATATATATATATATATATATAATCTGCTTAATACACGGTAGAAACTCACTTGTATGCTATTTTGTTCTTAAATTATTAATTTCCATGCATATGTCATTATCCACAATACATCTGCATTACTGCAGGAATAACCATTACTGCACTCAGTAACAACTATATAATTTATGGAGTTCTTTATTAAGCGAAACCGATTAGGCTACTTATAACATGTAAACTGCAACTTTTGAAAATCGTTGGATACACTGCAGAGTGACGCTCTCCGTTCCCCTGTCCCACCGCGCTTACCTACAAACTCATGTAAACACTACACTAGCGCCCTCCACGAAAAACCGCACTAATATCCTGGTCAGGTAATACCTGCAACATGAGATATTCAAACTGTCATATTTACAGTTGCTCACCTTCTACATCTTTATTCCTATGTTTCTCCACCTAGGTTAGAATGCATCTTTATTTTGAGTCGTATTTTTTTTATCTTCTTTCATTTTCAGTCAATCAACAATATTCAACACGTTGCACAAAGGTTCGTTTTCTAAAATTCACTGTTCTTTCCACAAAAGCAATGTATGACCTGTAAAATTGATAATTTTTTTTTTTTTTACATCCTCAACACAGTTTCAGGTGCAAAACGATTGTTTTAGTTGGGAAATGATAAAAGTGATAGACTGATTGTACGGAACAACAATTAATACGTAAATTTAAGTGGACAATATATTAATGTAAGTTTCTATAAGTAATTGTTTAGGTAAGTGATATAACAGCTATATTTCTGATTTAGATAACTTTGTCTATAGGATACAACTGATAGTACTAATGTTAATATCAATGGACCAGAGGCAAATTATTGAGAGATATATGTGAACGATATATCCCAAAGGAAATCTAATTTGAAGGCTAATTATAGTTAAATCACTTCATACTGGTACAAGATGGTCACCAACGAATTTAAACAACTTAATACATGGCCAGAAGACTGTGATGGCAATAAATCACCACACTCTCACTATATGCAATATTTTACGTCTTCTTTCTAGCTTTTGTACTCGCTTCTTGCCAAACAGAAGACTTCTCCTTTGTGAAGGTTTCAAGTCGACGTCAACGCTTTCTAGATACTCTTGTAGTGACTCTTGAATAGGAACAACATTCTTCGCTTCTTTATGCTTGTTGCATAGTGGAATCCATCAGGTATGCTCTAACCAATGTTGAAGAATCTGCTTACATGCATGTGCTATGTAATACCACATACTACACCTTCTTCATAATGTTGCTTGTAGCTGTTGGAGGACGGGATATGCGACAAGACATCAACGCTCTCTGTTGATTGTGTCAGTATCCTGAAGAGACTCGAAGGATGGGTTATCTACTGTGGAGTCTTGTCTAATATCCTTTTAACGATGACCAAGGTATAGGCTCCACGAAATTCGAAGTTGGTAAAGTGTTTACAACGACGACCTAAAAACTGCTATGACTGTCTTGACTTCAATGACCAAACGATCAAAATTGTTGTCTGACTTCTACAACCAAGTAGCATGATGACAACGTGCCTTGAACGACCAAGACTCTGGACTAACATACAGATCGGTGATCTTGCATCGATCCCTAGATGTTGGTTTTTGCAGAGATTCTATCGTATGAGTATCGTATCGTTTTCACTCTTTACATCAGTTGTTATTTCCAAAACATACGTTCACTTCCAATTGCTATTTGCATGAAGTTTTGTTCTTGCGGATGGTACTAGACGTTATTTCACATTAGAAAGGAGGAAAATATTTTCTGTTTCTTACCTTCCTAATTCCAGATATTGCTACATGTTGTTTTCTCCAGTTAACAGAGTAAACTACCCTTATTTTTGGACAGGGGAAAAATATTTGAAGAAATGGGAAATTTTAGCAGAACTCATTAGTTTAGAAATTTAATCGCTATACATTGAACGGCATAGTCTCTGGCTCACTGTATTACGGACGGAAGATGATTGATCAAACGTGGCACTCCTTTAAACTACGTTAATCGCATTTATAGATCATGAAACTGGTAAATTAATTGAAATCTCGACATCACGATTGCAAATCTTGGCTCATTCGTATCGTTTATCGAAACTAAAATTCTTAATAGATTCATTAACAAATAGAATCGAATTATATTTGTATTTCCTTTTATCGGAATAAATGATACATACATTTAACTTACTTTACTTTGTTGTCTGATACTATGCAACACTCATTCACCAAGCAGTATTGTGGGCTGCATATGCATTCAGGGGCTACATTGCATATAAATTACTAATGTCTAACGTAGGTTTACTGCGTGCTATTTTAATATTGATGCAGTCAAGTTCTTTTTAAAATTTAGGTATAGTGAGAAGGAAATTGTTGTGTTGAACCAACTTGCAGAGAAATCAATATATATTTTTGGATTTTTTATTTTTCCTATCACAAGTGCAATATTGTGTATGGCATAAGAACTAAGTTAAACAAAATGAATTGGGCATTTTTTTCTTCTCAAAATTGGTTTACATTATTTCCAGTACTTTTTTTAAAAAAAAAAAAATCAATTCTAGATAAAAAGGATACTTTAACATCTATTGAACATTTCGAATATAGTAACTTCAAAGTTACTAAATGATGAATTGGTTTGAATCTACGGTGTATCCCGCTTTGATAACTATATTAAAACCTTTAGCTTTTAAATTATAATCAGAATCATTTGATGTGGTCCGGAGATCGAATCTCTAATTCACAGGAATTAAGCGAGATAGAAAGTTGGCTTTTCCAAGCCCTACGGTTACTTTATATTATGTGTTGACTGCTAACGTAACACATAAGTTTGTAAAATTTTACCATTAGATTTGTGAGATTTTCCGTTTCAAATTAGCAGGATACATAAACTTTCAATCACGACCCAAGATTTTTTTTGTAAAGATAATAATTATGACTTTAGCAAAGAATATCATAGACAATATCCAGTGGTAATTTCACGATCATTCCGTTAATAGTTTTAAAATAAAAGGGCATGATGGGTCCTAATACTTACAATAAGGATAGTTTATGATTTCGAACAAGAATATGTTAACAATGATGCGAGTAGTGTTTGTGATCAAATTCTAGGTATACAACATGGCCATGAATAAATATTTAAAATACAGTGCGTTCAATTTAAAAGTGGTACGTAAGGTATGTTAGAGCGTTGTTTTTGTTGTTGCGTCCATTGTTACAGGAAAAGTTTATTCGATCGGAATTGACGGAAGGGGAGTTTTGTTGTATATTTATATTCCATACCGCTTTGCAATTGATCCAAGTTAGTTCCATTAAGATAATATCCAAACAATTGATATGTTTTATTTCACTATGTTAAACAGTGTTAATTTAGTGTTCATTTTGACCTATTGGAAACTTTATTCTTTCCTCGCATATTCCAGTATAAATGCACCAATCTCCGTGTGTATAATTTTTAAAATTATTTTTAATATATTCTTTAAAATAACTATTTGCAAAACTTAAAACTAAACCAAAATATGAAGTTTTTACTACTCAAAAATAGAAAAGTACCATACTAATATATCTTTTTCTGTATAAAAATGAAACCTCGAGTAACCCTCGTTCTCCAACTCTCTCATTTACTTTTAACTTTACTTTTATTGTATATTTTTCCTCTTAATGCTTGAACCCACTGTTACTTCGACTGATACCCAGGTAAACACAATCACAACTGGAAAATTTTGAAACTGCGGAGCACCCTGTTTTCAAATTAAGGTTAAAGTACATTCTTAATACGTACATAAGTTTTGTGTGCCAAAGATACTGAAAATTCAATTAGGTTTTGGGGAACGTGCTTATACACGCAACATGACAAGTTCCTACTGCAAATAGTACTAAAGTGTTTATCAAAAAGATGAAAGTGTTACGCTTTTTCGTTATGGTAGACACTTGATGCTTCAAGTTGCAATATTAGTGCAAGTCTGTTACACAATTATAATTTAAAAAATGTGAACAGAATTGACAAGAAATCATTTCATTTATATATAACCCATTCCCAACCTTGTATATATTTTTAACCGATTGGAAACTCCTAAGCTGAAAGATATGGCTGTAATTAGTTTGGATATCCCAACGATTCTGTATTCTTTTACATGCGGTTTGTCTGAATGACGCAAGAAAGTTATACATTTGTACTGTTATACATCCGTTTGTGTGAAACAGAAAACTCCCCTTAGTGTGACTAGGCAAGCAAGTTAGAATGTTAAATGAACAAACAACATTCGTTATTCACTGTCGGCAAATGTCACATTAGAACGATGTTCTTGAAGAGAAGAAGCCTCCTCACAGCAAACAGTTTTTCAAATAACCTGAATCACTCATGCTTTCCTTTCTGTTGTTGTCTTTTCTTATGCGTTTTTGTGTACTATGTTACGAAATATAATTTGTTGTAGTCGACGGCCAGGAAACGAAATATGTAGAAAACAGTAAAAGAAAAAAATAGTTAAGTTCTTTTCTTTCCACTAGTATATGTTTATCTTGTTCAGATGAAATGGCAACTGTAGGTGATTTTATGAAATACGTAGAAGTAAGACATGACTCGCATTGTTATTCCATTTCTGTAAGAGTTCTCTTTCGTATTTTTTGCCATTTTTTTCTGTTTTCTTGTACAAATGTACGACAGTACTTTGGATAAAAGATTCTATCTTTTCCTTACCTCCTTTCTATTATGCACCTGCTCCTTGAGACGCAAACTACTTTGTCTTTGTCCTGTATCTTGTATTTTTCGAGAGCGAGAAATGATGTAACGCCTGTTTCTGACATGACATTACTAACTTTAGAGAAAATGTAATTTATTTACATAAAGAATACTTCGTAGGGGTGGAATGAGTTTTATTCTGCATCAAAACAGACCACATTATTGCATTATTTTTTGTGTATAGTTTAGATAAATAATCAAATGTAAAAATAAATTTATTTCAACTAAATGTCTTTACTTGAATACTTACGAAAACAGTTTGCAAATGGAGCATATCATGGATTTCTTTGTCAATGTTAAGTTACTACTATACGAGATAAAATCGATGATAGAATCATCTAATCGCGAAACCCTGGGATAACTACATGGATTGAAGTAATATCAGCCCTAACTTACTAAATTAACTAACTAACCCTATGACCTTTGGAACCCGGAGGTTCAATGTTACATTCACAAAAGCTCTACATTGACTTCTGTCTTTAGCCAACTGGATCCAGTTTCTGCTTTGTATTCCTATTTCTACAAGATCCATCTTAATATTATCCTCCCATCTGCGCTTAGGTCTTCCTAATGCTCGTTTTCCAATTGGACTTCCAGTTAAAGCTTCGAAAGCGTTGCTAACTGTTTTCCTTTCTGGCTACATGACCTGCCCACCTGAGCCTCCTAGATTTGATGAGCGTAACAATGTTTGATAAACGGTATAAATTGTACAATTTCTCGCTATGAAGTTCCAGCTACTCCCCACTCCTATTCCTCTTGGATCCAAATATTTGTCTCAGGATCTTGTTTTCAAATACTTTTAGCTTACGTTCTTTCCTCATAGCAAGCGACAATGTTTTGCAACCATACAGGGCAACAGGCATGAGTATTGTTTTATATATTTTAAGGCTATACCTTAATGCAGATACAGAGCACACAGCCAGCGAAGAATTCTGACTAGAGATCATGAAAAGTCTGTTCATTATAACCATTATTTCTGGTATTCTATTTCGGAGTTCGATACCTCAATATTTTTCTTATTGTCTCATGATTCAAGATCGAACGAAGCATTGAATTGATTCTAGGACTAGGCCCACCGATTCAGTTACATGGGATATACCCAAAATGTTAGTTTCATTTTCCTTTTCAGGTTTGAAGAGGATACATGAATATAGAAATGGATATTCATATTTAGTAATCGCTACATATTGTACATAATCTGGACAATAGGCTATTGCATATCTACTTCAGAGACGTACGCAGGGAGTGGATTCTGGGCCTCCGAACCCCTGGATAATTATATTGTCCGACGTTACTATATGTTAATTCCTATTTTTCTATAAGTTTCATCTAATTTTAGGGGTATTTTAGTATAATTTATCTTCAATTGAATTTAGAACCTCGCCCGAAATAAATTCTTGCGTGCGTGTTTGTCTACTGTATGTCAGTGTCTATAAGTGCTTAGAATTTCTTTTGTGAAAGTTTGAACTGAAAACAAACAGAAGCGAGAGTACTGATTGAGTATATCCCAGAAAAGATTGAAGGCAGTCTTTTGAAAGATGTTGAGATGAGTTCCGAGTTTGCCAAAGAAATCCTTGCCTCATATTGGAAGAAGAGCAAGTGTAGTGTCATTATGTGAGTCAGATGATAGAGACGCGACTTTTGTTGTTTCGTTATTGCTAAATGAGTATGTGCTTTGGTGTATGTATTTCAAGTTTTTATTTTATTTTGGAAGTATATGTGATTTTTATTTGAGTGTAGGCTAATATGATTGCAGTCCATGTTAGGCGAGAATTCGTCTTAGATGTTGCTTAGGATTATGCTGCAACTTAGAATGATGAGAGATGATGAAAAGTGAAGATGATCTGGTGCCCATCAATATGGAATGATGATTTCTTGAATTAATTAAGTCCTGTTATAAATGTGCCTGTGAGCTAGTAGTGTTCCAATTTCCTGGAGTACAAAGATTTATGAATGACTGTGTGGTCTCCAGAATTTCTTGGCATATAGTTGCATTATATCGGAAAGGTAAGATACTCCTATATACGTGCGAAAGCATGAATCTCGAGTACATATGGCCAGATCTTATCCTGGCAATATAGTCCTGAACAATTTGAAGCTTCTTGATTTCGAATGTGGGCAAATGGTGCCTTGGTGTCGCTATCTGAAAATCAATCTTGAGATTAAGTGAACTAACCCATGAAATGCTTTAATCCTTTATCTACTCGGAAACCTAAATGGCTTTATAAAAATTAGTTAATGAAGTATAATAGATTTGGTATAGTTTCGAGAGTGTCATTGGATATTCTATTGCGTCACAGCAAATTTATTATGTCGGATGTCAAATGTCATTTTGCTATAGTTATAAACTTTTTAAAGAATAATCTTAAGGGACTTCACACAGGTAACTCATTATTTTTTTCAAAACAACAGAGGCAATATAATGTACTATGCCAGTTGTCCGAAACTTTGCAGAACAATCCCTATGATGTTATGGAACCAGAATCGTGGTAAAGAATGTATAATTCCCGAAAGCACGTTACTTTGCCGTAATTAATCCAACATCCATTGAGGTGTTTAATAGTTTAGTTCCAAAGATTATCATCATATTCCAAAGAAATTTGCATGGATCCACCGTTACGGTATATTCTTTAAAATAACGAAAGAATAATCAAAGTCAGTGCAACTACAATACATTTAAGGTATACATAAACATATCCACAATATATAGAGTAGAGCTAAAAGATGGTACACAAGACTTTGGATTTTCCTATCATCTTTTTACTATAGAAGTGTGCGCTTGTATACAATAACATCAAATATTACAGATAAAATGTAAGATCCTCTAAATAATTTGGTGATTTGCTGGTGAATCAGTAGAAGCCAAATTATCATGCGTATTAAGGTAGTAGGAACCAAGGCACTTGCGGCCAAGGTGTAGGTAGGCGCCTTTCAATGACTGGAAGTTTCAGAGAGGAGGTTAAGGAGCCTCTCGATGACCAGTCGTTTTAGAAGGTATAGGATAGGTTCCTCGCAATGATTAGGCATCTTAGAGGGTAATGAATGATCAATCGGTGGAGATTGATGCCTTCTTCGGTGTTCCCTCTCCTTTTATCCAGAAATGTTGCTAACTGCTTGAATCTACGTCACTTTCCGATCGTTAACGATAATTGACGACGTCTTCTTCGTGGTTGTTGTCTGAAGTGTGTTTACAGCCAGCACGTGGAACATTGGAATATAAATGGGTTGAATTGAGTACCTTCCTCCTTCTCTTTTTTTCTAAGTTGATTTAAAATTACAGTAAAAATTTCGGTCTGGAGAAAGGATTATACAGTACAAGTACATACATGGGGACAAAAGTACGATGAGTGCAAGATGAGTAAGGCTAGTTTTAGATGGAAGCATTTAATGTTATCGTAGCATTTCTTGTAGTAAAAATCGTATCATCGATATCCTACCGTGTAAAGTAGCAAATACTATAGCATTTCCCATGACATGGCATACCCTATGGCATTTCTTGTCGATAGAACCTGCTCTATTTCGTGGCATTTTCCAGAACATTTTTGGTCCGATTACAGCGCCGTATTGTGATAAAAGGAAGCGAAGGATTTTGTACCAAATATCCATGCTCTTTGTTTTGTGTGGGAGATTGAATTGTAGTAAAGAAAAATGAGTTGGAGTAGGGGTGCTCTTTGCCCACATACTTCACGCTTTAGTTTCTGAGCCATAATTGCACTTTTATCCAGTGATTTGTTTGTTACGTCATGACAAGATGTTTATCAAAATGCTACCTTGTAAAAGCACCATATACTTTCGATGCATAGAATATTATACGAATTTTTTGGCAGCACATCTGCTACGAGCAATGCTACGATGAATGCTTCCGACTAAAACTAACTTAACAAACTGGCCGGCCAAGCATTCAAGCACACATCTTTTCTACTTTGGACCATTGAAGAGCACATGAATGGTAGACGCTTCACAACCAATAGGAAATTAATCTAACTGTCATAGTGTAGCTTCAAGGCCTTGAGGCACATTTCTTTGTATTTCTTATTGTAGTGTTGAGACAAATGCTTGAACAAACGTTGAGACTATATTGCTCAGTAATGTGGAATCTGCATCATCTATTGCTTTCTTTCTTGAATCACCCTAGTACTTGCTCATCAGCATTATTTAATGCTAAATAAGCTCTCCCGTTCTTCCCACGTGTAGAGTAGGCTTTCGAAAAGTATTTGAATCTTCTTTCTCCTCTTCTTATGATACACATTTCAATCGAAGTGTATTATTAAAAACTGGTAAGATTTTTATATTTTTGGCATACATTTTGAACTCTTTATCCCCCCTGAAAATATCGCCTTTAGTCAAAATGGCATAAAAAATCCTAACTTGACGTGGGTACTATGTTCCAAAATTTATTTCAAACTGGTCAGTAGTTTGTCATGATGCGATCACAAACGACAGACAACGCTGATTTCAATATGAAGAAAGAAATTAAAGAAAACGTCCTCATTTAGAGCATTAAAATACAATTTTCTAATAGGGGTATTTTTGTGTTTTAATGAAGAGTTTATAATTATACCGAGTTTCATCCTTCTAACTTTACGGGCTCGTTAGTTACTCGATTGTTTGAATAATATATCTGAAAATATATCTGAAAATTCATTTCAAACAGTTCAGCCGCTTTTTCGTGATTCGATCTTAAACAAGGTCACTTTCTCCTTTATACATTAGATGATGAACTTCCTGGTATTACAGTATAGGAATGGCTAAAAAAATCCCTGGTATTTCAGCATAGGAATGACTGAGAAACTCTCTGGTATTTCAGCATAGGAATGATTGAGAAACTCCTTGGTATTTCAGCATAGGAATGACTGAGAAACTCCCTGGTATTTCAGCATAGGAATGACTGAGAAACTCCCTGGTATTTCAGAATAGGAATGACTGAGAAACTCTCTGGTATTTCAGCATAGGAATGACTGAGAAACTCCCTGGTACTACAGCATAGTAATGGCTATGGTTAGCAAGACGATCTTTTTAGTTGAATAATGTATGATGAGTAAATCGGTTTCTATCAATTTTCTTTGGTTTTCCACCGCTACCGCTTAATTCTAGTAATTTTAAATTACAACACAATGTTTGGCCAATACGTATACTCCCAGTATCAAACCTCGGACCGCACAAATATTACGCAATATGTTAACACTAATAACCTTTAAAAATAAAACAAACATGAAACTTATTATATGCCTTTTTAACCACAGAATTTCGTTTGATATATAATATATATCAGGTGTTCTAAAAATGGCGCCCACGGACCACAGAGCACTATTCTACAGGTCAAAATAGAGCGAAAATGTTATATGGTGGTATGCCCTCCTGGAGCCTCCTTCAGCCACTATGGGGAATCAAAATTTCACAATGTGGCAATCTCGCAGATTAAATTGGAGCCATCAGCATTACTCTACGAATACAACAAGCAGTTGAATCGATTGCTACACTAATAAGAGATGCTAGTGTCAATCAATATCGACTTTAGGTGCCATCTGGAAAGAATCGATATAACTACTGATAACTTTGTTTAAGACGTCGCGCATAGTGCAATTTGTCTTTACAGACGAGGACTCGAAAGATTTACAAATATATATCTTTGTGTTTCAGTCCCTCTGAACTCTCTATCAAAATGGCTCGGAATTGTGCGAAATAGAGTAAACATACGACTTTATGTGTATCTATTGTATGTCGCGCTCAGTGAAGAGAAACAAAAGTTAAGTCCGAAGAACTTGCGAACTGTTTACAACTATGAACTGTTGCATTTTCGGTTTAAAATAATGTTTCACTTTTAGCCGTTCACATACATTTTCACTGCGCTTTCCACAATGTAAGAACAACAGAAAGTTGTGTTCGTGTGGGGGTGGAAAGTGAGAACTGATTTTGTGAACTGATCTTAAACAAATGGAGGGACTGTATAGAGAGTGTGTGTGAGGGAAAGTGTATGTGAGAGAGAGAAACAGTGAGGATGAGGCAGGCATCCGTCTCCATGGCTACCTGGTCTTTGAACCTTTGCTGTCCGAGTGAGCGCGATGGTGAATTGTGATGGTCAGAACGCATCAGTGAAATTGAAACCGCGGGCGATGCTTTTAAATCAACAGATTCTGTCCAATCAGTGCTAATTCACGTGTCGTGATGAATTCCATTACCGCATTCACACACTCGTATTCATTTTTCTTTTCCTTCTTGACTGTTTCTGCTACAGAAATATTCTTTACTTTCTTGTTGGTTATTATTTGAATTAGACAGCTCGTATCTATGATGGAGACGAGTCCTTCTTATCACTTTCTCTCACAAACATTGCAGTACTGTCTCTAATATATTTCCTTTTATCTCTCATAAATTCTGAAAACTACTTTTGAACTTAGTGTTTGAGATGTTAAATCAAAAGTAGGACATTTCAATTCAATAAATATATATCTTTTGCAGCTCCATATACATTTATCAGTGACAAGAACGATTACCTTGTTTTTGTTTCCAAGTTTCTTGTTTAAAAAGGGAACAATTTTGGACGTCGTTATTTCCTAGAAAACAATGTATCTGGATAGATAAAATACTAAATTTCATTACGGTTATTGATTGATTGATTGGAATACCGAATACCGAGAATAAACTAGATATAATTTACTGTTTAAAATAGTATCCGTACCATATTCAGACTGCAGATTTAGCTGTTTCAATTACATTTATTGCAGTTCCTGCAATTATGTACTTTATCTTGTTTTTGATACTTAAGAACTGTACATATTGGATTTTTTTGGTAAATTTATTTTAAACATGATTTAAATTACAGCATTTCTATGAATGTTTTCTCTACTTCGAAATATTACCTTTGAGATAATGCCACCAAATTATTATGGATGATCTCACTAAATCTGAGTTTTCTTAGTTACTTGCAAAACGAATTTATTATTTTAAAATTAATTTATTTGTCGCAAATCATAGAACATTAGAAATTTATGATGTCATAAGTTTGGGAATACAATTTACACAACAAGATTAAGATTTCATATATTTTTCTTTGCAGGTACTGTTTCCATGTGTCATATTTTACTCTGAATGTTTGGTATTGTAAGTACTGAACTTTTGATTCTATTTTAAGTGTAATAAGATTTAATCAGGAATCAATTAATGTTAAAAAAAATATTGCTGACAAGCAATAGTGATGTCTTTTTCAGGTTGTTCCGCCCAAAGATAGATTTTAATCCATTTATCTAACTACTAAGTACGGTATTCTACAGGTATTAATTTATTTACACTCCAGACGCAGATACCTGTTCTGACCGAAGTTGAAGACTGTCCGTTCAAAGACAAGTCCTTATCTGTTTACCTATGTTGCTGATTGGTGTCCAAAGATAGTTTCTAGCCCACGTACCTATATTGTTCACTCTTCTGCCTGAAGGCTGAATGTTACGAAATTAGACCATTCAATGACGAATGGTAAGAATACAATAATATCGGAATTTTTGAAAGTGTTTAATAATCTCTAAGATAGAAAGAACCAGTAATGGTTACTTGTAAATAATATGTGACACTATTTGTAATATTCTGGTGTGTCGTGAATGAAATGATATGAAATCTTCCACATTTACATCCCAAGTTATACAGTTTAAGCTAAAGGAGACGGGTGTTTAATAAAAGTGCATGGTTGTGAAATAATTGGGTGGAATGCTGATGTGGGGGGAAGCAAGAGAACCCCGAGAAAACCTGCGCATAAACTATTGTCCACTACAAACTCAGATTACCTGTGATCAAACCAGAGATCTCTTGTACCAAGGGTAAAAACTCTACCACTGTATCTACTTGGTATGCCGTGAAGCATGAACTCTAATCATGTGTGCTATTCAGGAAAGTTAGGTCAACCATAACTGAAAAGTGTTCGAACTAGATTTGGGCCCCTATAAATCACATTTCTGGATTGGTTACAGTCTTCGTTGATACTGAGGACGAAACAGTTAACTTTCCTTAAAGGGAGAGTTTACCTCGATTATCGTGCATCGAAAACTGCTACTACCTGACTAACGCTCAATGCAACTATGTATTCGTAGTAATTGGAACGTATAACCCCGAAAAATTGGAAACCGTGCACCCAGTGCTTGTGAATCACAGAGATGTTATTTTACTTCTAGACATCACAAAGCTGCGCGTTGCTATGGTCCCCCTGACACCAATATCTAATTTGGTTGAGAAACTAATAAAATGCATTTCTGTGTTGTCGGGATATTGTCCTGTCGAATTACCATTCGTTCCATTTGTTAGGTATGGAAGACGGTTCCAGACTCTCATCCAGATGATACACTCAGTAAACGATTTGTTTAGTTTATATTCCCCTGAGTTCTGTCACAGTAGCATCCAGACTATGAGAAAGATGAAGACAGATTATTGTTGCTGATTGGGACTACTTATTTTACCGTGAACAAATCATTTCCTATTTCATTTATTAGAGAAATTTCCTTTGATTGATATACTTTCCTAGTTTATATTGCTATGTGCTTCCTTTGAATGATACATTTCCCTGTGAACTTCTTTGATTGACACATTTTCCCTTGTTTATATTACTATGTGTTTCCATTAGTTAATTCATTTTCCCTAAGTTATACTATTGTTTGCTTCCTTTGATTGATATATTTTCCTTAGTTAGTACTATTTCTTCTTCCTTTGATTGATTCATTTTCCCTAGATTATACTATTGCTTGCTTCCTTTGACGTATTTTCCCTAGTTTATATTATTATATGCTTCCTGTAATTGATTCATATTCTTTAGTTCACATTATTGTGTGCTTTCTTTGATTGATATTTTTTCTAGTTTATGTTGGTATGTACTTTCTTTGATTAATACATTTGCCTAGTTTATACTACTCTGTTCTTCCTCTGATCCGTACATTTCTTTAGTTTATACTATTGTGTGCTTGTTTTGGTTGATACAGCTCCCCTAGATTATACTCTTGTCCGCTTGTTGGTTAATATTTTCCCTAGTTTATTTTAATATGTGCTTCCCTTAGTTGATCCATTTTCCCTACTTTATACTATTGTTTGCTTTCAGTGATTGATATACAGTATTTTTCCCTGGTCAATACTATTTGTTCCTCCTTTGATTGAATCATTTTCCCTAGGTTATGTTATTGTGTGCTTCCTTTGATTGATCTATTTTCCTTAGTTTATATTATCATATGCTTTCTACAATTGACCCATTTTATCTAGTTTACACTATTGTGTGCTCCTTTTGATTGATTCGTTTTCTCTAGTTTATATTGACGTATACTTTCTTTGATTAATACATTTGCCTAGTTTATACTACTCTGTACTATTGTGTACTTGTTGACTAACATTTACCCTAGTTTATATACCTCGTGCCTACTTTGATAGATATACAGGGTGTGATTGAAAAGTACCGGAACTTTTCCCGCCGCGCGGCTCCCTGGCGTTCGAAAAATGTGAGGGGTGGGGGAAAATGTGCGTGGGGCCTTCCTCTTTCAAGCGGAACTTGGCCCAGTGCGCTGCGAGTAGCAGTTGAGAAAGCATCGCTGTCCGCGCGAACGTCGTTTTGGTCGTCGGTCACGTTTTTTGAGCGCCGAAAATGGAGTCAAAGATTGACCAACGCTACGCCATCAAGTTTTGTGTCAAACTAAAAAAGACGTTCACCGAGACCCAGGACCTGCTCAAGGAAGCCTTTGGGGAAGATGTGATGTAGCACCATGTTTCATCACCACTGATCACACTGTCTAATAACTCTTCGTCGGCTTCCACACAATCCAGCACTTCACGACTCATTTTCACTCGCAGTTCTTTTTGCTCCTTGGGGACCAGTTTGGCGCACACCTTCCGCATGTTCAATTCTTCAGTCACAATTTTTTGCACTGCATAGTATGTCAAATTAAGTTCTTCGCTGATCTCCCGGAGGGTTGTCCGACGATCCAGGTTCAGGTATTCGCGAACTCGGTCGACGGCCTCCCAGAGCGTGGTTCGTCATCGGCGTCCTCTCGGCCTTCCCTGAAGGCCTTGTGCCACTCAAATATCCGAGTACGAGACATCACATCTTCCCCATTTTCGGGGCTCAAAAAACGTGACCGACGACCAAAACGACGTTCGCGCGGACAGCGATGCTTTCTCAACCGCTACTCGCAGCGCACTGGGCCAAGTTCCGCTTGAAAGAGGAAGGTCCCGCGCACATTTTCCCCCACCCTTCACATTTTTCGAACGCCAGGGAGCCGTGCGGCGGGAAAAGTTCCGGTACTTTTCAATCACACCCTGTATATTTCGCTTAGTACATTGTTGTGAGTTTTATCCAGATCAGTGTGTTCACCGATATCAAAACCACAGGAGTTCTTTGTATAGTTAACTGTATTTTGTTTGGTACGCTTCCTGTTGTGAAAGTTAGGTTCGTATTGTGTGTTTGATTTGTGTATTATTACTGACCGTCATGATGGCAAATTTGACGTGGTCTTAAAGTAGATTGAAAAGTCTTGTTTTTCGAGAATTTCAACAATTATATGAACAGTTATAGCTTCTGTGTTTTATTTAGGAGACCCAGAGTTCGATTCTCGTGATCAAAACTCTAAATTGTTTGAGAGGTTGCTTGTGGATTTAACGTCCAGTTTCAGCACGGAGACCAGATGTACTTGAGACTAGAATTGAGAGTTTAACATAATCAGAATTACAGAAGCTCCCAATCTCGAATTTTCCACGCTAAATTCACTATGCTAACTAATCATTTGGCTATGAGAGAACACTATTCAGAGGATGTTTAAGATTGTTCGCCAAGCTCCGTCAGTTGAACATAGAACTACCTTCCTCTACTATATATAGAACTTAATCAACTTTCTTTCGAAAAGCATCCTCTCCATCATTCATTTTGGTTCTTCATTTGGTGAAAAATCAGTCAACGGCACAAAATATACACTATCTATCGTGAGAGTTCAACCGAACTAATTCGATCTGGATCAAACTTTACATGATAATAGACGTTGAACTTGTATTTAGGCTTGTGAAATATAGTATTCAGATCTTTGGTTCCTAAGTTATTCGTAAAATAAAAATTAAATTAGGTACCGGTACGCCTTTTGTTCGTCTACACTGAGAAAAATCTGTTCTCTGGACAGCGGTATATTGCACAAATATATGGAATCCTCTGGCTTGCTACAGAAATCAGTATACGTTATCCACATGCTATACGCACTACCCTTAGATGTTACATCATGCCTTTGCAAGATGTCCGACATCTAACAGTTTTCCGTATATCACATACATATACTTATGTTACATTCCTCAGCTATATGTTTATATACGTCCATTTGTATGTGAGATCCTGACCACCTATATTGTTTCATACGGAAAGTACGTATAGATGGAACACTTATACGGAAAGTATTATAAAACATGCATTTTCAGTTATACGTCTTCTGTACGTGAAGTCCAAGAACTACAGAAATTACGAACGTAACCTACCTTTTTAAGTACGCCACCTGCAATTTCCCCCTCAGTTTATGCGTTAAGTTTTAACTAGTCTATTTTTCCAATGTTAATGGACTTTACTGTCTGAGTCTGGCAATCTGTTAGTCCCCTATATAAAGAAAGTCGAGATGCTCAAAATATAACTAGAAAGGGAGAGTAAACAGCTGTGGAAGGAAACAATATCACCAGAGTAAGATGTTTTTTTTTTTTTCACTAAACTAATAGCTGAGCTTGATGCTTGCCTTTTGAAGACAAAGTATCATTATGTAGAAATTAGACACGCTTTTCAGTGTTAAATCTGTTATTCATCTCCGGCCTAACCTCATTGAAACTCCCTTTGCACATACAGAGAAAAAGCTGTTTTCACGTAAGTTTGTTGTATGTGTTAGTGTACCTAAGTGTGTTTGTGAGAGAGTGAGTATTTTATCACAGAAGCGTTATTAAACCATCGCGCCACAAAAATATCGGTGGATCTGGAAGTTTTTAAAAAAATCTGTTGGGCGAGGTCACAGAAAAGTGGTTTAAACTAATATGCGAAGCGTATCAGAGCGTGCCGAAACGAGGATCACACGAAGAGAGGCAATTACTGTTTGGCTCCTTCCACATCAATTTTCACCAGCCGATCGTTACAAGCAGACCACACGCAAAACCCAATTAGCAGCCGATGTTACATATACGAAAATTTCTAACCCCTACTCCTCTTTTCGACGAAAAAATGCCACGTGATAAGTGAACTGTAACAGAATGACAATTGGATATACTATATATATATATATATATATATATATATATATATATATATATATATATATATATATATATATATATATATATATATATATATATATATACTACGTGGAGTGTGTGTATTTGAATATTCTGTTGTTTTATTCGGTGTTCATATAAAGCTAGCATTATTGCATTTTTTCTTGCCGATGAACAAAAGTAGAAAAATATGCAAATAGTATCCATATGTAGGGTTTAATTAGATTTGAAATCACTGTGCTGAAAACAATTATTTAATAAATATACCTATATACATGCGTATAAACTGTATACCATATTTTAATCACATAATTCAAAGTCGTTGTTTATTGAAAATTTAATGTGCAACGCAGAATGGAAAATATTTACTGCATGGAAGCACTTTATTAACATATTATTATGCCGTAAAGATTAATTTAAAATATGATTCGTCCACATTCCTGGGAGCATGGTAGCTAAATTGGCAGAGCGCTCACCTTTGACGCGAGGGGTCTCTGGTTTGATCATATCCCACGTGAGTTTGTAGTGGATAGCATCGTGTCTGTTTTTTGTCTCCCACATTTTCATTCCACCAAATCTGTCATAATAAATAACTTCCATTAGTTACCCGTGTTCCTTAGGTCTGAAAGGTATGTCTATGAGACATAAGCTAGAAGCACCTCGTTCCCAATCCTGTAAAGGTGTGTTTTTTTTTCGATTTTACAGACGGAGCAAAGGGAAACTCTACATTAACATAAATTAGAAATATGGTAACTTGAATATATGATATATGGTATGTAATCCGAGATGATAAACAGTAATCCGCCATTACACAGCAATGTTCTTTCTCAGTGAGTGCGTTTACAAGTATTTGCAGGTTACCGAGTCAGCTGTTGGTATTAACAATACTGAGTTTCATGATATCATTGAAATTGTAGTCAATGATGGTTCATGGTTATCCTCTGTGATATCAATCTCTTCTCTCACTTATCACACTGTACCTAGGTAGCTTGTCTCAAATGACCTAAAGCTGCAAGTAGAATTCGTAACCTTGTTATTAATAAAATTAGGTATAATTTTACATTTCATACTGTAATTTGTAATCTGGCTGGTACATTTAAAAACGATTAAATAGGGAAAGAGCATAATCGTGTTGTATCAAGTTTACATTAAAAAAACAGAGAAAACTACTGTTATAACGACAGCGTAGTATTGTCTATATCCGTCTACAATGTAATTAATTCAAGGTTCTTTTAGCAATAAGCGCTTCATAAATAGTACAGCAACTAAAGAAGAGGAATGCATTATTGCCATTCCTATAGAAATGGAGATTAAGCCCTGGTTTTCTAACAATTAATGATGCTCTTATAGAAATTATGATTAGTTAAAATTATATGATCAACTAATTTATTGCCATTCCTATAGAAATGGAGATTAAGCCCTGGTTTTCTAACAATTAATGATGCTCTTATAGAAATTATGATTAGTAATTGTGTTGGGCAAACATTACCATGAACGATGTAATTCGTAGGGAAATAAAGATAAATTTATCCATTTTGTGTCCCACGATTATGCCCTTTAAACCAAAAAGGATGGACAACTATTGAAAATGGATGATTATGGATAAGTTTGTACTATGAGAATGTGGTTTATACATGCAAATATGATTTGGGATGAATATAAAAATATTCTGAGTCCCTAAAAATCTAGATCCAAGTACACAACAAAGGGAGATTATTATAGCTAATAGGCTTTACGTCAGGAGCTCCCAAACCGTGCATTGCCTATATCAAACCAAAATGTAAAACGTAGAATATATATTGAAACATAGTATATACATTGTCAATAGTTTAAAATATTTTAAGAACGAAATAAATTGAAAATTTGTTGTTGTTATTGTAAAAGCAATCCTATATATACTATCAGCAATTTCTTATTATCTAGATCTGTTATCTTATTCCAAATTTTCAGTTTTACATTTTAAATAATAGCTAATATAAATTACTTCTTTTTTTTTTTTTTTAAAAAAAAAGTAAAACATTAAATTGAATTATATCCTATGTAAAACGCAGCTCAAACTCAGAAAGCTTGGGAATCCCTACCTTTTACGTAGAATTTAATGTCTAAATTATGATGTTTTTGTATACAGAATAAGATTTTTTAAAATTAGTTTCAAATGAAGGTACATTTCAATCAACAAGCTTTTATTTTGAGTTTTGCTAGAACAAACATTTGAGAAGGAACCTCCTCTGTAGAAGCCATACAATGCAATGCACTGAACAGTTTTTCAACACCAGAAACATAAATTTAAGTCTATCTCCATCGGAATCATAATTTACAGTCTGTGAACAACAACATAAGTTCATATATTTTCTCTCTCCCTTTTCGCAATTCACTGCGTCGCATCAGCATTCAACTTCGTCCACCCCTTCCTTATCACCATAGATAGATATCCACTCCCATGATGCACCTCATCTCTCTCACTCACGGTTTTCTACCCCAGCATCAATGTTCTCCTCCATCGTTGAGTGGATCCAATCATTATCCATCAGGATCAGCCAGCGTTCGAGAGACGACAAGTTGTTACAACTGAAGAGGAATCTGCCTTCGACAGATAGGCTCGAAATTACAGGTATTTTTCATGGATTACGTTACTTTGAAGGGTTCCTTTATCCGTGGAAAAATTAATCCTATTATATGAAAGGATTCAAGAGATTCACATTTAACCAGGAAGTGGAAGTGGTGTTGTTCTGATATAATCATAGATAGAAACTTTAATTATTTATTTAACGTCATTCTTAATTTTTATATAACAGAAAACTATTCCAAAATTAAAGATAAAGTATTATTTTGTGAAACCTCCATGAAGGGGCAGAATTTTTTGTCCTGGCAATATATATATATATATATATATATATATATATATATATATATATATATATATATATATGTGTGTGTGTGTGTGTGTGTGTGTGTATGTGTGTGTGTGAACTGCCTTCGGATAACTGGGGATTCCGGCCTAGAACTCCACATTTGCCTGATCTATGAGCTCTGTTCTTCGCAGGGCAATAATTTGCTTATGGTATTATTCTTTGCGAAAAGTTTAAACTTCTGTTCTCTTAGAAAGTGCATTTCAAAGTAAAATGGTAAGAACCCATGTCGGCCCAAGTGCTGTGTTAAACAATTTAATTCAAATGGTTTACACGTTTTTTTGATGATGATGAACCAGACAAAATCATTTTTATATATTGAGAAAAGATAGAAATTGCACAACTTCTTTCGTTAAAACCAAATATTTTGGAAACACTGTGACATATGTCATTACTTTTGAATAAGGAGTTTATAAACCTAGTTTCCTATTCCTAATACAGAGATGCAAATAACCACTTGCCCACTCGCCTTGTTCGAGTAGTTCATCGGTGCGGGCGAGTATTTTATATCATACCGAAGGTAAGAAAATGATTTCTATTGTGGGATGTGAGCTGGAAGCCTTTTTCTTGGGCGAGTAAAATTTTGTTGCTTATTTGCATCCCTGTCCTAATATATCTCCAATCTGAAGGTATATCGGGATATGGACATCTTATTAGAACAATTTCTATCCTACTATTTTTAATTCCCACATTTTCTTCCCATCGTTTTTCTTCCGTTTTAAGGGAAATATCAGAAAACCGTAAAACATGTCTTTAATTATTTTAAATAAAAAGTTTAAATACCAATTTTAATCTCTCTAACCTTAAGGGATTTCGAGATATGGCCACTTTATTTTAACATTTAAAATCTCACTCTTTTCTTCTCGTCTTTTTTCTTTTCATCTAGGAAAAATATCAAAAATTGTTTAACAAGTGTCTAATTATTTTAAATGGGAAATCCATATATGCCAAATTTCATGGCTTTAACTATAAGAGATTCGAATATATGGGTTTTTAGTATAGTAGTTGCTACTGCCAAATTTCTAAAAGTCTCTCCTTAATGATACATTACGTTACAAATTCTATGCTCAGTGTCAAAATTTAAAGTTTCTAGCTTAAGTGGTTTGGCCTGGGCGTTGATCAGTCCGCCAGTCTCTCATTCATCAAGACTTCTTTAATATGCAGAGAGAAATTGTTACTAGACTACCAACCTTTTACGGTCATGAACAGTTTCCTTTTCCCTCCAAAGTCTTGGTAACTTCTTCGTATCGGACAGAAATTGTTTTCAGGACAGGACACAGGAAAATTTTCATCAGTTCAAAAATAAATCTTAGTACACTTTAATAGACAGAAATCAAAGTGTTCCCCACAAACTATCTTTGTCATAACTCAATGATCTATTAAACGGCCCCAGAGAACAGTTGAAAACTAAACTCAAAAATCACAATTCTCCTTCCGTAAAAGTGGATGCTATACTGAAAAAATCGAGCAAGCCCGGCATGTAAGTAGTCATGAGTTAACATCGCCAATGACCTAAACATCCATCAACAAAGTGTTATACCATTTGGAGAGAGCTAGCTGGAGATTAAAAAAAAAAAAACCTCGACATTTACCCCATATTATCTGAAAAAACTTTACTTGATCGAATTTTTGTGTGCCAATTTCTACGAAATCGTGGCATTTCTGAAGTGGTTGATCGCGAGTGATAAAAAGGGAATGATCTACGACTACGATGTGTGAAAAAGATCGTGATTCAAGCAAGGACGAACTCCACAGTCTGTGACATGACCCACACTGACGGCAAGAAAGTTATGCTGTGTGTTTGGTGGGATTGAAAAGGCATCGTGCATCATGAGTTGCTCTGCAGACAGAACGATAGATTCGGACTTGTACTATCGAGAATTAGCGCTAGTGCACCTAGCAATTCAAACGAAACTGTCGAAACTGACCAACAAAAAAAAACTGACAACACTAGACCACATACTACATCTTTAAAGACTTGTCAGAAACTGCGATAACTTGGGTGAGACGTAATGCATCGACCGTATAGCTATGTTCTGACAGTGCCAGACTATTATTTGTTTGGGTCTCTGAAGAAATCACTGAATGGTGTTAAATTTGTTCCTGTGAAAACCACGTATCACAATTTTTTTTGACCAGAAACCAGAGACGTCCAATAGCAACGGGATTACAGTGTTGCTGGAACAATGGCATAATGTCATTAAACGAAATTGTTCATAAGTGATTTCATAATGTTGTTTTCAAATAACAATAAATGTCAATTTTGATCTCCAAAGAGAATACTTTTTAGACAACCTGATATTATTATATTTCCTCACACAATTTAACCAGAACTGAATGGAATTTTTTAGTATTGAGTTGTGATCTGCAATGTAACCTGTTTGATACTAGATGCTTGTATGTTCTTTAGCAATATTCTTCTATAATAAATCACTTACTTGTTACACAGAGTTTTATCAAAGAGGGTTCAAGTACCTCAGTTTATATCTTTTCAGGACACGCATGAAGCTTGCATTCGCACATTAATCTGGTAAATATTTCCCCCTAATCCTTGTAGAAAGAAGGGAATTTAAACGCGGTAACCCTTCTTGGCGTAGGGAACACCATAATCTTGTGGCTAGAGCATTGGATTTACATCCCAGTTTTCAGCGTCCACCCAGTGTCATGAGGCAAACTGGGGAGTCAGATGAATAAAAGACGTGACGGCCACTAAGTCTAGAAAGCTCCTGTAAGGGACAGGGCGACGCAGTACGATGACCATGTGGTCGTCGAGAAGCTGAACTAGTTCAGCTGGCCGCTAACAGATGGCGTTGGAGCGACTCATATCCATAAAAAGAGCTGTTAAGCGAAGTGTTTATTTTTTAGTGGTGAACTCTCCTTTACGTACGCCACTGATTGTTGGTATATCCTACTGTATGTTCAATTTAAATAGTGATGCCCACGAGACTACGTAAATTTGGAGCTGTCTCCAAGTGGATAATTGCTCCACTGTCACACGCTTAGTTTGGGATTTATATTAACGTCTTAATCAATTGGATAATATACCAATAAAAAACGCGCCTCCAAAGCAAAATCTGAGATGACACTGCCGGTTATCTCGTCTCAAAAAGATGTAGCGAAAGTGCTTTCTCGTCTCAAGAAGTATATTAGTTTCTATTAAAAGAGCTCTGTCTCGTTACGAAAATTCTATCTCGTCTCGTCTTGTGGGAAACACTAATTTTACGTAAAGGAATATTTACTATATGCAAATTCAAATCAGTATTCTTCCCCTGCAAAAAGTAAACGTAAATTTGAAGCTTGGAGGATTTAATACTTACAATAGTTAAGGTTCTCATGAAATTCTTGTTTACGTTTGTTTTATTAGACTCTCTGCGTTATATCTCTGGTCAAAATTTCGAACAACTGTCAAATGAACGTGTATGTTCAAGATGGAGAACGTGCTTCCCACAATAAACAGCGTATTTAGAAAGTGGAAACACACCTTTCATTTGACCTTGAACAAAAGAGTAGAAACAGCATTAAAGTGTTGGTCACGTGTTGCTAGGATATCCCCCTCCAGTGAAATTCATCCGCTGTTAATGATTCGCTGCTTCATTAAGATAACAGAGTTTTATAAATGCAAATAGAATGAAGGATGGTCGCTGCAGGACTTAATGAGCTTTTATGCAATAGGGCGAGCTAGGGAGAAAGGAAAAGCATGTCACTTAGGGACAGAGAGCGTCTGCTTGAAAAGGTGGAAATTTGCAAATAAACTCAAATTAACCTCATATAGTTGCTTTTCTGCATTGCCTGTACCAGTGGGAAGGAAAAAAAAGTACTTAGAGAAATTAACTTCACGAATGAAATGCCTAATGACAATCAAATGCTCCTCTTCAAGGTGACTGGCTAAAATATTACATTAAAGAGTATAATGTACTTAGCGTGATCATTATTCTGTGTACGCAATATTGTGTAAACATTGTTTGGCACTAAAATGGTTAGATCAGAGCAAGCGTAGTTTTATTATGCGTGTTACTAGTCCCATTTCCTAACTTAATTTTGATACAAAGAAAAAAAAATAGCTTTATTTGAGAAGAGTTTGGTTTATCTAAGTCCTAAGCGTCAATTTGAAAATTGTACTGCTTGCTTTAACGATGAAAATTCATTTCCTTGGATACACTCTGCAAATCTGGAAACGATGACTCATTTTAAGACAAACTGTTGTATTTTTTCTGAAGAGTTCGCGGTAAATTTATGGGATTACTATTTACTTCTGAGAACAACTTGAATTGGCTAATTATTGAAGAAAAAGTAGACAAATAAATTGAAATGTTAGTGCAGGTTAGCTGGAGAAATATTTTGATACATTTTATAAATGAAGAGCAAATCCTTAAAATAAAGATAACATACATAACGAACGGTAGCTTGGGAATTAGTTTTCGCCTTAGTTGGGCACAATTCCGGAAAACATAACTTTATAATCAGACAGCACAAAAGTATATTTCACTGTGCAACTAAATCGTGGTTCGGTTGCAGTCATTGCCAACTTGGTTCTATGTGACGTCACATGTTATTGCTTCCATTCTCAGCGAATTCGCATAGAGAGAACAAGAAGCACACATAGAAGAAAAGTGGTGTTAATAAAAATCAGCGGTAACAGGGAAACAAGATCGTTCACGGTGCAATCGGATACGGCTCTCCTTAGATTCGTTCACTGTTAACCCTTGCTTTGTTCCTTCCTCCACCTCCTCCTTCCCTCATTTGTTCGCCTATTATCTTTGTCCTTTCACCGATTACAAAATCCTGCTCCTACGTCATAGAATGTCCAGGTCAAAATGACTAGTCTAATGTTTCCTTCAAGGCTTTGATGTTCCTAAAAGCCTTGGATATGAGTGCCTAAAAGCCTTGGATGAAACTTTTGGATATGAGTGAACAAACAAATTCCGTTTTAGCATTTTCTTCGCCCGTATTATTTTCTCTGATACAATAATTATGGTTTATATAAAGCAAACATAGCAAGTAACCCATAACCATATTTTAATGTATACTCAATTTTTGGTACAACCTAAATTACCTTCTTAATATGTTACAAATTGTAGATTTTTTTCTTATTTGGTTAGAGTATTATCTTTCTAAAACAAAAGCGATATAATCCGAATATCTGAATCTATATCCTATATGCAAATCATATTTAAACATGTGTTAAAAATTGTTTCTGCTTGGACAGAATTAGTCAGCTTGGAATAGTTTAATATAAAGATTATTGTCCTTTTCTACTTTGAAGCATATCTCAAATTTATATATTGTGGTAAACATTTACAGTATCCCATCCCCCCAAAAGAAATGGTGTATTCATCTGACGGGCTGACAGAAAGAAAAAATGCAGCGGCTTAGAATTACCTAAATGTTATTTCTAAAGTTTTTATCTGTACACAGACTTCTGAAGATAAGCTGATCAAACAAATATAGTAAGTTTTTTTTTAAAAAAAATGAAAGAAAGAAATATATAAGTTAGTATTTTCAAACGTAAAAATATAGGGAGTAGAAAAATGACAAGATCTATGTTATTTCAGCAGTTTCAGGGGACTATTGATCTCTGAAAGAAACTTTGCTGACATCAGGCATAAATATTTACTGTTTAATTAAGTACAACGTTTTAAAATCAATTGGGAAAATTTGTTTTAAAAAATGCTTCTTCAAATAAAAGAAAAAGTTATGTCAAGTCCAGTTTTTAAAAATATTTGAATTTGATTAAGCACATGCAAGAATCAAGAGAAATTACTTCTATCTGAATGCTTGTCAGAAGAAAACCCATCCAAATAAACACACAAGGAAATAACACATGAGTAAAATATTATACAAGGATTTGAGAGAGAAAAATGTCAACCAGGTGATTGGTAAATTGTACAGCGTTTCTAGAAGGGACATTGGTCTTGTAACGTTGGACAATATATCAGACATATCAAGAACAGCTAATTGATCATTAAACCAGGAAGGTTTCAGCTCCTGTTTAAAACAAATACATTTCTATATATTTTAGGAGTTACTTGGAATGACAATATTATTTCGTTATATTAATTTTATTGCAAATATGATTGTACAGGTTTCACATAACTTTTCAACCAATCTAAATGTAATCTGTGCAAGTTATTTTTTTTTCGTAATTAAAAAAAATGTAGTCCTAGAGATCTCGAACGTAAAAATATACTTAAGTCCAAAAATATTTCTCTTTTCACTACTAATAAATAGTATTTTAAGTTATATTAATGTTATATTTGGTACAGACTTATGAATATTGTAGTAAAAACGAAAAAAGGCAAAAGGGTACGCGTAAAAACAGCATGCCATGTTGCATATTGTCCAACCGGCCTTTAATTAACAGCGGAAACATGAGTAAAATACCGTACATTGTGTTGTGTTGGCGTGCTTCAAAATGAAGTTGTTTCCTTGGTGAATGCTGGTGGTTTGGGAATTGAGGGGTGGCAGCTAATACGCTCGGAAACTTTGCAACCAGGAAGAGAGAGAGAGAGAGAGAAAGCGAAGAGGGGCTCTTTGCGCGACATTGACAATATAACCTCAAAATTCATGGCCAAGAGAATTTTGCTGGGGAAAAGGGAAAAACTTTCTACCCTTCTCACTCTCTCGTTGGGTTTTAGATTGATATCTGAATGCCTGTGGTGGGCGGTGAAGAAGGGAAATGCGGAGGAAAAGGAACACTGGAAAACGCTTATTAGATTTTGCGTATGGGTCGAAATGTATTCATTCAGACTTCGTAGGAATTCACGCACTTATGAGCAAACGCACATCAAGAACATAAAATTTCTATGGTCTGAAACAATTAGTCAGGAAACGTCTCCAGTGACGGAAAAGTTGTTATTCAAGTTATACAGTGTTTGCACAAGGGACATCTTGTATTTTACATGAGAGAGTTACTACTACTACTACTACTACTACTACTACTACTACTACTACTACTACTACTACTACTACTACTACTACTACTACTACTACTACTACTACTACTACTACTACTAATAATAATAATAATAATAATAATAATAATAATAAACCTAATAGTAATAACAACATGACTTTACATTTTACCAGAACTAATGCTAGCTATATTTGTGTAAAAAATAACCAAAATCTACTAATTACAATTTTTCTGCAAGCACATGTAGAGAACATGTCTCTATTAGGTTGGGTTATTCTACTGAGTGTTTTTATATTATACACAACAAGCTATGATAAAATACCCATTCTTCGCACCAGAAGAATAGGTTTATGGCAAATATTTGAAATACATATTTGCACCTTCTTCTCTTAGGATGCGTATTTCAATCGAAATAAAATGATAAAAAATCCATCTCTTAATAAGGAATGTATATTCCGAATTTTATATGCCTAACCTGAGAAGCTCATAAAATATTATCTTTTTGGCATAAAATTTGAATCCTCGCTTCCCTTCCCGTAGGATATGTTTTTAAAATGAAAGTCACATGGTAAAAGCCCATTAGAAGTTGGTGCTAACTATGTTCAAAGAATAAGTTCAAGCGTTTTAGCAATAATAATAATAATAATAATAATAATAATAATAATAATAATAATAATAATAATAATAATAATAATAATAATAATAATAATTTCAAACGGTTTAGTCATTTTCCCGTCATAATGAGAGAGATGATGTCGATTTTGAGTGTGGGGAAAACAACTATAGAATTTACCACTTTTTACCCGTTAAAAGCGGAATTTTCGAAAAAGCTTAAATACTTTTCCAGGGGTGCCCACAAGGGGGGGCTTTGACGCAAAGTGCGTCATTGAAATATTTGGGGGGGGTTAAAAATCTGTATAAATATGTTTGAGGGAGTGTAAAAATTAATCGAAAAGAAGATTTTTTTCATGGAAGAACACCTACGGGTAGACAATTGGGGGGGTGCGTCATGGACATAAGGGGGGTGGGCACCACTGACTTTTCTGCTTACTTTTAATGAGGAATTGACATATCGAGTTTCATTTCCGTAACTTAAGATACTCCAGAGATACTCTATGTTTGGCATAGATTTTGAACCCCTGATAGAATACGAATTTTAATCAAAGTGGCATAATAAAATGTCAGTTCTAAGTGTTAACTATGTTCGAAAATTCGTTTTAGACAGTCCACTCGTTTAGCCGTGATGCTGTAATAAGCAAAATTACTTTTATTTTTATTTACATCTTTCTGTAGATTTTTTATAGGTAAGTGTTGGTGTATAACGGAAGATAAATCCAATAATAATAATAATAATAATAATAATAATATCCAATAATAAATTTATAACAATATTTGTTTGCTCGATATTCAAATGCACACATCCAATATTAATAAATAGGATATTGAGTTTATTTTAATTTAATTTTATTTATTTATTATTTTTTTTATAGAAAAAGCAGTAGACAAACCGCATGGAATCCTATAGATAAATTACATTTCCATCTAGATGACTATATGGACGAACACATTTTCAGAATCTTGAGTACAGGAAGTCCTTATTACTTAGTGTACGAGATATATCCAGACTGAGTTACACTATCGTTCTTGAGAAGAATTAGCTCAATGTTTACTGAGGAAATTGTACTTTTGATGGATTTTTTTTTTGCATCTGCTTACTGCATATATACTACAGAGAATATGTGGTTCGTACGGCCATATCATACTTAGAATGTTTTCAACGGTCTTACCGAACATTTTGATGATCCCATTATTACTTAACACAATAGACAAGCAGTAGCAAGAAGAATGGATTGACGACACTACTTCTTTGTTATGACTACTTTCCTCGGTGTTACCTGAAAGTTAAAACGAAAGCATTCACCATAACATAACTGAACCCATGAGATCTGGTGATAAACTCTAGTATGTAGTGCCCATTTCATGCGTTACCTTAATCACGCGGTAACTCATGATGAGTCTCACATAGGACATACTATTCCATCTTTCTGAATTACCTCAATATGTTATTAATGAAAAATAAAACTAATTACTGAATTATATAAAGTCTGATCAAAAAAAGTTTCCTTCAATCTCGAAGGAAGACGGTTGGAAATTACTATAAGGTATAATATTAAAAATGTCTTTAATTCACTGACTTGCTATTGCACTATTCCTATTAAAAGTTAAAATTATGTTTTAAGGTAACACAGAGATTGGAACTTTAATGTCAATTTAGGATTCTTTTGTTTTAATAATGTTGGAAGATTGTTATAATTATAATTGAACTTACGTGAAAGAACAACGAAAATAATATCATGATGTGAAAGTTATGAAGTGTGTATAGTTTCGTGGTGATTAAAAGGAATACCGAAACGTTTATTTAAAGTATTTTTGGGAAATGTTAAGTATATTCTTTGGCCAATTAAGTTCATTGATACAAGTTTATAAGATGGAGTATCTTTTTTGTAGTTAGTTATTGTAGTGAGAATAATTGTTGAAGAAGAGATTTATTCATGATAATGCCTGTCAATATGTATTATTGTAACAGACACACACACACACACACACACACGCTCAGGTATACACTGGATAAAGCTTCAAACTATGGTTTAGCCCCTCCCTTGATCATATCCTGGATCCACCACTATATATATAGTGAACGTGGGTAACGTTTTAGATTATAACAATTTTTTTCCAGATTACTACAAAACAGTAGAAAACATTTCGTATAAAAAAAGGCTGAAAGTAATAGAGCCAATTGCTTTACTTCCCTGCAATTGTTTGACGGACCATTAGAGAAAAATTGTGTGGCAGATTATTTCTTGGACATAGCTTTTGAGTTTAGTTTTTATTAGGTTTTACGTCCGTAATACAATACCGAAATTATGAAGAATAGAACCTATTATTAACGTCACAATCATGCAAAAGAAATCGTCACAGTATACGCCGTTTCCTACTAGACCATCGCACCTCCGAGAGAGCTGGATTACAGAGCTACATCATCCATCCCGCTCCGAGTTGTCTACAACGTATTGGGCATATTGCTGCCAAAATTCAGAATGTACTTGTTGTTATTTGAAAATAACATTATTTAACTACACATACACAATTTCGTTTCATGTCATTCTTTCATTTTTCCGGCAACACTATAACTCTGTCGCTATAGAACTTCCGTGGATTTTGATTTTAAAAAAATGTGACGTGTTTTCACAGATCTCTGTTGAAACTAACTTATCACAATTTAGGGAGTTCTACAGAAGACGAAACAAATAATAGCCTAAGGGCACCAGAACCGGGCTTCCCAGTGAATGCGTTAAAACCTTCCAGCCAAGTTCTCTTAAGTTTTGATGGATTGTTAAAGATGTGTCCGGTGTTTCGTTGTCAGCGCGGTATAAACACCTTTCCTCTCGACCAGCTCTGGTCATTTCTTTTGAATTGCTAGCTGCACTCGCGTAAATTGTCGATAGGACTAGTCCAAGTTTATCGTTCTGTCCAGCAAGAGCACTTAGTGATGCACGATGTCCTTCCAATCCCACCAAACAAAAGTATAACCTTCCTGAATGCCAGTGTGGGCTTTCGTCACAGACAGTGGAGCTTCTTCTCGCTTCGAGCACGACCTTTTTCGCACATTAATGTTCTGGATTATCCATCATACCTCACTCTCGAGCGATCACTTCAGAAGTCAGCCGAGTTTGTTATGTTTCAGTAGAGATTTGCAGATAGAAATTTGATCAATGAATGTTTTGAGTCAGATCATATGGCATCTGCACGTCCAGCTTCTTTTTGTAACCAGCTTTTTAAAAATGATTTAACACTGCTGATGGATCTTTAGGTTGTTGTCGATGTCATAACTGCTTACGTGTCGGTCTTGTTCGACATTTGCCAGAATATCATCCACTTTTACTGCGATTGGTCGTTCACTGCTAGGCGCATCTTGGATATCCAAATTTCCAGAACGGAAGCAATTGAACTATTTTCTTTCTTTTGGTCTTGATAACGTATCTTGCCCATGAACAGAACAAATCTCTTGATGGGTCTGCGCATCGCTTTTACCTTAAAGTTTACTCTTCTTCACGGCGCAATACCCTAGGCCTGATTATAAAAATTCCAATACATTTTGTACATTCATTAGCTTGAACTGTCAGCTGTCAAATGACGTTAAGTATGACCTGCTGCCATTCATGTACTGTGAGATTGGAACACTAATGCTATCTTTGCTAAAGGCTCAATATTTTTATTAGGTAGTTTAATATCTAATATGTTGGATTGTAAGGTCTGTGCAGGTTTTTGATAGTCCATCCATTGAAGGAGGTGCAGTAATATAACGGAATTCTATCGGATTTCTTTGGACGTAAAGTAACAACATTTAGAATCTTCAAGCTTATGTTTCTAAGGATATAAACCCGTCATTGCAGGATTTAATATTACGTGGGGCATACTGAAAGACGTGAGCAACATGTTTTCAGAACTGTAATCTTTAGTTGTAAGTGAAACCAAGTATATCATCTCAATCTACAGACCTTTCACTTTTCCATATAGTCTCCCTTTTTTGCACACATTTTCCCCATCGTTGTGCATGTTTGAAAATGCCCTTGCGATAGAATTCCGTTCCTATCTATCTACCTAAGTATACACTAACAGAAGTGCCTGGCTTCGTACAGGAAGAATAATGTTTATGCAAAATATTTAAAAACAAAGAACTGAGTAGAATAAATGACAATTTATGGACTAGCTGGTATGTACGTTCTTCATTAAACTTGGCCTTAAATATCACTGAGACTTATAATCAGGTTAGCAATTCCAAAAACCATGTATTCGACACTAATCTAAGCCATTTCGGACATTTTACTTTACACTCCTTCTCACTATTCACCCTATTGATGGGGACTGAAATAGATCCTAGACTGCATCGGAAAGGCCACTATTCATCTCCATTAACCTTAATCTCAGTTGTTTTCGAATATTTTTACATATCGGCCCGTCTTCAACCCGTAGGTGTGTATTAGTTCCACAGTATGTAAACTTGTCTTTAAAACAGTTTACATACCGTGTTTCATCTTGTAAGCATAAACAATTCCTTGAGATGCTCTTTTTTAAGCATAAATTTTAAACCACATCTTCCTCTCTGAATCCTGCTCCAACCCCTTAGAATACACATCAACAAATTCTAGATGTCCCGACTTCGGTCTTTTCGATACAGTTACTTGAAAATATGCCAAATCAACAGTGTGAATTTGTATTCTGAAGGAAAATACATTTATACCGCATAATATTTATGCTTTTAATAAATATACTTCAAAGAAACCTCGTGTTCACTCTAAGTTTTGAAACAGCAAATACGAAAATATTAATCATAACGTTATTGTTGTTATTTTAACAATATTTCTTTAAAAATAACGCCAGAAAAGAAACATTCATTTCATTTTAGCAAACTTAGTGAATTAAGAACTTTTCTCGTTTTTGGAAGTTACAGAGAAAAGAATGTTAACAGAACAAGAGGGAAAAAATCCCTTCTTTTCATAAAAAAGAAATTACTCTTTCGGCTCATTACACAACAAATATAAAAGCTTGTCAACGTAACTGCGTGTAAATCCATTAACAAAATTTCGTTCCCTAAAGAAAAATGGTGAAGGTACTTCTTTCGGATTTTTTTTTTTTGGTCTCTTTCTACTCGTGCTCGTTGAGATTGTGTTCAAAAATGAGAAAGGAACTAAACAAGGGGACAAAAGCAGCTTTTCTTAAATAAACTTTGAGATAAAAAAAAAAACATTTGTGTCTAGCAATTAATTGTCTTGAACTAGATTTTGCAGAAAATATTTTCTTTGTTGATATTTTAACATTTATGTATAGTTTTATCTTATAACGCTTTAACTTTTTACATTTTCGTTTATCAAATGGAATGGGAGCACAGAGCAAATGTTGTAGTATGGAATCTTGTATTCCCACTCTACGAGTGTTCACGAAACGAGACAGCTCTTCAACAGAAATAGAGACATTTTCCGGGACGAGACATCACACTCACACTATCTTTTCGAGACGAGACAGGTCCAATTCTAATCTCGTAATCAACCTATTCTATCTTAACCTGTTTTTCTCTATTTTCATATTATGAATTGATCCGTGTCTAGGATCTATTAGAAAAAGTGAAACTTCAAGTTTTGTAACAGATGAAACAATCCTCTTCGCTGCTGTAATGACTAGGATGCGCTGTTTTGGTTCATGTGTTCTCTAGTTTGATTCCCAGTAAAAGAGCATTAAACGCATTTCCAGTAATGAAGGTTCCACACTGCAATACCGTGTCTCATATAGTCTCAGTGCTAAAAATGAGAACTAAACTAAAACAACACACACACACATTATATATATATATATATATATATATATATATATATATATATATATATATATATATATATATATATATATATATATATATGGGCATAAAGTCAAAGAAGTTTACTAGCTGCGATTGTCAACTGATTGTATGCTTTAAGGATAGTACGTATACAATCTTGTTTTCATTGACTCATTGAACTATCCTGAGAAACGAAGGATACCTCGTTTCACATTTCATAGATTATATAAGTTTATACTGCAGTGGTTATTGAAACAGTAAGATCATACTGCTCTACCTATAGAAGCAATCATGTTTCTAGTTACGCTCAAATAATATTGTCTAAATTCTTATGAGTCACCAACGAGTTTATAGTACGAAATTACATCTTAAAACGGAACTAATTATCCTGATATTATTCGTCCATATTTATGTATATAGTAAGAAATATTGTGGTATCGCTGGAAATTTGAATGAATGATAACTTTTTTTATCTATAATGATCAATGTAAAAACCGGATCCGAATGGCTGATTTCTACCACTTGTGGTTTGAACATCGTGACCTAAAACAAACTTAGTTCGTAACTTTTGACCGTCTACATTCTTACCAAATTAGATGGTGAGCCATCAAGTAGTTTTGGAGACTTTTTTGTCTCCCGGACGGACGAACACACGGACGGGGTAAATATATAAAACGAATTTTCGAAAAACCAACTCCTTAAAAATTGTTAAATGTAAAGAATTGAATTTTTTTAATTAACCACGAATTTTACCTATAGTATACAGCAGGCCGAAGACTTGGGCACAACAACTAATATTTATTTGAACTAGAAGTTTATTTTAAGTTCACAGTACAGTAGAAGTCACAATGTGCCCATGATGAAGTTTAAAAGCAGAAATTAAAGGACAAAGGAATGTTTGTTCTACAAATTATTGTATAGCTTGTTCAAAAATTACATTTTTCTTTCTTTCTTTCTTTCAAAACCAAAGTAGTTAATGGTATAACATGTAAATAGTAATATTGAACTTGGTAGGTAGAAATACCTCGTTTTAGGGAAATAGTATGGTCGAAGAGTTATGCAAACATATGCAGAAAGTTTACCAGCTCCATAAATCGATACCTGCACTACTGATAAAGCGGGAATGAGAGAACCTCGCTTTAAATTCTGTTTCCCTGACAGCAAATACTTTAAATATTTCATGTAGCTGACGCGAAACATCAAAAGTTCTATCAATATTTTGCCTTTAAAATTAACTGTTATTTTTCCTTTAATCATAAAAGAAAATTGTACGATAATACTGCACATATCGTGTTTTTCAAATAGGAACTTACAACTTTTCAACCAATAGACACGATAAATTCTAAAAGTTACTTATATTGTGTGTTTTATGTAGTATGAGGCAATAAATAAATCGTAACTAGCTTCTGTTTCTCTGTTGCAAAATTCCTCCTCTTTCTCCTTCTTTTCTTTTGAAAATGCGTTTTTGTTGCAGCAGTACGATTTAGAAGTGGTGTCTGAGGATGCAATTATTGATTAAGTCGGACATGGTTAGTTTGAATTGATGCCAAATCACTCCCAGAATGTTCTATTTGTCCTTCTTCGGTTGACTAATGATTTCATTGCTACGATTTGCCAAAAAGTCATACTTAATTCTTGCTTACTTAAACGCCATTCTTAATTGGAATTGAAACTTCAGAACTTTCTGAATTAGAAGTTAAAAAAGACTCTGAATATTTGTGTAATTTATAATAAATACTATCGAACGGTTATTTTTTTTGCTTTATTTGGTGTTGCAACTACTATTAATATGTTAGTAGTTGTTAGGAGTATAAGCACCATTATTAGAATAAGACAAACTACAATAGATACAATCTTCTAATAGTGTGCTTCTTCTTCTTCCTTTTTTAAACATATACCGTACATTATGAATTAATATTGGCTATAAACAGTATATTTTTAGCGCCAATAAAATTTCTTTCCATTTTCTCAACCACTCGCATGACAATTTATTTTCAAGCTTCACATTTTGCTAAGATCAATCATGTCTGTCGAAATAGCTTTTTCAAGTGGACCTACGACCAAGAAGAAGGAAGATTCAAGAAGATTATAAAGTCGTCCATAACATGTTTTCTCATTACCAACTACAATATGCCTCGAAATCAGGAAGAAACCTGAGATCATGACAGACACCTGTGCCTATACTAACATCAAAGACTTATGGGGTCTTTTCAAAAGCCACAGATGACACAGAAGAGCTTCCACTCCAAACACTGAACTTGAAAAGGATGAGAAATAGATTATATGAAGACTACCTCAGATGTGATCAAAACTTGGATATACGTATATGATTGTCCTCCTACCCTGGGCTATAAATTACGACAAGTAATATCTAAAGATTGCAGCAAAGAATTTACTTTACTATTCATGAAAGGATACACAAAAATTAAGTGCGAACTTCAGAAATATTACGAAGTAGTGCAAAACATTTGTTCCTGCAACAAGTTACAATATGCCACCGAAATCAAGAAGAAAACAGACCAGGAGAGCAGTTGTTCTCCACCTTTTAATTGATACTAGCATTGAAGACATCACAACAATACTCAAGGAGAAGGATTACCCAATATTCTCTGCTTCACAAATCGAACCCAGAATCATGAAGGTGGGAAACAGAAAGCCACTATTCTTGATTACGTTGAAGAAGACTCTACAAACTACCAGAATCTTCACTTCTTGCTACACATTAAAGTTCACATAGAATCACTACAAAAGAAACATTACTTGCAATGCTTCAATTGTCAAAAAATTTGGGCATTCGCAATCAACTTTACAAGCTCTGCCTCGGCGCGTTAAGTGCGCCGACTCTCGTTGGACGTGCCAATGCAAAAAGAAAACAAGAGGCAAGCCAGCGAAATGTGTCAACTGTAAAGGCGCTCATCTTGCTAATTATTCCGGATATCCGCGAATACAACAAATTCTACAAGCAAAAAGGAAAACAACACCAGCAAGCACAACCTCACGTTTAGCATCTCTTCAAGATTCCGCTGCCACATCCGCTTCAAGATCTGAGCTTACAATATCACGCACCATAACAGATTCAACACCGAAGACATCTCCTAATAATAAACCAACCTCTGAAGATATCATCGAAACTCTTAAAGAACTTCAAGTTCTGAAGGATTTAAACCTGAACAATAATACACACGCTACGCACCTACATGCAAAAGCTAAAAGCCACTCCGGATCTGCTCAACAAATTCACCATTCTGACGGATTTCCTCTCTAAACTACTACTGTAGAATCAAGAAGCTTATTCAGCATTTCAGCGCACTGAACTATTATCGTAAAGAAGGCCTTTTGAGCATTTCAGCACTTCATTGTTTGTTATAGAAAGCATTTTTTTTGTTTTGTTTGTACTGTTCTGTACTTTTGTATTTTGTAATTCTGTGTTGTAAACCGATCAATGAATGAATCCTGTAACCCATCTCCCAATGCAAACTACAAAATAAATAAATACTCATGGTCCAAGAGAAGGAATTACCTTCTGGAGTCCGCTCATCTTCAGATGGGAATGAAATTGCACTAAAAAACACATCTGGTGGTTCACATATACAGATATCATTCCCGTTTTATACTAATAACAGTAACGTCATTTCAGATTTTTCTGGGGGTAGGTGGATAAGATTGTCCACCGACATAAGATTTTCATGTTTTATTCTTAGTATATTAGTCATACATTTTATTTTTTTAAATAAAAAAAAACGTGTTTCTCAAACTCGGGGGGCAGCAGTTAATTATGGCCTAATTAAAAACTATAATAATGCTTACATTTTTTTAAAGTTTACCAGCAACTAGCTTATGCTTCATGTTGGTTGGTGGTAAAGCTTGTTAAATACTGCACTGTTCTAAAGATAAACGGCAACAACTGTCTGTATTATATATACTGTGTTCACGTTGCTTACTCACTAAATTATATTGTGCTTTATGAGGAATAAATATTTTTGGATTTCATATAAGTAACTAGCAGCGTTCACCCCGCTTCGCTGCGGTCACCCCGGAACGCAATAAACTTTGTTACTTACTGTTAGATAATTTTTACTTTTTCGCTTTCAAGTGATATGATAAAAACCATAGAAGATTGCAGTAAATGTTAACATTATATCGCCTGTCATTTATGTTAACCCGCCCCGCTTCGCTGCGGTCACCCCGGAAGTTTTCGCTTTCAAGTGATATGATAAAAACCATAGTAGATTGCAGTAAATGTTAACATTATATCGCCTGTCATTTATGTTAACCCGCCGAGTGACACGGTCATGCGGGTTGCATATAAATACGTTTATTTTTACCTATGATGAACTAACAAAGGATTTGTACGTTATGGACACTTGAATGGTCAATTATCTCAAGACACTGGTAATTAAAAATTAAAGTGATATGATAAAAACCATCTAGGGTCCAAATCCTAATAACCCCCCAAAAATAAAAGAAATTGGTTCAGCCGTATTAGCGTGATGAGGTAACAAAGGATTTGTGCGTTCTCTTTTATATAATAGATTACAACTCTATTTACATTTAATAGTCCCTTACAGCAAAGTAAATTCATGCTCAGTACAATCACTATCAATTTTCAAATAAAACAGAAGAATAATTTTAATTAAAAGTTTATTTTACGGTTTTATTTTATTATTTTCATTATAGTGACACACATCATTATCATTTCTTCGTGCTTAACATGTTAATTATATATGCACGGACTTTCCAGACACCGCAACAAGTGTGTAAACTCATTTTCATTGTTGTGTCTCGTAGGGAATAATCGAATAGTACATAATATGATTAAAAGATATGGATCTGTAATTTTTTCTCTGTGGATTGGGAGGAGTTGTTCCATTAGCATATGAATTTGTCTCACCTCAGCAGTGAATCTGTAATTAGGACACATGACATGTACCATATCAATTACAACGTACTTTTTTTCTTTTAAATCAGTATACGAAAGCTAGCAGAAGTAGCACCATTTTTCAATGACCTGAAGTATACACCAAATATTTTAAGAAGATGAGAATTGCATAAGTTTCTTGCTGAAAAATAAGCTTGAAATAATTAGACTTAACACTATACCATCAACACCATTATGCTGAAGAAGTCACACAATAATTTAGGTGAAATGTTTAAAATGTTATTAATCTCCTATAAGCCATTTAATATCTTACTAATCACATATAAGGTAGTCTTTTCAACATTAACCTACGGCAAATTGTTCTCGTACTCTGTCTTTCAGTTCTAGGGGCGGCACTTGAGGGAACTCGGATCGATAAAATTTGAACTTCATTCGCTCAAAACAAAACAAAAAAAAAAAAGTCACTTAATACATTAATTGTTGTATACTCAAATACGTTAGTATTGAGAAGTACGTTTTGTAAGTTTTATTCCTTTTGGTTTGAAGCGATAAAATTTAAATTTCTCCGAAGTGGCTTCCTTCAAGACCTTCCACTGTTCAATTCATCAGCGTTGCGAGATTTTCTCTTGCACCAATGATCTTTAATGACACCGACAGAAAGAAATCGAGTGGAATTAAGCTCATAGATTGAGGCGGTCACTCCGGTCACCGGCAGCCTTAATGTTCCAATCCATCTCCCTTTCAAAGTTTATTTTGTGAGTTAATTTTAATTGTTTATATACATGACAGAAATACAAACACACAAAATGTGAAAGTTAGTCGAAAATGCCCGTGGTGACACTCGAACTCATGCAATTTTAAAAAAGTGCCAAATGAACCCTCCAGACCACTCGGCTAGGCCATACTAAGCTACATATTGATTTCAGCTTCGGGAACATATCAAACTATGCTACGGACATTAATTTCTTAATGTGAGTCGTGTGGACATAATCTTTCGCACTATTTTTCAACTGACAACGATTAATATCTTATTTCATTTAAAATCATCCTGTTCCGCTCATATATTGATATTTTTGCGTACTGTCGAGTAGAAATAACTGAAAAATCCAGTTGCAGATCTGAATTGTTTAATACGAAATGAGTGAGCAGTTCTTAAAATTCTGCTTTCTGTACTTCTGTCTTTAAGTAAGAAGTCCAGGTATAGTTATTGAAGAACTATAATAGTTTTTTTTAAAGCTGCCATTGCCCAATGGAATAGGTTGGCAAATGCTCTTAGAGATGAAAATTGTAAGGACGAAAACTTAAAGTTGGCCATTTTGAGATCACCGAAGGGAGATTTTCTCTGAATGTAAATGCGATTTCCATCTCTTCTTGTTCGTTTTCATGGAAAGCTCACTTGAAGAGAATCTGAATAGGCATCGAAGAGTGTGTACTTTGCTAATACGACAGAGAGTTACACAGAGACTTCTTCCAAGTCCTTTCAAAAAAAAAATCTTCTCTTTGGCAGATGTTTCTTCTGTGAGAAGAGGAAGTTAAACGCTGTCATCATCATAATCTTTCGGGCAAAAAGTTAATTAAGTTTTGGAGGAAACTAACTAAGGGAAAATGCCTTATCAGTAGTTGCTTCCTAATGGACTTTCAATAATGCAACTTTTACTTACAACACATCTATTCTTTTCGCAGCTATGTACACAGTAAATGTTTCCATGTTAAATATAGCTAGTATGAGTTTCCCAAATACAGAAAAAAAGTTGTCCTTCCTTAACTTCTAAAGCAAATATTTATTCAAATTATGATGCCAAAATTTCGTTATGAAACCAAGAGCCCGAATCCTCAAGTAAAAACTTCCACACCGTAATATTTCACATGCTCCTATAGCAGGTCAAAGTTTACTATTGTACTAAGTTTTATCCATATAGGATGAGTTCGGCTGAACCCATTTCTTAGTTAAGATGTGATTAAGTCTAAATAACAAATTTGATGGCCCATAACTCGGGAACCAAATGTCTACTCACCATAATCTTGTACAAGTTTATACAACAGTTTAAATTCTATTACCATGACACGTTTCGTCCAGATCGGATAAGTGCAGTTGAAACTATATGTACTCTCCTTGAATTTTCAGGGGGAAAAAATCAGTTGATACGGAGTTCCGTTGTGGATATGTGGGTAGTGGTACATGTCTTGGTGCGGGACAAATAAGTTCAATTCCCTGTGCGAGTTCATGTAGTTCAAACCCTACTTTCAACTGTATATTCACTTATCACATACATACTTTCGGTGCTGAAACGGGACGTTTATCTCCACATCAACCAAACCATGAACTAATTTGCCGATATTAAATTTGGGAAGTAATATAACACATGAAATAGAATTGAACATTACAGTAATTTAGAAGTAATTCTTCAGGTTAATGAGTTATTAGTTTTATGAAATGTAATTTGGTGGAGGGCAGAATTTAAGGTATATTGTTGATTGTTCAATTTTTTTAAAAAGTAATATAAATAAGAAAATATATTTGATGAAATGGAATGGAATTTCTATTTTTACGATTATGCCCTATAGGCTAAAGGAGACGGATGATCAATCAAAGTGAATGGTTATGAAGAAATTGGTGGAATAGTAACGTAAGAGGAAATTTAAGAATCTTGATAAAGTCCACGGACACGATGTTGTCCACCACAAACTCACGGTCTAGAATTGAACCAGGATTTCCTCGCGTTAGAAGAGAGGGCTCTGTCACTGAACCAACGTGCCTCCCGTATATTTATGATGGAATGATTAATATTGTTTATTATATTACATTATCTTATTACAACACTAGTTGAATATACCCATGCTTCGCACGGGGGCTGTATTTGGAAGTCGACGCCTGTGGGAGTATCACCATTGATCACAGCGACCGCGAAAACTATGGATTTGATACCAATATCGGTCATTTTAAGCTATTCTTTTTTACGTGTCTCGGTATTTTCTCCCTCTCCCTCTCCCGCCGCTGACTCTCGGCCCGCATACAATTGTAACTAAATTTGCAAGTCATCGCTAATGGAAGTGCCATTATTGATTTCAGCGACCGCAAAAACTATGGATTTGACACTAATATCGGTCATTTTCTACTACTTTTACATGTCCCGGTAAACGACCCCCATACACCCCCTGGTTCGAATTTTGACAAAAACGTTTAACTCAGGTCTGGAGGCTGGACCTAGATATTCGTGACTAAAATTTGGTAACTTTCTGTCAATTTGTCTGGTTCCCAAGCCGGTTCCGGTAAACACCCCCCTGAGAACCCCCTGGTTCGAAATTTGAAAAAAAGGGCCTCGTCTTGATCTGGGGCCTGGGCCAAGGTACCCCTGACCAAAATTTGGTAACTCTCGGTCCACTCGTCTGGTCCCCAGGCCGCACACAGATAGACAGACAAACACAAAAAAAAACTCTTTATTTTATTTATATTATATCACACAGCTTATGTAATGATGCGATTAGTTTTATTTATAAGCCCAAGGAAAATTCAAGGGTGTGCAAACTTTTTACGGAAAATTCACATAAGTTGAGGCTTTAGTAGGCATTTCTTTTAGTGATCGTGACATTACATGACATGACTTTATGAGACCACGAAGATAATACGTACGTTAAAATATAGCCTCGTGGTATTTTTTTTTCAAGTTTTATTTTTGCTGATTCTGAAAGTTGAGTCTCCTTTCTTCTACGTGACAGATAATTCTGAGACAGAAGCACGTTTAAAATTAATCGAAGTAAAGAATTTATTCTATGAAAGTATTAGCGTACAATAAAAAGTGTCCGAAGATGAAATATATATATAAATCGATAGATCTCATGCAGCTGAACAAAATTATATGCAAGAGTACAAATTCTCATGCGTAGTTTTCGAGAAAGAGGAAAATTATATGTTTGTAAGCCTAAAATCGATTATATACAATAGCCACTCCACCTATGAAGATTAAATTGATACTGAAATACACCCTTATTAATATTTTCATCACACCTTTAGTAAGGTGACAGTATACATTATAGTTAATACCTACAATTATGACTAAAACTTTAATTTTTGTTTAGCTAAAATATTATGCAAAGATGAGGCATGCATATGTCTATAGGTAGGTCCATAAAACTGAACAAAATTTCATGCTTAAGCATAAATTCTCATACGTTGTTTTCGAGAAAATCGAGCATTTTTATGGCATGGGAAACTACGCCGTTCGTTGCGAATAATAATCGACAGTTTTTATTCCACTGGAATGGACTGTTGAGTTATTCATATACTGCACATAACCACGTCCAACACCTCGTTATAAGCAACGGCTTTTACTCATCATCACCGTCTCCTTTAGCCTAATTGGCATAACCGTGGGACGTACAACTGAAAGATTTCATTTCATATATTCTGGAACCTTAACAAAGCATCACTTTGTCTTCACTGCTCACGACTCCCAGAACCATCACTGAAACTAAAATATTGGTGTGCATCACTGTCGGAGCCTCCTCATGACTTTTACATAGACAACCGGCCAATTTAGCAATTCACTTTCTAGTCGTGGATAAAGTTTTTCTCATCAAAGAAAAATCAGAGCATTCTGGGTTCCTCTGCATATATCAGCTTGTTTAGAAGGCGCTTGGCTCTGGTCAGTCGGTTTTTAGACAGTCTGCATCCCATACAACTTGTAATGAAAGTTCTCTTGAAATGCGCGTCAGATGGTTGCATTGTAAACTGCAGCCCTGGCGTGTGCCCACATGGACTTCCCTGGATCCTTATCGATGGCAGCTTGGACAGATCGGACGGGTTGAGACGTCCTGATAATGTCCGAGCGCCGCCAACAATGTCGTTTGCTATGTGAAATGCTGGCCACACCACCTCTGGCAGGGTTTAATTCTCTTTAAACTTTTAAGAAGAATGACCAGGCGCAGCGATCTCTGAAGCGGAGCGACATACTCCAAGGAGAACATAATAGCATGGCTCTTCCTTTCCTGGGTTAGCGTTTCGCTCTTTCATGTTTACCTGTAATAGAAACGATTTGTAACTTTGACGTACAGGATACTGCGTTACCTGTGTTCTCAAATACCTGCCGCACCCCCTGTATATACGTAAAAGATAAAAGAAGGAAACGTTTGATGATTGTTTTAAACTTACTGAGCTCATTTGATGAAGTTTTCCTGTTTATTAATTAAATGCATAAAGAAAGCCTCTATATAACGTCCTTATTCCACATCATTTACTAGATACGTAGTTCATCAGAAAGCTTACTTCAACATAATATTTCCTAGGTAATGCTCTTACGAAATACTTCAAGTGAAAACGCTTTCTATAATACTCGTTGGAAGTAACTACCTGTCTTTTTCTTTCTTTACTTCCTTGTCTTACTCACACATACGCAATCAATAACATCATTCAGTATTGGTTCAGTACAGTTGTCTTGGGAATTAGTTCTCCATTTTCTTATTAATTCCTTTTATCTCTGTCTTCAGTTTTTCTTAAATTCTGTTATGAACATTACTTTACTGATTGAGTTTTACTTTAGTTCTTCATTTGATTTTTCTGAAATTAAAAAGAAAAGTCAGTCACTGGTACACAAACTAAATACAACTTTCTTACCAGGCTGTCTATAATCTTTATTATAAATTAACTAGAAATGTTACAGTTTCGGAAGTATATAACTTCCTTCTTCAGACTACTACTCCAACTGAAATCATAAATAACATTACATCATTTGTTATCTCTACCAAGCAGGAATCTATTCTATTCTATTCATCTCCCTCGCGGGAGATTTTATAATTAAAAAGTCACAGCACTAAGGCCAAATTGACTGCTTCATTAGAATTGTTTTTTTTTTTTTGTTGTTGTTGTTGTTGTTGTTAATGGAATTGTGGAAGATGGCCCGTTTCAAATAGTTCTGTTTCCACACTAGTTTGTGAATTAAAAAGGAAGGCAGAAGCGTAGAACATATAAAAAATTATGTATAACACTATAAAAATTGTAATGCACTAAATTATGTCCAAAATTTAAATTGTTATTAAAAATTAAATTGAAATAATTGAAGAGCATGACGCTCTGTTGTGTAGAACATTCTACGCCATCTTGCCAACTCCCAAACAGGAATCACTTTTCATTAAAATTCGATATATATGTCCATTGTTGTGACAATTTTAAATTCTTAACAGACATAATACATTGTTAACAAATCTTTATATTTCTTTTAACAAATATTAACTAAAATAAATACTAATTAACTACCTAAATATTGAAATTTTCTACTTGAAATTGAATACTAATTAACTACCTTAATATTGAAAAAACACACAAATAAATTTTAATCCTATATTGTCCTTATATTCTGCCTTTCTTCTTTCTTCTCTTTTCAAAATGTCTTCCCACTCTTCATTAATATTCAAACCACTATTCCAGTGCATAGCTTTATCGTAAACTTCTCTTCCTCTTCGCTTCTTTCCACTTTCTAATCAATTGTCTCCCTTCATATTCCAATATTTTCGCTCCTTCCCAGTTTACTTCGTGGCTTGTTTCATCGACGTGCGTGTAAATGACATTAGTGTCTCTCTTCAATCTTACATCATCTTTATGTTGTTTTAAACCTTCTTGCATTCTCTTCTTGGTTTCCCCTACATACACCTTATCACACATCGCACACGGTACTTCATATATCACTCCCCCTTTTTTTTTTTTGCATAATTCCGCTGACGTTCTCATCTTCTTTTTCTTTATGATATCTATTATCTTCATTCCTCCTTCCATGTACGTCTTAATACCTTCTCTCTTAAGAATTCTTCTTATCTTCTCTGATATCACCCCTGCACTTTCAATATCATGCCATCTTTTCTTCTTGTCCTCTTCTTTCTCTTCTTCTTTCTCACTTTTCTTCCTTCCCTTCCTGCTCTTTTTCTTGTCCTTTTCACTGTAACCATTCTCTATCAGCTGTTCCCATAGTCTTTCTATATCTTTCTTCTTTTGATCTTCCTTCATATTTATCATTCTGATCCTCTCTTCCATATTCCTAATGAAATTCAGTTTTGTTCCTTCATCAACATCACTTCTTTTATTGCAGTAAACTCCTGCTGCATATTCTTTTTGAAACCACGATGCTATAAAATTTCCTTCCTTTGCTCTCATTACTTTGATATCTAAGAAATTTATTACACCTTTTTTCTATTTCCCTTCATCACCGTGTCCACTACTCTTAGAACTTCTTCTCTCTTGAGGCTGAGGAACATACTTTTTACGTCCGCACTAAACATAACATTCCTTTCTTTTCTGGTTTCTAAAACTTTTATCATTTCTTTGACTTCTGCTGAATTAACTACCCTCTTGCTATCCTGAATTCCTGTGAGAGCTTCTGCAATCTTTTTAATATTTTTCTCCAATGCTTCCATGAAATTACTCCTACAGTCTAAAACAGGTCTCAGTTTTACTTCCTTCTTTTGAATTTTAGGAAAACCTTTCATCTTCGGTATCCTTCTTTCTTCATCAAGAAAGTTTGATAATCATTTCTTCTTACCTTCTTCTATTACCTGTCTTCTTATCTTCTTATCTTCTTCTTTCCCTGCTTCTGCTACTTCCTCATATGTACTGTCATTCAACTGCTTAAGCTTCTCTTCATACCACCCTTTCTCCATAACCACTATTGCATCCCCTTTATCCGCTTTAATTAATGATGTAATGTTATTTATGATTTCAGTTGGAGTAGTAGTCTGAAGAAGGAAGTGATATACTTCCGAAACTGTAACATTTCTAGTTAATTTATAATAAAGATTATAGACAGCCTTGTAAGAAAATTGTATTTAGTTTGTCTTTAAGATGGACACAAGGACTTTTTATCAAAATATTGACTGGTACAGTATATAAGCTCATATACTGTACAGCATATAGATCAAGCTCATAATTCAATCTTGACGACTCTCATAGACCTTGGCTATCTTAGTGTACGTGCAAGTGTGTAGGCCTTTGGTTTGTGAGTTATGTGCTATTGAGGTTGGGGTCTGAATTCAGTCAAATTTTTGCAAAAAAAAAAAAAAGTATTTCTCTACGTGATCGAAGAAACTCATCTGATTTTGACTAAAGTTGATATGCTGGTGGACCAATCGTTCTTGAGTTGTGAGCAATCATCGTTCAGGTTTGGATTTTGTCAATGTTTAGTGCTATATATGATAGAATAAAATACATGGAACAAACCTCATGTTAAAAGTTTCACTAAATATTCAGTTACCTGACACCCATCATATAAATCAGTGATCTCAAATATTTGTATAAACTCGAACATGCCAGCTTAGGTCCGAAACACTACTCTCAGGCTTGTATTTTCCGAATTCAATTTAGAGAAATATGTAACACGCATCTCTTCCATTATAATACAACTTCCACTTTCAATAGTTCAACATTCTCTGTTCAGAAAAGGCTTCTTAAATTGTACAACGAAATATCACATAAACCAGTTGATTTTTCTGAAGCTGTATAATAACTTTCCACTATCATTTTAGTGGATAAATTTTAGTTCGCTATTTTTAACCTTTCTTGTTATTACTTTAGATAGTGTTATTGTCTTTATTATTAAATAATTATTATCGCATTACGTTGTTACCCCATAGATTCGTTTGATATTCCAGTGTAAACTAGCGTTCAATTGTATGAAGAATTGTGTTGGTAAATAAATATATAAATAAATAAATAAATAAATTGATTATAAGAAAGTGCATGATGAAAGAGTTGATTAGCTATACAATTGTAAGTGCAATGTTTACTTATAAACAAGATCTACTATAAAAAAACTCATTAAAGAGCGAATTTTTTTCTGCAATGTGCATAGTTACTACTTGGAATTTGTTTACTTTCCAACATGTCCAACTAAAATATATATTCAATATGTTTTTAAATCTCTTGTGTGTAATCGTGTGTGAGTGTATGAAATTGCCCATTTTAATGACATCTTTAATTTGACGCACCCATTTATGCAGTTTAGACTAATGGAGATATTGTTAAATAAATAAGTATATTCACAGTAAAATTGACGGAGTACTATTATGTTTTATGAAATTCAGAACATATTGCTGAATTACTATTGAGAAAGTTCAACTGATACAAATATTGTGAAAGTCTTATTTCATTTTAGCATTACTATCAACATATATAATAGTGACCTTTTTCTATAATTTGTCTGGGAATAAACGGATTACAACCCGTCCATAAGTACATCAACATCTGAATAGTAGCCAACCATTTGCGGATTGTCTGCCTCGTTGTAAGTGCCAGCATCTGGCCTGTTGTTGCATCTATAATGTTGAGAATTCTCAAGCATGCAGATGAAAGGGAACCGTATGAATGCCACAGAAGACAAGCGAGGTGCCCTTCGAGTCAAATCATTACACATACATGTTGCCTCTGAATAAAACAACATATGCGATAGAGTGTTCTAGAAGATAAACATTCTACATTTGCCTTATCGATGCCATACACATGTGCTTTTCTTCTGGTTTGGGCCGTAAATGTAAGTTACAAGTCACAAAGATATTTCTTTTCTTCTTTTAAACCGAATGAGAAGCTACTGTTACCAAAATACGTAAAATAGGAAAAAGAAAGATGGATTTAGAAAATGGGAAGTTCTAATATTTTCAAAAATTTAAGAGACAGAAAAGTGTTGTTTAATGTTGGTAACAATTGCCCTAATAGATAATATTAAAATGTATTAATATTATAAATAGCTGCGAAATAAAAAAAATAAACAGTAAAATTTTAAATTTAACTTTCCGCGGTTATGCACTTTAGACTAAAAGAGGCAGATGATTAATGAAGTTCAATCATCGCGAAAGTGTTGGTGGAATGGAAATTTGGGAGAAAAAGGGAGAACATTGAGAAAAGCCACGGGCACGAAGTTGTCCATCACAAACTCGCATGGCATTGCGATGGAACCGCGGACCTTTCGCACCAGAAGTGAGCACTCTACGACTGAGCACTGTACCTCCAACAGGCCCGTAGCCAAACTGATTTTTCAGGGGGGCAGAAATGAATCCTCAGTGGGAAATTACAAAGACATCAAAGAACACCATAAAAATGTATTTATACATAATATCGTATATTGACAATATTACGGTACACAAATTCAAGATTAAGAACATTGATCATTAACATACAAAGATTTAAAGAAAAACTGCGATGCAATACAATTGAGGTGCTTGGGACAATATAGTGCTATGGTAAACGTAGATGAGGAACGTCATTGTCGCATTTACACTAAACGAAAGCTAATGAACTGAATGTTAGAGTGAGCACACATCCTATTAATCAGGATTGCTTCATTTGTAGAAAACAAAATATTATAAACATAATATTTTGACAGATTTTTTTTGTCACAATGAATCACTCCAATTAACTTTTATTGTATAATGACATTATTATATGTTCATTAAAACTGATTTATTATGTTTCTATCTACATAAAAACCTATTTTGTTTCACATTTTCATTTTGTAATAGGCCAACTTGTTTGTTTGTTTGTTAAAATTCAGCATCTTTTTCAGCACTGAGGCTATACCGCGAAGCTTACCGTGGGATACGAACCACCACATTGTTCTCGAATTTCAAGAATTCCACTAGTTTCAAACCCGAGATCACGTTCAAATACACGCGCTTTATTCACTGGACAGCTATAAGGGCTAGTTTGCAGTACTGTTTTACAAATTATTAATTTCTTGTAAGCCTTTACTGCAGCTTTTTATTCTATTAACGACTAAAATGATGAGATAAAAATATTGAGTCCAAAGCACTTGCATTTATTAATAGAAAAAATTAAAAGAGAATATTATTCTGTATGTATAATCGAACGTAATTTTTGTTTCATTTTTATGTGCTTAATACAAGCTCTTTGAGAGGTACTTTGTTTCATATTAATTTAAATTGAAATATTTATTTTTTAAACATTAGAACAAAATTATATTTCATCAACTTCAGATTATGTCAATACAAAATAGAGGAATATGTTTTATTCAACGTTTGTACTCAGTTTTGTACCTTCCAAAATATGCGAGATACTACAGTTTATTTATATTCGCAACTAACGTTGTGGACTATGATACTGTTGTTTGGAAGTGCACCTGGTATCCTTGGATGCTTGTCGTGGTTGCAATAATAAGGGTACAGTTTGAAATTCTTGAAATGAGTAAAGGCAAAGGAAGATGTTTGGTGCATCTAACAAGACACATCTAATTTTACAAGAAATGAGTGGAATTCACAAAGTTGAATTTAATGTGGTAAATATAATTGCATGAATTTTACTGGTTTTCAGTCAGTTTGAAAATTCTTTTCAGCGTAAATTATAGAAGGAGCAAAAAGTAATTGGTCTGCCCTCCCTGGCTACAGGCGTGGCCTCCAATACAAATAACTCCGGTTTCACAATTAATGTAATCGAGTTATTATATAATAAGCAACACAGATACCAAACTTCACATGTATATACGAGTAGGTATATTGCATTTATATGATTACCATTTGTTTGTTTGTTTGACTAGAGAGCTCGGTGGATTAGTGGTAAAGCACTTCTATTGGGATCCCTGGTTCGAACTCCGCTCAAATAAGATTCTTGTCGACAACATCGTGCTCAGATTTTCTCAGGGTACTCCCGTTTCCTCCCACATGCTTATTTCACTAACTCTTCCGCCTTAATCGTCGTCTTCCTTAGTCTAAAGGATATAAACGTGGGACGTTAAGCTCAAAGATTTCAATTCATTTTGTTTGACTAATCTTCCTTTTGTACTAGACAGGGTCGATGATACAAAACCTACAACTTAACGTTGGATCTCAACCAAATACCCTCCACAGGAAGATCAAAACGGTACTTTATTCAGAGAAAACATTCGATATTTATCTCTCTTTTCTTATCCACAATTTATTCTGTGAAGGAGAAGGTATATATTTATTTTAAAAGCGTGGAGATAACATATAATTTCAGTGTAGGCTTTTCCTTGAGGAACTGCTTAAAGTATAATATACAAACATTGAAACATCAAAAAAGAAAGTATGGAAAATAAAGCATGGAGAAGATATCCAAGGGTTTCAAGATTATATTGCCATCCCAGGTAAAGTTGTCATGTTCAATCGTTGTGAAGTAATGAGATGTAAAAAAATACTGAAGTTCTTATCTACTGAAGTATTGAAAATGTTCTTACAATCTGTATAAATATAGTTCAATTTCAAGTATTTACCTAAACTTTGCTAGATTTAAAAGACTCTGCTGTATCCATTGACACCACTATTGCAATATTGTTCTAATTGACATTTACGCTTCAAAATGTTGTGACTTTTGAAGACAATAGGTTATACGTAGGTTAATACTCTTGAAAAGCATTATACACTACATAGGATGTCAGCTGTAATATACTAAAAAAGAAGTGATGGAACAGAAATAATTCTGTAGTTTGAAGAGTACCAATGTGAAAAATGATGTTTTTCAGGTTGCTGAAAATGTCGCGACAGAATTTTTTGTGGTAAAGACATTTATTTTTGGAGATCTTGCTGTCGAGTTCTTTTGGGAAATTGGCAAAAGATGATCAAAGAACGTCTCACATGTAGCAGAAATGGTGAAAGAACCCGAAAACGAAATTGGTCAAAAGAAGATTCATCAACAGAAAGAGAAGTATACGACAAACAGACAGAAGAGAGAGAGAGAGAGAGAGAGAGAGAGAGAGAGAGAAAGTGAGAAAAGAAAAGAGAAATGAAAACAAGTCAGTGGCTGGAAAAGAGTCGGATTTCGCCGCCATCCCAAGCTGGAGGAGGGATCTTGGTAGTGAACGAATGACAAGTGTCTGTCCAGGTGTTTAGGCCATCGGAGCATGTACAAGGGATGAGAGAACATTAATTAGATCCTTCCTCGCTGTTCGAGGTGATGGTGTGGGCTAACGAGCACACATTAAGCTCCTCCATTTGTCCTTCTCTCCATCCCCTTCCTCCAACCATGATGTGACACTCTCCACCTGTTTGTCGGGATTTCGAACCCGTCTCTTGCTCAATGGAGTGCAAGGGCCCCTTAGTTTCAGATGTGTGAGGTTCTGACAGTAACATTTTTCTTCTAGCAATGCGAATTTCACGTACATAGGCTTTATTTTTTTCAGAAATGAGAGACAGTTTGAAAAATGACTAATCAGGACGTGGGTAGGAGATAAAAAATGATACAAACACATGTGCACCACAATATCCACAGCGCTTATAAGATTACACATAATTGCATTTCATGATGTATGAGTCCATGCAGCATGGTCAGTGTGATTTGGAACGTAAACTTCCCTGCGTCTCCAGTTTTCATGTAAATAAGATGGGTAATTCGTAATATTTTATATAATGTCGATCATTATACATATTTGTATTACTTAAATGAAATAATATTTTTCTCTCAAGAAAGAATAAGTAAAGTTAGGTATTAATATTATGCTAGCACTAACTTTTACAATTCATGTGTTTGTGTTCAAAACGCAGTATTTTAATCTACGTATTAACATATTGTACATTAAGTTAAGCCAAATATTTAGTATATTCTTATTTGACTTAATTTAAACAAATGTGAAAAGTGAAACTAGAATTCGACTATCCACGATATTGTCAGCTCAAACTTGACTAACGAAAATTGCACATTGTCTGTGGTATTAATAAACCAAAACGCATTTCTTAAACTAAATATACTTTAATTTCACATTTAGCTACCTTTAAATAGTAACCAGATGTCGTTGTTCTGTCCTAGAGCACTTAACTCTGACGCAAAGAATTCTTGATTCGGTCCTAAGCCCTTTGTAGCCAATAACATTGTGCCGTTGAATTACTCGAGATACTGTTTTTTTCTCCTATTCTTTCCACCAATCTTAATACTTGTATTAATAGTCAAACTCCAAATGTGTGAAAATTATACTCTTATGTTCTTTAGTCCATTGCTTTCAATTGAAACACGGTAAGTAGTGGACCAAAGGAGTCTATTAAACAAAGAACAAATGAAGAAAAAACAAACCTTCATATACGAGAAGGTATCGAAAAGTTCATGCAATCACCTAGAAGAAATCCAATCTGAAGAACTCTAACATTATTGTGGAATTAGTCCATCTCTACGTGGCCACCGTGCCTAGCGAAACTTTTTGCCAGCGGTTCTTCACTTTTTGTAAGCTCGTTTTGTAAAAGTGTGCAGTTTGGCTTTGAAACCACAGTTCATTCTCAGAAATGACGTCATTTCTACTGTCAAAATGGTGTTCTGTGAGTGGACGCTTTATTTCCGGAAAGATAAAGAAGTCACTTGGTGCTAGGTCCCGTGAGTTAAGCTAAGTATGGGACAATATTTTATATCCTATTTCCATTGCCTTCATTATTGATGCATGGCCGGAATGAGCTGGTGCATTGTCTGCCAACAGCAGGATCCCTTTTGTGGTCAATCCACGACATTTCTTCTTCAGTTAATCTCGCAACTTAGTCAGGAGATGGGGATAATAGATACTAGTAATAGTTTGCCCCTGTTGTAGGTAATCTGTCATGATGACTCCTTCACAGTTCCAGATTATGGAAAGCATAACCTTGGCTTCAGACTTATGCACTCGTACCCTTTTAGGGGTAAGGGAAGAGGGGTGTTTCAATTGTTTGTTCATTTCCTTTGTTTCTGAGTCATAAAGATAAATCCAACTTTCATCAATTGTCACCAGTCTGTCGAAAAATTCCTCTTCACCCACCTCACGGCGATGCAATATTTATCTTGCAACATACTCGCGATTTCTCTTCGGGAAAGGTGTAAGCAGTCTTGGCATCCACCTCGCTAACACTTTCTAAAGATATAGCTGCTGATGAATTGGTATTCCAGGCAGATCCATAACTCATACCTGTTGCACACATAACACTTTCAATAGCTGTCCTCCTGTCTTCTATTATGATCTCAACTTTCTCCGTCAAGGCATCATCATCAGTGAAAGATGGTCTTCCAGATATAAAGGCGTCCGTGGTGGTCGTGTGTCCAGTTTGGAATTGCCGTTTCCACTTGGATACCATCTCATTTCATAGACTTTCATTCCCATAGACTTTTTTCATCTCTTCGTGGATCTGCTTTACTGACTTTCCCTGAAGATGGAGGAACTTAATATCACTCCGTCAGTCATGCTTGTCATAATATCACCTTCAGTGATTTACTTTAAAAAAAAAGTAGTTGTTCTAACGATTCCAGAATTTGCTTGGTTAACCTACAAGGACCTTACTATGAAATGTATGTTCGAGGGGGGCATAGTTCGTCACCTTCTAGGAGCGTTTTTGATACTCCCTCGTATTTTGCGTTTTAAAATTTGGCCGCATTCTTCTTCACTTACATTTTGAACTTCCATTTCCTCCTTCAGCTGCATCCATCATACACAATTTACCTTTCTCAACTTATATGGCAAATTACATTTTGTAATTTGACGTCTCATGGTTATCTGCATTAGGTTAAAGAAGACAGATTATTAATGGAATTGAATGATTGTGAAATTATTTTTTAGTGTCTTCCAAGGGAACTGAACTCTGGACCGCGTGTGCCAAAGGCACAATCACTAGTCACTACAAGGAGCGCCCAATATGGCATAAATGAGAGACGTTCAATTAAAGATTTCATTTCCTTATTTCCATGGATTGTTCATAATCTCCTTTAAAGAATTATACTTATTATGCCGTTCAGAGTCATTACATGGAAAAGGTGTAGCTTGAACGTAAACAATGAAATGACTGATAGAATGAAATTTCCAATTTAAAAAGTCCTATATTTATGCTCAATAGTCTAAAGGAGACGAATGATTAATGATTATGAAATAATTGGTGGAATGAGAATGAGAGAGGGAACATGAGAACCCTGAGGAAACCCACTTACACGATGCTCTCCATCATACAAATTGACCTAGATCGAAACATGGACTACTCGCATCAGACGCAAGCACTTACTCTCTGAGCCACCGTTCCCACTCTCACATAAAATTACTGATTAATAGTGATCATTCTCAAATGCAAGCCTGTCTCTTTTGTAATAGTATGCATATAATTTACCTCTACGTTCTCCATCGAAGTACCACAACCATTTTCTGTGCTGAGTTGACAGCTATTTTAATGTCGACGTCAGGGTTATGTGAAGCGTAGACCTAGAGCTTAACGAATTCGAAACACACGAACTCCCTCTGGGGAAAGAGCCAAGGTTCTCCCAAGGCCAAGAGCGTGTATATTAAGTGTCCCAGTGTTCTCAGGTGGTTAATGGGTATGCTTTCCATGTATTTTTTTCCCACTAGGGCACATCCTCGGATACAAACCCGAGTAATGACTTGAAATAGTTTCACTTCTCATGCAGCCTCGGCGCTGAAAACCGACTTAAACTTCCAATCAATCAAGCAAAAAAGAAACACACAATTGGTTTGAACTACTTTTCATAGAATAACGATGTATGCACTATAATTTAAGTCAATTTATTTTATTCCTTTATTCTTCATTTCTTCACGTAGCAGGAGCATTCTGTATGTCAACTAATAAACAAATACAGTACTTGGAAGTTTCGTACAGTAAATCTCGACTTTTCTCTCTATCCTCATCTCTTTTCCCTGCAGAGATACATTATTTATCTCTCAGACAGATAATATAAGTCTTTTTCTCTGTTTGGACATGTTTCAAATAAAATAATTGGAAACAATCTTTTACTTTCATTACGTCTTTCTCCAACTTTCCAATATCGTATTACTTCACTTGCTTCAGAAAATCTAATTGAAGTTGTTGTCCATATGATACATAAATCTTATAGATGTTTACATTCAGTTATATTAAAATAACTTTCTCGTAATATCACATATGATTTCATGGCATTTTTAATCCGTAGTTTTTCCATTAAATCGGTGAGTGATAAAGAAAACACACACACACACAAGTACATTCCGTAACACCTTACTTTTGTAAAACGAAAAACAAAACAAATTACCTGAAATATTGGTCTTTATACAAATACGTATATTTGTGTGGGTATACAAATACGTATATTCGTGTGGGACATTTGTAGAATATGTTAAGACATTTGATTTTTCAAAATTACCACAAAAGTAATGAAATTCGATATTTAGTTATACAGAAATTGCTTTTGAGAAACATTCTTCTCTATTTTTGGAATATTCTAGTTTTCCTACGCATCGATTCAATTAAAAAAGTAAGGGTTAATAATGCTTTGCTATATGATTCTTGTTTCGAAGATTCTTTATGTATTCATCCATAGCGTGAATCAAAGATTATAGGCACAGGTAAGAATAAAATTAAAACCACAATTAAAGTACAATATAAAGTAATTTTAATGTAGTGTATGCATTCAAATAGCACAGAGAGGAGAAATAAGTCGACTTTGGACGTACAAGGAACAAGATTTATTATAATATTGTGCTGTGTACTTTGGAATTCTACTTACATGACGTAGCTCTATGGGTTCATTACGTCAGTAAAGCAAGGATAAGGTATCCAGTTCTGTTAGGAGTAATTGGAAAACATATATGAGAAAATTGAGGAAATTTAGAAGCACGAGAATGAAAAGAGAGATTGAGAATTAAGAATAAGTATGTCACGAATACAAGAATGGAGGAACTGCGGCTTCATTTTCAGGAGTTCCCCTCCTCCCAATGGTTTATGACGCACCTCATCAGACGTTCTCCCCCTGACATGTCCTCTCTCCAAAATAACAGAATTGTTTGAAATTAATAATTATACATTACAATAATTACTGATAATGTATTTTTCTTTGACCACCATCTTGATGTTCTACTGAGAATCCCAGCTTTGTTCAATTTGGCGCTTGTCTCATTTGGTGAACGTATATCTTACTTCTTAATTTCCAGTAGGTTTACAATGTCATTTTTCCCTACCACGCTAAAATTTCAATAAACATTTTTGCATCAAGTGACACTCCATACCATTTGTAATATTTATAAATAGTGTTGGCTTCGAGACGAGACAGGATGAAACAATTAGAAATTGCTCGTCTCCTGGGCAACTCTATTCATAAAATGAGTAAAGAATAAAAATATTTATAAAGCTATTTTTAAAAATTTTATCATTTCATTATTTTTAGAAGCAAAGAGTCTACGTGCTCAAGTCAATGCAAGAACAATTTCACTTATTGTAGATATAAAGTAGGAAATCCTCGTCTCTGCGTCAATAGTGCGAGACTTTAAACAAAAATACTAGATCTATAAAAAATTTGAGTTTTGAAAGCTGTTGCAACGCTACCACACTTATTTGGAATCCGCAATGTAACGACTGCTAACCAATCTATAATGGCACAAATTAAACGGAAACATTGTAGATCCAACACAGCGGCCGGCTTCTAAAGGGGTCAAACATACCTAAGAAACACCAATTATTTTTCTTACCTTTCTTTCACTCCTAACGATAACGTTAACAGAACCTCTTTCATTTAAAATTATCAGGTGAAGCAAAAGAACAGAATATATGGTTGAAAATTCGAATACTAAACTCACATAAACAATTCTATAATTTTATTTTTAATAACTCTAAATAGAGTTGAGTTGATTTTGAGTTTAACGTCCCGTTCAGCAGCGAGGCTATATGAGACGTGGACCTACAGATTAACGTGGAATCCGAACCACATGAGCTCCCGCCGGGAATCGAACCCGGGCCTCCCACGCCAAAGGCGCGTACGCTAACCGCTTAGCCACGGAGGAGCTCTAACTCTAAATAGAATTTCAACAATAACAACAATTTCAAATTTCATTAACGAGCAAAATTCTAATTTCATAAGTAACTTGAATTTCCTTTGAACAAAAGGAGCTCAACAAGTTAAAAATTTATACTTTAAAAAAATTTTTCGATTAATAATTCTCATCCTATTCGAAATACAATAACCAATTAAGATTAAGTTTCCTTTTTCCACAATTTTATTCAAATTATATCAACCAAAAGCAACCAAAAGTCAGCCTTCAATGGTTACACAAGTTTACTTTAGAATAGCGAATCTATGGAAAATTTCTCAGAAGAAAAAAGGAGAAAGAGAAAAAGAAGATAGGACAAGACTAGTCGAAATTCTTGAGTGATACTGACACGGATGAATTAATCACATAGATTCTTTTAAAATTATTGCTTTTGAGGCGCCAAGTAGTGGAATGCTGTTTCAGTGTTATACGGTACAAGATGAGATCTGAATATAAAATGGAGGAAAGGCGACGGACTGCAGAAATTCGATTCTTCGATTGTTCTGTAATTCTATTTGTAAAACAAAAACATGTCAGTTTGTGAGTAACGTTAATTTCTAATAGTACACAGTTAAGGTAATAGATGTCGCTACCTGCCTTCCTCATGCTAATAGATGCCGCTAGTGTGAAGACAATTTTAAACTATTATGAGGATTTAATTGCAGCTTAACCCTTCCTGCTGATCTAGTTGCTAGCGCGTGTGAATTTGGTGTACGTGGTCCCGGGTTTGATTCCTTGTGGGAAAGCACAAAAAGTTCAATTTCACAATTATTCGTTTTCGTTATTCATTCATCTCCTTAGCCTAATGGGCATAATTATGGAACGTTAATTTTAATTTTTTTTTCATAATTGCAATTTAATAATTGTATTGTTTACTTATGTCAAAATGGATAATGATGATAACAGAATATAAACGTACTTCGCAGTTTATCATAAGGACAAATAAAGACTTAGAGTTTGTTTAATTAAGCAAGATTTTTACCTGTAGAATACAGGAGGACGAAAGCTTCAGCGCAACAACTAGTGTTTGTAATAAAGGGTGTTGAGTATTGCAATTGGAGCCGTTGCATATACATTATATTACATTTAGCATAGTGGAATTATCATAACATGAGAATTAACATAGAGAATATTTTATTTGTAAACCTTATTGCAGCATTTTGTTACAAATTCACATTTAATAAACATACAACTTAAATTCCTGTTTCTCACACAACTTACAGAAATGTGAAAATTACGGTTGAACTTGTTGCTAACGTGTTTTTGAATTTAATTTATATCTTTCATGTTGCTATTCATCATGTGAGAAGAAAGGTAAGACGAGTTCTTAACACCAAATATATTCTTAATATTATACGAGCCTAATTAAGGAACAATTTATCTAGCACAAGCATAAACAAATGAGGCAGCATTTCGAAGCCGTTTTATCTCTAATGCTATAAAGTGTAGAATTGGACTTTTTGGGGGGTTGAAGTGGATTGTTAATGTCCTGTGTTAAGGCAATAGAGAAGACTTATTCCGCTGGTGTCGTTTCCCGTATTAGAAAAATGAAGCTAAAATGTTGAGCAAGCAATAGCATTGTAATGATGTGATACAACTAAATTCCATCACTTGTAATTTCAAGTATTTACAGCTTTCAATAGTTCATCACATCAATAGCTTAACATAAATAATCTTTGCATTATAGTAGCATCATATTTTCACGATACAATCGAGAACTTCGGAAAAATGTAAGGAGGTAACAGTATTGCAAATTAGGATAATCTGAGAAACAAAGTAGAATTGAACATTTTTAAAGATATACAATTACCTACAGGTCTAAGCTACCTCGAGGTCTCTGAAACTTGATGATACAAGGGTTTGTGTAAAACGCAATGAGGCCATTTTTAGTGACGCGACTGTACATCGGAGCGCACTCGCTCGAAGCCGGTTCAATGGAAGGGGAAGTAAGCTTCAAAACAAACCTAGTCTCAGTGTGCTGACATCCGAAAAACTCAATTTTGAAGCATTTTAGTGATTTGTGGTGATATCTTCAACACATTTTGCTCCCGAATTTGATCTCTTTACTTTTTATATAAACCCTGTAAAAGGATTAGATTGAATGGATTGCATATCTGTGCATATTCAGCAGCGAGGTTGTGTGAGACATGGAACCAGAACTTAAAGTAAGATCCGAACCACATGAGCTTCAATCGTGATGAGAGCGATCCCCTTCCTTGGCCACGGTGTGAAGAGATATTGCGCCAACACTCCAAAAAGAAAAGATTAAAAAAAAATAAGATATGATATTAATTATGAGACCACCATCTTTTAAGTGAATACTGTTTTTTTAAACTATAAAGGTTATTTAAAATATCTGGACATAAACGAAGTTTCAGATAGAAATCTTAAAGATAAAATATGTACGAAATGATCAAAAATAGACTTGATTCTCTTTGTGTCCTGAACGCGCCAATTGGAGGTATATCATCTTTAAAGTGGAGATGCTTTTATAGATTATTTAAGCAACACTGTACATTATAATCTTATATTTAAAGAAAATGCTCAAAACTTTCTATTGTCCTCATAACTGAAATTGAAACATAATGAATAATAGAACCTTGGTAATAACTTGTTGAATATCAATTGTAATTCTTAAAATTTCTTTTGAGGGGGAAATTGCCATCTCAGAAGTAAGAGAGAAAGCAAGAAGCAGCCACGTAGGCCTGGAGCAACGTCGCCGTAGTGTGAGTTGTTGAGCGTCACAACGTTTAAGTAAAGCGGTTCAGTGGGAGGAGAAAAGTTGGTCAATATTTTGCTTCTGCCGTCGCCGAAAGATTATCGAGACCGCAACTCGCTCCGTTCTTTCTCCTCTGGCAATCTGATCCTTGCAATTTAGGATAGAACCAAAAATCCCTTTCTTATTTTAGAAAGCAAAAGATATGGGAGAAAACATACACTATATTACTACGCAGCCTTTGTTTGCCGTGTCATGAATCAGGTGAAGAGATGTTATACCCCGATATTTTGGCCTTTTCTTTCGAGAACGCTGGGCATAAATCTGTCACACAATGGATGTTATAAACTTTTCAATTAAAGACGACAGATATTGAAATTCTTTTTTATATTTATTTATGTTTATTTTAACATTTGATAAAGCGCTGCAGCTTTAACTTACCAATACTCCTTACTTTTTCTATTTTAGTTTCACACCTCCAAGGTCAACTATTATTTTTAGAATTAGAATGTTAAATTACTTTGTTGATTTTCTTTTATCTCCTTACAGCACACTAACATACGAAGCAGTGCTGAAAAGTTCTTGACTTTCACAAGAAAAAGCAGAGATAGACGTTTGAAATTAGACAAATTGATTCGCTTGTGATGCTGCAGCATTTCAATATTTCAACTTTTGCAAATAAAATTCCTTTGGCTGGTCCTAAAACCAGATCTCTGCAGTATATGTGACGTCAGGAGTGTTCTCAAAATGATGTTCCTTGAGGTGTTTCTTCAAATGTGGGAACAAATGATAATCAGAGGGAGCCAGATCAGGCGAATAAGGGGTGGCGGACTAGTTGGAATCCCAGAGTTCAATTTGGCAGCTACAATAAGGGACGTGAGAGTTGGAAAATGTTGTGCAAAATGAGAATCCCTTTAGACAACTTTCCGTTTTGTCTTAATTACCTTGTCCAACCGGTTCAATAGGTTAATTTGACACTCTCCCATGATACTAGATGTTTATTCAGAGATAGGTATTCCATCATCAGAATACCATCTTTATCCCAGAAAATTGGAACCATAACGTTCTTTGCTGATTTCTGGATGCGGAACTTCTTTAACCACGGAGAACGTGAGTGGCGCTACTTCATAACTGATCCCTGATTTCAGGATCAAAGACACGGAGCCAGGTTTCACCACTAATTGGGACAAAAATTCTGGGAATCAGACTCAAAACGGCCAAGACTTGGATGCTTCAACTCGTTCTTTCTCCTGATCACTGTTGAGAAATTTCAAAATTTGTGTATGTACAGTATACAGTTGATAATGAAACCAACATCATTTCGTGAGATATTCAGTATTTGGGTTTTTTGTTTTCTTTTTGCTGGGCGATGGGCGGTGATAGACTATTTATCGGGAATTTGACGGGAGGGATGTGAAGGAAATGTAAGTGAAAAGATGGCTAATGCAACACGAATTATAAAAAACAAAATTTCCTTCAGCTTTATTTATATAATATCTTCAAGACTGATATTAAGAATTAAAGCTTTTTCTGGTTCTTAGATTACTTCGTCCAGATCTTAAATTCAGCCTTGTGCATAGGTGTACTCGGTTAAGATGAAGGAGCACTAGGCTCAAGGTTGAAAACCACTGTTCAAGACGACGGTAACGTTCATGGAGATGATATTGAGACATCTACTTAAAGGTTGAATTTATCCATCAGAGATGTCAACAAAATATTCAAACGCACAAGGCAAAAATGTAGATATATGACATAAATCTTTTAATATATCTTGTCAATATTTCTGTACATCATATAATAGTAATGAAAAATCTTAGTATTTATTAGACATTGAGTAAATTACTTTTAAAATGTGTACTGTAATTTGCTATGCAGTTGCGGATCATTTTTGATGGGTATCATATAAAGCAAAATCCTAATAATTCAAATTGTATTAAGTACATTGTACATCTATGTGGAAAAATTCAAAATAAATAACTTTATTTAATGTTTATTTCAATTAACATTATCATTCAACATTGTCAAAGTAAATATTCAGATTCATTAATTAAATTAGTGATGAACTTTGTTCAAACCTTGGATAATAAAGGCATCGTCATATCCTCCTACTGTGTAGGATTAGTCCCATTGCTGAGAATACATTTTAGAAAGCTGACAAGGAACATAGAAAATAAGGCAAATAAATATTCTCGTACCGTACGGAATTTCAAAGGAATTCAGTGAGGCTATACACAATGACCACTGAAATTGAGAAAAGCATTCCACAAAGACAATTGTCCTCACGTGTAGAAATCAGAAATGTTATGAGTATGTGGTACACAAAGCTGAGGTGGTCACAAGTCTAAGATTCTGTGGGTCGAACAGAACGACCGTAAATGCTCAAGGAACTTCGATTGACAGTTACAAAGAAATCTAGACAGAGGAACCCAGATGTTACATGAAACCATACATTGAAGCCGTTTGTCATCCGATGTCTGCAGAATACTTTTCCTTATCAATTTTTCCTTATTACCATGATAATACGACAAATTTTACACATGACAACTTCAATTCTAATATTACAGACGTCATAATTTTGTCATTGACAGTCTTTGTTACTCTTAAAACCAAAAGTTCAAATACAACAGTTTTGTTCATTTAAAATTCTCACCTTCTCAGTAATTAAAAATCATTTATACAGAGTGGTCCATAAGTATTAGTACAGTGGATTATTTTGGAAACAAACATGATTAAAGCAAATCTGACTACCGGAGGGCGGACTTGGGTAAAGGAGCTATCGATTGATGCATGCGTGGTGAATGGAGCCATCTTAATGGCCGCCATCTTGGATCCAGGTTATTTTTTTTTTCAAATAGGAAGGTAGGCATATGACGCATAAAAAATAACACTGTTTTTTTTTTTCAGGGGAATGCAGTCCCGCAAGCAGAAATGCGTTATCATGTCCCATTGTATCTGAATTTTTGTATAAAACCTTTGCTTTTTAAACTTAAGTGTGCATTTTCATTTAAAAAATAAATGCTCGGACACTATGATCTTTGATGCTGTTTTACAATCTTATTTATAATCTTACTTACAGTGTGAACAGAGGACATCCTACTTAAGCACATTCACTGTCTGAACTCAAATTTTCACTATCACTTTATATCAATGCGATTCCAAGATACACACTCCATTGTATACCTGAAAGTTTGCCACAAAAAGTGCGTCTTACATTCGAAAATGAAATGAAATCTTTGAGTTTTACGTCCCACGATTATGCCGGTTAGACTAAAGGAGACGGTAATGATGAGAGATGAGTGAAATGGTGGAATGAAGGAAGTGGGAGGAAACGGGAGAACCCCGAGAAAACCCACGAGTACGATGTTTGTCCACCACAAAGACCACACGGCGCGAGCTGGAATCGAACCAGGGACCCCAAGTACCGGAGGTGAACGCTCTACCATTGAGCCACCGCGCCCCCGTCTTACATTCGAGTATATACGATATCAACTTATTAAGTTTGTGCGAATGAAATGTTCACTCTGATGTCTGATGGAAGCTCACCTCAGCAACACGACACAGGGATGGACTAAGGTCACAGACTCTGTACACTTCCAACAAACAAGCTGAGGTACCCAGACAGTACGTAGTGCATTGTTGAACAGGGTCGTATGGAAGTGCACCATTGAGAACACATAATTGCGAGGATCTTTCTTTACGATTTCAAACTATATCATTGTATACTGTAAGCTACAAAGAGACAATAACAGTGCATTTGGGCTAGAAATGATAAGTGAACGCACAGATTGACGTTGGTTTGTCAAATTTCGTTTCGGTGATACACATTGCTAAATGAGTTCCATAGCCACCAACCAACATCATGTTCGGACGAGCTCCCTAGGAACATTGTAGAAGCACACTCTTGGAAAAGTGTTCGCGTCATTGCGAAAGAGTTAGACACTGTTGTTTGGCTGCTCCGTGCATCCGGGTGTCACATGAATTGACATCGGGAAACCAAAATCGGTGTCTGAATGTGTGCAGTACTCCGAATGAAAGGAATAACTGGATAAATTTCGGCATGAGGAGACCTGGATATGATTTTCTGTGAGAGCTCAGGTGGTCCGAATCCAATATTAAGTGTAGGTCCACGTCTTATATGGACTTGGAGTTAAACAGGACGTTAAACTCCAATTTAATTAACCAACCAACCATAACCAGGAAAGTTTCCTGAATTGCATTACCAAATTTGATTAAAACCGGATCTGATAAGTCAATTGTAAACGGACAGGACAGTTGTTGGATTTTTATAAGTCCAAGACGGTTTCTAAAATCTTTAGATATTGTTGCTGGTATGGTGGTTTACGGTGTTGTTGATCGCTCAAGACTTTTCCGTCGAGGCGATGCCATCACTGCGAATCTTACAATGCTGAACTCCATGAAATGCATCGATCCTTGACTGCAAGCATCAATAAATGTTCAAGAGACATGATATACGCACGTTGCGCAACAGTTGGTGTACAAATGTCGCTTAAAAATCATTGTACATTCTCCATAAGTTGCAGCATGAAAACCTTTCTTATCCACTGTATTCTTGATATATATCCCATCGACTACCGGCATTTGGAGCACTTCTTTGGAGGGAAGATTTTTCCCTAATAAACGGGAATACAACATGCAGTTGAGGCCTTCTTAGCATCACAGAGTCCAGACTTCTTTCGTTGGCTGAACGGTGAAAAAAGTGTGAGATTGCTTACGGAGACCATTTTGATTAACTATATATTGTAATTTCCATTTTTCTTTCTTTTTCTTTTTTTTCTTTCTTAGTTTTTTTGTTGCCTTTGGAATAACGCACCATGGTAAGACATTTCATTTGCACCAACCTAATAGTTAAGTCAAAGAAGAATGATAAGAATACGTGGTTCAAAACTTTTTCAATAGATTTGTAATTAAATGAGTTGGGAGGAACCTTTAAAATCACTGCTTTAAGTAGTTATGTCATTCAAATCAGTGATTTCAGATATCTACACCATACTTCATTTTATTCGAATTTAGAGTTTTTCAACAATATATACTAAAATAACTGCTTTGAGAAACTCTCTAATCGCTTTATATGTATCCCACTTGCCTTAGTAGATAAAAATATCAAGATAGACATTAGTCTCCATATATATATATATATATATATATATATATATATATATATATATATATATATATATATATATATATATCCTTCATATTCTTTTATTATCAATAACTTCGAAACAGATTGTGCTATTCTCGTTTCTGTGTTTTTCATTCTTATGCAACATCGTGGTTATGAAGAACGGGACCTATAGTATTAACGTCAGCTTTGAACCATAACCGAAACTTGAAGATTTTGCAGTTTTACTGATGCACACATCATCACACAGGATTAGCCCTCACAATATAGGACGTTCTACTGCACGCTATCTAGCCTTGAAAAGAATTGGATTACAAGGTCACCCATTGACCTAGGCTAATTCAGTTTTCTTATTGTATATTGTAAAGTTCTGCTTAATGCAGAAAGATAGAATAAATCACACATACACAGGAGTAGATTTCATCCACTACCAATTTTATTACAAAATTCCCTGTTATAAACAGTAAAATACAGTTCAATATAAAAAGTATAAATTTATCTAATAACTAGTACAAATAGGTAACACAAGGCCCAACAGCCTAGAAAAGGATCCTCACAGAGTTCTACGTAAACTAAGTTGGGTGGATTTTAAATTCTCAATGCTTTACGCAAAGTTCCACGGTCTGCTGAGGTTAGGAACTTCACCATGCTCCAGGCAAGCAAAGTCGACTGGATAGGAGATCTTAGAGCTCCAGGTTCCAGGCTTGGGTTAGGTACATCTTAAAGCTTCAGACAAGCTGAGAGAGTGGAGTTGAACAGTCAAAGACAGATACAAGATGTGAAAAAGTCCTGGTTTTATACCTGCTCCAATGTGCTAATAGTGCTAGTGGTGTCTCTGTCATATACCACTGTAGTAGTTTGTAGTAGGACTCATGTTGTGTTCTTTATAAATACAAGCATCTGTTGAGTGTTTGTAAACAGAGACATGTGCGGGATATTATAATATAGAGAGCAGACTTTTCCAACTGAGTGCCTTATGAAATCTTTGATTGCTGTTTTGATTCAGAATAAATCACACGGAGATTGAAAGGAACAGACAAATAACGTGGCATTTTTTTTAAAAAAAAAGAAACAGTGGGGACAGACAAACAAAAACAGTGATAGCATAGTCAATAATTTTCAACCGATACTATTCGTAGATTCATGATTATGTGAAGGTTTAGTCCACGCAAATAAAGATAGTAGAGTCATATTTCAAAAGCACTTAACAACCTACTTCTTCTTTTTTTTAATACTAGTACACTTCTTTGCTCTGCAAGTTGAACACAGAACCTTCTGATTTCAAATGGAAACCATTATTTAATTCCATGGTCTGTTTCTTGACTGTACTAGAAAAAGACAAGTCAAGAAGAACCGAAAAAAGAAAGTTTGAATGTCCCAATATGCGAAGTCCAATACAAACATAACGGTTATTATTTCTGGCTGCGAATCCTGCCAAGAATGGATGCTACACGTCACCCTCGATTAATAACGGTTCTTCATTAATTTTCAGTTTTCCCTACCTCACGCCTGGAGATACGACCAACACTTCTTTCATTACTTGTCTCAGTAATTTAAGATCCAGTCACAAATATATCATTGAAATTCGCATTGCACATGTTCATCTGATATAATTAGATTCGCTAAATGGATTTCGTGACACTTTAGCTTTCAACAGAGCGGAATAGAAGATCTCTTTAACGACATTTTCTTTGAAGGGTAACAATTCTATTACCTTCTTTTACCTTTGCCAATGATACTCAATGCTACATTTTCTTTCAATGATCCATTGCATTTTGCATCTATGTCACATCCATGTGTTGATTCCTAAATCACTGTTTAGTGTCAAATATCCATAATTTTTATTTGACTGTAACTATGGTGGTTTACTTGATACTTCAATACTTCATATTTATAACTATTATTTTGTCTTTTACTAGACAAATATTCGGACCCAAGAGGAACGGGTATGGAGAATGGCGGAAACTTCATAACGAGGAACTACATAATTTATACGATTTACCAAACATTATCAGGGTCATCAAGTCTAGGAGGCTTAGGTGGGGAGGTCATGTAGCTAGAATAAAAGAAAGTAGAAACGCTTTCAAAGTCCTGACTGGAAGGCCAATCGCAAAACGATCATTAGGAAGACCTAGGCGCAGATGGGAGGACAATATTAAAATGGATCTCGCAGAGATAGGAATACAAAGTAGAAACTGGATCTAGTTGGCTAAGGATAGAAGTCAGTTTAGAGGTTTTGTGAACACGGCATTGAACCTCCGGGTTCCATAGGTCATAGAGTTAGTCAGTTAGTTATTTAGTATTTTCTCTTTTAAATTTAAGCTATTATAAAAGCAAAGAAAGTCTTATCATTTCAGTCCCACATTCCGAAAAATGAATGCAATGAATTCGTTTGTAAGTATCTGGAGGATACTAGCATTCACATTCATTAATGAAACGAAACAATTTGAATTTTTAAAAATGGTTTTTCTTCAGAATTTCATACTGATATTTAGTCTTTCAAACACAAGCACGTTACTGATAAGCGAGAATCGAAAATTGCATTGTACTTGAAAATGACACAGATTGTGTTGCTGATTTGATTTTAGTTTAGCGTTCCTTTTAGCGGCGAGGCTATATCAGACCTTGACCTACGAACGTAGGATCCGAATCACATGAGCTTCCGCCGGGAATCGAACCGGGACATTCCACGCCAAAGGTGCGTACGCTAACAGCTTAGCCACGAGTGAGCTCTGCTGATATTTAATAAATCAGTACATATCATTAATTTTGTTGTTAGAAAGTCATTCTTCATTTACTAAAGAAAAATTTAAAAATTGTACTTTTTCTGATATATATATGTTGTTTCTTCGTGCTTCAATTACTTTCTTGAAGCTGATTTTCGACATTAGCAATCCCTCCACAACATGTAAATATTTAAATAAGCAAAAATAAATAAATAAATAAATAAAAAATAAAGGAAGTAGCTCTGTGTTCCAATTAAAAATTCTGCTACTATCTTCAATATAGGTTAAAGGAGAGGAGCGTTTAATGCAAAATTAAATTAAATTAAATGAGATTTCTAGTTTAACGTATCGTGGTTACTCGCTGTAGGGTATAGAAGACTTATGATTATAATTGGAAAAATAATGTAGGAGGAAATTCGAGAATCCTCAGAAAACCCATTGACATGATGTTGTCCACTACAAATTCATTTGGTTTAGGGTGGAACCAGGGATCCCTAGCATCAGAGGGAAGCTCCGTACCACCGAGCCACCGTAGTTGCAAATTGATAATGATGATAAGCTGGTGAGTGCGCAGAAAAGGAGTAAACCCGAATAATTTTCCAGACTTAATGTTTGCCACCACCAGAAGAAAACACGTCTTGAAATCATACCAGGAGCTCCTTGCTTCAGAGAAAAGAACTTCACTTTTAGATCGCAGTGTCCTTAAAGAAATATTAGCACATAAACTGTTACAAATCCATTAAACGGACTGAATGTATATACAATTGTCCGCATAAAAGTTGTCTTAACTAAGTTGCTCTTTTTGTTTCGTTCCTTGGTACAGTTCTGAATAGCAGTACATTTGTTTTTCACGAGAGTTCATGAAGAAGACAAAACTAACCTTGAAATAAAATACCATCCTTATCTTCTTAAGCACTTGACTATAAAATAGTGTGCCATGCGCGGGAGTTCTTCAACTCCCGCCTGCACATGGTTGGATAATTTAAAACTGGCTTCTGCTTATCTGAAATAAATCGCTTGCATAAACTGGCATTCAGAGAAATCACCTGCGCTTCACTACCTTTCTGCTGGCAAGCGTCCCAAGAGCTTTCTCCAGAATTAGATGTTTCGTCCCAGTTGCTAGGTTGACCGCAATTTTCTCTTTTGCTTTGGACAACCTTCCGCTCGATGCCCGTTCAACCCGTGAGAGAATTGGATTTTTTTTTAAAGAACAACAACAAAAACTCAACCAGCGTTGGGGAATGCTCTATTATGTTGTTTTCTATGTTGGTTAACTCAGTGGCGTCTCCATTCATAAATATCTAATGAACAATAGTGGATAAAATAGGGTAAATAGTTTGCATGTAAAAACATCATCTGTTTTAATTAAGATTTAGATTAAGATATAACTTATTTCATTGTTAATCCTTGCATAGTTTCAACGGGACTAATGGCGTGGACCCATAATTGAACTCTACAACGTAGCGTGGCTTATTCTATGAGGATTGATCTTGCATGTTGGTGTGTGCACTAACCAACTACGCTGGATTCAAGCCCCGGTTTGTGGGTCAGATCCCATATCATTAGTAAAAACCCACAGCCACGATTGTCGCTCACCTAATGACTACTTGGACTGCGATCAAGCCTACGAACCCTAGTACAAGAAGTGAGCGCTAGAATACTGACACATCTCAAGATAGGTAGATATTACAGTTATGGCAACTACCTTTCATTAAACAATGAAAAGTACGTAATGATATACGCTAGTTTTTATTTTATTTCGAGGTTAGAACTTGAAGAAAGTTTAAAAAAGAAATTTTCAGATGCTAACTAACTACTTTACGACTAAATAAATCAGCAAGTTTAGAGAAACAATAAATAAAAATGTCTAGTGAAAAGCAAAGGATAGTCCGATCGCAGGATTGTCATTATACTGAAAGCAATGAGATCCAACTTTAAAGCTTAGGCACCAATTTCAACCACGCCTCTTTTATTAATCCTCTTCAACTAGAATTCTACCCATTGTGTAGCGATTACTTATTGTATAATTTGTGTTATAATTACTATAATTATTTGTAATGGTACGGGTTGTGATTTCCGAGATCCGTAACCCGACAAATCCACAGACATAATGAGTTAGTTAGAGCCCGAGATCCGCACAATTCCTATGCTTATGCAGATCTGGTAACCTACACAAACTCACGAAACTCACAGAAACTTGAAACACAAAATCGCGAGCCTACCTTGCCGCATTGGTATGATTCTAACAAGATATTATGCTCTTTCTATTTCGCTTATCTACATGGTTAATGCCCTAGCCTACCTTACTAACAGACGCCCCAGAGCTGAGTTCTCTCCGTCATCTGAATTGGAGCCTTACCACAATTTTGAACATGTTCCGATAGTGGTGGTTACTGCCCGTTTCTCTTCCAATACAACTCACACTCTGGAACTCAGATTCCTTTTCATTTTCTATCATGTTTATTTCCTCTTCTTTCTCCTATTACACAACTAGTGATAAATGTCTTTTGATAGATATCATCTACCTGTTACATTTCTATTATTTGATAGAAATTGTAACTGCAAACAGGAGAGAGACTCTAGAGTTTATTTGTTACTCTCTCACAGCAAGTACGTTCGTTTAGGCGCCTTTATTTAGTTTATATCCTACTATTTCGTACTATTTTATCTCATATCAATACTACGTAGTCTAGCTTCCAAAAAATAAAAAATGAAATGATTTTAGTGCGGACAGTACTATGTAGCATAGTTTCCAGGAAATAAAACACTTGATTTTTGTGTAGGTATTACTGCTTAATCTAGCTTCCAGGAAGTAAACACTTAATTTTAGTGCAGGCAGTACTACGTAGTCTAGCTTCCAAAAAATAAAACGCTTGATTTTGGTGCAGTCATTTCTAACTGGCGAAGGATTATGAGAAATAGATGGAGCAAACAAGGATTGGGTTCGAGATAAGAGAGTGCAATGAAACATGTGTTGACAGTAAACTAGTAATTATGAATGCACGAGTAATGTATCTGCAAAACCATCAACTACGATATTTGATGTTTTTGTTTGTCTGTCACAGTTGTCCATTCAGAACGCCATATTTCCTTCTTGCTTCTTTTCTTCTCTGCATGATTTACTGATAATGGGAGCATCAAAATCTGACGTTACAAAATACCCAGTTGGAAATGGCTTTTTTTTGTGGATTAGCAAAAAATTTCCTGACTTTTTTTTTAAAATCTGTATTGTACTTATTGCACTTATGGGTCTTCACGAGTCTGCACGATCACTGAGGCTGCTTGAAGTTTTCGTATAGTCAAACAATACTCAAATCGTGATCTATAGGTGAATTACAGAACCAAGATCCATAAAATTATTGCTCCATTGATCTGTTAGTTTGCTTGTAATTTGCTCAAAGTAATTTTGAGAAGAATGATTTAAACAACTTCTTAACAAGATAGAGTAACGTAAGAACTATTAAAAACATACAACAAGGAAATGAATATAGACAAAATTAAAAGGCGCTGCAGTAGTTTGCTCCTCTCTTTCATTTTCTTCTTATTCTTTCATTTAAATTAATTACATTTATTCAAATCTAAAGTCTACCTTCTGTTTTGGTGATGTCAGGATAATAAAGGAATGTTTTGGAATGATTAAGAACTTCCCAAGTTAATTACACACTTCCTACTGGCAAAAGGAAAAGAGTATGCATATATTTAGCTGGACAAAATGTTCTCTATCTCTCTCTCTTTAATCTCTATATTTTTTTTCAGTATTGTTGTTTCGAAGCTTGGCTAGGAGCAAATAAGAGAAGAAAGAGATGTTGCTGTTTATACAGAGAAACATTGTCCCATTTCATGAGACTGCTGGATCTCTGTTCTTTTCACTCTGTTTCATAATTGAATTTGTTACGAGAGTCAACGTCCAAATAATGTAACGTACTGATGTAATACACGTTGTATTTTAATGCACGCAGCTTCATACTTAAGTTTAGCAGAACTGTATTAAGTTGTACTGTGTGAAGAACGCTTGTTATTAAATTCTTGATTACAGAACTGCAAGGTATATACACAGTTCACAAGATATTGTCCTATGTACGTATTTTTCTATGCTTTCCACTGGGAGGAACTACAGAGTTCTAACAGTAGACATTACCAGCTTTCATATCTGCGAAATATTATATTCTTAGCTTGGCTTACTCAGGACTCTCTTGGTGTATGGTTAATTTTTAGAATAAGAGTGCATGGCTGAGGGTTAGGAACTCAGAGAATATTCCATTTTTGCCTGATAAATCCTTGCTAATCCACTAAAATAGGGGATAGTCCATGTTATTTCAACTTAAGTTTATCAGTGTTTCTTTTTCTTTTTTAAAATTCTTTTTGACTAACGTCACTATTAGTTTAAATTGGTAAAATTGCTTGTACAGTTTAGTATCTTATAGCGCAAGAAACGATATCTATTAGCGACAAGCAGATTAGAAATAGCGCAAATGGTGACATCTATTAGAGTGCTACAGAGTATGAGACGTTTACAAGGGCACCCATCAGGGGGGCAAGGTGGGGCGCTTGCCCCCCTCCTTTAGAGGAAATTGTACACCGGAAGATCGAAAAAACAATAGATTTTTTAGAATAGTTACCGCAAAATTTAAGACTACATTGGAAATGTCGCTAATACTTGGCCCCTTGAGAACCACAACGTGGGCGCCCTTGGACGTTTACCATTTGTTAATGGGACTAGTTCCCTGCCCACAAGTCTTCGGGCCGCTGTACACTATAGATTAAAATCGTACCTAATTGAAAGATTTAATTGCTTACATTAAAAAAAAAGAAATAAGTTTGCACACCGACCACCCGAAATTCCTTATTACATTGTAATATCCTACACATGGCTCTGTTTACAAACAATCAACACGTGTTTGTATTTATAAAGAACGCCAGGTGCCTCCTACTACGAACTACTACATTGGCAGACAACAGAAACACCAGCACACCAATAGTCAGTGACGAAGGGTCACCAGCGCAACCGCCATACAGAAGCAGCTGTAAAGCAAGGAGGACCTCCATATTTGGTATCAATCTCTGGCTGGTCAAATTCACTCCTTTAGCTTACTCGGAGCTCTAGGTCTCCTATCCTGCCCTCCTTAGTTTTCTCGGAACCCTGTGGGATCCTTAACCTCATTCATCTACCTTGCATGGACATGGAACTTTGTGGCTTTCCAAGTACCCTCTGCTTGCTTAGAGCATTGAGGATTATATATTCCACTTTAATTTGCTCGGAACTTTATGGAGATCCGTCCCTAGGCTGCTAGGGCCTTAGCATACCTTTATTTAACCAGTTATTAGAAGATTTTTTAAAAATATTATAGTGATTTTGTATCCTACTGTTTATAAAAGGAAGAATTTGTAATAAAAATAGGTAGCGAGAGAAAACGATTCCCCGTATTGTTGCTCTATCTAAGCAGAACTTTACAATAATTATGCAATTCTAATACTTTGTTATACACAACATTGTATAAATTTAAATTATTGAATAGCAAAATATTACAACACGTATTAGCACGGCTGTTTAGACACAGACATTGGCATGACACACAGACTAACAGACTGAGACATTTTGTCTTTCACTATAAGGCTTTCTCAACATCAAAAGTATATGAGATGTGAACTTATCGTTTAATATCGGGTTAAAACAGCTGATCATCTCCACGAATCGAAATCGGATCTGTTAAGCACGGAAGTCTGTAACTTTTAGTGATTTACTTATTTTAGGGCTTAAGTTGGGAAACGTTGCATTCTAGGAATGTGTATTGCATACTTTCGAGAAACAATAGAAGAAATAAAACAAGACTAAGACAGAAAGTAAATCAGATATAAAATGAGATTGAAATTAACAGTTACCTTCACGAATCGAAACAGGATCTTACATACGGAAGTCGGGAATGTTAGTGATTTATTTAGGAGGGAGTTTAAGTTGGCAAATGTAGCATTCTAGGAATGTATAATGTTTATATTCGAAAAACAATAGAAGAATTAAAACAAGAATAAATAGAAAAACAAATATTCACTTGGTTGATGATGATCCTTACAGATCGGGAAGTTGAGTTTTAGAGGTCTGTATTTATGTAGATTTGCCTGATTGCAATGAATATTGCAAAGATTCCTGTTCTGGAAACAGCGTATCGTAAAAACTATAAAAGCGAACATAAAAAAAAAAGTTACAGAAAATAGAATTAATTTCATTCTTTACAAGATTCTCTTTATGTTTCAAGCGAATATGAACATTTTCGTTTATCTCCGCCTGGGATCTCTGTTTATAATTTAAACTGTTAGATCGAGCGTATCCATTTTCAGGGTCACAATTAGGTGAATTGTATGCTGCCCAGCATTTTGAGGATTGACGTCGTTGTTCTACTGATATAACCAAATAGAAACACTCCTTATACATATACTCTGGCGTTGAAAAGGCAGAATGTGATTGGTCGATGGAAATGTGATACGTCGTATGGTTTTTCTAATACTGTACCATGATTAGGAGAAAAATGTCATCAGTTCTCGAAACGTTGGACAACGTGCAATTCACTTGACTATTCTCCCGGGAAACAGAGAGTATGTTCATAATGACAACCTGAAAAGTTTCAGTTCTCCTTACATTGAGTTTTAAAATTTCTCAAGGAACAGATAACAGGAATAGAAATTTTAATTTGGCTACATTATCTCATTGCAAACAAAATGTGGAAGTCATATTGAATTAAACAGCACAAATGCAACGTCGGCACTGAAATGCATATGGTTTCTTACAAGTCACGACGATGCTGAAATAATGTTTTAACAAATGAGTCACATATTTTGACATGCCTGTTACTGAGTGTAAACTAACGTAAATCAAAGTGACGTCAGAGAAACGCGTATTGAAGTTCAGATAATGGTTAGGGAATGTACGTATGTGATTTGTGTATGTCAAAAAGTAAATATAACAAAAACAGGAGGAAAGAGAGACAAGAGAAGCAATTAAGAAATCAGAAAACATTACATATCCAAGGCTTGTGCATAACTACCTCAGTTCTTGGTACAGTTATAATTGTCGTCTAAACACTTTTCATATCAACTTATAGGGACACGGAGACATAGTGGTACAGCGTTTACCTCTGGTGTATAAGGTCCCTGGTTCGATTCCCGCTCAAGTAAGTTTGTGAACAACATTGTGTTCGTAGGTTTTATCGGGCTACTCTTGTTTTCTTACACTTTCTCATTTCACCAATTTTTCATCAATATTCACTTCCCTTAATCATCGTCTTCCTTAGACTAAAGGTCATAATCGTAGGACGTTAAACTGAAGGATATCATTTCATTTTCATTGGTTTAGCAGACATAATATTTACTGGATCGATATATCTATCGAAATCATAATTTCTCTTCCGAAGTGGTTCAGTCATACGACACTCACCTTTGGTGTGAGGGGCTCTGATTTGATTCCAGATCATGTGGGTTTGTGGAGGACAACATCGTGTCCGTGAGTTATCTCGGAATTCTCTCTTTCCTCTCACATTATTATTCCACGAATATTTTTATAATAATCGCTAACGCTCTCGCCTTCGTTACGAGCGATCCCGGGTTTGATTCGCGGTGGGGCCACTCGGTTGAAAAAGTGTATCACGCTTTTCAGGCCAGCCACCCTGAATGAGGTTTTCCTGGGTTTTCCTCATTCACACCAGGCAAATGTCGGGGTGGTACCTAACTTATAGGTCCCAGGCCGCTTCCTTCCTTTCCCCACTCCTTTCTTCCTTCCCTTTCCCTGGATAGCTTGTTCGCCGAAGGACTTCATCCCTCAAACGTGACGGGCTAAATGGCCTTAGATGCCGAAGCCCAGAAATCTAAGTCCTAAATCCTTACTTTTATAATAATTCATTTTCATTAAACATCCGTCTCTATTGGCCCAAAGGACGTATCCATGAGAGGTTAAAGAGTTCATTTCGTTCCAGTTCTTTATTTGATATTTCATTTTGTATTGAGAGAAAGTAGATCAATCAAACATATCTATCTCTCCTTCTTTCGATATCTAACAGTGTTCTACTAACATAAACAATGTATCATGATTAAGCATTGAAAATGTTGCACTCTATTACTATTTATTTTTCTCTTGAATTTCGATAAAAAAAATACTCCAGAAATTTTCTAATTTCTCTAGAAGATATCATGGCGCTGCCCCTACACCACATCTAATTTTCCATTAATAAGTCTGCGATTGAAAATAATGAACATTTCCTGTTACCTGACTTTGATCCGACATTTTGTCCTCGAGTTATAAATGTTTTTGTGTTTTTCCGGAAAAAGTTCGGCTAGTCATAGTGCCGAAAGGAAGCATTTCTACACCCAGGTTGGTCTACCCTTTTGGTCTTATTTTGGTGTCAGGAAGAGGCTCATTTTTGTAGGATCATCAATTTAACATTATAAAATTCATTAAAAATAGAGAAGCCTCATTATAAGATATAATCAAAGTTGCACTTCCTTATACCAATAAAGTAATAGAAGTTATGGACTAATTTAATGTTTATATGTTGCTGCAAGGATTCCTATGTAAACGATGTTTTTCTTGTTAAAAAAAAACTTCATATGTGACAACACTACCCTATTTCATTCATTTATTTTTTAATAAAAGAGCCCATTCTTCGCACGAGAAAAATAAGGTTTAATGCATATGAAAAAGGAATTGTGAATATTTCAGAAATTGTTTGAATATTGTAAACATTGGCCTCTTTTCGCCCTGTCGAAGTGGAATTTTAGAAAACGCAGAAATACGGATCCCTTATTTTTAATTAAAATTCTATTTAATGAGTTTCATACTTCCAACATAAGGAACTTGTCATATTTCGCACTTTATAAATATAAAACGGGAAATTATGATATAACAAACAACAATGTTACAGGTACACCAAGTGAAGAAGTACGGTTAGATTTTATTGAAAATAACTTAATAATATGCAACCAATATGACCTCTCCGTATAGCTGAGTTGCGTTATACCAAGAGGGGACACGCCTATGATAACCTTCTGTGCCTATGAGAATACATGCGAGGTCATATCTTCTGATCAAATGGATGGATCGCTTCTATCAAAGAGCTCGACTCCTAACTTAAGGCTCTACATCCTGAAAAAAATTGATGGCGATCCATCAAGCAGTTCTTGAGAATTTTGTCTTCCGTAATAGATAAATGGATACACGGCAGACGTGCTAAACATATATAAAGGAGTTTTGGAAAACCCAGCTCCTTGAAAATTGTCCCTCTTTCCATTTTTGAGTGCAGAATTTTTGACAACCCTGAAACACGTGTTTATTTATTTATTTATTTATTTATTAAAATGTGGTTGTACATTGAATTTGATTTCCCTATCCTTAGGTCGTGAGATATTCTATTTTTGACAAAATAAATATTTTTTTTTTTTTAGATCCGTCAGAATATCTGTTTCTTGTGAAGTTCTTAGTTATCCCTTATTTCTGTGGTAAAAGCAGTTTTCTGTTAAAAATTTCACGTTCCTATCTGTAGTAGCATGGTGTGGGTGTTGATGAGTGAGTCTTTGTATAGATTTGCGATAGCTGTATGACTTTCATATTCAAATATAAATTCGATTGATTATCAAGAATAAAGATTATTTTGTGTAGCAGTTACAAACTGATATACTCCCTCCGTCTTTTTTTTTTTTTTTAATAAAAATATTTCATCCGTTATGAAATGATAATCTTTGGTAAAATTCACATTTCTCAGATACTTCGCTTAACAAACAACTGTTTCCAGTACTTTTAACGGTTTTGGCATAACGTAAAGTTCATAGAAATTTGGCCGAAGAGGAAACAGTCTGTTGAAGGTGTTTGCTAAACTTTTGACGTCTTCTGCGTTTTATTGGACAATAAATTTCAGCTGACGAGTTAGTGGCAGGTAGATGAAGCTACAGACATTACCAGAGAGAAACACAGTTATTTCCATCCCGAAGTTAATATTCTTTGCTTTCCCCTTCCTTGATATATATATATATATATATATATATATGTAAAAGAGAGATGAATGAACTCAGGTTGATGACGGGTATAAACTCGTCATAAATAGTTCGTCTGAGCAATCAACAGATCTTCATGAATTACGGTTTAAAACTGTCTACAACTTTTACTTCACAGTCTCTCTCTCTGTTTAATTTCAAATTTCTAAAATAACTGTAAAACTATTGTAAACTTCTAGAGTAACTAAATTTATAAGTAGTGTGCGTGCATCATTGTTAAGTATGTGTACGTATGTGTGTGTGTGTGTGTGTGTGTGTGTGTGTGTGTGTGTGTGACACTAAAGTACTAAACTACTCGAACAATAGATTGAAGCTGACACTTAACAGTGTACTTTTACCTATACAGTATATAAATAGGTAAACACTTTCTTTCGGCAGAGTAAGCATTATTAATTTATTCTTAGTAACCAAAAACACATTTTGTACTGTCATAAAAATTCATTTTCTCGAAAATTACGCATGATAATTTAGACACAGGCGCTTCATTTTATTCAGTTTGATGTCATCTATTGATTAACTCATGTCCCAAGAAAAATATTATACTTAAACAAGAATTAAAGTTCTGTAGTTAATCATAATTTTAAGCTACACTTCGTTAACCACAATATTTATTGATCCAAGATCACCTATTTTTACACCGATGTACAGTTCAACTCTCCTCAACAACTACAATCCACGTAAAGATGTTTTACTTATTTATAATATTTTGAATAGACAAATGATGTTATTAATTTGCATCAATGTGAGAGTGCATCTTCGTCTTCGAGTTGCTGATGTGCGTAGTCCTGAGTTCGGTTTCCAGTGCAGGTGCTTACCACGGGAAAGTACGGTGGCTCAATGGTAGAGCGCTTATTTCTGGTGCACGGGGTTCCTGGTTCGATACCCGGTCAAGTAAGTTTGTGATAGACAACATCGTGTCCGTGGATTTTCTCGCGGTCTTCCGACAATTTCATTCCAGCAATTGCTCCATCACCATTCAGTTGCCTTAAGAGTCTTTATCCTGGCGAAATTAAAATACCTCTAATTTTACAGTAATTATGTGATATCTTCAAATAGATTAAAGATAATTGAAATATGGAACAAGAGCACCCTAGACAATATTATTTTGCGTGAGGTACCGTTATCACAAGTCATCTAGTGGCTTTCCGTTTTCAGCTGTTTACAAACGCGAAAATAAATGCCGATTTTCAAAATGGCTCAAAATCGAAAGCAGATAAGTGAGTCGTGATAACGGTTTCTCATGTAAAATAATATTGTCTAGGGCGCTCTTGTTCCACATTTCGATTATCTTTTATCTATTTGAAGATATCACATAATTACTGTAAAATTAGCGGTATTTTAATTTCGTCGGAATGAAGACACTTAATCTGGCTTTCATAGCCTAACGGACATAATCGTCGAACTTAAATTGTATGAGTTAATTTCATTTCATTTTTATAGGTACTTGTCTCAAATCAGTGGCGTAAACAAGGAATGGCTTCCGTATTTTACGCACTTCAACAAATCATTATGAAAAAATATTCAATCATCATATTAAGATATGTACCATCGTCATACACACAAAATACACAATCATCATATAAAAGTCCTGAAACGATATGACTTTTGAGCTTAAACTTCAAGCCCCCTACATTCTTGATGAGATTCTGCGTACGTCACAACCTCAAATATAAATCCAAATAGTGGTTCGGATGTCACTAAAAGCAGTAAACCCCGTATTAAATATCACCCTCAGTGAAGAAAAGGACATGAAACTCCGACCAATCAATCAGCTAATGTGAGTGTCCCTGGAACGATTCCATAATTTTAAGATTACGTTTTTCATATTCAACAACCTCGGTGTTGAAGATAGATACTAAATTCGAAGAGATACTAAATTCGAAGTAAAAAAGGATCGCTCTTATGAATACTGGAATTGTATAGAATGGAAGATAAAAAGAAAAAACGAAGAAGAGTTATACATTATATAAAACTAGTGTCAATTACCCGCTTCTATTCTATACAATAAGAAAACTTAGTAATAAGAATTACTAAAGGGTTGAAATAAGAAAAAATAGTAATCTGTTCCGTTAATCAGTCACTTTTTATTGTTACTAAAACGCTTTCTAATATCGGTCATTTTCGATCATTTATATATATATATATCGGTCATTTTCGATCATTGTGGTTCTGAATTTGGATTTAAACGGCATTGGAAGTGTCATTATTCATCTCATCGAGCCCGAAAACTATGGCGTCATTTTCGATCATTTTTGTATAACTCTCCCGCTCCTTCCCCTAAGTTGCACCATCAAGTAAAATAAAATAATAATAATAATAATAAAAAACAGGCCTGAACCTCATCTATGTTAAAAATTTGATTGAGATCGTTCGTGTGGTTCAAGAGTTAGTAGGCTCTACTGATTTTTGTATCTCCTTCCTCCCCCTCCTGTACGTTGTATCGTCAAGGTATGTGGGAAATTTGATCGAGATCGGTCGGGTGGTTATTAAGTCACAAACATAATCACTTTCCTTTTTACTTATACAGATAGATACATAGATGGACAATATGTACCATCTCAGCATGCATCTCGGGGAGCTGAGAAAATAAAATCTGCAGGAAGTCCAGATGGGATAGCCATTCGATTCTAAATATATCGAAGATTAACTTCAAAGCCAACTTTCGCTCTGCTAGATATTATTCTGAATCTGCAGTACTTTGAGTGGTGTCCCGATAGACCTATACATAATTCGCCTGTTTTTTTATTGTGGAGAGTGAATAATGGGAACTCTTCCATGCTCGCTCTAGTCGACTAAACTCAATTATCTCACACAGAACTATCACATTGAGGGTACACACATCAGTTGAAAAGGGAAATTGAATAATTTACATGTTATTCGAAACAACTATTTGCACTTAGCAGCATTATGCATTCCAGTAAACACAATTATTCCCGTATCGCATAACAAGTAGCTGTATCGTGGGTGGATCTGTTCGTTTGAGTGAATTTTGGCAGAAAGGACGAGATATGCGCTTTATCTATATACGTTAAGTACATAAGCACACACACACACACACACGCACACCCTTTATAAATTACATATATATGCGTAAGCATATTATCTAGATTGGAAATACACAGCCATTTATCACAGAATTCGTGAGTAATCGCATGTACTCAACTGTAGATTAATACCTGGCATTTCGTTGCTCTCGCATAACATTCAAAGGCAATTTGTTAACAGACTCGTTGAAATGTTGCTTAATCCGAAACAACAACATGATGAGAAATGACGCCGAACGCTACATCATTCTCGGCTTTACAAAACATGGCTTATATTAAAGTGGATTTTGAGAAACACAAATATAAAAATAAAGTAATGTGAAATTTCAAGTATTTGGAAAAATAATATTGAAAAAAAAAGTTGTGTTTGTTGAGTTTAGTGATTGGAAAAAACACAAAAGATCGGATTTAATTTTTATAATAATTGTTTCCTGTGCTTTTAAATTTGAAAACGAAGTTCAAATCTGATTCAAAGCGGACTTTTATACATCACGATTAAAGTTGTGGCTTGTTTAAAGTTCTCAATGGTTATTTGTGTAATACACTTAGCTAAATACAGCGAATAAACATTTGTGACTGGATACAATAATAATTAACTCCATTTTGTTTTAATGGAAACATTTTTCAAAACGTTGTTTTAATGGGTGTGTTTAGTTTGACAGCTTCAGCTCCAAGAGGATTAAATACATGTACTACAGAAGATAGATTACTATTGTGTATTAAGGTATTGCTAGAACAACTTCAATTCTTGTAATTACTATTAGTTACTACTCATATGCCTAGGGATTACGGAGAGGCAAATTTTCTATAGCTCAGTCATCATTTCAATGACACAAGATCTATCTATCTATCTATCTATCTATCTATCTATCTATCTATCTATCTATATATATATATATATATATATATATATATATATATATATATATATATATATATATATATATATATAGATAGATAGATAGATAGATAGATAGATAGATAGATATAGATATAGATATAGATATAGATATTCAATTCAGAAGTTATTTAGTGGTGTTGAACATATGCGCTCAGTTCTCTGCTTTTTAGTCCATTTTAGCCAATTTCTATTTGAAATTTTGTGTTTCTTTAATGCACTGGAATGTTAAGGATATATTCTTAAAATATATGAGGTGCATACCAAAATTACGCATCGTCTTGCCATAGTTCAAAAAACTATTAAGGGTGGATTACTATTAAGGATGGAAAGTTTTTTGCCAGATCACTTCACATGAATTAACTTTAAACATTTAGCTTGCAATGCTTAGCTATGCAAAATTTCAAGCTTATATATTCGTTTTCAATGAATTCACCTGTGAAGAAAAGCTTTTTATTTATGTTAGCTTGAAATGACGGATTTCACGGTAGAGATGCTGAATGAATAAAATTTTTGTCTACATATTGCTAAAAAAATGTATCGATGTTCATTGCCAGTTGCAGGATTCTTGTGAGGATATTGCCCTTGATTAATTTACTGCGCGAAAGTTTTTGCATGAATTCGTGAAATGGGAACATCAACTGAAGATCTGCGAAGATCTATAAGCCCAACTTGCGTAACTACTGCAGAAAACATCATGCCCTGGTGGAGGACAGAAGGCTAACCACTGAGGGCGTCTGTAACCTTATATCGCGGAAAGTTTTTTGCCAGATCACTTGAAATTCTTGAATTGCATTGAAATTGTCCATGGTTTTCACTTTAAGTCTTTCGAAAGCTGGATAAAGAGAAAATGATACCTTGAATAAGAAAAAGGCTTTTTACAGGATAAGAACATCTAAAAAAAATGAAATGAAATCTTTAAGTTTTACGTCCCACGGTTATGCCGGTTGGGCTAAAGGAGACGGTAAGAACATCTAAGTTGTACCTTATCCATTCTACTCCAAAGTACCTTATCTTACCAAGAAGTGGTACCTTATCTTCCAATAACCTCTGTATGTATTCAAAATTGAAGAATTCATTGCGAGGCAAACGTTTTGAGTCCAAAAGTACCCTTGAAAGTGTTATTTTTCAGTGTCTAGAACAGCCATGTGCAACAACCGGTCCTTGGGCAGCCCCAGCCCACTAAGCCCTTTAATCCGGCCTGTCCGACTCGTTATTGAAAATGAATTTGAAAATGAATTAATCTCTTAAACTAAGCTGAAAGTTTTTCTTGGATATAAATGATGTCCACCTTGAAAATATCCTCCTCATTGGTAGTGTAGAACGTACCACCGAACATTGGCAGATAGATCAAGTGTACCACTAAAATGATAAATAAACAGATTTTTTCTGCTTTTCTTTAGTAAGTAAATACTATTTTGTTACCGTTATGACAGTTTTTATGTTACTGTGATATTAGTGTAAGACGAATGATTTTATAAATTGATCATGGCTATTCAATTCTTGTGAAAATATTATACATTATCACGTACGGCCCTAGACGCCAGTAAGTTCTCTATGCTTAACCCATTCCCTGTTTGAACTTGCACATGCCTTGTTAAAAGATACCTCTGGGAAGGAATTCTCAGGAACTTTTGATAACAGGGCATGAAGATTACAATTGTGTATAGATGAAGAAAAACATTTTGTTGAAGACTGATAGAAATATTTAAATTGAAAATAGAAAGCTACGGGAGTTGTGGGAAAATGGTACGTAATTTTGGTATGCAATCCTATTTAAACCTTACCTACTTCGTGAAAATTAAATTTTGTTTTAATATACAGGGTGATTTTTTCTAAAAACTCACGGATTTCATTTGGGTCTAGAATTTCTAATTGAAGTTCGATTTTCATGTGGTTTGTGGCAAATGATCAAGGAAGGATGGGGAATTTATGGAAATAATTTGATTTGCTTAAAATCATCTAGGATAATATCGGCCACACCTCAAGAAAAACAGGAAATATTCGCCAGTTACCTTATAATTGGAACGAGGTACGGTACGGTGTTTAGATTTGAACTTTCTTCGTTCGATGGCAATCTCGCCAAGGTCAATTAGAAAAAAGAAAGTGGGTCATTGTACTGGGAATTATGCTGTACCGTTCTCTGCTACTGTGTGAGTATGATCAGGGCGCAGTGAGAATAGTGTACTCTTTGGAGCAACATGAGTTTATTGTTAAAGTTTTTGGAAAACGGAATCTGTTGTTGCTACGCAGAGGGTATTTAGAAACAAATTTGCCTCACGTTCTGACCTAGACAGGAGCATAATATGGTCGATAGTGAATAAATTTTAAGGAAAAGGTCGCTTCTGACAAGGGAACCTTCCGAAAATGATAGTTGCAGGGAAAGATGTGGCCTATGCCAATTGAAAGAGCTGTAACAGAGATTTTCATTCCCAAAAAATTAGCTGCCCATAGCAATAGGTTCAAGAAATATAAGGGGTGGAAGTTCGGGAAACAGCAAGGTTGGACAAAGGAGGAAAAGTGCAAATTCCGCAAAAAAGGGGGGCACGGCAAAATACAATGCTGACAAGTGATATATAGAAAGAGACTTGTCACAATAGGTAACAAAACAAATGAAGGCCACCAGTAGGGTTAACAGTGTTGCCAACTGCAATGAAAAGTACATGTTTTGCAAAGAGCACTATATGAAGTGAGTGCAATATTCAGTATCAACCTGTAATGTAGAACATAAGATATGACGTGTATAACCAGTGGTACAATCTAACAAAAGAAAATAGAAAAAACAGAAGTACGAAAAATACGGAAAAGATGGAGTTGGCCATAATGCGCCACATTTGATCACGAGCTGTGCGTATTAGAATGAACAAAACAAGAAGCACCAACTATGCAGGAAACCGACGTACCTAGTGTCGAAAAGAAAAACGAGTTCCAAAGTTCGCAACACTGGCCATGAACATCCAGGCAAGTCTAATATAGTTAGGCCAGTCGCTTCACAAAAAGAAAATTCCGGCAACAGGCATCACTCGGAATGCATCAATGCTAGAGTGATTGAGGCAATGTCAAGTCGGGGAACATGAAATGGTTGGGTTGAGCCAACAACCGATAATAGAAGTAGTGAAGAACGGGTTTCAAAATGGCCGCCAAAAATGCACGTTGTTCTTATCACCGAGCAGATATTTTTGGCGGCCATTTTGAAATCCCATATAGTAAATATTTCTGATGTGCGTTGTTGCATATTCCAAGATTTATCGAAAGAAATATAACTCGACCGATGGTGCTATTTGAAATTTTGAAGTTGGCCCCCTGGGACCCTATGATGGGGCACTTGGGGGCACTTGCGTCTCACAGAAGTTTGTCGCTCGCTGACATGGGTATATTCCTGCGCAACTGGATGTGGCACATTTTTTCGCTTTGAAACTATTTCAGTCGCAGAGTTAGGTGGAACACTCTGGATATATCATATAGGCGGTGATAGTACTCCAGACAGCAGCACACAGCAGATCAAGCCTTTGATTATGTTTGCTTTCTACAGGTGTGGATATGTGATAGAAAGAACACCAAAGGTTCCGACACCTCTAGAGTACTGTTTCGAGACATTCACAGGCGATCATTGTACCATGTGTGACGGATTGGGAGTATTCCGCTGTGGACACTGCAAATGTATATTCTGTTTGGACCATTGTCTCATCGAACAATTGCACGCTACAATGTTGACGAGCATGTACAAATGATGTGAAGGCTAATGCCTGTAGCCGGAATTGGCCTTTGTGAAGCGAGTGGCCTAACTATATTAGAATTGTCTGGATTTTCATGGCCAGTGTTGCCAACTTTGGAACTCGTTTTTCTTTTCGACTCTAGGTACGTCGGTTTATTGCATAGTTGGTGCTTTCTTGTTTTGTTCATTCTAATATGCACAGCTCGTGACCAATGCGGCGCATTATGGCTAACTTCGTCTTTTCCGTATTTTTCGTATTTCTGTTTTTTCTATTTTCTTTTGTTAGATTGTACCACTGATTATACACGTCATATCTTATGTTCTACATTACAGGTTGACACTGAATATTGCATTCACTTCATATAGTGCTCTTTGAAAAACATGTACTTTTCATTGCAGTTGGCAACACTGTTAACCCTACTGGTGGCCTTCATTTGTTTTGTTACCTATTGTGACAAGTCTCTTTCTATATATCACTTGTCAGCATTGTATTTTGCCGTGCCCCCCCCTTTTTTTTTTTTGCGGAATTTGCACTTTTCCCCCTTTGTCCAAACTTGCTGTTTCCCGAACTTCCACCCCTTATATTTCTTGAACCTATTGCTATGGGCAGCTAATTTTTTGGAAATGAACATCTCTGTTACAGCTCTTTCAATTGGGATAGGTCCCATCTTTCCCTGCAACTATCATTTTCGGAAGGTTCCCTTGTGAGTGAGACAGGAAGCATCAGATCTGCAGTCGGGTGCTGTGGAAGATATCAGTTATCGACTCCTTAGATCGCTCATGAAATCTTTCCATCGTCGCGAGAAACCGGCTATACCTATTCAACATATGATTTATAGGTGTTACCACTAACACTTAATTTGTATTCTGCAATTTTGCTTCAAAAATACAAAACTTTTTTCCAATTGTAAGGTACACTGGCGGAAATTTGCTGTTTTTCTTGAGGCATGGTCGATATTACCCTGGATAAATTTAAACCGGTAAGCATAAATCCGTAAATCTCCCATCCTTTCTTGATCATTTGCCACAAACCGCATGAAAATCGAACTTTACTTAGAAATTCTAGACCTAAATGAAATCCATAAGTTTAAAAAAAAATCACCCTGTATAACCTCAATAATTATTTAATACTCAAATTTAAGTAACATTAAATGAAAAAGACATCAAGGGAAATCATGCCATGAAACATCCCAGTTCATTTAGAAGAAAACAGAAAAGTAATTCTTTGTATAGTTTAATGAACTCCAAGTTGCGGGACTGAATTGGGTTTAAACGGCAATGGAAGTGTCACTGTTCATCTCGGCGGCCCTGAAAACTATGGATTGAACATTAAAATCTACCACTTTTCTTATTTTAAGTATTTCTCCCTCCACCTGTACGCTATATATAAATATCATACTAGTATGTGATTTATTTTATACACAACACGAATTAACTCCTCCAATTCTGTTCTATGTTATTAACTTTATACTTCTCGTACTTCCACAACTTAATCAGCTACTGAATCGACACTTCACTATGCACAGTACTTTGAATGAACTAACAAAACTAAAGCTAACAATTCTTCAAACTGACGTTAACAGATTGACCGTCTTTACCAACTCTACAACCTGACACCAACAACTTGACCTTTGACGGCAACCCTACAAGATGGAATAAGTATTCAACACCCTTAATAATATTTTGTAAATATTAGACACTATTATTGTAAGTATTGTGTTAAGTATTGAACATTACAGTCAATTTTGTATTTTAAAAAATCTATTAAATTATACATTTTGAGTTGATTCAGCTGTAGTAAGAAGTCAGAGCAAATAAAACTGTGGAAATACTTTTCGTCAATGAAAAATGATTCATTTAACTAATGAAGTAAATAATAATAACAAATAGCAAGGTTTGCTGAAACTTTTTGGTATTTTAGTTACATTACATAATGGAAAAATAATTTCATTATGCAAGAATACTTTAATAAGAGCCATGCATACAAAATTCTTTCAATTAAAATTTTCTTTTGATAAAGAATTTTGCAAACATGAAGATTAAAACGTCCAATAATATTTTCTAAGTGGCAGTTGATTGTTCAAAAATTCCGTAAATATTCGGTTGTTTCTTAATCTTTCGAGTACCGTTTCTTAAAAACAAAATCTTGTGGATTTTAATTAAGCAGATAAATGAACGCTTTCATAAGCACAGAGCTCTTGAAATCCAGCAACAAATGATTTGGGAGGGAGTAGGAGTATTTTTCATCCACAAATCTCTTTTGCAACTGCTCTTCTTCCTCTTTCTCGATTTTTCTGTCCCTATGCTGCACTGCTTTTTAATACTTTTTTTTTTTTTTTTTGCCTCTTGCTATAAATTCTGCGTTTTCCAAAACGCAAAAGCTCTGGGAAAGAGTGTATTGATTATGACAACTGTATACACTGAGAGAGTGGGAGAAAAAGAGCATATGACAAAAAACGATGTGTCGAAGTGAAATGTTAGAGCTTCTAAATCATGTTTTTTGAAAAAAAAAAATATGATGAAGGAAGGAAGCAGGAAAATTCAGAAGGGGAAGATGGTATCGATGTATGAGGGTCTTCTGCAAGAAGATTCCAGAAATCCATAATGTCTTCAGTAATGCAACAACTATTTTTAAAAGAATGAAAAATTGATTTTTCTCTTTATAAGAAGTGAGAAGAGCATAATCAGCAATGAAGTGTTCCATTATTTTACTGTGGTTTTGCAAGGAAAAGAAAACGAATTTTCTTAGCTTGTTTATATAGGCTATATATATATATAGACCTACATATATCGCCTCCACTTTCCTTGATTTCCAAGTAAGTACGTAGCCTAACTACCCATTTCATGTTTAATGATGTGCAAAAAGGAGACAAGTGACAGAAGTGCAGGTACAAAGTTAGAGGTAGGGGCTAAGTGCTAATATTCAGCAATTCCCTCTGCAGAAAGGTGTCAACCACCCTTTGCTGATACTTGAAACCTTTCTGCAGACTAATTGAATGAATCACTTTGGTAAGTACAATGGAGATGGAACCTTCCTGCAGACTAACTGCATATACTGCTTTCAGGCAAAGTGTTGAATGTGATTCTGTACTGCGATAGTTGTGCCCGGCAGAGTAAAAAATAAAACAATGTATGTTATGCTGTACCTGCAGCTCAAAATCTTCTCCATATTGCAAGTCTCACGCTAAAGTTTCTGGAAAAAAGACGTGGGGGCGGACACTGTACATGAGACCATTACTTCTTTTACCCCCCCCCCCAAAAAAAAACTAAGTTATGGTCTCTTCGGTCTGGATTCTCATGATAGAAGCTAGCCGCTTGAATTCAAAATGATTTGTAGTCAGAGAAATGGACCACGCAGTGTTTCAGGACTGGACCACAGTTAAACAAAGAATGATTCGTCTGCGGTTGAAGAACAATTCCGGCAACATCATTGGTAGAGCTTGTTCAAAATGCTTCAGTTCACCAAATGTGATAAGCAAGTAAAGCTTAGATATTTTTTTGCTGAAGAACAGTCAACAATGACAATTTTATCCAGGACCAAGTTTTCAGATATTGGTATTCCACAGGCAAACTGTTATTCCAAAGCAAAATTCCAATCAGCGAGCGAAAATACAAAGACTTGAGAAAAAAAACTGCGACGACGGTGTTATACCAGCAACATGAGCAACGAAGACAGAGTATTACGCACTGCCGTATCACACAGCTGCAAGAGACTGCGTAGACGTAGACATAGATTCGAATCATCATATGCTGTTGATGATGTTGACGATTAATGAGCACAATATCTGCTGTTCACTTTACTATTCCCATGTAATTGGTTTGTGTGACTTTTATTTTCTGTTGTTGAGATGTTAGTTGTAGAAAAATGTTCAGAGTAGATCTAAGCTCTTTTTTCTTATTCTTTTCTTTGTTTAGTGCCATTGTAGGCCTATTAGAAAAAAAAACCCTAAATTTTGTGTGAGTTTTCTTTATTGTATTCTTTAAAATGTATGGCCTGGACAAAATGTTCAAAGGAGGTCTCACCTCTTTTTTCTTTTTTTTTTTAATTTTTGTTCAGTAACACACTAGTCTTTGTGTGTTTTCTTGCGTTCATGTACCTGGAAAAAATATATCTAAGCCCTCTTTTTTCTTATTTTTTTTGTTTGTTCAGCGCCACACTAGGCCTGGTCTAGTACCAATTTTGTACTGTGTTTTTTTTTCTTAACTGTGATATTGTACGGCCTGGATTGTTTAGAATAGGCCTCAGTTTTTTTCTTATTGTATAATTTTGTCCAGTGCCACTATAAGCCTATTATAAAATTTGTTGTAGCCTAGTGCCAGTAAAAGTCAATAATTTGGTTACTAATAGACCTAGATTTTTTTTTACAAAATCTATAAGTTGAATGGGTCCTAGTTCATAAATGTACATTTTTTTTAAACAAAACGTTTCCTTTTTTTTTTCATAATCCAGTATTCACCAATACTATTTTTAGCACTTAAGACACTGAAAGTACAGAAACGTCATGAGGGGGATCAAAATGGGGTGCTCCACAATTGTTTAGTGTTACTTTAGATACACTAAATCAGCGATTCCCAACCGGTGTGCCGCGGCACGCTGGTGTGCCGCCAATGGTCCGCTGGTGTGCCGCGAGGAAATCGAAATAAAATTACTAATTCATGGCAATCAAATTGCAAAACACAGGGAAAAATGTATATTTGTATTTCATATTACTATGAACCTCTACTATGAATCTACAATTTTAATTTTCATACTCGGTTACTTTTCTGTACATTTTTAATGTTGAAAAAAGTATTTGTTATCATTGTTATGATCATTATTGCTTCTTTATTCTTGCAGACTGTTTCGTAATATCATTCAATCTTTTCGAGAAAGCAAACATGCATACAAATTACCTACATTTGTGTTTTAAAAGTAAAAGATTTGTTTGTTCATTCGTTATTTAGTGATCTGACTTCTTAGTGAAAGGTTGGATACAGTTTTTGAAAAAGAAAGTGAATTTTATAAATTATCTCATTGCAGTTGTTTTCTATTTTTAAATTAGAATGAAAAATAAGCATAATAATTTACGGAAAACCAGTCATCGACCTTTCTTGTCTGTGAAGAGATCAGTAATCACAGAAATAAATTACCACGGTATTTTATATTTACAAATAATAATAATAATAATATCTACATGAGTGTGCCGCGAGAATTCAAGTTACACCTGCAGTGTGTCGCAAGTTGAAAAAGGTTGGGAAACGCTGCACTAAATCCTCGAATATGAAAGGTCTGTAGTGAAAACTGAATTGTAGAAGAAAGAAAAAATCGAAATTAATTAATATTTCATTCGTTTTTATGCTCTCCTGAGAAATTTGCATTCTGGTGCTTAGCACCTTTCTGCTTGCTGGGGGAGATATATTAATGTACAGTTTGTCATGTAAGAATAACTACAACATTGGTCGTTATTCTCTTTGCGAGAACATTCGTCAAAATTTTACTACTGCTAGAGAAATTTCTTTAGTGCTGACAGCTCTCTCTTTATGTGGTAAAACAGAGTAAAATCAGATCTCAATTTTGTCCACGTGAGCTTAGCGATGATTTCATGGATGGTTTGGAGAAGAATTTCTCCCATAGAGCTACGAAATTTCCACTATCTCCTCCCGGAACAGTATTTCTGATCGTACTCAATGTGGATTATCAGTACTTTTGCAATACTTTTCAACCCCATATATTGAAATCTTTCCGGGAAAACAACTACTATCCAGTTCTGTCACGTACTTTAAAGTGGCTGGAGCTTGTCATTGCTGTTATTGTCATGGATTTGTCAGTACGAAAGAAATGTCTCCAGCAGTATAAGTTGACTTATGTTGATTTATCTTTCATTTGCTCTTGTTTGTTATTTGTATTTGAAGTTTAGCATTCCTTTTCAGCACTGAGTTTATATGAGACGTGAACCTACAGTTCTAAGGCAAAATTCGAACCACTGCAATGCGTTAAAATGCTCTCCCATCGGGAATTGAACCCAGGGCCACATGCACCACAGGGTAGCGTGATAACTAGACCAACAGGGAAAGTACATATTTTGTTTGAAATTTGTGAAAATAAGCGTCTTAGAAACTCCCTTTTCGGGAGGACAACAAACAATTAAATAACCATAAAGATTTGATTAATATGACACTTGCAGTCTATTAATACTGTGCATGATTTATAAAATATTTTTTTTTTACTAAAATATCTTTATTATATAAGGTAACTGCAGGTATATACGCCAGTGCAGCTAAATACGCCAAGGGTTCACTACTGGGACGTTTCCGACGAAATGCGCTAGATTCCGCCTCCAATGGGCTATGTGCCATGGTCTTGGACAAGTCCGATTTGGCGAATACTTCGGGAGACAGCGATAAGACAGACAGCGGGAGACAGCGCCGTGCTGTGTTGTTTGCTTCGGGAAAGTTCTGTGGAAGGACGTTATTATTTCAATAGAGGCAAGAATCCGTTATTAGTACCGTGCTAACTGAGATCATTGCCGATTGTTTACAGCAACATACGCCTTATTTCGTGTCCGTCTAGGAACACTTTGATTTGTAAGTGTAATTTCAGTATTTGCGATTCCATGGCTACTAAATCAATACCAAGTATGGTGCGGCGAAATACGCCAGGGCTTTTGTAGGACTGATGGCAGAAGACAAAGATGTTTTCATTTGTCTCACATGTTCCATGTAATATCGGTGTATTTTTTTAAGTCACAGTACAGTGACACTGTTTGTTTATCTTCTTATGGATCGAAACTTTTCAGTTTGGGACTTCATTTCAACTTTGGAGATTATTGTTTTTATATTTCATGTTTTTATCTTTATCTTGCCCTTTGGTTATTCAGTTTTTTGCTTCAGCCATGTTGTGTAGTAATATTTGAGTACGTATAATACAAACTATTTATGCTGTTGCAAGATTTATTACAGGTTTCTTCTAGCATCCTAGACTTAGCGTAATTTCCTGCACGTGTTGGTAAATACGCCGCTTTGTAACTTTTTCTTTTACATTAGGTACAAAACAGAAGTGAGTGGCATCATTGCCACATTTTTCCTACACGCGGAAAAGGCTACTCTGCTATGTACATGTGTTGTTCTGTGTGTATCATGAAAATTAAGGCCATAAAAATTCAAAACCCTTAACATGGCGTATTTACCTGCACCTACCTATATACAGGGTGATAGGTAACTCCACCGAAAAACTTTGGGAGGCGGTTTCTTATACGAGATGAAAGAAAAAGAGTTCTAATAAACATGTTTCAAAAAAGTCTTCTTTCAGACTTATGAACTAACGGAAATTCGAAATATCACGTTTCAAAACGCCCTGGCTCAGAAACTATAGGGCCTGTCCCAAGCGGTTTAAGGAATTATACAGAAACTTGTATACGCTCTATCTAAATATCCATGTTTCAGAATTCATCGGTACCAGCGAAATGAACGCACTAGTACTTAAAGGAGTATCCCTATACTTCAACTTCCTTTTTCCAGTTCCTTTCACCGATAACGGAGAATGGTAAAACATGGATATTTAGATAGAGCACATACTAGTTCCTGTGTAATTCCTTAAACCACTTGCAATAGGTCCTATAGTTTCTAAGTTAGAGAGTTTTGAAAAGTGATTTTTCGAATTTTCAATGGATCATAACTCTGAAAGGAGACGTTTTTCGGTCCATGTTTATTAGAACTTTTCTCTTTCATTTCGTATAAGGAAACGCCTCCCAAAGTTTTTCGGTGGAGTTACCTACCATCCTATATATATATATATATATATATATATATATATATATATATATATATATATATATATATATATATATATATATATATATATATATATAACTATGTAACTATACTGTAGTGATAAAACTTGTAATTTTATAAATAAACAAAGAATATGATATAGTTCAATATAGAGCAACAATCTCAGCATTTGTGAGATTTATAAAGAATATCGAATCCGAAGTTTTCTCAGCGTTTTTCTCTTTTATTCCATTATTTTTCGTCTGTTAACGCATAATTTTAACATACTTCAATGTACTTGGAGTTCCACTTATTTTGATGATTCAATAGAATCCTGTTTGGAAGAACCTTTCTTTCCCGGTGGTCTCATAGAAATTTCATTAGGGTGTAATAATAGTCTTTGGAACTAGACCATGAAATACCTCAACAACTATAGGATATTTTGCTCGGGGGTTCATGGCTCCTTACTTTTGAAAACTGCAAGAACATTTTAGAAGACTTTCTTATAATAATGTTTGCATTACTTCCTGAGCTCTATTTGTCATTTCTTCAAATTCTTTAGTTCTCTCCCTCTACTTTACTGCTACGGTCTGTCTTATAGATTAGTTTGTCGTTCATTAATTCTTTTATTTCAATTTTCCCTCTTTATTTTCAAAATGACAGGTTTTATGTGTTTTAATCCGACATTCTCACGTAATATGGACCAGTGAAAATTTACATTATATCAGAAACCTGTTTTAAATTATGTATTTGCTATGTTCTGTTGCTACTAAATAACTACCTATAAGTCTATTGCAATTATGGAAATTCATAATATTTGCTCTTACAGTTTTACACACAATTTACTCGTGCAAATTCAGAGCGAAAGCGAGCATATTCATGAACGTAACTATCTCATTCTCCGATTACTATTTACATCTTATAGGAACACCAATAAATTTACATGTGATATCATATTGCAACTTAATATTGTAACATTTAAAAAAAACAGTTATTGGTTAATACTTATTTATTTTTATATTTAAAGTAAATTGTAACTTCTCTCAATTGTAATATTATAAAAATTTGTATTGTTTATTGGAAAATGAAATGAAATGAAATTTTGAGTTTTACGTCCCACGGTTATGCCGGTAAGGTTAAGGAGATGGTGATAATGAGTAATGAATGAAATGGTGGAATGAAGAAAGTGGGAGGAAACGGGAGAACCCCGAGAAAACCCACGCACACGGTGTTTGTCCACCACAAAGTTCACTTGGCGGGAGCAGGGTTTGAACCCGAGACCCCTACCACCAGAGGTGAACGCTCTACCACTGAGCCACCGCGGCCCCTTGTTTATTGGAGTTGCAGCTTAATTACTCTAGCCTTTGTAAGCAAAGAAACACACACACACACTCACACACACGCACACGGAAAAATAGCCAAGTCAGAGAAATATAATTCTCTTCCCGTAAGACTCAAAAATAAAAACTACAAATACAAGCAGACAGGAAAGGAGGAGGTCAACGATACAGAAAGAAAGAGCTCGTAGGTGGACTTGAGGGAAAGGAAAGTAATAACAATTCAATTAAATCTGTTATAAAACAACATCACGTTTGTCAAATACGACGTCTCTGAGATTGGTAGAAACTGCAAATTTATATTCGTTAAGTTACTACGAACTACACAATCAAATCTACATCTCTTATATATGTAAAGTCAAAGTTTATATTAGTTCTCTCAAAGATTCTAAGTGCCTGTGCCTGCAACCTACACAATATACGAGTAAAAAGTGGAATAGGAAAATGTCAGGAGGCGTATCGAATAGAGTATGTTTGTACTACAGGGTCTTTTGTCATTGGACCCTGGGAACAACTAAAATAAATTAGTAAATTGCACGGTAAAATCAAACAACTTTCCTAGGGTATAGTGTGTCGTGTGGGGTACCATATACGAAGTTACCATCATTGAATTCTAAATTCTTTCATAGTTCAATGGTTATCATCAATGAATTCTGATCTAGTTCATAGATCAGACTCATAGTTAAGTTGTAACAATTTCGTAAATGGCGCCCCACACGAAAAACTTCCTATAAAAGTTACGTGTTTTTCCATGGTCCTTTCAATGAAAAGTCAAATTAAACACCTTACAATTTTAAATTTTCGAATGGCCCGCAACCCCATGATAACAGGCACTATGAGGCAAACAGAGCACTCAATTTCATTGTTTTCTGTCATTCTATCTCAGTTTTTGTTATTTTGTGTCATCCTTTAATCTCTAGCTGTTAGTGATTTCTAACCATTGAACGTTTTATTTAACTGTACAGGAATTCAGAAGTAAGTGGTAGCTATTTCGTAGACAACGCTCCGCGAGACTTTTTCCTACAAAAGTTCTTTGTTTTTCAATTATATGTAATACACCGGTGTATTACACACCTTGTTATTTAAACTGCTCAGAAGACCACTCGGAGTCCTATGATAGGGATCCCTATGGGATAGGCAGAATGTTTTATTCGATGTACCCTCTGATATTTCCCTATTTTACTTTTTGTTTTGTCCTTTTATCTCCAACAGTTTGTAACTTGTAAAGCATCGGACGTCTTTCTGAAACACCCGATATATGTAAAGAATGTTCTGTTTATGTATATTTTTAATAACCTTAGATTAACCCTACAATGCATGATTTTTTTAACTTTCTGGGGAAAAATACTTTTGCAAGATAAAAAAAATGAGTAACGGAAGTATTGGTACTCTTAAGGTGGATCACCACCCAGAAGTCAGTACATATTTCAGCTCGTTCCCTTAACTACTGCACAATGAAACGTTACATATTTTAAATATTGTACTATAAGATAAAGTTATGTTTCAGCTAGATCACAAGACACTGATTTATTTGGTTGTGTCTTCTGATATCGCAAAAGATAACAAATAAATGAAAAATATTTGATTCGTTTTACAATGAACACACAAGATGGCACTTGATGTTAGATCTTACAAGAAGTGCTTAATGTTATGGAATATTTATTTGAATGTGTAAAGTACTTTAAAGTAACGATCTTATTACAAAATATATATATTGTTTGACCGCTTTTCGTATTGTGTTTCATATGTTATTTAAATATTATTTTGCATTTAAGGAAATACATTTTGAGAAGAAACTTGCGCAGAACGCCATTATGCGTTGTTACCAAATTTGTACGTTTAATTCCTGGATTCTAGGGTTGCAGTTCGAGAAGCGGAACTTAGCTATGAATTGCGGTAAAGGTCAAAACTAATTTCTCCAGCTAGTATCCAAGAAGAATTCCATGATTACTTCCTTTATTATCTGGCACCAGTAAACACTCGATACTACCTGGCAGCGCCGCACTATTCAAGCAGTTTTTATCATAGTACTGAGAACACCTAGTGATCCACCTTAATAGTGCAATCTATACGGAAACTATGGAATTGAAACTAGCTCCGAACGTTCCCAATCTGGTTCAACATCCGTTAGCAACTACATACCGTTATGTTGGAAAGCACAGATTATTTACCAATATGACCCATATCTGACCCACTATGCATTGTAGGGTTAAGTAGAAACTAGAAATGGATGAAATTTGAAACAGATTCAATGAGATGATAAGATTTGACCAGTAGAAGTGATTGATAATAGCGAGTGAAAGATTTGGACAGAATAAGAAAGCGAGTTAGGTCAAATGGTGTAAAAATCACTTATTTTTGAAGGATTAAGGACGAGATGATGAGTAATATGATATATCCAACGTTTTGTGGAGAATATTAGACAACTTTTGTAATATTCGTGAATTAACGTATGAGCCTTCTTAGTTTCTGCGTTGTTACCTCAGCTATGTGGAAATATGGTTACAGCTTACAATCACTTTAAAACTCGTCAACTGTGAAAAATAAAATTCCCGCTCATAATCTTCAAAAGAAATGAAGAATGATTCTATTTTACCTTGAAATATATATATATAGGATGAACATACCGGTCAGTTGGCAACCCTACTAACAACAAACAGCTTAACGTTTACAAATCATAATAACAATAATAGAAGAGGATAGTAGACTTAGTTCAAATGTTTGATACTAGACTTAATTCAAATGTTTGAAGATTCATAAAGATTCCATAATGATACCAGGGTCAGTTACCTGAACCTTTGGCTTCAAAGTTCAGTAGCAAATATCCACCAGCAGCAACGAAAACCCCACAAACGAAAACAAACTCCACATTGTAAGTTATCGTACACAAGTTTTATTTATTTATTTATTTTTTTGGAAGTAGATCATGGGAATTTGAACTCTACATTGTCAACCATGAATGCACAGCAATCACAATAACGGAATCTGAAGAGACTTTTCCAAAAGAAAAAAAGATTAAAGAACGAACATAATCCAATTAGAAGAAAGGCCGAATTTGAAGGAGAATGGAAGCAATTAATGGAAAACATAAAGAAATTTACCACTCATTCTGTTCGGAAAGTGTCAAAACTACGAAAACGTTAACTATTTTAGAATATTTACTGGGCAAAATAGTCAGGAAAGCTAGACGCCTTTTCCTCTTCCATGCGGAAGGCAGTAATTAACATTTTTTTAAAAATCATACTTCAGTAGCAATTAGTATGCACCAATGCCGAATTTAAATAAATTATTTATAAAACGGTAGAATTGAGTTTGGTAACGTATCAGAAAATGGCGATACCTTCATTCTGTTTCATTTATAATTGCAGAAACAAAAGAACGTCGTAATATGACACTTAAATGTTTTCCACTCAGTTATATTAACTTACCGAGCACCTACTGTATTTTTTCTGAAATATATGTATGCGGTATATTTCAATGAGTTAGGAAAACAAAAAGAAAATCTTTTGATTATGACATGTTATTTAAGTACACTTTTACACAGGTTTTATTCCACCCATAAAAAAGAAACAAATCTGTTTTCATTAAAACTTTCATCAATGTTAAAAATATGTTACTAAAAAACATGTAATATTTTTTTTTTTTTTTGTTTGTGGAAGGAATTATTTTTCCACTTTTTCTCCATTTTATTATGACTGTTTAATTTAACAACACCTACCAATTAAAAAATAATTAAATTCGAAGATAAAAGTACATTCTTGTCTTGCTTTCCCTTTGTTTAATGCATAAAGATGATTTTAATTTAGAGGGTGAAAAAAAGGAAAAGAAAAAATTTATTCGTGTGTAACCTACAGGGATAAATTTAGAAGAACTCTCGTAAGGTCAATTATCTGGTTGTTGGTGGCACGTGCGACAAACACTGCCAGAAGAGCAGAAGAGACGACGAAGCAGTGCTCTGCGCTGGTTGCGAAACTTCTCCACTTAAGTCTCTGTATCTAACTCTCACTTAGAAAAAAAAAAAAAACTTATTTTTTCTGGTTTCTGTTTTTTTTTTTCTCTCTCTCTCTCTTTCTCCGTTATGGTTAGTGATGACAGTTCTAAAAGTTTGTTTGACTGTAAACAACTAGCAAGCTATTTAGGTAAATGCTTCTTTTGTATATATGTGTATATTTTTTGCTTTCTTAATTGGGTAAAAAAAAACAACAATATATTCCCTGTTTCATTGCCAAGTAACAAAACAATTAAACTCTCATTAAATATTAAAACAGGTTACGTCACCTTGCAAAACACTGGAAATGCATTTGGGAAATACACGATTGGACGATGGCAAAGGTCTAAATCGGTGTGTGTGTGTGTGTGTGTCATAGTAGTGTAATAGTTTTGTATAGTTGTTTCGTGTTTATTTTAGAGATTTCTTATACGTTTTTTGATAATCTTTACATTCAAATTAATCACAGTGTATATTTTGATCTTTCAATCATCATAAAATCACTAAAGCTACAATAACGATTAATATCTTAAACAAAAACATAAGAAACTTATTACCGAACATGAAGAATTTTGTGGAATGTAACATTACAGGTTGGGAAATACAGAATCTTGAAGATTTTTTTTGTTTTACAATTTGCAAACAATTTATATCTGTGACAATTAATAATTTTACAATTATATCGTAAAACATACTGATAATAAAAGGAATCACGCTAAGTGTGTAAGGAGACAACAATATTTTTACATTGCAAATGGTGCTTAAGATACCAACATATCTAAAAGAAATGTGATGTGGTCTGTGTCATTACACATTAAAGAATATATGCAAATTGAAAACCTAAAGAACATTAGGTAAACAATTGAAAAACACAGTATCTCCAGCCATAAAGACCTAAGACAGTAATAAAAAAAAGCAATTTATAAAAATAAAAACAATATAAGGATAAATTGACTTTTCTTGTTACATAATTTTACATCTGCAGTAGTTGCATAATTTTAAGTCAATATTAGTTACAGGGAATAGGTTTGTAAAAAATAATTCAAAATTTGAAAACTTATAAATTTAACCAGTAGGCTTATTGATTCCCATGACAATCAAATTTATAGAAAATACTTCGTTACAAATCAACATTATCTTAAGAAAAATGATTATTTTTGAATTATCTTCAGCAAATTTAAAATCCAGTTTATTATTATTATTATTATTATTATTATTATTATTATTATTATTATTATTATTATTATTATTATTATTATTATTATTAAATTTGCTACTAGCTATAACATTTTTTACGAATTGAGGCATCGTTATGGTATTATCGCTCTTGAGTGTAGGGGAAAAGAATGTGAAAGTGAAATTGAGAAGAAGGAAATTCTAAAATTCCTTACCATACAATGACTTCTTTTCAACTAACTGGATTTTTTGTTTAACTTAACAACAGCATTCAATGTTTCATTTGATCAAATGTGCAACATTTTTAGTACCAGGTTATTTTGAGTAAAATATTGCCTTGAGCATATCAATTTTAAGATTCTTCAATACAGGTTATCGTTATGGATATGAGAACGTATAATACTATATTTGATAACAAAAATATGATTTTTAGAATATCGAGATTTATTTTACTACCACAGAATTTTAAGTGTAATAAAATACAATTTGGTATAAGTACACAAGTTTCAAATTTAGAATGTGATTTGCTAGAATATAATATTGGGTATCACTGAAAGTTCAGTGTTACAGTTATATATACGGTATATATTAAAAAGTGTGGCTTTCAACGTATCGCATTCAAACTTTGATTTATTATCATATCTTTTTGATTGTTACAAAAAGTATATTGAATAAAGTTTGTTTCAGGAAACTCGTTCCTTATAGTGACCATTTTTAATAGTTAATAATGTTATTAGACTAACAAATAATTAATGATTAAGGTTATATTAAATTAGCTGTACTTCTGCCATAGAATGAAATCGCTAATGAATAATTTCCTAAGAAGTATACTAATTCAATAACTGCTTAAAGTAAAATCCTGTCGCAGATTATTACACATATACGAAAAATATAGCTTCATGTTATTGGTTTTAAGTTTTGATTTCTTATAACATGTTGAATGTTACAAGAGTTTAATGTTACGTTTAAGAAAACTGAAGCCTTTAGAATATCGATTTTGAGCATTTTATCACATCACCTTGACTGGTTACAAAAAATTCCAGTGTTGTGAACTTATATGTAAATCAGGGCATGAAGTATAAACTTAGATATTTTATCAAAGTATCTTGTGTATAAAGAATTTCAAATTTCACACTTAGTCAACAATACAGATTTCACAAATTATTTTAAGAAAATTCTTCTACGAGTAACAAATTATCGAATTCCTGTAGACAGAATTCACTGCAAACTGTTAGAAAAGTTGCACGAAAGCAACTATACTAATCAGCTAACATAAACAATAGTAATTTACTAATACGCAATGTCATAGTGTTCGTACTATATATTCTTGAGAGAGCATATTTCAATTATTTATGTCGTCTTCTTGATATGGAGCGAAAAGTAACTTAGGGAGCACAACTCAAGAAAATATGCTATTTAGATATACACTATATTTTCGGTTATAAGAAAGATTTTGGTCGAGTGTCCCTGACTCATTAATCACTTCTCTGATCATGCCTCCAGAGCTTATACAATACCCTTTTCAATTTTCGAAATATTGCGGGACAACTTGATTTTATTTTATTAGCATATCGTCTCTCTCGAGACAAAGGAGCGTATCTTATTTTTTTTTCAATTTTTCCAGGAGACAAGTTTAAAGATATTATCATAATTTATTCTATTGTGTTCTGTTAAAATTTAATTTGATTTCGTAAGTTATATACCTGAACGAAGGAGATCAAACCATTTAAAAAATACTATAGAATAAATAATGCGAAAAAGTTTAAACTTGTCTCTTGGGTAAGTCAAGAAAATGAGATACGCCCTTTTGTTTCGAGAGGGACGACATAAATGAGTGTGCCTCATATAACTAGATATATCCAGATTGTGAACTTAAGAAAGTATAATTAAATTGTGCCGCTCGTGAGCTTGAAACAATCTAGTTTTGTTGTATGTCTGGATGAAACAAATACCATGTGATAAAAGGAAATAGAATAATTGTATTTTTAAATTAACTTTATTGTGTGCAAAGAATGTGTAGATTGAACACCATTGGTATTAGTGATGAGAGGTGGAAAATTTTCCGCGGAAAATTTTCCATTTCAGAAAATTTACCGGAAAATTTTCCGCTATATTTTTCCGGAAAATTTTCCGTTCTAAAAAACTATCAGTAATCAAGTAACAATTCCTCAGCAATCATAAAATTGGTTGAATTCATGTACAGAAATGTTAAAAAGTGAAAGATCGTTTAATGAATCTGAAAATTTTCATAGCTCAGACAATTTTCAGTACCATTTAGGAACAAGTTAAACAATTTTTCATGAATCGAAATATTTTCTGTCTTGTATGGAAAAATTGAAGAACTTTTTGTGAGTCGGGAAATTTTCATCATTTTGAAGCAAAAAGTAAAAAAAACTTTTTGTGAATCGGAAAGTTTTATTGCTCTGTAGAAGCAAAAGAAAGGATTTTTTATGAATCGGAAAATTTTCATCACGATGTAGAAACAAATGAAAACTTTTCCTAATCCGGACAATTTTGGATATTATGTATAGTGATATTAGGTGGAAAATTTTCCACTATATTTAACTGCTCATTCAGCTACAAAATTGAATTTCTGTAGAGGAAAGTTAGTCAGCAACAAATTATAATTTTCCAATTAGCTTTCGGAAACCGGAAAATTTTCTAATATTTCAAGTTCGGAAGTAAACTTTTACACAGTGTTTCTCTCTCTCTCTTCATCTGCGAGCTCCTTCATTGCTAAGCGCTTAGCTTACGCACCTTTGGCATGGAAGACCTGGCTTCGATTCCCAGCGGAAGCTCATGTAGTTCGGATTCCATGTTAATCAGTTGGTCCCGTCTTATATAGTCTCGCTGCTGAAAGGGACGTTAAACTCAAAATCAACTCAATTCAACTCCTCTCTCTCTCTCTCTCTCTCTCTCTGTGTGTGTGTGTGTGTGTGCAAAGTGCAGAGAACACACATTGAGTTCGTCGAGTACAAATATCTCATTCTATTATTTAAAATTTCAATCTATTAAAAGTCATGCATATTTCCGATTCATAAAAAACATACTCCACTTATTCCTACATTGTTGTTTAGCCGTAAAATTTATTGGTAATAAATATTGTCTTAAAAAGTTTCATGAAGTGAAAATCTAATGATTCTTCATTTCAATAATGTTTCAAAAACTTCAATGTGTTCTTCCCTCAGAATCCACCTTTGATCTTACAATATTAGATTTCGACAGTTTAATACGCATAAGACGGTTTTCTCATAGCTTTACTACTTTTATAGATTTACATACTGCAACATTTATAAATAAATAGATATAATATAAAGTTCATACTGTAAATTTTTGACTACCCAAAATTCAAGTTTAAGTAACTCGTGAAAGCAAATACTGACCATTTTCTGGAAATAAACATTTATTTATTTATTCATATATTCATTCAGAAGACAGTGAAATATAACTAATAAGGAAACTGATTTGTGTAGTTGTTCTTCCAATAAAATAATAAAAGAAACATAAAAAGCAGCACTATTAGCGCTACATTCTAAAGGCATGTTCCCTGCACTTTACACACACACACACACACACACACACACACACACACACACACACACACACACACACACACACACACACACACACACACACACACACACACACAGAGAGAGAGAGAGAGAGAGAGAGAGAGTATATTTTTACTTCCCAACTTGAAATATTAGAAAATTTTCTGGTTTCCGAAAGCTAATTCGAAAATGGTAATTTGTTGCTGTTTAACTTTCCTCTACAGGAATTGAATTTCATAGCTGAATGTGCTGTTAAATATAGTGGAAAATTTTCTACTAAACATCACTATACATAATATCCAAAATTGTCCGGATTATGAAAAGTTTTTTTCATTTGTTTCTACATTGTGATGAAAATTTTCCGATTCATAAAAATTCCTTTCTTTTGCTTCTACAGAGCAATAAAACTTTCCGATTCACAAAAAGTTGTTTTACTTTTTGCTTCAAAATGATGAAAATTTTCCGACTCATAAAAAGTTCTTCAATTTTTCCATACAAGACAGAAAATATTTCGATTCATGAAAAATTGATTCACTTGTTCCTACATGCTACTGAAAATTGTCTGAGCCATGAAAATTTTCAGATTCTTTAAACGATCTTTCGCTTTCTAACATTTCTATACATAATTTCAATCAATTTTATGAATACTGAGGAACTGTTACTTGATCACTATTTGTTAAGAACGGAAAATTTTCCGGAAAAATATAGAAGAAAATTGTCCACCTCACATCACGACTAAACAACGATGTAGGAATAAGTGGAGTATGTTTTTGAGTCGGAAAAGTTTCCGTTTCAAAATTTTCCGGAAAATTTTCGTCTGTACAGGATAGACAATTTTTCGATTCATGAAAACTTGTTTCAGATGTTCCTACATAGTACTAAAAATTGTCTGAGCCATGAAAATTTTCAGATTCTTTAAACGATCTTTCAATTTTTAACATTTCTATATATGAATTCAATCAATTTTATGAATACTGAGGAATTGTTACTTGATCACCGATATTTGTTAAGAACGGAAAATTTTCCGGAAAAATACAGAAGAAAATTTTCCACCTCACATCACGGCTAAACAACGATGTAGGAATAAGTGGAGTATGTTTTTATGAATCGGAAAATTTTCCGGAAAATTTTCTGGAAAATTTTCCGGTAAACTTTCCGTTTCAAAATTTTCCGGAAAATTTTCATCACTGATTGGTATTCATTTGACCTATCAAGCACAAGCTGTCGAGCCAGTGAGCTGAGCTACTGTATTCAGCGAATTTTTAGTTTAGTTTCTTTTTTTTTTTTTCTTATTTTACGAGTATATCCCAGTTAAAAGTGTTTTTATATCGGAAACAAAGTTTATTGAAAAGCGCACTTAGTGTCGTTGAACAATAGATAGTGATAAGAATTTTATGGGTCAGAAATGTGTTGTTTCAGTGCACAAAGTGTCTGAGGGATTTTGATTCTCTTGCTGAAGATAAGGCGAAGGGGATTATCATTGACGAAGCAAAGGAAGTAACATCTACGTGATAAGAAACGGAAGAGAAGGGAGTTACGAGTTCTCGGATGAAATCTAACCAGACAGCAGAATGATTACTTGCCTACTTTCATTTAAAACTAAACAGCTGCTGCATATTTCACATGCAGTTACCATGTAAATCCTTACTGCACAAATCTGTTCCCGTTTCTTTTTTCTTTTTGATGCATTTAATGTTGAATAGAAATTGCAAGTTGGTTTTGCTGATATTACACGATTCTTGCGAAATCCCACATGTGGCTGTATTTGTAATGGATGAAGCATTTGCTATATTTAACTTTATCTGCTAACATGACAAACGGTTTGTTTGTTTAATATAAAACAGCATGTGAAAAAATAAATTTCATTTACATCGTAAAAGTAAAGAAATATTTACAAGACAAAATATGAATTCATACAAAAAACACTAGCAACTTTCATATTTTTCATTTTCCGAATCGCCTTCCCTGACTTCTTACATTTTTAATATTATTTTTTAATAATTCTATTGTATTTTTATCTTGTATTTGCCTATTTTTATTAATTTATTTATATTCAGTTTAGCTTCTAAACAATGTTTGTTTTTTCATATTCAGAGAGGAAATAGAAAAATATCCCAATTTGCCTGTTTTACATAGAAAGTGCATTCTTCCACTTGGGCCAGTGCCCATTCCTCTTTGCAAAGCTTCAGCTAACAAGTCCTGCAATTTAATGCAAAATTTATATCTCCCCGTCACTCCATGCGCATGTAGTATCATGCTTTAGCGCTTCCCATTGTTTATAGGCTTAATTTCACAATTATCTTTACTTTCTGATTTACCTCGTACAAATTGAATGACCGTAGTAACAACTTACTTGGTCATATCCATTTACTTGTAGTAGAAATACATAGTAACATTTTTATCCAGTACAGAAGAGCAATTCATATTAATACAAATACATAGTTCGCGTTAATATATATATATATATATATATATATATATATATATATATATATATATATATATATATATATATATATATATTCCAACTCTTTCTTTATATCCTTAACTAACTTTTCCAATTACACATGTTTTAATTGAAATTGCTGTACGACGAAATTTAATTAGCATAAACGAGTGTTACTAGCATTCAATTGCCACGTACAAATATGGAACTGACAGACTGATTAAGCTGCGGTCAGAACAGGAATTGCAAATGTCCAAAACAACATCAGATAGAGAATACATCGTTGCAGTTGAAGAAAAGTTTAACAACAATGGCCTAACCGGTCTAACACAGGTGAAACACGAAACTCGGCGGTGAAGTCATAAAAGCCAGAATGGCAGCACTGATACACGCATCAACCACATCTACAGACACACATAAGTGGATATTACAGAAATAAATGCAAAACATTTATATAAAATTCGTCCATATAAAATATTTCCTTTAAAATTCCAAATTATGCTATGAAACCGTATCATATGATGCATATTAGTTTTAAACTCTCAATTTTAGAATCTTTCTGATCTGCAAGTGACGAAAAAATGTATCAGAATTTAGACACATTATTTTATTAAAAAAATAATTATATATGCAATTCTCTCTTTCGAATTAATAAACAAAATATAGGATTAATTTAACTTCTGATAGATCAATATAATCCGCTTTCTAAGAGTTGCTCACACGCTTACCATGTACTCGTCAATTATATTATTACAATAAATCATTGTTAAATTATGATGCTTCTTATCCTATTAACAGTGATTTGTTTATAAATTGTACATATAAAATGATCGTTAACAATTTTTACGTAATTAATGACTTTCGTTATGTGTTTCTCATGATTTGAACATAGTGAAAACTTACACATATAATTAAGTTTAACGTAATACCATATCTGGCATAGAAGATGAATTTGATCATATGACAAGAAATACACATTTTGAACATCTATTTGGGAATGTTCATCTGAATATGTGCCCTATTTGAAAAGGGCACATAAATCTTTATAAAAAAATTGAAAGTATTAGGGGTTTGAGGCAGCTTCATACCATGTATTTTTAGTAAATGTTCATTATTTTAGTCCGTTTCATTTTTCTTTCTTTTTAAAAAATAAGATATGCCATACGCGATCGATAAAACGATTGTGGTGGTAGACCTTGACGAATTTAGTACTTATATAGAATATAATGGTGTACAAGCAGGAATATAACCAAGGAGAGATAAATGGGGTCCAGGACACCCCAAGAGATGTCCTTCTATCCCAAATGGAATTCATCTGTTATGTGTTTATTAAATTTGTTTAATACTTACAACGAATTAAGACTGTTTATAATAAAAATGAAAGCAATGTAAACAAGTTAATATATTTAAATCAATTTTTATTAATCAGCTATTTTGATGCTCTCATTTGCTAAACTGAATGCATACAGCTGCAAATTTATTACTATACTATTGCATAACAGTGTCTTAATCTTATTTTCTCTCCGAAATTTTCCTTTCTTTACCGATATGAAGGCAGTTAGATAAATTGACTTCCATTAATAAAAAAGAATGCTTACGAACAGACAGACAGCACATTTCCAACAACCTGTGACACTAACTTCATGCCATTCTTCAATAAGAGTGGATACTGAAAATATAATAATAATAATAATACGAGCAATTAATCTTTAAAGCTCGTAATATGTATTATGAGCTATTAATCTTTAAAGAATTCTTTTGCTTTATTTTTAGTATGTGAAAATGCTCACCTGCTGAAAAGATGTTTTTCCAAGAACAACTTACTTCCTACACTCTTAAGTACAGGTCATTGATTCTGTAGCTTTGGACAATCAAAGTTAGAGTTTGGACAGTGCCAAATTTTCACACCTGCACATAAACTTTATATTTGATTTTCAGAAAGAAGAATGAAAATAAGAGAACTAGGTCGGAAGAAAGCATGGCCTGAGTCAGGCGCGGATCCAAGGGGGCCTATAGGGGCTATAGCCCCCCTTGACGCTCAGGTATACACTGAATAAAATGGGCTTCAATCCTGCTTTACACTGGATAAAGTGGCAAACTGGGATTTAGCCCCTCCCTTGGTCATATCCTGGATCCGCCACTGGCCTGAATTATTAGAGCCACTCGTTCCAAGACTATGAGTTGAAAAAAGTCACCCAAAATATATAGTTTGCCGGAAACCACGGAAAATATTGTATGATGGTTTAGAAAATGTGGATCTTGTGTATGTGCGTGCAATGCTTATATGAATTGGTCGAGTGCAGAAAAGGACATCATGGCTATATGACTTCTGGCATTAGTGTCTGTGATCGAGAATTTTTGGTCTACTTCTTATGGTGTTACATAAACATTTAGTTCTCTGTGGACTTGTGAATTACTACGAGGACACGCAGACCAACGATCCATGAAAAATATTCAGTCATGGGCCTGTTTTTATAATAATGTAATTTGAAGGATTAATACACAGAAAACTCTTGTGCTATTTGTCCACTTTTGCTTCCATTTTTAAATCAAACTTACTTTATTAATTTCTTAAATAATAATTCTATACTATCGTATTCCGTTCCAGGCTATTTGCTAAGTTAATATATTGCGAAAAAACAAGTATTTTCAATCATTACTTTGTAAGTTGAAGTGAAATTTCATATTTCACACAATTTTAAGGGTACAAACTGCTTGAATATTTTGATTTTACAAGAAATATGAAGTTACCCATGGGAATTTAATAGGCGTCTTATTTAGGAACATTTTTTTTTAAATTGCAACTTTACCTTTCTTCGTAAAAATTAATAATACATTCGTTACGCTTTTTCTTGAAAGATAACAGGATTAAAGTGCGAATGATAAATGTTTCATGGAATGTTTCATGATAAATTTCTACAGCTTCTGAAGTCAAATGAAAAAGTTATATTGGAAAGTAAAGCTGGAGGTCTGCTTGTGATCAACTTGCTCTATACATAAAACTGATAACTGCGTGTTTGTTATGGTATCACTTTAAGATTTAAGAATAGCATGTATTATAATAATCATAGATATGAATACTATGTGTTTACTTTCATTAATATTAAGAAAGATTTCTAAAAATAAAAATGAGCGTACTGTAAGTCAAAAATTATCCGCAATGTGGCTATATATTTTTTTTTTTACATTATTCATACTGACCTCTGTCCTCGTTTATTTTATTGTTATGTTGTTATGGTCATGCTATCAAAGTTTGATCCTAATTTCTCCATTTGTCTTCCTTTTGTTGCAGATAGGTCATGGCCGCTTCATTAGAAGTTTGCACCAAAGAGGAACAACGAGCAATGATCCAGTTTTTGTGGTCGGAAGGTGTATCAGGAGCCTGACGATGTTCTACTTCATCAATAGTCACTCGTCTGTGTAGCAGAACTATGTGACGTGCACGCTCCATGTTATCATCATTTGTGTCCGTAGATGATCATCCGACTCCTTCTTCGTGCGTAACACTTGTGCGACCATTTTTGAATGTTTTAATCCATTCGTAGACACTCCGTTACGTCAATACACTCTTCCTGTATTGTGCCGAAAGTCTTTGATGGAGTGCGGCCCCTGATACACATTCCGGCTACAAAAAACGAATCACTGTTCATTGTTCTTCTTTGGTGCAAACTTCTAATGAAGCAGCCATGATCTATCTGCAACAAAAGGAAGACAAATTGAGAAACGAGTATCAAACTTTGATAGCATGACTATAAGAGCATAACAATAAAATAAACGAGGACAGAGGTCAGTACGAACACCATAAAAAAAAGTTGTAGGTACATTGCAGATAATTTTTTATTTACAGTACGTTCATTTTTATTTTTAGAAATCTTTCCTAATATTAATGAAAATAAACACATAGTATTCATATCTATGATTATTATAATACATGCTATTCTTAAATCTTAAAGTGATACCATAACAAACACGAAGTTATCAGTCTTATGTATAGAGGAAGTGGATCAAAAGCAGAGTTGATTTACCCTCGTATAACAAATAAATAAACAAATCTACTTGTACCAGCCCCCTTCATCTTTGTAGACCCCTGGTTGTTTGCCAGTCCAACCACACTGTAGTTACTCCTCTTTAATAGATATGCTTTTAAGCATTAATTTGAAGTATAAGAAAAATAATGAGACAGGTGATTAGCTATGTTGTAAGTTCGGTGTGTGTAATTATGATAAATATTTTTTAAAAAATATTTTTCCTTCCTCAATAGGGAAACTTATTATTTGTTGTTTGTAACTCATCCCAAGCACTAGATAACTTTAACCACTTTTTACTTATTGTAGCTAGAGATAACTGAATACCAAAGTATCCACGATGCTCTAATATCCAAATACCACGACAGGAATAAATAAATACAATAATTATATTAAAGAAATTTTATTTTTAGTAACTACCTGATCTGAAATAATTTACAGATAGTTTACATTTAGGTTTCTTTCCGTTATTTTGAATGCAATGATTGATAAAAATCATGATTTTTTTTTAATGAAAAGGTCGCGAACTTGAGTTCAGAATTGCCTGAAATAGAGGAACTAACACTGTCTCCTAAGCCACCAGATTGTGGTTTCAGTAAGTTAATGACAAACTAAAAAAGAAACATGACTTTTACGTCAGTTTTTGTTGTAAAAGTTCTTAATGTACCCTCTATATTTTGATGTTGCAAGAGGACGTTATGGCTGGAAAAACGGTACACCATATCCGTATATATAAATTATAGAGTAAAATTACGATTTGGGAGTTTCCCTGCAGTAATTTCCCCCCGAGGTGATAAATACATTATGGCCTAAAGTAGTACCGCATGTGTAGTGAAAAAGAAGTGTATGTACGTATGTGTGGTCAGGTGAATCCGTTTGTCGACGCCACCAAAGTGTTTTGGAGAAAAGCCAATTTCTTTTGGAGCTTGAAAGCGCTGAAATTTCCTTCTAACTCAACACAACTTTCTCCTCTTTTCTCTTACTTTCTTTTCTTTTTTTAACTTTTCTTTATCGTCCTTCTGGGGAAGCGATTCTTCATCGAGTTGTCGAAGAATTATAAAAGACATTCTGCGAAGTTCTACACCACGCAAGTTCAAGGACGTTCAGCAAAACCCCGCCTTTCTATATCATATTTTATTTTAGTGAAAGAACTTAATGCACATTCTGTGCTTCCACCTCACTTCACTTCCTTTCACACACGAGAAAAGAATTCCCCGAAGAAAGATTCTTTGTGACTTTTATTGGCAGCTCTAATGTCACCGATAGATGCCTCTGCATTCTAAAATACTATAAGGTATTTTACGCATTAACTGCTCAATATTATCTAACTGTTAGTCACGTTACGGGATTATGATTGGAGCTTCTCTATGATGTTGAAAAATATCTTTTAGTTCAACATCCCATGATTGTGTCTTTGAGGCTAAAGGAAACGATGATGACGGCAAATGAATAATGATGGAAGAATTAGCGGAGGAAACGGTAGTACTACGAGAAAACCCACGGACAAACTGCTACAAACTTACTTGGCTGGGAATCGAACCAGGAAACCCACGCACTAGAGGTAAGCACTCTATCACTAAGCCACTATGCCACCACTCTATAATAGAGATAAACATGTCAAAGCACAATGCAATTTTACGCATGTTGAGGAGCATGAAACAACAGATATTTTCCTTACCTTTTAGGCAATAGATACTACTATTTAACCAAAATATATCTAAAATATGAACAAGAAGCAGTGTCACGTGTACACCACGTGAAGAAATTTGGTTTCTGTGATATTTTCCCAATTAATATTGAAACCGGAAGTAGTAAATTTCTGCTTATTCTGGTGTTAGTAAAAAAGGTTAGAGTGGACATGGAATATATTCTTGAGACGCTTAATTGATATAGAAAATCGCTTCTCGTTATCCATTAGCGTTTTTACTGTACGGTAGTCAACATTAAAACGAGAGCTGGTTGATTTCTTTTACTTCCGGTTTTGAAAAGAGCGTTAAGAGAGAAAATTATACCTATTCTTAGAACGCTACGCTAAGCAGATCCCCAAAGAACGCTTCTTGTTATCTGTGATGATAATTTCTGCTTTATGAAGTTTAGTATTAAAAACCGGAAGTTGTAGTGGATTTCTACTACTTCCGGCTTTAGTACAGAATTAAGAATGCAGATGAATGTATTTTTTAGACACTTAAACTATTTTAGGAAACAGCTTATCGCTATCTATTACTGTTTTTGTTCTACAGTGATCAACGTTAAAACAAGAAACGTTTGATCTCTACCAATTTCAGTGGATGAAACACCTTCATCTACAAACTTGGTTCCTAACTTTTGACCGTCAACACCATGGCTAAAATTGATGGTGATCCATCAAGTAGCTTTTGAGATTTTGTGTCTTCCGAACGAATAAACACATAAATTAAACAAAAATATTTAAAGGAGTTTTTCATAAACAAGGGTCCTTAAAAACCAAATGAAGGACGTAGCGTTATACAATAACTACTGACAATGCTTCCAAATAATAATGATGTCTTATCGTTTTCTTCTTAAAGATGAGATGCAGGTAGAAAGTTGGTAATGACATTGTGAACAGTTTATTCTCTTCTCACCGGATGTTACAGTAATTCAGAACAAACCTTAATTATGTTGAACACTAGTAATAATATATCTACATGCAACATCTACTAAACTATCTGTACATCCATTACGATCACTCTACAGGAATCGAAACAAATTCTAAGCAATATCACACACTTTAGTTTATTTTATTAGGTAATCATTACAATCTAGTATTCCATCTAGTCCGCGTCAGAGCAGAGTTCAAAGGAGGGTCCATACCGGGATGACTCTGTACATAGCAGGCATGTTAGCGAAGGGTAGTGTGAACATAAAGGAAGATTTTTTTTTATTTTAACATTTGCTAATACGAGTAATAATTTGTGTGTCTGCATTAGGATACGAACTGGAGCGGGCTCTTTAATGTTTAACCCAATAAATGTAGCGTAAAATCATCCTGGAACTTTGGTTACGGAAGGACTTGGTTGATTAATGCTTAGTGCCTCTATCAGCAGTTAGGCTATATGAGACGTGGACCTACAGCATAACTGGGGTCCAGACTACAAGAAGTCCCACGGAGATGGTACAGAAAAGAGTCAGTGTGGTTGATTGCATAAAATATGTTGATAATAGAGTTTGCAGCCGCATGTACTCAGACTTTCTTCCTCAAAATTTTGTCCGGGGGAAGGCAGAAATGTGAGTGGGCTGCACTGGTCAGTGAAAGGACATGCCCTGCCCAAGAATGGAATGTGATTACAATTTAATTTATCTTAGTTCCAGATGAGGGAAGGTCGGCCAACTCCGAAGGGCAAAGTTCTCGGGAAGTATGCTTGGAAAAGCATTGCTTGCATTGTTGTACAAACAGTTGCCTTTGACACATCATACACTTGACGAGCACTATATCCAACCAATAAAGACAACGAAGTATTACTTGTCTTGCTGTAAGAGCTTTCCTCAATTTCGTTCTTGGCAAAGCCGGCCAAATTGGTTAAACTTCCAATAGCAAAGTTCCACTTGTTCTTTTGTCAAGCAAAACATTCTTTATATTTAAAAATAGTCTCATCTTCGTAGCTGTTGGTGGAATGTCATCCGGACTTGATGAATAAATTAACTACTCGAAATATTTGTAAACGATAATGGCTCTTACTCAGTCATACAGGCAAAGCGATACTTCTCTTTGCAAAATACGGTAAACTTTGCAAACTCTTGTTTTGCACTTTTCAGTTCTAAGATGATGGTGGAACATAAACCAGAAATTTCTGCGAAACCGTTGTAAGTTTTTGGTTTGCACTTTGTAGAATTTGTTTTCGTGGAACGGAAACCTTGCTGTGAATTACAAAGAGCAAAGTGAAAATTTTCAAAATTTAACTTTGGAATATTCTACTGAAAAGTATGGATAGGTAAAGCCAACATGTTGATATTTAAGTACTCTTGTTTAATTAATGTTCATACGTTTGAGTACATTTTTCATAATATTTTAAAACTACACTTGAAAGAAAAAGATAAAAATTACCATTCTTATGTTGAAAATTAATGTTTATATAACAAGTTAACGAAATGGAAGTGTATCTGTGTTTGGCACTTTAGAATTTGGGAACCCTATCTTCGGGCATCCCAGTTTATGAAAGTATAGTAACTTCCAATAACAATATATTTTCAAAGCAGATAGGACACTCAAATACAGCTAGAACGTTAAATCAGACTTTAAAAAGTATTTGAAAAATAAAATATCATCTAATGATATTCTATAAAGTGGCCACAAAATCCCGTCACTCTTCAAAATAATTTATATAAATCACTAAACATACACGGAAAGAACTGAATGACATGAACAACAATGCTTTCGAGAAGTTTTATTGAGTTGAGATAGACAACACCAAGTGTCCAGAACATCAGTTTTTTGACCATCATTCTCAAGACAAAGGATAATACGCCTCCAGGTTCTGTGCGACATTTTGCAGACCATTGCAGATGTAACTGGAGTGAAAGCTTTTTCACTGCTTTTGTCAGTTTGGCAGTGGTATCGTAACGGTTTTGTGCAACAATGTCCTTTATAAACCCGCATAACACATTATCACAGGTGGTAAGGTCTGGGCTTCGTTATGGACAGGCAGATCAGGACTACCACGGCCAATCCAACGCTCAGGAAAGACTTCTGTAAGATATTCGCATACGGCTAGGGCATAATAGGCAGGTGCCTCATCATGCTGAAACTATATATCTTTGATGCTGTGCTTCTCCAAGAGAGAAACAAACCAGCTCTGCAACATGTCCAGATATTAAGGGGTAACGAGACTTTGTGGTCACCCTGTATAATATTATGTAGAATTAGGGCTGTCCAAAATGGGACGGTATGCAATGTATTACAGAACATGACAATGGATAATTAAATATAGAAAATATTACATACAAGAGATCAGACACGCTGCGGTAAATTAAACATGAACAAACACAAAACTTAAACATAATAATCTTTGAAATTAAAATAAGATATTAATTTTGTAGGAAGTACAATAATTAAGAGAAAGGAAGGACATGTAACAGCTGGGCAGTTACAAACGGATAGAGAGAAGTTTATTGAACGAAAGACGAAGATGGCTGCTACAGCACGTTAGCTACATTACAAGAGATCTTATTGTTAAACTTTTATAAGCTACATGTATTTCGGCAAATTTCAGGATAAAATTGTATTATAGTGTAATTCGATTAATCTGCCTTCAATAACATTTCGTAACACTCTGCAGCGTTGTTTAGCTACCGCACTTTGATCAAATAATAATAACAGTGGAAATATTTCGTATTCTTAAGAAACGTGAGGTTATCCGTGTGTAAATAATTGTTGCCTCAGGTGGAAATTCGAACGAAGAGAAGAAAATTCGAAAGGAATAAAGCATTTGTGTTCCAACTGTCAATTCATGCAAACAAGGCGAAGCGAGGCAGAGCTTCCAACCAGTCGCCTGAGTGTCCTCGGTAGTAAATCTCGTTTCGGCTGCTCCTCACGAGATATTCTTTCACGGTGATTTACTCACATAGGATCTGTCATTGCGAGACGCTTCTCCTACGCTCGAGTTCCAGGCTGCTCTTCTCTCTCTTTCTCTCTCTTCCAGCTAAAGTTATAAAATATATTCATTTATCAACTTCACATTGAAAGGCAAACGTTGGAGAAAAGCTGTTACCATCATTTTACATACTTTATTACAACACATCAAGGATTTTTATATACTTTATTCATGTGTAAGAGGGATAAGAGGCAAAGTGAAATCCAAAATGTGGAAGTTTGCAGGCAAAATACGAAGTTCACATGTAACCCACCGATGGTGTTATTCAACTGGTTCGACCGAACCATTATTAAAATAGACTCTGCGCCTCTAGATTCAGCGTTAAGAAAATATTTTATACTATTGTTTGAGAAACTACGAGAAATGATCAGAAAGTACGGTTGCAAAGCCTGCAGTGACACATACACATATTATTTCATGCAACCAATAAAGCCAATAGATAGTACATACATTAGGTGGTTTTTTCACATAGCCTTCATATCGGTTAAGGCACTTGTCGCATCGTGAGATGAGTTTGAAGATTCCCTCCTGGAAAAAATCCTGTCCTCGCGAATTCAGCCACGTTGTCACGAAATGTTTTACCTCCTCGTTTGAAGAGAAGCGACGGCCTTCTAGGTGCTTCTTCAAGTACTGGAACAGGTAAAGTCGAAAACGTAATCTTCCTGTGTTCCTGAATCGGCTTCTCGACAGCTGTGATCATATCTGTAGATGCCGTGCTGAGTCTACAACGATAATGTATATCTTATGTACTTTTAAGTATTATTTGTATTTACGGGCTAAATGAGCTATTTATAAAGGCACAAACTATCAAGAAGAAGAAGAAGAAGAAGAAGAAGAAGAAGAAATTATATGAAGAAATAATTTAAATAATATATATTATATTGAGATTTTGTTTGTTATCGTTGCTATGACGATTTGTTTTCCTGTTTTAATGTCGTTGCTATAGTAACTAGAAAGATATAGGTGTAACGAGGAACCATCTTGTGTAATCTGAATGTATATACAATGTTTTAAGGTGTCAAACAAGTTATACGTTGAAGGATAATAATATATATATATATATTTGAAATGCATTATTACATTGAATTATTCCAGATAACCTCGTGTATTGCTTAAGTATTTAGAATCAGGGCATATGTAACAGTTCACGACAGAATTAGCGTTACAAGTCGGCCACTGTGCTTCTCGTCGCTGGCGTTTTATCTACCAGCTGCAAATTTGCGATACCATTCTGCGACTTGTTGAAGAAACATCACAGTCTCTCCGTGAACCTCTACCAGCTGCCGGTGAATTTTAGTCGTGGTTACATGTTTCACCCACGGAATTCGAATGACTGAGCGGACTTCTTTGCGAGACCGATTTCACAAACGAGTCGCCATTTGCACTTTACTTACAACTAACGATATAAGCGGCTGAAACTCGGCACAGATGCCAACTTCATGTATTAAAATTACCGCACATTTCTCGTTCCTCTCTAACAGACAAAACTGGAGATAATTAACAATTCATTAAATTATTTTTGCCTAGTCAAGACTTTGCTAACACAGAAATTCACCGAACCTTCAAGATGCAACAAATATAATGAAAGTTATTGCTGTAAATTTTATTGAGGGATTTCAATTTAATGAATGACGTAAAAAAATCTTTGTTGAAAATAAATGTCAGCTCATGACAGTAAATCTTATAGGAAAGCCTTCAGAAGAATGGGATGCAACGCCATTCATGAAATCGTTGTTATACGGAGGACATCATACAACTGCTAATTGGTTGGGTTAAGAAGGAAGCAACATCCGAATATTATAAAACCGGTGATCTTCAGTTGCTGTTCCGCAGGAATGGACGATCATGTTTGACCTATGTTACTGTGGTCATCCGTGAAACTTTCTCGTTATGGAACTCTCAACTTCAGATTCAAAAGCAAGTCATTAAATCAATTTCTGTTATCTGTGAGTGAAGAATATGCAAGTCTGAGTAGAAACACTTTGAAATTTTTAGTAACTTTTTCAACTACATACTTATTTGAAACAACTTTTTCTGCTGTCTGTGCAATTAAGACACACACACTCACAAAATAATACAGGAACTACCTAGGCGTTCATGTTCCTCTAGGTCTTGCACTTTTAATATTGAATCAACGAATTGATATGAATTTGGCAAATAAGCAGCATCAAATGTTGCATTAGAGTCCATAAAATCATTTTTCAGAGAAAATAGATTAAATGTAGTAGCTATACGATTGTAAAATTTCTAACATAATAGTAAAATGTAGTTCTTTTTCTAAAATCTATGACTTTTGCCTAATTTCAGTAATAAATGAACATATTAAATAATAAAAATAAACACTATTAGAGTTAAGTATCAAAATGAAGTGTGTTGCTTTCTGCTTTGCTGGTCCCCAATATTTGTCCCTATCTTATCTTAGCCCGCAAATATCGAAAGGTTAAAAAACACTTTCCTACATATCGACGAATCTTGTGGCCTCTTATTTTATTCTACGATTATTTTCATAGTTGATGAGTTTTGCCATCAAAGAGCCAATAAACATATACTGCATGATTTAATCCTAGTCAGTATTGCTAATATCATTCGAATAAATAAATAATAAATGCAGATGGTGATCAGAAAAATGGAAACACTTGAACGAAATTGGAACTTACCAGATTAATATGGCGTCGGGCCACCTTTCGCCTTCAGAACAGCCTTGATGCGACGTGGGATGGAGGCATAGAGGTCGTGAATGGTAGCAAGTGGAATTTTACACCATTCCACGTGCAGGGCATAGGCCAGTTCTGTGAGAGAGGATGGAGGTGGAAATCGTCGTCGGAGTCGTATTTCCAAGACGGACCACAGTTGTTCAATTATGTTGAGATCTGGGGATTGGGCGGGCCAGGGGAGGTGTTGAACTTCATCCCGGTGTTCCTCAAACCACGCTGCAACAACGCCAGCTGTGTGAATGGGTGCATTATCATCCTGGAAGATGGCGTCATTGTCCGGGAACAACATCCGGACCATAGGATGCAAGTGGTATCCTAAAATTGCGACACAATCGTTGGCAGTGATTCGTCCGCTAAGTGTGACCACAGGACCCAATGAAAACCATGATATGGCGGCCACAGCATCACCGAGCCGCCGCTATGTTTCACAGTTGGGCGGAGACACTGCAGATCATAAGCTTCTTTGGGCGTTCTCCACACATAAACACGGCCGGTGGTTGGGAATAGGGTGAAGGATGACTCATCCGACCATATCACACGTTTCCAGTCCTCAACGGTCCAAGTTGCATGGTCGCGGCACCATTTGCGGCGTGCGAAAGCGTTATGGTCCCTGATGAGCGGTTTGGCCCGTGCAACACGACCCCGTAAGTTCATGTCATGTAATTCGCGGCGGACTGTGATTATCGAAACAGGGTGGGGGAGCTGCTGATTGAGTTCCTCCGTCACTTGCTCCGCAGTGGCACCACGGTTCTGCGTGACAATACGCTTTAATACCCGGCGTGACCTGTCACTCATGATTTTCTTCCGCCCACTGTTCCGCTTCCCCGATGTGGTTTTCCCGTGTGTTGTGTAGGCCGTCATCACCTTCGACACTTCCCACGCGACACACCTAACACAGTAGCCACTGCGGTCACACTCACTCCAAATAACCGCGCACCAACAATTTGCCCTCTTTGAAAATCTGAGAGGTCTCCCATTTTACACTACCTTCGTCTGCTGCAGCCACTGGACACTGCTGTTCCACTGCGCCTGACGTAGTATGGAGACCGACCTCACACACCACTACCAGTGGTCCGGCGCTGCGGGCGCCACGACACTGCCAACCCATACATCTGACGTGTTGCCAACTACAGGTGTTTCCGTTTTTCTGATCACCATCTGTACCTAACAATATTAGTATATATTACTGATATTAATAGTAAGTCAACTTACTATATTAATCACAGAACCTGTTATTAAATAATTTGAATGATACAAATGCCCACAACGTATGTACGTACACGCATCTAGATTATTTAACGTGGGAGAGTTTTATATTTTGTCTGGTCTTCATAGACGCATTCAATGTGGTATCTTTACACGCATTCATAATTGTATGGAAGAGGTATAAGAAAGTGGAAACACTGACAACATAAATTTGGGAATGATTGTTTTTTGTCTTATAAACTTTATTATATTAAAGCAGGGATACCCACAATATTTATGTCAAAGTTCGATATTGAAATTTTAAGGGTCAGCAAAAGATAGTTGTAACTAGTCACAAACTAATATATATAGTATTTTTCTTATAGAGGATGGCCCATTTACCTTGATATATTCCCTTTTACTTTTAAACTAATAGACAAAAGAAGCTGAAATTTTTCACCATGCAAATATTGGCAGGGGGCGTTGTTAAACATACTTTGTGATACCACCAGGTGAACAGTGTTGCCAACCCAACAAAGTTATATGTTTTTTCAAATGGGACTACGTAAGTTTATTGCATATTTCATATTAGCATGTTAGAACGAAAACTTAGAATATCAAACTTGTTACTTAGTGTTACAAGCTAAGGAATCTATTATATCACAGACATCTATTGTTTGGTTCCATCTATAGCAGTAATAACGCAAGTGAGAGAGACAGGGCAATTTACATTCAAAGCATTGTAGTGTCTAATTATATGATCACGATATCACAGATTTCGAATGAATAGAAAAATATACAAGAGATAGAAAATTTGACTTTATCCCAAAGTCTTTATTTCGAAAAATTGCTGAGATAAGTACCTCATCCAATTACATAGATGGCTTTCAGTAGACATAAAGATCATAATGCCGTTTACAGAAATTGTAATCTCGAGAACTTGCTGTAATATATACCTACCGTAAAGTACTGCTGTAATGCTGTAGAAGGAAAGGAAATCAAAAATTATTTTTAAAAAGTTCCCTCAAGTACCCCTATTTTGAGCATTATTTTAAATTTAACGAATTTTTTCACATTTCCGGAATGGTTTAAGATATAAAATATAAATGACGTTTATTGAAAACCGTCTATGTAATTAGATGAGATACTTATCTAAACACACTTTCAAAATAAGTTCCTTTGAAGAAAATGAAAATTTCAATTTGTTGTAAGTTTGTCTCCACTTGTTCGAAATACGCTATATGATGACCGTAGTATTCGATACTAGGGAACTTTGGATGTGCGTTACCCCGTCTGTGTAACTTACGTTATTACTCTTCCATAACTTCCCAAAATCTGATTGTTTTTCGATGTTTGTGATATTGTAGCATTCTTTGTTTGCAACACTGCTGAAATTGTAAGTTTTCGTTTTACATATAATAACCTGATGTAGTACTATTTGAAAAATGTAACTTTGCGTTGAGTTGGCAACACTGTTAATCTGATAGTATTGAAGAGTATATCAAACAATGTACTTTTATCGATATTAGCATGATGTGAAATTTCATCATTTTGTATTTGTTAACTTGAAAGTTACAAAGCCGTATTTAGATAAATTTTCCACCTTGTAACTTACATGTGTGATAGAATGGGCCATGAGTCTTGACCTGCGACACGAAATCAATCAAATCCATAACGCAGAGTGAGCCAGTTTAACCCTGACAAATCCATGGCCCAAAGTGACCCGAACAGAACCTTGACTTGGAGTGACTCGGAGAACCCCATGACTTTTAGTGACCCGGAGACGATAAAAAAAAAAAAAAATCGTCATATACTCAGGGAGTGTGTGTGACTGCAAATACAATTCTAATAAATACGATTCTCTCTCTCTCTCTCTCTCTCTCTCTCTCTCTCTCTCTTTATCTTCTCATTAAATCTATAATTTTCTTTCTTGCTTTTTATGGGTGTCCTTGTGAGTCAAAACATTCCACTGAAAGATAACTACAAGAATTTTTTTACAATATAAACTCTTGCAAGTCACAGAAAAGTTAAGCTACACATTTTTCTATGAGAGGTCGTCAAGTTTAATCGAACGATTCCTTAGAACTTGTCGTTTAGAATGTGAAAGATGCTGCTGAGCCCAAAAAAGTGTTTTGTTGAATATTTTTTATAGCCCATGTTCAGAAACCACTGTATAATTTTTCAACACGAATAGACGAATAAGCATGAAATTATATTTGAAATATTTAAGATATGTTATCTTGATTAAGAAATTTCACACTGAGAATCAAACATATATATGTTTGAGCTCTAGCATTGGGCATCGTGGACCGCGGTGGCTCAGTGATAGAGCGTTCACATCTGGTGTATAGAGTCCTTGGTTCTATCCCACCTCAGGGCAAGTGAATTTTGTGGTGGACAAACACCGTGAGCGTGAGTTTTCTTGGGGTTCTTCCATTTCGTTCCACTTTCTTCATTCCACCATTTTCCTTCATTTCTTATTATCTCCTTTAACCTAGCCGGCATAAGCGTGGGATGTAAAACTTAAAGATTTCATTTCATTTCATTTCAGTGGGCAATCGTTAATCTACAGTGAAATTCTGCTGTAAATATGTAGAGCTAATATTGTGGCTGTTTCTAGGTTGCTTGATCTAAGAAGCAACACCAGAGTCGGATGACCCGGTCAGAAACGTCGTAACCTAAATTACTCCGTGACACGTATCTAACTGAATTCCCATTGTAAAATAGCCATCTCTGATACTTATGAAAAATGCAGTTGCCATTAACTAGGAATTTGAGTGCCACCCGGCCCCATGGGATCTCCTTTGATGCATAAGAATACAGACGTAGCTTTCTAAACAGGTTGCAGACCATTTAAACATGTCTATAGATGACAACAAGAAAAATAAACAAAATTATGTCAAGCTATATTGATAAATTAGCAGTAAGTTTTTTTTTGAAAGTAGCTCACAAGAATCTATCCTTACAAATCTTTAAATGTTCATCTGTTCTGTTTCAACTACATGGCCATGCTTTTCTAAAAATAAAATAGTAATCTACTTTTTCTTTCGTTCTTCACTTTTACTTTACACAGAGAAAGTCAGAGGAGTGATTTAATTTCCATTGAATTTCACCTTACTGATAATGTGTCACACAGTAAGGTTCCTCAAAATAAATTTCCTTGCCTTCACTCACATTCGTGGTTGAAAATTCCCTTTGGTCCGATCTCCTGTCTGGAAACAATGTTTTGCGTCTCGTACAAACAAGAGTCTGTCTGCAAGACGACGAAAGAAAGGGGAAAAGAGAGAGAATGGAAAAAGCAGAAAGGGAGAGGACAAATTAAAACTCTGATTGACGCTGCGGCTTGCGTCTGGTGACACTCACTTGTTCTCGCGCCTCCTTTGTCAAAAAACCCTACCAAATCCTACAGCCACAAAACTGAAGGAAAAAAATGTAATTTTCCCACACTGCCAGAGACAGGGAAGGAAGGAGTCACCATCATCTGTGAGGGGTGAAGATAAAGAGGGGCGGTTAACTGTTTCGTTAATTTAACAAAGCTGCAACTGATGTTTTTCCAACATTGTTGTGTATAGAGCTACAAAAATTATTTTCCAGTAGTGCCACTGCTACAGCATTTTTACCAGTGTGATGAAAACTCTTGTTAACAGATTCTTTATGAACAGACTGATTTTTTTTTCTTGTCGTCAGAATCACACCGATTCAAGGGAAATTAGCAGCTCCATTTCGGAATTTGCTTGGGAGAAAGGGGGTAAAATCTTACATGTTTAGTAAATGTTTAGGTTTTTTCACTGATATATTATTATTTTATGGATTAAAATGTATAAAAATATCAAACTTAGATGGGGGGCAATTGCACCTCCAGAAGATCCAAATGACATCCCTGGAAAGAATGCAGCATGCAGACCCGGAATGGCCAGGGCAGGAGGGCAGGAATTCCTGCCGAAGCCCTCTCTAAATATTTATTTATTTATTTAACAAATTCCTAGATACAGCACAACTTTACCATTTTACACAGAGAAATGCTAACATACAGGTAAATATCAAGAAAAAAAAACGGTCAACAAATAGTGCAAAAGTAATATTGTTTCGCCAAAACTCATTTAATTGCTTTTTCAAACATCGATAGTTCGAAAAAATGTCCATATAGGTTGTTAAATGATATAATAATCCAGTATTCCGTTAAAAAAAGGACCTGTATTATACAATCCTGTTTGGGGCCCTTTGTTTGAGGCCTGGTAAGAATATATTTCAATAATATAAAAAATGGGGCCCCATCATGGACCTACGCAGGCAATGGGATCCAGGAAGTACAAACTCCTTCCCCGTAATCCTGGCTTTTCTGTAAATTTAGTTTAATTTGAAGGTTGGTTTTACAAATTTTCATATAATTTATCCCCATATTGAATTTAGACTCCCTCTCTCGAAATAAATTTTCTGCGTACGTCCCTGGATACAATGTAATGTAGGAAAGTTAGATTTTTGTACTCCCTTGTTTCTCCTCCGACGAGCGATCTTTCTTGTGTTAACATAAGTTTCTGGAAATGTTAATTTGAACTACTGAATTTCAACTAAAGTTACCTCCAGAATGTAGACTATGTAGTGTATTCTGCACTTAAATTCAAGTAAATGAGGTGTGATAACTTATAGTTATGGCTTCTAGATATCTCGGACATTCCTAGGTTTACATCATCTATCGCCTTGAAAAAAAAAAATCAGAACTTCACATACCCTGCTTTTTCCTCAAAATATAGGTTAATGTCAGTCATGCGATATTTAAAAATCCCACTGTTATAAGTCACTCAACTAATGAAAATACTTTACTCTCTGTCAATTACTTTTGTTAAATGTTGATCTGTCATTTAATTAATCTGATATTTCAGCGAAAAGCAAGTGGATAACTACGTCTGTATCGTAAATTTTCATAGGGCATCCTGTTTTCTTATTCTGGAAATCTTGGAGTCCTATTTTTTTAACCGCAAGATGCATGCTATTGAAAGAAATTGGGTGTTGCTTCCAGTTCTGAAATTTGTTTCCTATGGACGTCTTTTTATCTCCCTGATGGCTTCGAAAGCGCCGAGGACCTTCCGTTTTTAAATATTTTATGATAATATTCAAAAGTGGGGATTTCCACTAAAATAGAGATTGCAGATTTAAATCCAAATATAAATTTAAAACATTTATGGAAAAATTTCCGAAAACCAGAGTCTTTTCAATATTTGGATATGATCAGTGAGATAAATAACGTTAGAACTTTCCGAAGAAATATAGAGAGAAGGAATATACAAGGCGCGTTCGGAAAGTAATCACCGATTGGTCACTGCGCGTGAAGCACTGGGAGCAGTTGCACAGACTTGCGTGGTAGATCAGTCTTTATCCAGCCGTGATAGAGTGAAGGTTGTCTGATCACTAGTTGGAATTTTGTAGCGTCTCAAAATGTGTGCTGCAATAGAAAGCCCTTCCAAGTGCGAGGCGCGAGCTGTTATACATTTTCTTACGGCAAAACAATATTCGGCACCAGCTATTCATCGGCAACTTTGTGCCGTGTATGAACAAACATTCATGATGAAGAAATGAGCGGCAGGACATTAGTGGTTACTGATGAACTCGTTCAGAAAATTGATGGAAAGTTCGTGAAAATCGACGTTTCACAATCGGAACTTTCCGATTAATTTCCATAAATTCCCAGGACTGTGTTATATGGCGTAGTGACACACAGGTTAGGCTACAGGATGACGACCCGCTCGAGAGAGTAATACTCCCGGAAGTACGTTTTTCCGCGCGCTACTCTAGCCAGCTGTTTTACGCCCTATCCTAGCCAATTGTTTTAAGTTGGTCAGAAAATTTATATCATGGAGTACAAGGGGAACAAAACGAGCCCTATATCATGGAGTACAAGGGCATAAGTACTACAAGTACTTATCTGCACAAAAGTAAATAAATTACTTTTTTAAGTATTATTTTAATATTATTTTAATTTAATAAGTGTTATAAAAACGTAAAAAAATGTAAAAAAAAACTTTCCTCGGGCCGGGTTTGAACTCACGCCAAAACAATATCATTACTAGCACGAAGGCCGACAGCAACAAGCGTTTGATTTCTGCTATTTTAACGCAACGTAGCAAGAAGTAGATTACGTCAACCAATCAGAACTGTGTTTCTCGTTTCAACTTCCGGGAGCATTACTCTCCCGAGCTAGTCCTACAGGATGTATTGGGTGCCCAAAATTGAAAAATGCTGTCATAGGCTAACTCAAGGCATAGGCGGGAGATTTTTATGCTGATTTAATTTCTAAGCTAGTATAGAGATATGATAAGTGCTTGAATGTTTATGTCAACTATGTAGGAAAATAGAGCAAAGACTTAGTTTTTAGATGTATATAATAAATTCTTATTTACTTTGGTGTTTCTTTTTTAACCAATCGGAAGTTACTTTCCGAACAGCCTTCATATTAGTCCACGTCAGAAATGTTAAATGCAGGCAACATCAGACTTTGTCAAGCATAGATAAGAGTGTGATAATGCAAAGAAGGTTATCTTTACAGTTTAAACAATTGAATCGTTCGTTAATGGAAATACATTCAATTATATTTATATGGTGTATATATATATCCACTTTCAAGCGTCTTTGCTAAGCTGCTTATTTCTACATTTTTTTTTTTTAATTTTAGTGAATAACTTCGAAACAGTGAAGCATATCAAAAATGTAGAAAACAAGCCAGGTAGTATTTACAAAATAAATAGTAACTGTTTCCAAATCTTTTTATACAACAGAAATTTGGGTGTGTAGTATATAAGAGTACCCAAATGTAGGAATATACACTATACTAAAGACCTGGAAAACAATTAGTTCATATAATATCGTTTTATAAATAATATCCTGTTTATTTGCTACATTTTTTGATTTTTTCCTTTGTCTTTTAAGTTATTCACTAAAATTTGAAAGAAATGGCGGTGAACTTAGCGTAGAATCTTATCAATGACTGATTCAATCATTTATTGAAAACAGATATGTAAAACCGGAATTCAGAAGGTTGCCAGCTGTGGATGCTTTCATGTTTTGCAAAATTGTTCGCACGGAATACAGATCATTGCGTAGCTGAAATAAAAGGAAAAGGATGAGAAGATCAGTGAAGTCGAAAGTGTTCTTAGAAGACATCAAGTACATGATATTTGTTCATTTAACTATTGTCTGTGTTCATTTCGAATCCCAGTTGGGATTAATTTATTTATTTTATTTCTGAAATCAATCGTTTGTTTGCTCATGAATTAGGTTAACAATAAGGCTTCCGTGTAAATTAACCCGGCGGGAGCTCATGTGGTTCGGATTCCACATTAATCAGTAGGTCCACGTCTCATATAGCCTCGCTGCTGAACGGGACGATAAACTCAAAATCAACTCAACTCAACTCCGTGTAAATTAAGCATACCTGCTTATATTAATACACTTCAACATCACGTTTCTCCGTGGAAATTAATATCCTAATATCTTCCACATTTTTTTTGTTGACGACTGCCCACCAACTGCATACAAATTTACAATATTCCTGCAAACGAACATATGTGCCATAAAGGCATACTTTTAGTGGCTTAGCAACTGTGGATATTCACGTACAGAGAGACAAATGCAAAAAAGACACAGCAAACTATGATAAATCGTAGCTAAAAGCTAGCTTTGTATTACAGTTGCATAATAATGAATCACACCTTTTACCGCTGTTTTTATGTTTACAGATGACATATGTTTGGTGCTAACGTAAATATTTCTTTCCTTTGTGAATAAATTAATAGATTTTCTAGTAAATTTTCCCAAATAGTAATCTCATATTCCTAATCTGCACCTTAGTTTTTCTCTGAATACGGGTCTATTTATGATAAAATTATCTTCACGTACAAAGAGTACTATTGTTTTGCTGTAAAATATAACCTGCTTAAATATTCAACTTTCTTATCTTGTATTTAGTAGGATCTGTAACATTTTAGTAGGAACTGTAACATTTTTGTCTCGGACGTATCAATAGTGCTCCTTTACGAAGTGGGAAAATGCAATATTTATATCTACCGTAAGTTTAGGTAACTAATCATCTAGACCTTTATTACTTACATAAACATCTATATTTCAGACTTCACTCTATTTACTATACGATGTGCTACCTGTATATATGCAAAACGATCTCCCCGACCTTGAATAGACTCTTAATACTTATTTAGTCAATTCCGAAGAAGCATGACGCGTGAATGTTTTAGAATTCCATTACCTTACATGTATGTAATGTTGTGAATACAAAAAAGTAACATATATATATATATTAATTCTAGGTGTTGTTGTTTTAGATTAACACAAATAAAGAGTGGACATCCCCCTTCAGAAACTACTGTAAATACTTCATTCTTAATTAAATATGAAATATTTTCCTCTTAGTAGTATCGTTTTCCCTAATATGCATTTTACCTTACATTACTGTTGTTTTTAAGGAGTTTGGTTTATCATAAAACTCGTAACTAGGCTACATGATGGGTCAAAAATTTGACCAGAATGTAGACTTCCAAATATTAGGAATTGAGTTCGTTAGATTGGATTTTGAGTTTAGCGTCCCGTTCAGCAGCGAGGCTATATGAGACGTTCGAGTTCGTTGATGGACGTGATTCATTTAATATTTACTTCACTATGATGCAGATATAAATTATATAGAAGGCGATTTTAACATACATTCCCGAATCTGGTGGTCTAATAGAAATGTCTTGGCTGGCAAGTTATTTTCATAAGCTTTAGCAAAATCTCTATACTTTTTTCTTAATGATGGGTCACCTACCAGAATTGCATTTTACAGTATAGTGCTCCAGATTTACCTTGACGAAAAATAAATTTTATATTGAAACAGACTGGAATACATATTTTCATACTTCTGACAGTGACCTTTATCCTATCATTTTTAAAAGTTATTTTCTCCACAGTTCGGATGTCATTTGTTAATCAAGTCACTTAGCATTTCATCGAAATTACAGAATGTCAATGTAAGAGTAGACTGGAATAAATATCAAAATATTATTCAGGACAGAATTCAGAGTATACATGATCATTCCAGAATTTTTCAATTGATTAAATCTATATCTTTATTATCAAAAGATAATTCTTCTCTTGAAAATAATAAATATAACACGAAGAAAAAATAAAACACTCAGAAAATAATATGGTTGAATTCTGCTTGTCAAAAAAGTATAAATCTCAGTTTAAAAAAATTGTAAACTTTCCTTATCAATGGAACCAAACAACACTTTTAAAAAAAATGATGTAAAACTCAAGCCAAAAAGCAATCAATAATATTAAAAGAGAAAGGTACAAAAATTTTGTGACCCCATCCATTAAAATTTGGAACTTTGGACGAAAAAAAAAATACGAACATGACCCAGATTCTCTTAATTATTTCAATGATTTGAATTGGGTGGGTGCATTTCCACATCAGTAATGAATGTCAGGAAAATATTAAAAATTTTCTTTTTTAGTAATTCAAATGTTGTTCTGGATAAAGACTTTTCGATTATGAAACTAAAATTGGTCATTAAAACATTACAAAAATTACTACACCAGATATTGATGGGATTAGTTGTAATCATTATAAAACTTATCACGTACTGGACTCAAACTATTATTAGATTACTAGATTCAGATTTGGAATACAGGGCATATTACTAAAGAATGGGAAAAAAGTTTTAATGTTAATAATTCCAAAGAATAAAAAAAACTCAGAAGGAGTAGTTGAAAATTTTAGACCTATAGCTTTGCTGTCATGTAGTATAGTTTTTTTTTTTTTTTTTGGAGAATTTGTTACACATAGATTAAACTTGTTCATTGAATATAACCAAATACTCCCAAATAATATCACAGGTTTTAGAAAAAAATCATTAACTTTTGATGCATTGACTCATTGACTGTTAATTTTGGATACTTATTAAGGTTTTTACATGAGGCACTCTTTATTAATTACTTCAATAGATATAAAAACATATGATTCTTTTGGAAGAAAATGCATAATGTAAATTCCTGGTAAAATAATTTGTTACAAACAATACCTTAATAAATAGGAAAGTTCATATTAAAATCGAAAACACATTTTATGTGGCAAGAATAACTTCCACCGGATTGCTACAGGGAAGTAAATTACTGTATTACGTAATATTGTTTGTTAAAATCACAATCTATGCTGATGATTTGATAATTAGTACTCCCACAAATAAAATTTAAACAAGGATAAACAATATGAAAAACAAACGTTTAAAAAGTAGTAAATTGGATGAAGGATAATGAAATTGAAATAAATTGGAAAAAGACAGAATGAATATTTTTTAAAACAAAAAGAGATCAAACAAATTACTGTATTATTGCAAACATAGTACAGCAATATTAAAATATTTACAAAGCGTTCAATCAAATATTTAGGAATGTTTTTTGATAGAAAACTCAATTGGTGTAATCGCATAAATTACTTAATCAAATAAATTTTATATAAATTATTTGATCTAAGATCAACATCAATTTGTAGATTAATTAGAAGTTTCGCAGCTACAAAATAGGGAATTAATCCATTTAGCCTACTAATAATATTAAAACAATGTAACGTAGCTAAAATGGTTTACGGTGAAGTCTTTTATTCTAATATATGTAAACATTTCAACAAAGTGGAACAAATAATTTATAATATTGCAAAACAATCTTCTCTCAACCCAGTTTTTTTTTTTTTTTGTCAAAAAGAAGCTTTATTACGTAGAAGAATCGGGTTGTAATCCTTTACGAATACAATTATTAAAACTGGGATGTAAATTTCTTTTAACACGTTTTTGATAGAAGCAATTCACCGATTATTACATAATTTAGAATCTATTATATAAATTAAGAAAACACCGTATGTAAGTAATAGCCCTTGGATCATTAAGGCTTACCATAGAATAAAATATTTACAATCGTACATACATAATGTACCTCCCTTGTCTATATTCTATTGAAGTATGATGTCAATTTGGTTTGTATAAAAGTAATCATTTCAAATTCTATTCAGTTAGAAAAAAGTATTTTAAAAGAAATAAAATTTATCAAAATATTTGGCAGGTAATTACAAAAGATCGATAAAGATTCTATGTTAATTTACACTAATACTTCTAAATATCAGGATATTTATATGTGTGCATTAATGCATATTATACCCCGGCTACAATTAAGTATCAAATTAATATAAAATGTACAATTACTGTGTACAAACGTATCCAAACGTGGACACTTTTTGCTAGCATTGATATGATCGTTAGTTCTTTGAAGAAGAATTTCTTAACTACTTGTTCCTAATTAGTTATTTATGAAACTAATCTGTGAAACAGTGATAATTAGAGCTTGGAATTGGGCGATATATATATATATATATATATATATATATATATATATATATATATATATTAAAAATTAACAAAAATAATGTTCATCGACCATTCAAAATATCTCTTACATTTTCATCATTACAAATCTTCTAATATATCCTTTATGTAATTCTTTAGCGGAACAAGACTAAAAAAATATATACCCAATAATCGATGGTGAAGAAGTAGCGATTTGAATCTATTTATAGACAGACAGTTAATAAGCTTCCTGTGTGTGTTTGTGTAGTTCCTCGTCGCTTGTTATTATAAGTTAGGAACTTTGTTAACAAGAAAATCAGATAAACGTGACTCCTACCTCTTGGTTTAATTACTTCAGGAGTGGCTTTACTCCTTCTACAAGGGAAGTTGTCACGTTCTGCTTCTCCTCGGGGGAGTTCCTTATCTAATCCCACCTCCGTCTTGGATTAAGATGGTCACTTTTATGAATCAGTGTTTGCCAAAGAGTTTAACATTACAGGAAACAAGATCAAATTTAGGAGTCATGATTCAGCTGTTACGGTTTAGTAGTCATAGTTTCGCTTATGAATCAAGATGAACTACGAAACTTAACACTGTTATCTACTCATATAATCTTCTTACACTGGTTCCATAATAAATTTAGGTTTTGTTTTCGCGTCAACCATAGTTCGTGGACAACATGCAAGTGTTGCGTTATTGGGTTAATCACTGTTCTGTTCGATATCGTTTCACAAGTTCAAAATCAGTGTACCTCTTTAAAACGTTTCGAAATAATATTTATTAAAGATTTTCTTTTCACTCTTGTAATTGAGGATATTTGCTCTGAAAATTACAGTATGAAAATTGCACTAAGAGTTTTAGTGCTGTGTCGGGCTACATAAAGGAAGTATTTGTGGATTTACAAACTGTCAGGGAAAATTATGATTCATTAAATAATGAGATGATTTCTCTTAAACAAGAAGACTGAAAGACAGTTCAGTTATTCGAGAAAACCATGAAAATTCGACATAACGATGAAATAGTAAACAAGGCACCACTGAACTCAATGTAGATCAAACACATCGTAATAATAGCAACAGAGTGCGGGTCAGTGATGCCAAAGTCAGGTCGCAGAGGAAAAGCGCAGACAGTGTGTGGCAAATTGTTCAAAAATCAAAATTCGTAATAAGAATTATTTAGAAGTAAACTACATAGTGTTACGTGAAGCTAACAAAAGTGTCAAGGAAAAAGGTGACCGATGAACTAAAAGTAAAGAAGAAAGTTCAAACAAAAGCAGTTTTTGTCAAAAGACTTGATCCTACTGTTACAGGCGGAAGGATTAACAAGTTTTATTAAAGACATGGAAATAATGAAATGTGTTAAATTTAAAACAAAATATAATAACTATTCTTCATTTCATGTCCCCTTCGCGAGAAGAAACCGTGATGATATCTGTAACGATAATATATGATCTGAAGAAGTACATTTACTGAGTTCTATGACAAACTTAGGGAAAAGATACCGTATTCTAAGTGTGAACTTTACAGGTATAAAAACATAAATACATATTGAAAATGAAAATAAAATCTTTGAGTTTTACGTCCCACGGTTATGCCGGTTAGGCTAAAGGAGACGGTGATGATGAGTAATGAATGAAATGGTGGAATGAAGAAAGTGGCAGAAAACGGGAAAACCCTGAGAAAACCCACACACACGGTGTTTGTCCACCACAAAGTTCACTTGGTGGGGGCTGGGATCGAACCCGGGACCCCAAGCACCAGAGATGAACTCTCTACCACTGAGCCACCGTGGCTCCAAAAAATACATATTGTGTGTATGCATAAAAACATTATGAGCAGGCATTAGATAATGCAGTTTTATTATATCATCAAAATATAAAAGGTCTTAATAGTTAAGAAACTGTTTTTATCGACGAAGTTAATTGTGTGGATTATGATATAATATACGTTAAGAGTTGTTTTAAACAGGGTACAGGATAGAGATTATTTTGAGCAACTTACTGAACAATATAATGTAACATGTAAGGACGGAAATCTGAAACTCAAGAAAATCAAGAAAAAGGGCATATGGAGATTCTTTTATATTAATTAAAAAAATATTTGCTTACGCTGTAATACGGGTACCACTTGAGAACTTAAATGTTACTACAGTAAAATTATTAATAACCAACAATACTCCAATACTATTGGAACTACATTACCTTCTCATCTAATTCACTACCCAAAGAATTTATAAATGATTGTGATTGGCTAAATAAAATGTTAATCAAAAGATTTGAAATTATTACTTCTTGGTAATTTCAATTGAAGACTTTGGGTTAAAAACAAGTAAAGTCAAAAAAGTGAAAGTGTAAAGGAGATAGCTTCACAAGGGTTTCTCCCCTTGAATAAAAGGGTCATTTTAAAGAAATAAACTCTACCAGTGCAAAGATGACTTCAACGTGGGATATACTTCTTATGTCGTTTTAATGAGAAAAGGGTTGCAGTGGCAATTCACCCTTCGAAATGACAAAGGACCCCGCACAATCCTTACGGAAATTGGATTCTAATTGAATTGTTTGAAACCATGATATGTTGTAGATATTGTGTTCCTAAGAAAAAGCCTCATTGGGCACAACCACAAATCACTGACCGTTTGGCCACTACAGGGCCACTTTCTTGAAAACAGCTGTAGATAATGACATTCTGGATTTCGGTAAAAATGACTAAAACCGTGATATGTTGTAGATATTATGATCTTGAGAAAAAGTCTTGATGGACATAATCCCAATCACTGGTCGTTTGGTCACTACATGGTTACTTTTCTGAAAACAGCCGAAGATAGTGATATTCTGGATTTCGATTAAAATGACTCAAAGTGTGATATGTTGTGATCCTGAGAAAAAAAACCTCAATAGGCACAACCACCAATCATTGACTGTTTGGCCACCACAGGGTCTCTTTTTTTGGAAACAGAAGGTAACGTTATTCTGGATTTCAGTGGAATTGCTTGAAACCGTGATATTGTGATATTGTAGATATTGTGACCTTGAGGAAAAGTCTTAATGGGCACAACTACCACTCACTGACCGTTTGGCCACTACGAGGCCACTTTTTTTGAAAGCAACTGAAGATAATGATATTCTGGATTTCGATGAAAATGACTGAAACTGTGATATGTTGTAGATATTGTTATCCTGAGAAAAGTCTCAATGTACACAACCACAAATCACTAATCGTTTGGTCACTACTAGCTACTTTCTTGAAAACATCCATGTATAACGATGTTCTGGATGTCAGTAAAATTGAGTAAAACTGAGATATGCTGAAGATCTCCTCATCATGAGAAAAAGTATTAATGGACACAATAATCGAATTATGACCGTTTGGCTATAGGGTTGCCAACGCTGGAAAATAAATAAAAAAAAAATGGCACCACCTCAAAATTCCCTATGGTATAGGTCTGAGTGTGAAGTATCTCTTTTCGGACCCATGCATGGGAAGGAAATGTACTATCGTGAACAAAAGTGCACCATTACCTGTATTCTGCATATCCTTAGTACAATCACTAATAAGCTTTATATATATATTATGCTATAAATGAGAAACTGAAATCGGCATTGATCATTTTATTGTATTTACCTGTAACTACCACTTCTTTAAAGTCATCGAAGTATATTAATTTTTACGTGACAATTTTGCATTTGGAAAATGAAATTTATTCTTCACTCCTCCACTTATACTTCAACTACAGGAAATTGCTTTAAGAAATTCTTTTTCACTCTCAATAAATGTATAAAATTCAAATTCAAACAAATTTCAAAATTTCCCTGATACAGTATCTGTCTTCTCTTTAAAATTATCTAAACAGATGAACATAATTTATTAACCATTTATAGATGGTGAAAGGTGACAGTTTTGAATTTACAGAATGAAAGTTACTTTTTAAATGTATACTTCGAACTAGATACAAATTTGAGAAAAAAACGGTCATAAAGGGTGTTGTAAGAAGTTTGTATCGATCCCAGGCTTTAATCAAAATAACAGCAATATTTTCGGCCAGGCCGGTCAAGAACCGGCCAGTTGGCAACCTTATTTGGCCACTACAGGTCCATTTCTTTTAAACAGCCAGGTATAACGATATTTTTGATTTTGCTGTAAATGAATGAAACTGTGATATGTTGCACATGTCGTGATCCTGAGAAAAATTGTCTAGGGCTCTCCAGGGCTTTCCTTTGTCCCGTAAGATAAACTTGTGAATATGGTCTATGCTTAAATGATGTTGGCCGTTACTCTCCCCATCCCTTTTCCGGGTTGTGGGATATGACTTTTCAGGTTTTCGTGCAATTCTACCAAAATTCCAGAGTATCCTTACATTCTGCTGTTTTACAAAATGTGGCCCCGTAGCTGTCAAATGGTCACTGATTGGTGGTTGTGTTCATTGAGACTTTTTCTCAGTATCACAATATCTACAACATATCACGGTTTCAAGCAATTCCACCGAAATCCAGAATACCGTTACCTTAAGCACTTAAAATAAAAGAGTGGTCCAGTAGTGACCAAACGGTCAATGATGGATGGTTGTACAAATTGAGTCTTTTTCTCAGGATCATAATATCTACAACTTATCACGGTTTCAAGCAATTACAGCGAAACGCAGAATAACGCCACCTTTTGCTGTTTTCAAAAATAAGGCCCTGTGGTGGACAAACGTCAATCATTGGTGGTTGTGCTTATTGAGACTTTTTTCAGGATCACAACATCTACAACATGTCACAGTTTCAGTCATTTTAATCGAAATCCAGAATATCACTATCTTTGGCTGCTTTCAAAAAAGTGGCCTCGTAGTGGCCAAACAATCAGTGATTAGTGGTTATACCCATTAAGACTTTTTCTCAGATCACAATATCTATAACATATCAACGTTTCAGTCATTTTTACCGAAATCCAGAATGTCGTTATCTTCGTCTGTTTTCAGAACAAGTGGCCCTGTAGTGGCTAAACGGTCTGTGCTTTGTGATAGTGCCCGTTGAGATTTTTTCTTAGGAACACAGTATCTACAACATATCACGGTTTCAAGCAATTCCATTGAAATCCAATTTCCGTAAGGATTGTGCGGGGTCCTTTGTCATTTCGAATGGGGCATTGTTCCTGCAATCATCATCTCACAGAAACGACAGAATCCGTATTTCCTACTTTGAAGTCATCTTTGCATCGGCAGAGCTTCGTTTCTTTAAAGTGGCCATTTTAATCAAGGGAACCCTTTTTTGAAAAGGGTTCCTTTGCCCCCCATTACCTATTTTCCGAAAGAAACAAAAAACATGTGTCGATTTATTTTCAGTCTAGTATATATGTGCCAAGTTTGAAGAAAATCGGATGAGGAGAAATCCTTATGAAGCTATCTCTTTTACACGTTCACTTTTTTGACTTGGGTTCTTGCCCCAAAGTCTGTAATTCTCTATGTATAAATTGGATTAATGGAAATGTAAAAGCATGAAATCCAAAGCTGTTAAAGCATGAAATCCAAAGCTGTTAAAGTTTTTGAGTTAGCCTCAATATTTAACTTGAACCAGTGCAACCACCCTACAATTCTTGATTTCCGTATCTTGGATCCTGTTTTAACTAATATTGCAAATTGTTCAATTAGGGTTAAATATTAATCCATTAAAGTTGACAAGTATCATACGCCTTTTATTTTTGAATAAATTAAAGTTTAAATTCACTCCATGTAAATATCACACAAGCTCAAGGACTAGTATATGTTTTTGTAAGAACAAACTTTAGATAATTATACACTGGTGAAGAAAATTGCAACACCCTTTGATACATTAGTTTTACAGATATGTTTCCACTATTAGGTTCTATGATTGTAGTGGAGTATATGATTAACTTTGTACCTGTTTCGCCAACAGATGGCTGCGCCACAGAGTGACATTGGCGCCATCTGTGTTCTGTCTTGAGAATGAGTAGAAGCAGAAGATTAGCAGGTGAGTTAATGTGATTCAAACAGTAAACACAAGCAAGACAACACGCCACGACCACGCAATTGTCCTCCATTCAGTCAAACGAGTGAGTTCGAATGATGTCGTATTCTGTGTCTTCGAGAGGCTGGTTGGGCATTTCATCTAATCGGCCACCACGCTGACCGTTATACATCTGTTGTGTAGCGATGGATATCAGCCCATTCCCATGAACGCAGAGAAGGTTCTGGAAGTTCTTGTCGTACGGACATCGCGAAGATCGACGTATTGTGAGGGCAGCATTGGCAGACCACACAAGTGCTACTTCCAACATCTGACGAAATGTGGCCTCTGGAGTGTCCACACACAACATTGGTAACCGATTACTAGCGGCAGAACTTTGGGCATACATATCAATTGCCCGTCATCCACTGATGCCACATCATTGCGTACACAGCTGGCCTTGTGTTAGCAAAGGATCACCTGGAGGGGTAATGGCGTTCCGATTCTGTCGGTATGCGAATGATGATATACTACAAGTGCGATGTCGACCTGGAGAGTGTCTACACCCACAGTGCGTTTACGAAAGACGCAGTAGTCCCACCCCAAGTGTTATGATGTGAGATGCAATCAGCTACAATTTATGTTCATCTTTAGTGTTTGCGCATGGGACATTGGCAAGCGCCTCTTATGTGCGACATGTGATGGAATCAGTTCTACTGCCCATCTTGAGACAGGAGGGTCATGTACATTTTCAGCAAGATAATGTGTGGACACATACTACCCGTTCAACAGAACGTGCTCTGCAAGGTGTCTCACGACTTCCTTGACCTGCACACTCCCTAGACTTGTCTCCTCTCAAACATGTATGGGACATCATAGGTCGACAACTGACAACTGCTCCATGACCACTTATAGCTGTGGCTGATTTCGGCAACACGGTCAAGCAGGCATGGCAGAATGTACATAAGTACGTATCCGCCATCTCTATGATTGCACGCATATAAGAATCCGTGCCTGCATTGCTGTCCATGGAGGCTCTATAAAATACAAATGTAAAGATGGCAGTGTAATTATTTCATACGCTTATTATGTACTGTCTGTGGAGTAAATGCGGTTCAGATTGAAAAACAATTTGATGGTGTTGCAATTTTATTTTCCACCAGTGTATGAAGACATTAAAAATGTTATGAAAGTTGATTGATTTTCAGAAAATGTAAATAGTATACTACATTATTACATTAATGTTAGGAAAACATACTGACAAGTAAACCTTACGTTTGGGTGAATCGAGTTGCTGACTGAGACACATATGAGAAAGTAGTAATAAATGTGGTCAGTACTTCAGTGAAGTTGTAGGTGCGAAGCTCCAGAGGTTTAGGAGATACAGCTACCAGAACATCACATGGAAGTACAGAATAGTCTTCATACAGTTGGAGGTAAAAGCTCTGTAAGACCTCTTGTAACGACAAAAGGTGAATAACAAATATATGGGTACATATTAGGACTAGGGGGAAGTCATATAGTAAGGGTATACTTGACGGCGGCCATCTTGAAATCCGCCATTTTGAATTAAGGTTAAGTTTTTAAAATAGGAATAGAGTCATGTGATACATGATTTAAGGCGCAAATTTAATCAGAAGAACAATGGTGACGTTAATTTTGATTTACGCGCAATTGGTAAAAAGTTACAGGGAAATTAAATATTGTTGCAGCATATGTATTAGTCCTTTACCCCACCTTGTAAATTTTTGTGTTAATGGTAATAATTAAATAAAAAACAGGTGGATAAATATTAGGTCTATGGTAAGAGTTGCCTTGATGGCGGCCATGTTCAAATCCGCCATTTTGAATCAGACAAAAGTTTTAAACAAAACGCATAATAGTGACACCTTATTAATAGCAAATTTTACCATAACGTCAATGTTATGCGTTTTGTTTAAAACTTTTGTCTGATTCAAAATGGCGGATTTGAACATGGCTGCCATCAAGGCAACTCTTACCATAGACCTAATATTTATCCACCTGCTTTTTATTTAATTATTATCATTAACACAAAATTTACAAGGGGGGGGGGTAAAGGACTAATACATATGCTGCAACAAAATTTAATTTCCCTGTATGTTTTACCAGTTGCGTGAAAAACAAAATGAACGTCACCATTGTTCTTCTGATTAAATTTGCGCCTTAAATCATGTATCACATGACCCTACTCCTATTTTAAAAACTTAACCTTAATTCAAAATGGCGGATTTCAAGATGGTCGCCGTCAAGTATACCCTTACTATATGACTTCCCCTAGTTCTAATATGTACCCATATATTTGTTATTCACCTTTTGTCGTTACAAGAGGTCTTACAGAGCTTTTACCTCCAACTGTATGAAGACTATTCTGTACTTCCATGTGATGTTCTGGTAGCTGTATCTCCTAAACCTCTGGAGCTTCGCACCTACAACTTCACTGAAATACTGACCACATTTAGTACTACTTTCTCATATGTGTCTCAGTCAGCAACTCGATTCACCCAAACGTAAGGTTTACTTGTGAGTTTAAATGTTCCAAAAAAGCCTATCACGGACAAGAGAATTTACGAGACTCTGGATAATTAAAGGTTAAAAGGCATTAATTAACAAGAAAACTATGGATTCTCCAAAAGCTATGAATTCGACACCAACATCAGTCGTTTTCGATCATGTTTGTCATACCTCCCACTCCCCTATGTATTGTAGGGGCACGACCCCCACAGAGGGCTCAAGTTGGACTTAAAGAGCATCAGAACTGCCAACAATCAATTTATGTAATCTGAAAACTATGGATTCGACTCTATTATCGGTCGTTTTCAATTAATTTTACAATTCACCTTTCCCTCCCCCACAGGGTGCTAAGAGAGGCTGAATTTGGACTTGGACGTGTTCTGTTATTCGCAGTGACCCCGAAAGCTATGGATTCGAAACTAATGTAAGTTGTTTTCGATCATTAATATATATCACCCCTTCTCACTCCTCTAGGTGTGCCAGGATAGTCTTATTCCAACCTTACTGTTTTTCAAACTGTAAGCAACACGAAGGAGGGGGGACCGAAAGGAAACAAAGTTGAATGCACGCGGGCATTCATAGGGGTAGTAGAGAGTTCTCCCGCTAGGTGAGTGTAGTAGAGATTCCCAAATCAGTTGTCCAAACGGCGTCTGCGTAGGAGGTTAACGTTTGATCGAAGTGTTGTTTTCCTCAACTGTTCTCGTTTGCGGAATAGTAATGGCAGATTTAATAAAATAAAGTGTGTGTTTGAAATTTTGGTTCCTACTTGAAAAACCGGCAATGGAAGCTTACCAAATACTTAATAGGTTTTCAAAAAGGATGCTATGAGTCACACCCAAGTTTTTTTAGAAGAAATGTTCTTATGCAAACATATAGGTTATGAAGAACGGGCAGGGCTAACTAAGTATTTTGACAGTCTAGGCGAGAAATATTTCTGTGCCTCTGTGATATTTCGTCCGCCACTGATTTAGTGATACCACATTTACACACACACACACACACACACACACAAATATATATATATATCTATATATCTATATATCTATATCTATATATCTATATCTATATCTATATCTATATATATATATATATATATATATATATATATATATATATATATATATATATATATATATATATATATATATATATATATATATATATATATATGGGGTGTTAATGAACTATATCGACAAACTGTAAGAGGTGATTCCTTACATCAAAATAAGAGAAAAAGTTCATATGGACCTGTGGGGAAAAGTGCATAGTTTCAGAGTTAGGGCTATTCAAAATCACGAAAAAGCCAAATTTCAACAGGCTCTATTTCAAATTCCAAAAACTGTGGATGGTAGTCCTTATCAGCTTATATATATATATATATATATATATATATATATATATATATATATATATATATATATATATGTATATATATATATATATATATATATATATAGAGAGAGAGAGAGAGAGAGAGAGAGAGAGAGGTAAAAGGTCTTTTACCTAAGTTAAAAATACCCTTCTGACCTGAATATAAGTTAATCTCAATTCTACTTCGATCAAGTATGCGGTGAAGCTGGGTATCATATATGGTAGGTAGCTTTAATGCTTTTAGATAAGTAGTTTATAGTAATAACCATTCACCTTATTAATATTGCAGACTCCGCAAAGCAACCAAAAAAGTTACGGCTTGTGCCTAATTCGCCTATGAGGAGGGGGTACGTTGGCTCAGTGGTAGAGCGCTTTACCTCTGGTGCGCGGGGTTCCTCGTTCAATTCCCTGCCAAGTAAATATGTGATAAACAACATCGTGTCCATGGGTTTTCTCGGGGGTACTACCGTTTCCTCCCACTTTCTCATTCCACCAATTCTTCCATCATTATTCACTTGCTTTAATCATCGTTTTCCTTAGCCTGAAGAACATAATCGTGGGAGGTTAAACTCAAAGATTTCATTTCATTTAATTTCTACTTATGGGCGAGCCAGACCTGAGGAAGGGACATATCATTTCGCATATGTTCTGAACCGTAACTGGAGTTGGGATCCGCTGCAGTTGGCGAAAACACAGACCATCATGTAGAATCAACTTGAATACATAGTTCATTCCCCACCGGCCTCGGCACCAATCACTGTTATAAAGGACGGAATTTCAGTATTAAATATCAGAAACTTAAAAGAAAAGTAGTTCTCACATTGTTATTTAGGAATTGATCGGTTCGCTAGAATTAACGTTTCTTTTCAGTACTGAGGCATCATGTGACTTGATCCGAATTAATATGGGTTGCTATAGGAGGCAATCATCCCTCAGAGGGCACTTGCATCAGCCAGTTGGCCCAAAGACGACACTTGTTATTTAGAGTAAAAAATGTTGAGAAACGAATATCTTAACAGAGGAGGAAGTTGAAAATAAATTTCAGCATCTGAATACCAGGTTGAAGAATCCAATATTACAATTTACATTTCTCAACAAACAATCTCTTTCTAGGGTTGAAATTCAATACAAAATGACAGAAATAAAGGATGTTTTTGAATAGAATCACAGAAAAGAATACACAGGCTACGCATTGAAAAAGAAAAAAAGGTTTCTATTATATACAGCAATATTTGCTGTGTTCTCCCCCAACTATCTCATATTGTCATATTTGAAGAAGGAACCCTAACATTTTGTGAACGAAGCTCTTCGTTGCCACACCAACGCAACGTGAAACTTCCACTCGGTTAGTTATCAGAGTGTGTTGTGGATAGAAACCAATTTTACCTTTCCTGTTCATCGATTGCTGCACGCAATTCAAATCGCGTATAAATCGAGGGCTTCTCTTTCCCTTCCTGCGCTCTGTCAATACCTGAAGAACAGGGAGGAAATGAACAAGGGAGACTTTGCCGCTTCCTTTGTGACTTGTTATGAGTAAGATGCCGCACCCATAAATTCCTCCTACGAACTCTTCTATCTGAATTAAAAAATCCTACTACTTCAATTTAGCCTTTAAGTCAGTGTGAAAAGCTTTCATGTTCTCTGATATTGATTTTTACACATCAGCCCCGATGTTTGATGTGAGTGGATGCTATCTTTGCTACTATAAGCTAATGAGAAACTTTGAGGAGAGTCAACAGCATGTCTGTACTACTACTTTGGCTTTTCCTGCTTGAAGTACATAAACTTGAGAATATTGCAAGTAGTATGAATGTGTCTTTTTAGGAATATTTGCGTCACTATTAGTACAAGACAAACAATGATACATGCAGTCTGCTAATTAGCATCGTATTCTTTTTTAAAGGATTTTCGTTTGTCAAATCATTCCGTTATTTACCTTTGATACATCAACATCAGTTTTGGCCAGAATGTAGAAGGAAAAAAGTAACGAATGAAGTTCATTGATAGAGGTGATCCATTCACTGTTGGTGATAGAAATCAACCATTTCCGGTTTTTAACATTGATCACTATAGTGGAAAAAACGGTAATAAATAGCGAGAAGTAGTTTTTTTTTTTGATTAAGTGTCTCAAGAGTACATTTTATCTGCATCCTGAAGTGAAAGAAATCCACCACAACTTCGGGTTTCAATATTGATTTACAATAGACCAAAAACGATATATAGATAGCGAGAAGCTATTTCTGTAGAATCGATTTAGCGTTCTAACAAAAGAATATATACAATCTTCCCAGGCCTGTAGCCAGCCCAAAAATGTAGGGGGCCCGATGCAACCATATTATAGTTAATCATCATATTATAGTTCATTTGCCAGTCTATCGTGAAAATTTTACGGGGGGCCAACCAAAATTTAGGGGGGCCCGCCCCCACCTTGACCCCCCTGGATACGGGCCTGAATCTTCCTACTTAAATCTATATTTTAAAACCAAAAGTGGCAAAATCAACCACTTCCAGTTTTAACATTGATCATTACAGAACAAAAACGGTAATAGCTAGCGAAGAGTTGTTTCTTGCAATCAGTTAAGCCTCTCAAGAATGTATTCGACCTCCACTCTAATATGTCTACTAAAACTGAAATCGCGAGCGAGAAATCTACTGCCACTTTCGGTTTTAATATTAATTGAGAAAATATCACACACCACACACACATACACAAAAACTCCTTCATGTAGTGCACATGTTGCATTGTTACTTGCTTACATATAAAGTACATAAGTAAGAACAAAAATTACCAAATCCCTTGAGTTTAAGATTCAGTGTTGTGCATTCTGAATCTGAACTGGTTGCTTATATTCCCTAAATAAGTGTTACCTTGTAAAAAATACACATGTGTTACCGGAAACATCTTACACTGAGAAATAAAATTGTAGGTGACGTATTTAAAAAGATAGGTTACATGCGTAATTACTGTAGTTTATGGACTTAACGTACAACAGACATATAACCGAAAACTAATGTTTTATAATACTTTCTGTATAAGTGTTCCATCTATACGTACTTTTTGTATGAAACAATGTAGGCGGTCAGAATCTCACATACAAATGGACGTATATAACATATAGCTGAGGGATGTAATGTAAGTATATGCATGTGATATACGGAAAACTGTTAGTTGTCAGACATCCTGCAACGTAACATCCAGGGGCAGTGCCTATGTAGCATACGGATAACGTATGCTCCGTACTGATTTCTGTAGTAAACAAGAGTATAACATATATTTGTACAATATACCGCTGTCCGGAGAACGGGTTTTCCTCAGTGTGTTTTCCTTGCATATGAGTTATGAATAACTTTTGCCGTAAATAATGTAACATCAAATTTGCAATTCAATTCATCTGATCAAGGTTGTGATATGATACTTTTCGAGAATTCACTAGTAGTATTTCTTTTATTCTGCATATATTAAAGCAGTGGTTCCTAACCAGTGTTTTAAGAGGTTACATTGGATGTGTCGCGAAATTTTAGAATTTTAAAATGATGAAGCCTTTAATAATTAGTTGAAATTAATATTTTGATCGACAATACTAATCAACGCCTTCAGCAGCAGCAATAATACTCAGTACTACATAGACTATAGAGTCACTACTTTGTAGAAAATTGTAGGCTTATATTACCATGATTTATGTTATATATATAAAGATCAAGCAAGTGTGCCACGATGTCATGGGGAGAAAAAGTTGGAGACCACTGTATTTAGATATGAACAACATCATTATCTAATAGAGTCTTTGGTGACAAATACATTATGAAATTTTTAATTTTCTTCTGGTTTTACAATTGTTATTTTTATGTATTTGCAGGTGCGGAATGCCACTGCTGTGTTCATCATCAATCTGAGCCTGTCAGATTTGATGTTGTGCTGCTTCAATCTGCCACTGACTGCCTCTGTGTTCAGCAACCGTGCATGGACGCACGGAGATCTTCTTTGCAAGCTGATGCCCATGCTGCGGTACGTCCTCGTCGCTGTGTCATTGTTTAACGTCCTCGCAATCACCATCAACCGCTATGTGATGATTGGACATCCGAGGCTTTACCCCAAGTAAGTTCAGTACTTAGTTCCTTACCTTTGTTTAGTGTAATTAACCTCGAGGGACCTCAGTCATTAAAGCTTCTGATGAATATCTTCATTTTCACCTTGAGACGTCCCAAGGAACTTCCTCCGCTCTAACTATAGAGATTAGGAAAGAAAGATCATTAGTGTTGTAGGTGGTTCTGTTGTTCGAACAGTCGAAGTAACCAAAAATGTAACATTCTTATTCTAATAGCAGGGATTTCACACATCTTATAAGCAGAAATACTCAAAGATTATTGACTTTTACGTTTGTGTGAAGAGGCTTAAATGCTTTAAAAGGACGATAAGACCCTGTAGATCTTTTAGTAATTAATATACATAAAAATGTGGAAAAACTGAGTTTTGCCTAATTAAACTAAGTAAATGTTGCTGTTCGACGAGGCATACATTTTGAATTGCAATTCTCATAATTATAAGAAAAACATCGAAGAATTGTGCATTAAATAGGAGATAGGGAAAACATTTACAGAGTAATAATAGCAGTAAAAAAGAAATCTTGCTTTATATCCTCGTAGTTCCGGGTTCGATCCTCAGCGAGAGAACACACACGTGATGATATGGTGGTCTTTGTTTCATGTAAAGTCCAAAAAAGGAAGAAGGAATTCTCGGTGACACTTTAACCTACTGTTAAAAAGAAGAAACAGCGTATGAAATAAAATGGTCGGTACTACATTGAAAACAATAATTTGAATTCCTTTGTGCTCTACGCGGGCTCAATAGAAAGACGCTCGCCTCTCCTCGATTTGTTTTTCTTCCAAGTGAGTTTGCAGTGGAAAACGTGTCCGTGGGTTAACCCGGAGTTTTACACTTTCTCTTACATTCTCATTCCACCAAATTATTTCATAATCATTGATTTTTCTTTGTGTTCATGAAAATCATGATACCCTATTTCTTAGTGAAACATAAATTTGTAAATCAAATTTTTTCCATTAAGAAACGGCACTTGGATATTGAAGGAATGCTTTCCTTTCTCATATGTCCTGTATTTGTAGGAGTAGATAAAAAAGATTTTTTTTAGACAATGGGGATATCTTTGTTCATGTGTACTTATTATCAATATGTCAGGTGGCTAAGTTCGTTCCTTGTGTCTGTCAGAGTGAAAGACAGTAAAAACATTTCCTTGCAAGCGACATTAATCACAAAGGGAGACCCAGCAGACGGAAAGAAAGGCCACGGAAGACGGATTTTGGAGATTTTGCAGCAATTCATCATTCCAGCAGCCTTTTCCACTGGTCCCTCGTGACACCGCTCCCACAGACGCTTCTGTGGCTCTACACAGTTTTGAGCTCGTTACTCGCCGTAGGATTAATTACTCCAGCGCAAATTCCAAATCTACTTTCCTCACAATACATAATTCTTGTTAATGGAAACTGACAGGAGTTTTTTGGAACATTCACTAATTTTGGAGTAGAGGAAAAAAAGATTAAAATAATTACGTATTATGAAAATAGCCTATGTTTATAATGACCTCTACAATTCGTTCAAAATTTCTTTCTTATGCTGGATATTCGAGACAACCATTTTCATCTTGACATTACTTAATCGTGTACAATTGTACATGACAATAGATTGACATTGATTAATAGTGTATGATACAAAATTTATTATTTCGTATTAAGCTTTGTGTGGTAACGGAATCTCAAGGAGAGACACAGGTATTAAACAATTAGCAACTGTCTGTCTATCATGACTATATCTTGAACTGGCGATGTGTGACATTTTTGTTATATTTGCAATACAGTGAGCGACATTAGCATGTTTCTCCAGATAGACTTGGTTCACTAATTAAAAACGCATCAAACTTGTAATTTTGCTACAATTTTTTTTTGTATAATGATTTCTGTGTAAATGTAAAGAACCTGTCTTTTTGCCCTATAATATTACTAGTTAATTCTCAATTACCCATTTCGTTAGGTTGAAATAAGAAAAGTTAATAATATGTTCCATTCCGTTAATCACTTAATTTTTACTACTACTGAAGCGCTCCTAAATCGATAGAAACAAAGAAAATATAATGAAAAATCAGAAAATAATAAGTAATCTATATAAATAAAAAAAATAATAATACTATTGCTGGCTGAATTTGGATTTAAACGGCATCGGAAGTGTCATTGTTCATCTCAGCGACCCCGAAAACTATGAATTCAGCACTAATATAGGTCATTTTGATAATTTATATCTATCTATCTATCTATCTATCTATCTATCTATCTATCTATCTATCTATCTATATATATATATATATATATATATATATATATATATATATATATATATATATATATATATATATATATATATATATATATATATATATATATATATACCCTTCCATTCCTCAAAGTTGTACCATCATTGGAACTTTGATCGAGAACAGTCGGGTGGTTCAAGAGTTATTAAGTTACAAACATAGTCACTTTCATTTTTATTTATATAGATTAGTACATAAGGGAAAGAGCAGCGCCGTTTTAAATTTTGCTGAGGGGGAGGACCCCTGATGTAGGTAGATTACATATTTGTAATTGTTATGTTATTCTATTGATTAAAATGCGTATCTATCTCAGACGCAGTGAGGTATTTGGACCGTTTGCAGTCCCAAATGACGCCCCTGAACGGGGAAACTAAATTTCAAAGATGAAACATTGTATACTAATCGATGAATCTCATTGAACTGAACAAAATGATTTGGGTAAGTGTATATCCTCATGCGTAGTTTACGAGAACGAACATTTTTTTGTAAACCTAAAAATAGATGCTACGCAATAACCACGCCATTTACTAAGATTAAAGTGATATTGTAGTATGCGCTCATCAAGCTGTTCATTATGGCACTAGCTAAGCGACAGTACACCATACAGTGAATAAGATACAGCCCAACATTATGACGAGCTAAATCTTCAATTTTTGTTTAAAGATATGACTTACATCAATCGATAAATGATGTCAGGCTTAATTAAATGACGTTCTCGAGGGCACATTCTGATGCGTAGTTTTCGAGAAAATAGAATTGAATATTAATGGCTCTAAAAAGTATACCGATCGTTACCAACAATAATTGATACATTTTAAAATTCTGCTGATAGCATTTATGCATATCTAAACAGTATATTGTTAAGTATCCGATTAATTTTGCTGTTGTTTGCCTTCGAACAGTGGCGGTGGCACACGAAGACGTATACAGATGGTATATCCTGGGGATCCGGACTTCCCTCCTCGAAAAATCCCTATTTTTCTGTAAAATAAATCACATTTTAGGGACCATTTTCTACAAATTTTAATATAATTTAGCCTCATATTGAATTGGGACCCACCCCAAAAGCTTTAGACCTCTCCCGAAATAAATTCGTGCTTAAGTACCTGGTGACACATGCTACTAATAACGACACACCTATTCCTGATAGTGACGCACATATACACATATATATAGCGTATATGATGAATTCAGTGGCAGTAAAAATATGTGCAAGTTAGTACTTTTCAAAATAGTACCAATTTGAGAGTAAAACCAGCAAATACCCAAGAACTGTTTGCCTGGTATAGGAGAAACAACTTCATATCTTGCCATTACGTAGCGTTTCTAATCATAGAATTCCATTATAATTTTCTCAACGTCAACTTGACATTTTTAATTTGAGCTTTTTCAAAGGGCATATGAAAAATATTTAATTAAACCTTTTATCACTTTACCTTGTAATAATATAATCTGTTTGTTTCTTCTCCAAGAGAAGTGCTATTCATTTTATCTTGTGGACACAGTCATTGTTTCTTTCCTTCACCAAAATACTCCATTCTTGTAAAACATCTTTTGTTCTTCCAATTTTCCTTTCAAGAAGGTGTTAATTTACTCTGAGTCCTTAATTAAATGGAAAATCATTTTATTATTTCTTTTTCTTCCTCAGAATACACCCGTTTAAATTTTTTTCCTTTCTATCCGTGATTTGGGCAGTACGTTCTTTCTCTTTTCAATAATTCCACCCTTTTATGTCTTCTTTTGTATTTATAATAGAAAAGCAGTTTTTTTGAGTATGAAAACTTCCATACTATTTTTAGTTAAAGGAACAATATAAAATATGTTGGTTTATTACTGTAATATAGTACTTTATATGTGTATAACCTTGTGTCTTATATCAAATCATGTCATGCTCAAACTTATTCATATTCTGTAATAATTATCAGAGTTTGCTTTTGTGTTCAAATGTCTTGTGTTTTTTTCCTGAACTTCATCTTATTTTATTCTTGAAGTTTTGTCTCAAAAAGTAGTGGATGAAAAAAAAAACTATAACGAAATCTTAGAAAACGTAGATAGTACTTCTAAGAAAACTACAATTAATCATTCTTTTTCCTTGAAATTCCTGTGAAGAATCCTATTGTCTAGTTATGCGGGAGGTGAATTTAATTCAATAACATATAAATCATGAGAGATATAAATGAAATATTTTGAATATTGTGCATATCTAACGAAGTTAGAAATTAAGATTTATAAGTGAGCAAAATATCATATTCTTTTAAATACTTGTATAGCTACACACATATAAAGTAGTAAAATAGGTACTTACAGATAGCTACACAAAACAATATTTGAGGAGTTGAATGGCAAGGTGGCGTAACTCAGTTTTGAGACATTGTGATATGTTGAGACTTTTGTTAGAATCGATATAGAAAAAGCGGACAAAATCAGTTCTTTGTGCTGCCATCTTTTGGTCTATGGAATGGTGTTTTAACTCTAAGATACTCAACTTTGCCATCCAACAGGTTATGGTTTCAAGCTCACGGAAATTACTTAATCTCTCTCTTTTTTTTTTTTTTTTTTTTTTAATGTGTTACAACACTTTGCTATCCAACGCCTCATTTGTACATCTTTCACTATCAGCATTTCAAAATTGATTTAACATAAAAGTAAATTCTTGACTCATGAAAGAATAAATTGCTAATTTGATAATTAATAATAACCAAAAAATATTTTTATGTTTATTATGAAATAATTCATTAATTAACTAGCAGCGTTCACCCCGCTTCGCTGCGGTCACCCCGGAACGCAATAAACTTTGTTACTTAGATAATTTTTACTTTTTCGCTTTCAAATTGCAGTAAATGTTAAAATTATAGCGCCTGTCATTTATGTTAACCCGCCGAGTCACATGGTCATGCGGGTTGCATATAAATACGTTTATTTTTACCTATGATGAACTAATAACAAAGGATTTGTACGTATGGACACTTGAATGGTCAATTATCTCAAGACACTGGTAATTAAACATTAAAGTGATATGATAAAAACCATCTAGGGTCCAAATCCTAATAACCCCCAAAAATGAAAGAAATTGGTTCAGCCGTATTAGCGTGATGAGTTCACAAAGGATTTGTGCGTTCTCTTTTATATATATAGATTTGGTATTTCTTACACCAAAGAACAGAGTAATTATACGAAGTAGGACTCATACAGAAACGTACTTGGGTAGGGAATCACCGAAGGATTAATTAGAAACTGAGAAATTATGTTTAAATCATGTATACGAATGGCATGTACGTGTTCCGCCCAAAGGCAAATTCTAATCAATTTGCTTAGCAAACTAGCCATGTCTACTAGACTAGATGGAAGCATGGGTGCCCAAAGGAAAGGGCAGGGTGGGACCCGAGCCCCCTGGCTCACAAAAATGTATTAAATTTCTTAAGATTTTCTTAATACAAATTTAAAAAATACCAAAAGTAGTATGGCAACCAGGGATTTGAGTCCCCCCTAGAAAGTTTTCTTCGGGCGATTACGGATAGAAGGAGCATAGTCTGATCAACTTCTTCCTTGTGGTTTAGGTAAAGTGGCATTCCGTATATTCTCATTTCGTATCCTGACAGAAAATAGTCTCATTTAGTACCCTGATCCAGTTCGAACACCTGCAGAAGTGACATCTCTTCAGCTTTCCGCCGGCGGCTACGTGATACATTTTTAACCACAGCTACGCTAAGCATGTCTCACCAAACATAATATTATCTCTATTGTCTCAGTTTATAAGGTATATTTTAAAATTATTAAGTACTGGGTAACTAATATATAATGTATAGTTCAGAAGAACACGTTAAGGGTTCATAATAATAGTTATTTATACAATTGTAAATAGCTTTCAGCTTGCTATTGATTATTGTGGGTCTTCACATACATTGTATTTTGTGCCTATCACAGCATATGTTTCTCAAAAGTACATTTTTAAAAAGAATAATTGTACGTGTAAAAAATATTCAGCAGTCCTTAATTTAGGTATATCCAGTTAGCAGAAGGATTCAATTTAAAATTCATTTCCATAAAATGTTCAGAGACTTGTTAAAAGTCAGTAACTAGCGTACTTATCAAAGCTGAAAGCTTGATTCCAGTTTCAATAGCTGTTGCCTACTATATATTGGCAACCTATGATATTTGGTCGGGCTTTTGAGAATATAATTTAAAAATTAACTGTTGGTTCTCCTACTAGATAATGAAATAGATAACTGTTGGTAAATATAATTCCAATATTACTAAAAAAATTTGTTAAAACTAAGCTGCTCTAAAATTAATATTTTTTATATTAAGAAAGAGAGAATACTAAATCATTAACTACTCTAAATAACTTTTATAGAAAGGTAGTGTATTGAAACTATCTACATTAAAATAAATACATTTTCATACAAATAAAGTGTATTAAAACACTAAATACTCTAAGATGAATAGTTTTATGTAAATCAAGTGGATTAAAATAAGTACATTTTTATCTAAAGCAAGAGTAATAAAACACTAACTATTCTAAATAAATAATTTTATACAAAAAATACATTAAAATAGGAAATAAACTGTAAAATAAATAAATTTTCATAGAAAGAAAGTGTATCTAAATACTAGCTACTCTGAAATTAGTATCGTTTACAGAAAGAATGTCTATTGAAATACTTGTTACCCTAAATAATAACTTAAAAACAAAATAAATAAATTGACTGTTTTTTCTTCTTTTTTTGCATTTCTATGTTTAACATTATAGTCTGTATTTTCTTGATTTTTTTTAAATAAAGTTTCAACTGGAATCAACTTTGCATTCAGTGACCGATGAAAGATATCAAACAACTTGTTTTTCTGCTCAAGAGGAAAACAAATATTCACTTTTGTTCTCATTCTCATTCTTTTGTGACACTATCCACGATGTTTTCTTTTCTGAATTCAAATCAAATTTCTTTCTGTGACAGAGTGTGAGAAAAGAAAGGACTTCATGACATGAAAGATTATAAATAAAGTGTGAGCGCGCCTTTTGAGTTTTAAAGAATACAACTTCAAGCTCCATAAAACTTAATTTTTGGACGTTTGACCTAGTGTCACTGCGAACTCTCAGCAAGTTCTCCAGAAAATGGGGTTTTTGCATCGACTATTTCAACCAGTTTCTTCCTTGTTTTTCTTGTCCTTTCACTGACCAACTTCCTCCACTAAGCAAACTCCATCTCCTTCCTTCTATCATGGGTGTCTGTCTCTTCTCCTTTTCTCTCTTTCTCTCTCTCACACGCTTCTCCTCTCTGTCTAGTTTTTATCCTTTTTTTCTTTTGTCGAAGAGTCACTTGAAAGATCGCGCCGACATCCCGTCTCGACAGCGCGAGGTTTCAGAACTGTATAAATATTAATTGACGGATACGGTTCTACAAACACTTCGAGACTGGTAAAACTAGGCGTGATAGAAATTGTAAATCCTACAAACATGTTCGTTGTTATGTTTTCTAGACAGCTTTTGTAAATATATATTTTTTAAAACGATATTTTCATGCATTATTAATGTTTTGAAACACGCTGCAGTAATCTGTTTGATGCACTGTTAACGTAATCAGAAAATGTTTTTATTTCATATTTAACTATATAATATTTTCTATCAAATAATCACTTTTCATCATATTCCTGTGGAATATGCAAAATTAGTTAGATACATAGAAGTTATTGTTAACTCGAGTGACAGGTTATCCTTTTTATTATTTATTTCAAGTTCAACGTATTCCTTCTCATCGTCAAGTTTGTATGAGACCTGAATAAGGTCCCTCGTGGTTAAGCGGTTAGCATACCCGCATTTGGCATGGGAGATCCGGGTTCAATTCCCGGCTTGAGCTCATGTAGTTCGGATCCTACGTAAAAGTGTAGGTCCACGTCTCATATGGCCTCGTTGCCGAACGAGACGGAAAACTAAAAATCAAATGAGAATCAAATAGCATTTGAATCCACAGCTTAACATAGGATCAGTTCTACAAGGGAATCGTGCATCACGAGCTGGTGTCACCGGACAAAAGGATAGACTCGGATTTGTACTGTCGAGAATTAGAACAAGTGCACCTAGCAATTAACAAAAAAGGGCTTTAACTAGCTAACAGAAAAGGTCTCGTATATCACGCTAACAACACCAGACCACGTACATTTTCAACAACATGTCAAAAGTTGAGGAAACTTGGCCGAAAGATTTTAATATATCCACTGTCGTATAGCCTGGACCTGGCATCATCAAACTATGATTTGCTTCGATCTCTTCTGAACTAATGATTGGTGTTAAGTTAGTTTCAAAAAAGGCCTGTGAAGATCACGTGTTATATAACTTTTTGACCAGAAACGCAAATGTTCTATAGCAATGAGGTGAAGGTGTTGCTGGAAAAATAGCATTTCATCGAACAAAATGGTATATATATGGTTTTTACCCTACTTATCACTATCTTACTCTACTCTGCCCTACCCTACCCTACCCTATTAAACCTTTTTAAAGCGATCCTACTTACCGAGGCGCAGCTGGAAGGGGGTGTATTGTAAAGTTTACTCCATATTTCACTTAATTTCTTGTCATACGTACTGAATGAATCTTTATTGAAGACAGTTAACTAACCAACTAACTCTATGGCTTATGGAACCCGGAGGTTCAATGCCGCGTTCATGACTTTTATCCTTAGCCAACTGGATCCAGTTCTACTTTGTATTTTTATCTCTGCGAAATCCATCTTAATATTGTCCTCCCATCTGCACCTAGGTCTTCCTAATGGTCGTTTTCCGGTTGGTCTTCCAGTCAAGACTTTGAAAGCAATTAAAGACAATTAATTTTTGGATTTCCAAAGTAGTAGAATATGTCCCAGATATGATTTCTGGTTTTTTGAGCTATCGGGACCAAGTACATGGGGAAAACCTATATATTGTCTGAAAGCTCTTGCCATAAGTACGAAACCGTTTTCAAATCACGGGAAAACCCACAAACTGACTCTATATGGAACTAGTTTGTTGGTGTTTGTGACCATATGTATGGTATATTCGACAGAAATAAAAATGAATATTACAATGCATCACACGTAAGCCCCTGAGCCCACCATGTTTCTGTTTGGCTCACTGCTAAAACGTGACTCGGGTAAGGGTTTGACAATATCACTTTGCACTCAAACGTACCCATTTCGTCAGTGTTGCCAACGAATTGTAAATACAACGTGGCAGATGGTTTCTGTACCACTCGATGTATATCCATAAAAACGCGGCATAAACATCATTCGTCACTAGAGAAAATATACTTCGGACATATTCCTCTTCCAAGGACCCCAGTATATCAGTGTTGCCAACCAAATATAAAAATAAGAAATTGTAAAACACTTTCCCTACGATGAGACATTTATACACCAAGCTTGGCAGAAACATCACACGAACTATAGAAAAAAGATGTTGAGTGTGCCGTCTCCCAATCATTCTAGGTTGTCAGTGTTGCCAACAAGTGTAAGCATCACAATGTTGAAAATGGCGTGAATGTCATTGAACGAATATATGACAAAAGTGATAGAAGCAGCATTGGACAATGGAAAAGATAGTGTGAGTATCCCCATCTCCCAATCAACTGAGTGTAGCGCATAAATTAGACTGTGGCCCATACTAGGTTTGTAGTATGTTAGTGAACCCACAAGCACCCATGTTGTCATGTTTGCGAATGCGGTAGACTTCATGCGAAAATCTTGAATGTTCGCATTGGTTGGCAACACTGTCACACTGGAGTGCTTGGGAGATGGGGACATACACTGTTTTCCATTGTCCAATGCTGCTTTTGTCACATTTGACATATATTCTTTCAATGGCAGTCACGCCATTTTCAACATTGTGATATTTACACTTGTTGGCAACACTGACAACCTAGAATGGTTGGGAGACGACCACACTCAACATCTTTTTGCTATAGTTCGTGTGATGCTTCTGCCAAGCTTGGTGTATAAACGTCTCTTCGTACGAAAAGTATTTTACAATTTCTTATTTTTATACTTGGTTGGCAACACTGATATACTGGGGTCCTTGGAAGAGGAATATGTCCGAAGTATATTTTCTCTAGTAACGAATGATGTTTATGCCGCGTTTTCATGGATATACATCGAGTGGTACAGAAACCATCTGCCACGTTGTATTTACAATTCGTTGGCAACACTGACGAAATGGGTACGTCTGAGTGCAAAGTGGTATTGTCAAACCCTTACCCGAGTCACGTTTTAGCAGTGAGCCAAACAGGAACATGGTGGGCTCAGGGGCTTACGTGTGATGCATTGTAATATTCATTTTTATTTCTGTCGAATATACCATACATATGGTCACAAACACCAACAAACTGGCCCCATATAGAGTCAGTTTGCGGGTTTGCCCGTGATTTGAAAACGGTTTCGTACTTATGGCAAGAGCTTTCAGACAATATATAGGTTTCCCCCAGGTACTTGGTCCCGGTATGGTATCATCCCTAGTAAGTATATTTACGTTTTTCATTGCTTTTCCCTTGTTAACTCTAAATAGGAATTATTTTTAACAAAATGCAATAATAATAATACTTCATAAGTTCGGAGATCCAACAGTTTTTGGAGGAAGCTGATTTTTCTAGTTGCGAGCATGCAACTAATCAGTAACATAATTACAAAGATGTATCTCCCTCCACCAAAACGTGGATGTACTATCTCTAAAGTGGAAAATTTACACGAAATTAAAATAGGATAATTCGAATTTTTTAAATGTGAGTTTCGCTTTACAGTATGAAGCTAGGCTACGGTAGATTTCCAAACTATGTGAACGCAGTATTCAAGCTCAGTATATCCATAGGTACTGGTCGCATCACTGTGAAATTAAAATACCGCTAATTTTACAGTAATTATGTGATATTTTCAAATAGATAAAAAAATAGTCGAAAAATGGAACAAGAGCTCCCTAGACTAAAATATTTTTCGTGAAATACCGTTATTATGACTCACGTATCTGCTTTCGATTTCCAACCATTTAGAAAATCGGCATTTATTTTCGCGTTTCTAAATGGCTACAAACGGAAAGCTACTAGGTGACTCGTGATAACGGTACCTCATGCAAACTAATATTGTCTAGGGCGATCTTGTTCCACATTTTGATTATCTTCTAACTATCTGAAGATATCACAAAATTACTGTAAAATTAGCGGTATTTTAATTTCGCAGTGATAAGGTCTCTTAAAGATAAAACCTGTTCCTCGGTTACTAAATCCATAATAAGAATCCATTATTCGCTATCCTTTACTGTTTTTTGTTCGAGCTATGGCGATCAATGTTGAAACCAGAAATCGTTAATTTGAACCGTCTTCCGGTTTGTATTGAGGGTTAAGCGAGGTGATAAAACTTATCCTTGCGACGCTGAATCGATTGTAAAAAGACGCTATTCGATGTTTCTTACAGTTTTCGCTCCATGAAAATCAGTATTAAAACCATAAGTATTAGTAAATTCAACCACTTCCGGTTTCGATACTGTGTTGAGAGTTGTGATGATATAAATATTCTTGAGACGCTGTATCGATTGCAAAAAAAAAAAAAAAAAAAAAAAGCCGTTATCTATGACCATTTTTGTTATATGGCGTTAAATGTTCAAAACGGAAATGATTAATAGGCTTTAGCGAATGAAATGGAACCTACTTTGGTTATATTGAATCGTTTGCAAAATACCGCTTCTCGCTCTCTGTTACCGTTTTCGTTCTACAGACTAATGATAAATTTTGAAACCGAAAATATCTAATTTGAACCACTTCCGTTTTGTATAGAGGATTAATGGAACAGATGGAACTTATTGATTGCAAAAAAAAAAAAAAAAAAAAAAACTCTTTTTCGATAGGGTTTATCTCTTACCTCCTTGGCTCTGATACCTGTCACACCTGACAGACAAAGCCGTTGTATAAGACTTCTGACACTTATGGATAGCGTAGTTTGGAAGTCTGAAAAATTGACTTTTGATATTTACACCGTTCAGTCAACACTGCCACATCCAAAAGTTGAGAAATATTAAGAATATTAGTAACATAATTATATTAAGTAGAATAATAGGATCTAACAGAGAAATTGCATATCACATAATAAATTACGGACGAATATTATTTTACTGTATGGTTAATCTACCGATCTCTCCTTGTCGCCTAAACAACAGTTGGGTGAACTTTACTTTGTCCGCTCCAGTTGGATATCCTTACCCACACACATGAGTTCAAGCTTTATAGTAATATGTAACTTTCTGCTTCCGAGAAATTTGCTTCTGATTAATATTATATGTATCTATATTAATTTTATTCCAGACGAAATCTATTACAACATGTAGTTGTTCAACGATTAATAAAGTATTCTATTCTATTCTATTCTATTCTAAAGGCATATTTTCTAATGGTAGAAGAATTGTCCAAATTGGATGAGTAATTTCAGATATTATCTCAAATAAATATTGTCTTTTTTCCATGAGAACAAGTATCTAATTTCTAAAACAATATATATAAAAATCGATAAAGCTTTTTCGTATTAACTACAAGAGTTTCAAACTTGATTCACTAATTTGCGGTTCAATAATTATGTATATTGTATATTCTTTTAATATACTTCCAATCCAATACATCGATTGGAAAAGAGGCCAAATAATAACTCCCAGCCAATCACAGACCACCATTTAACCAATCAGAGTTTCTGACCAATGGAAAAAGGGGAAGTTGTATAAATCCCAGTTTCAAATACGATTAAAATCACATGATGTGATGTACTAAAATCAAGAGGTCCTGAAGTAAATCCCAATTGTCGGGAAAAATAATTACTATTAAATTTCCCTGAAATCTGAATATTCCTTTTGGCGAAAATTAGGCAGAACATGCATTCCTGTTCTGTCGAAATATAAGATACAATCAAAAAATGTGCTGCGAAGTGCTGGAAGGTTGTTAGGCAGAACAGAAAGGAATTGTCTGTCCGAAAAATATAATATTTCAAGAATTACTTGGTAGATAACAATCGATTTTGGTCACAACGTAGAAGGTCAAACGTTACTAATCGAATTCGTTGATGGATTTGATTCCAACGTATGACCAATCAAAAACCACCTTCCCATATATTCCTATGGGAGTTATTATGCTTGATAGACTATCCGCTGATGAGATTTGCGGGTTAGTATAAGGGTCAGGATTCAAAGTACTAATCTGTTCGTGGAACACAACGCTAAAATAAAACTAAATAACTTTTTATCCAAAGAAATCCTAAAGAATTAAATATCGACTTAGACGTAAAGACCTTAGAAGTTAATTTTTAAATATCCATTCATCTTAAATTATGCTTCATTTAATTTGTGGTAATTTGGGCCCAGGCTTGGTGAAATTTAGCTTGGTAAGGTTTACCAAATATCAAACCAAACTTCTTCACGTGGTGTACGTTCTTGCATTGCTACATGTTCTTTAAATCTTATGAATGTTCTTCTTGGAGTAGTGTAATACTTCACACAGGTTCTTTTTGTTAAAATAATTAATTTAGAATGTCCTTTAAGTATCACCAACCGTTCTTTGCATGCTGTATTTCAATCCTTACATTTATAGTTTTTTTTTTTTTTTTTCACAGTTCATACCTTCAGTAATAATGAAAGGGACGTACAATGAACTTTTAATTAAGGATTTGCTTTTCAACATTTTGAGTTAGCCGTACACTTTTCGATATTTTTTTATTTTTAATTCATTTTTAAAAGCAGATTATAAAATTATATATATATATATATATATATATATATATATATATATATAGTAAAAGTACATTTAAAATAGATGCCTTCAAAAGATTTCAATGATATATTTACGTCGATGTCCCAGAAGTATCCAATATGATGTATAGATGGCGGTTATTTCAAAAACATTACTATGCTCAAAAGTACCAACCTTGTAAAGGTTATTTTGAAGATTGAAGGCGCTAGTATTTGTTTGGGAGCCATCAGTAGTGAACGCTCTCAGTGAATTTGTAAACATGCAAGAAATGGGACATCGTTATGTGATACAATACTTTCATTTGAAAGGTCAGTCCAACCAATATCAAAGTCGAGTTAGATTCTACTCTGGGGAAGTCTGGAGAAAGTATCGGGTAGCAGAGTTTGAACGAGGCTGTACGAGATGCAGAGACGAGAGGATGTTTGATCGAGTATTTGGCGAAGTGTCTCAGCAATAAAGCCGATTTTTGGAGTCGATTCATAACCATGGATGAAACATTGTCTATCGCTTTATAGCATAGACGAAGGAGCAGTCAAAACAATGGACTGAAAGGGGAGATTCGACTCCAAAGAAGGCAAAGGCAGTTTCATCTGCTGGCAAGGTGATCGCGTCAGTTTTTCGGGATGCGCCTGGGATAATTTTCATTGATTATCTTCAAAAATTAACAACGACCAACGGCAAATATTATGTAAATTTATTGCAACGTTTGAATGATGAATGAAGAAAGAAACAGTCGCATTTAACGAAAAAGAAAGTGTTGTTTCATGAACACAATACACCAATTCACACATCCGTTATTTCTTGGCAAAATCAATTAGTTAAGTTTCGAATTTCTTCCTCGCGCACCCTATTCGGCAGATTTAGCCCCTTCGGATTATTTTTCCTTTCCAAAATTTAAAAAAAATGGCTCGATAGTAAAAAATCTGCTAACAATGAAAAAGTGGAGTCTTGCGGTTAAGGGCTATTTTGAGGAGCATAACAGCTCACATAGTATTGAATCTATTGAACATTGGTGGGAAAAGTGTATCGAGCTAGAAGGAGACTACGTTGACAAATAAAGATAGTTATATTTTTTTCTTTATTAGCTTGGGTACTTTCGGAATTACCCTCGTGTATGCGTAATTGAATGTGTATTTGTGCGTCTGTGTGGAGAAATGGAGAATGCTAGCAGAGATATTCGTTTGTTATATTCTTTCCATCGTGAAAATTGCTTGCAGCAGGCCTTTTTTTTTTTTCAAACGTAAACTCTGGCGACTGTGGGATAATATATAATAGCCGTATTTTCTGTCTTCGATTGAACGTAATGGAGTTGGAGGTGCTGACTCTACAATGGAAGATGTCACGAACGACCTATTACTTTTCCACACTTACACAACAATAAAGGAACTGTGTGCTCTTACTCTTTTTCTTAAGAGAGAGACTGTCCCATCTTTTTTGTCACATATAAAAATCAACAAGGTTGCCAGACATAGATTCAATTTAATGAGAAAATTGAAAAAAAAAAAATCAACTGTACTCAATAACATCACTGTAATATTATACATGAATGTATAACGAAGTTTCGTAGCATTGCACAATAAGACACACTTTTTCTCTTTTGATACTATGGCTCTCCTTCATTCCTTTCTTCTTCCATTCTTGAAAGATTTGCCAGGTTTTGCAACAAGACTATTTATACAGAAATCCTAAAACATTGTTAGTGTACTTGTATACATAGTGAAGGAAAATCTTAGCAAGTGATGTACTATATACATACAATAAGCTTGTTATTTGCTCAAACTAATTCAAACAATATGGATCTAACTCGATGACAAAGGGAGCTCCTGCGTGGTTAAGCAGTTAGCGTATGCACCTTTGGTGTGGGAGACCCGGGTTCGATTCCTGGCGGGAGCTCTCGCGGTTCGGATTCCAGATTAAGCTGTAGGTCCACGTCTCATAGCCTTGCTGCTGAAAGGGACACTAAATTTCAAGTCTGTTTCAATGACAAAGGAATGGAATTGAGTTCAATTTGCTACTGCTAAGTCTGTGGGACAGTTCTTCGTCCATCATTTTTGAAGAACATTATTAATCATAATTTTTCAACATCAAAGTTGAATACACAGTGATCACTATCATCCTAAACAGTTTAGTGATTCTTGTTTCAATTTTGAACAAGTAAACTCAGAAAAAATGGAACTCAAAATAGACTTATTAAAAGTTTTTTGTATTCAGAATCTACATGTAAATACGTAATTACAAATGATGTCATTGCATCAATTCTGACACTACTCGAAGAGTGCAGTAATATACTAAGACATGAATTGAGTTAGTGAGTTATAGGTTATAGGTATAACTGTTATGTGGGTACGAATATCAACTGTAAATAGAAGTTTAAATCATATTTAAGAAGACAAATGCACTGTTAAGAAAATGTCTTTCTGAAACGAAAAACCGAAACTTAAAATCAGGGAAAGAAACTTTCAAGGAAATCTGTAGCACTTTAAAAAGTTGGAAAGCTAAACGTATAAACCTGTTAACTCATCCAATACAGGGCGTTAATCTAAAATTTCTTCAGAATGGACTTCCTTTGACTAGAAAGCTTGATACAACCAGGGGCATGTAAAGTATTTTTGTCGACAGCGGCAGTAATTAACAGGTCCGTGGCGAATTGGATGGTTTTGCAGATAATTAATTCATTTGTGAGTGCATGCCTACTCGTTGAGTGTAAAACACTCCTCTGTAACTCTCTATAGCTCGCTTCCTCCTTGTTCCATAATATTCTTCTTGTCCGTGCTTCGAGTATCATGGAATTCTTCAACATCGTCATCCATTAGTTGGACCTATACCTACAATTATGCTTATCTAGTCTTTCCTTCGAGGCGGAAAATTTTTCGTCTACTCTCTAAAACGAGTCGAGGTGAGAAGTACCTTTTCAAATTCGAGATGAGACGAGACGAAAATCGAAACGAGAAATTTCTTGAATCTCACGGTAAGGGTCTGCACGGGCCGGAATTTTTAGCCCGGGCCTTTCTCGGCCCCGTGAATTTACAATGTAAGGCCCGACCCGAGTCCGAAAGAGGTTTTAGCATTTAGGCCCCAGCCCGGCCCGAGCTCATGTGATAACCAAATGAGCCCGAATTACAGAAACTTAGTAATTAACTCAAAATTGTATTTTTATTTACAGCAATTAGAGGTTTAATTTTGCAGTTGTGCTTTAAAAGTTCTCCAGAAAGAACAGTCTAATAAATATCGTTGTACAGTATATTTACAAGGTCAGGCCCGAAAAGGCCCGACAAATATTGTTGTATAATTAATTGAAAATTCACAGCCCGGGCCCGAAGTGATATATGATTTGTAGTCCCGAGCCCGTACAGACCTCTATCTCGCGGGCAATATTAGTTCTCCCAAGCCATAGATCTCAAACACTTTTAGTGTTACGTAATTCGTACAATGAACGTTAAAAATTGATAAAGTGATAGTATGAACTTAGTGAAGAGTTTCAAGATATACAAATCATTACACAATATACTCCAATTACGGTACAAATGTGGTTTAATTGTTGTTATATCACATTTTTTGTGGAATTCTCGTGACGAGGAAGGATTCTAATAACTTTTAGATGAAATCAAGAATAAAATCAGGCATAAATTTTATACATTTTTTAAAAATGAGACGAGACGAGACGAGGCCACAAAATTTAAAGACGTGAGACGAGACGAGATAACTTTATTTCTCATCTCGTGGGCAACATAGTGCACATCCTTATGAACCTTTTAGTTACAACAATAAATATTCTAGGATAGTGATGGACAAATAGCACCCTTGGAATCAAAATGAAAAATATATGACCACAATGTGCCCAGAAATTTGTTTTAGGGGAGACATTAGATTTTCAGGAGACAGGCTTTGTATACTAAAATTAAACCAAATTATTATTATATATTTTCAGTGTGCTATCTTATTACAGCATGGGTCTTTCAGACTGCACGAAGTTAGAATTAAAGTTGTAGTTAAGTATACTAACAAATTTTCATGGAAACAAAAAGTGTTTATGAAAGTCCATTTGTTTGTCTTCGAATATAGATACAGAAATATAATAAATTCGCAGCTGCAAATGAGGATAACAAAGTGGATAATTAATTTAATTTTCTATAAATAATAACTTATTGACGTGGTTTAAACTTCAAAAGATAAAAAATATTTTATTCTCTATTATAATTATTCTTAATTTGATGTAATTATTCAATAGGTGTAATAAACAAGCAAACCTCATTTGAGGAACCAGACTCCCTTTTGCCCCTTGTGGCTACACCCTGGATATGACTGCTCTTTTAAGCTCTTCTAAAAAGAATTAATTGTTTTCATTAAATCTAATAATCCTCTATTGAAAATTAAACATATTTGCTTTAATATTTGAGTAATAATAATATGTTATTAATTTATCATGGTTATATGTTTTTTTTATTTATGTATTTATTGTTTGTTTATCTGGCTGTCAACTACGGTTCTTATTTTGTCCTGCCCCTCAATGCATTAAAATTTGGTTATTATTGTCTTAGAGCCTAAAAAATACGAGGTTTATTCAAAGAGTATTTTATTCTTATTGATAAAAAATGATGCATTCAGATTAACAGCTGTCCCCTTGGGCTGCCATGCACTTCTCCTGGTTCTCTTACTGTTGAAAGAAAGGCTGGCATGTTTTCTTTTTTTCGGGAGGGGGGATTATGCATAGCTAGCCCGTAGCATTTTTGGATGATGTTTTTCTCTATACTGAAATCTGGTTCCTTTCCGAGTTAATGTCAGCTTGTGGAAAAGTCAGTAATCTCGTGAAGCCATGTCAAGGAAATAGAGAAATTGAAGAACCACATAAATCTGTATCAAATGTAGATGTTGCACTACTCTTTTATCTATGTGGTGCCCCCGAAGACCTGTCGAATCTTCCAGACTGTTTTCACTAAAAATTCTTCAAGTTTAACAGAGAAATTAGTGCAGTAGCGTTGTTCAAGTTTTTAAGTTATTTTATTAAAAACGAAATCCTATCTCGCTCACTTACAACTCCTCACTCATCGACACCCTGAAAGAACACACATTAGAATCACCTATATGCATAAATCAAACCACGCTTTCCTAAATACGTTTACGTCAAAAAAATTAATACTTATAAGATCGGATAATTTTTGAACAAGCCTCGCATCATCTCTTTTTCCTGAAACACCTTCTATATAACATTACAATAGTATTTGTACTTGATTTCACCTTCTTCAATTTATCAAATTTAATTTATCTGAGATTTCTAACAGGGATAAACTAGTCAGTTGAACTTTCATCACAATGTACGATGTTGATGGATTTTGCATGCAAAAATGTCTGACCAGAGATAAATGTAATTCTGGATAAAGGATAGATTGAATTATATTCTAAATTTGTTGGCAACACTTGCTTCTTCACTTTATTTTTTTTTTCTTCGAAAGAAAATGTAACGTCCAGCTACTTAAAGAGAGAAAAGAGAGGGACGAGAAAGGGCTATTGAGAACAAGACCTCAAAAGAGAAGATGGGATTTTGGACGGGAAAGAATGGTCCATCACGGCCGGAAGGCATTGGCCAGCGACAAGGATTGTCCAACCTGAGAAAACGAAGATGCGCCAACGCATGATTAATGACGTCTGGACTGTGGTGCCATCTACACCCGATGCTCGTTTGTCACGAAGAAAGGATGCAATAGCAACTCTATGATTTGTTTCTTTTTTCAAAAAAACAAAAAAAGTATATTCTTCTTTCCGTTTTGGTTCAACGTAACGTATTCAGAAAGTGGAGGAAAAGAAAAGGTTTTAAAAAAGCTTTCTTTAGATATTAGTAGAAAAGCGTATTTCGTAGTACGGAATATTTTTCTTCTTTTTCTTTCACTTTTGGTACTGTATCCATCATCTTGACACGAAAATGGTTACTACTATTGACAAAATTAATTTTCCTGTCAACCTACTTTTGCTGATATCGAAAACTTAACTACTTCAAATATTTATTGTGTGTTTGTATAGACATATCCTATTCCTTTGCAGAACCAATTTTGCGCCTATTAACTACAGTCTTTCAAAGAAAAAACAATTTTGTCTACCATTGTTATTTTTAAAAATATATCATCATCGTCATCATAAATATTTTGCCATTATTGGCAGGTGACTTGCAGCAACTGTGAAACTTCCATGTTCCAAGGTTTCCCGCTACCCTCTTCGTCTTCACGTATATTTTTTGTTTTGATGTCGTCCATTAATTGTAGTCTTTTTCGCCGCATCCCCTTTTTCCTACCACCATATCTTCTAGCATGTCACTCATGATACAATTCTTCTTAATCAATGTCCCAAACAATTTCTCTTCCTCTTCTTAAAAGTGTCTAAAATTGTTCTTTTCTCCCCCATCATTTCTAAGACCCTCTCATTTGTTTTTCTCTCGACCCAGCTTGTTCTCTTCATTCTTCTCAACACCCACGTTTCGAAAGCTTCGAGTCGTTTTTGATAATTTTTGCGTAATGTCCGTTTAAAAATACAAGTGAACTATAAAGTGCTCGGGGATGGAGAAAGAAAAAGAGTCGTTATTGTTTTTGTTTAAAAATACAAGTAAACTATAAAATGCTAAATACAAGTGAACTATAAAATGCTCGGGGATAAAGGAAAAAAAACAGAGTCGTAATTGTTTACTATAAAAGTTACGTAGCCGAAAATCGAACTTGCATCTCTTTGCGCCAGAGATGACTGCTCTATCACTGATCCATCATAATTTTCTACAGAAACTCACTCTGTTTTATCTATTATATGAAGAGCTCAAGGCATAAGTGCAATCTTTTTTTTTTTTTTTTTTTTAATCTAGACACTTATCCCTCTATAGAAAGCTGTGCCATCTTTACGAAAAGTGGAATTAAATCAAACAGAAACAAAACTTCCTGACCTGTTTCTGACCTTACAAATCAAGAAGTTAAATTGTTCTTCATATAACTGTAAGAATACAATCTTTTATAGAAAAAGGGTGGCTAGATTTTTAAGGTGTTCGGTTCACCAAAATCTCTTTATATATAGACTCTGTAAGACTATATATATATATATATATATATATATATATATATATATATATATATATATATATATATATATATATATATATATATATATATAAATCAATATTGACCAGAATGTAGAGGTTCAAAATTTAGGAACCATGATATTCAAACCAAATGTGGTAGAAATTATTCATTTCTTGTTTTACGTTGATGACTATAGAACAAAAGAGGTAATAGCTAGCGGAAACCGGTTTCCTGCAATTGATTACGCGTCCTTTCATTTCATCCTTAAGTGCAAGTGATAGAATCTAATAATACAACTTCCGGTTTCAATATTGGTCTACTTAGACCAAAAGCTATAAGAGATAGCAAGAAGCGGTGTCTTTGGAATCGATTAGGCCCCTTTAAACCATCTTTCCACAGAAGCGAACAAAAATACGTATTTCTTACATTTACGTCTAGTATCTGCATGCATAGTTCCCTCGAAATCGTGGCCTCTGACTTATTATTTGGAGATATTTGAATGGGGACCGTTGCTTCCCGTGCAACCATTTTTTCACAGAAAAGAAAAAAACCGTAGTAATTATTTTTTCTAATATGTGTATACGCCTTTTTTCTGCAAATTGTTTGTTTCCTTTTGGAGAATTCGAGCTTTTTTGAAAATACTTTGGAAGAGACTTAGGGAAGGGCGGCTTTAAAATTTTAATTTTAGGTAAACCCTCTCACTCGTTTATGGATACATATACACATTTGATTGATTAATAACAGTAGAAAATTACTTTTACAATAGTGGTTGATGCTATTTGTTAAATAATTATCTACCATTTATATAAATAGTGAAAAATATATTGGACTCTTTATTGTATCTTGTAGTGTTCATAAATATATTTTTCGAAAGTTTTAGTAGACCCTTGCCTACCCGACCTACACGCTAAAGTCGCCATTGGATTTAACGTTCTAAGGGTTATACGCCACCATTTTGTCGAAGATAAGTAGTTTATAACAAACTTATTTGTTATTTACTTATTTCTGTAGTTTATTGTTTTAAATAATTTTAGTTATATTTGAATTTATGATCATGTTTGGTTTATTGTCGTCGTTAAGATAAGAGCTGGCAAATGACAGACAGAGATCTAAGCCTTAAGAATAAAACTGCATTTAATAAAAAAAAAGGAAAAGAAGAAGAAAATGAGGTTTAAAGAAATATAAAATTTTCTTATTCATTCAACGTAACCATATCCGACATGCATGTATTTGTACGGATTCCTACAAAATGCTACAAGCACTCACTTCTATTCATTGGTCAATTAAAACTACTTGGACTTCACTAAACGTCAAATCCGGTTATCGAAAATTACTTGAAATGGGTCACATCATAGTTTTTATCCATGTTCTTAGTCATGTTGACATAAAACCAAATGAATTTGCCGATGAAGTATAAAAAATCCTGTGATACTGGTCTTTCAGCCAATATAAAACTATCACCTCTCAACTTTTAATAGCACATTGATCAGCTTATCACAAAAATAAACACACTGCTGAACAAGACTGCACTTATTTAATTTAAAAACACATTTACACTTGACGTTTCGATCTTCTAGCCAAGATCCTCATCAGACAAGCCTCATCAGACAAGATCATAGAGTGTACGTCTGATGAGGATCTTGGGTAGAAGAACAAAACGTCAAGTGTAAATGTGTTTTTATATTAAATAAGTGCAGTCTTGTTCAGCAGTGTGTTTATTTTTCTGATTTTATTTGCAAGACGTATGACTATGATTGTGTGTCAGCTTATCTCTGAGAATTCTGTCCTTTGGAAACACAAAAACAGAACTGAACCAGGAGAATATTATTGGCAGATTAACCCAGCACGATCTACCACCTAGAACGATCTTCCTACTTGGCCACGGTCAACAATCATCTTTTATTATAGACTTCGTTTCAACACAACAATTATTCCATATCTATTGTACAGAATTCGTCTAACCGATTCACCCTTCTGTTGGTGTAATGAAGAAGTTGGTATTCTGAATCATCTCATATTTCAATGTTGTTTAGTGCCTAAAAATAGAACTCTAGTTATGGAAGCTCTAAATAAACGCTATGGTCTTCACGTCTTCACGAAGTGGTCTAGATATGTTGCAACTTCTACTACCTTTTAATTAACTTTTTTAAAGATTGGACTTATCCTTTGAAAAACTCTAGTCTTTACCTGGTTAATAAGATCGTTTTTTTCCCTTTTACTACTCATCTTCCGAAGGGAAAAAATAAAAATAAAATACATTACACAAAGTTTTACAATAGTGTTCTGCAGGTTTAATTACACATGTGAGGAAAAGTTAAATAAAGCGGTACAATTTCTTTAGGCTTACGATTATTGATTTATTTATTTATTTATTTATTTATTTTTTTTTTTGTTTGTGTCAAGATGGTTGCAGCTATGAGCTAATTTCAATTCACAGGTTGGGGAAGAAAATCTTTTTTCCTTTCTCTTCCTTGCTACCTATTTCAAAAATAATCTTTATTCAGTACTTATTAATTATGAAGATACCATCTAAATTCTAGTAATATTACAAATTAAGGGAATTATTATTTGCTCCTATCAAAGTTCAAAATTAATGTCAGCACTTTTTTTTTTTTATTCAGTGGAATGTATGTATCTACAGAAATAACACATATAATTATTAAAAAGCATAATGCAGATATTCGATAAACATCAGAATAATCTTGATAAAGCATTTAGGATAAGGATGTGGTTGTCGTTAAGGTTTTTGTAAATAACTTTCTAGTATTTACCGAGGATACTGATTAGTACCTAAGGGTGCACTGAAATTGCGCAAACTTTCACTCCCTTATCTATTGACACAGATAAAGCCTTAATGAGCAGGCAACAAAATTGGAAATTGCGAAAAAAATGTCCAACGTTGCCATTATTGCCATAAGCATTTCGACTAATAAAAACAGTCACCAAAACGCAAGTCGTTTTCGGGAGAAAAATGCAAAGTAATGGATGACAATAGCATTTTCAGCTATCGCTATTATATATGTGCTTCGGCGTTGTTAGAGAGGAAGACGGAGGAACATGTCCTAGTCAATAATTTTCTGTTTCACGTCTAACTTTAAGATTGCTTGTAAGATTAAAACTGTAAGAAAATAGTTATTGGAAGCAAATAGTTATTGGAAAACTGTAAGGAAAATAAACTTGTATGAAGTAAACAAGAAATATAAATATTTTTAGAAGTTTCCTTTAAATATCGTGGACAGGCGTTCGACCAATCAGAGCTAAGAATTTGTTCACATTTTCAAATTTTGGCCAATCATAAACAAGCATTTGTTTATATATTTCAGGTGTCTACCAAGTATCTTAGTAACTGTCCTTTCATCTTTCAATAAATGATCCTTATATTTGCATTTGTATTTTAATTATTGTTCTTAGGTGCTGTGAGAATGATATGTTATATATTATTACTGTATAAATTGTTACAAAAATGAGTGGTCTGGTCAGTGTACTTTTTGTGGATGTAATAAGAATAATGTAACAAGCCAATTAGAACGAAAATCACAACGAGCCAATCAGGATCGAGAATTAATAGCAAATTTTAGTGAGGAGGGTACTATAAACAAGAAGCAATAAACTGGAGAAACATCAGTGAAACTTTGAGGATAAAGTTTATATTGAAAACAGAAAAGGGAAGCTTTAAATATCGTTTATTTCACCAAGGACAAATTTCCTGAATCCTGTTGTTGGCAACGTCGCAGTGGAAATTTGGGCAATTTCAGCACTTTCTGCTCCTCGTTAATAAATCATGGATTACAGAGATTATATCAACAATTTAATTCTTAGAAAAATTTGTGCAATATCGTTGCACCGGTACCTAAAAAATGATAAGGAGAAGACTGCGAAATAATGTACATCAATGTCTGGGTTTTGAAAATAAAGAGAATGTATGCATATACATAAAATGATTAAGAGATATATTTAAAAAGGATAGTAATACCAAGTTATATTATAAGTTATATATATTATAAAGACTTGTAAGAATAGATACCATCTCAGTTAAACTTCTATTCAAACTGGATGTGGCAGAAATCAACTACTCAATGTTTAACATTTGATGTCTATAGGGTAGAAACGATAATACGTACGTAGATACCTGAAACTGTTTTCTCCAATCAATTCCAAAACATATTTCATCTCCACTCAAATTTCTGTACTAAAACCTAAAAGGATTGAAATATACAGTATTATCACTTCCTGTTTCAATATAGAGAAAAAATCACTCCAAAGAAACCAAACTTCTTTACGTGGTGTACACGTTTCACTACTTCTTGTTTTGAACGACACAGTTCAGGAAAAAATGAAAATAAAACAGACTTCTATCAATGTTATGACATAATTTCACTTGCTTGTAGAAGGCAGTATCAAATCTAAAGGAAAGAGGAGGCTAAAAGTCACGATCTTATTTGGTTATTCAAGTATTCTAAGTTTTAACACCACAATGCAAACAATGATCATTATTCTTTGAAACTAGTATAAAATAGTTGGTTTATGGTCTTGCATAATAAGAGAGAATGTTTTTGATAAACATGTCGACATGTGACAATTTACCCCGTTTGAGGGTTAGTTGTCATATAGCAATATTAAAACTATTTTTTTTTTCTCTAGATAACATTCAAGTAAACATTTTTGTAACAAATGAAAAATAAGTTGTAAACGTATAATAACGGACGTTTAGGTATATATAATTTTTGACTTTTTACGTTTTTGCCATTACATACATTATGAAGATACTAGATCTTTCAAATGAATGGAAAACTACCATATGTTCACTTCACATCACTATCTATGACACAATAATATTAATGCATTTTTTCAAATCTAGATTTACATAGTGTTTATGTAAACATGGTAACACATGCCATATAACAGTATGTATGCTACTTTTCTTCTGTATCTTCTTTCATTTTAAACTAGTTACCTACTAACATGTGAAGTCATGCTAATTGCATATACACAAATTGCAATTATACGCTACACTAAACTAATGAAATGTTCGAAACGAAACTATTTAAAATCACAATCTTTTAAAATTTTCGTAGTATCAATGTTAACGCAATAACATGGAAAGACAATATTATACTAAAGAATGCATGGCAAAAACAAATATTGAAATGTTCACTACCATTAGCACTCCACACCAACATTAGCACTCAAATGTAATTATAAAAATACATTCTCCATGTATTCTTTAGGGTAGTATTGTATTTCCACACTATTGCGTTAACATTGGTATTAAGAAAGAAACTTAAGATTGTGATTTTAAATAGTTTCGTTTGAAGCGTTTCATTAGTTTAGTGTAGCGCATAATTGCAATTTGTGTATATGCATTTTGTATAATTTCACATAGCAGTATATATATATGTGTATATATATATATATATATATATATATATATATATATATATATATATATATATATATATATATATATATATGTGTGTGTGTGTGTGTGTGTGTGTGTGTATTACAAAACATCTATGAAACTGCAGGGCACTAGATACACATTTTTTCGGTTGAATGTGATTCCAGGCGTGAACAAGCAAAACTACATTTTCTCTCATCGGACGATATTGGAGATACAGTCTGATCTGGTCGTTTACTAGATATTCTTTTTTCATAAACATTAGTAGTGTTAGTTTCTTTTACTGGGATGTCTGTTAATGTTCCAGTATGTGCTTTCCTTAGTGATTTTATTTTATTTCGATGACTGGATTTTAGTAACGGTCGGATGTCTTCTAGTGATATAGATGTTCTGCATCATGTTTTGTCTTATTTTTGCTCGAAAAGGGTAGTGAATGGGATTGTCTCAGTGCTTAATATTACGATTACTGTAGGTGGCACTAATTCTTCTTGTGAAAGTCACTGTAGCTTCATCAGTACTGGTGGAATTTGTTCAGTCTGTAACAAAGTTTGAGGGGTGATCACATTCTGAAAATGTGCTTCGGTACATTTAATAGATTCCAGTGCAAGAACACAAGGTCATTAAATTTACTGGAATCACTGATTATGAAAATGAAATTTCTACTGTTGATGGGATGTCATATTTTCATCAAACACACGTCACTAGTTGGGATGAATTGTCACATGTAACAAATAACACTGCCACGTAAGAAACATGGTGTCTACTCGTGTATCTACAATAGAAGTGGATTATTAACTTTTATGATAATCTTCTGTTTTTAGGTAATCGACAAGTATGATCATGAATTATCTAATATATAAACAAATAATTCAAAACAATGCCTATTTACATTGTTTTTCACGACATCATTGATATTTTTTTTTCGAACCAATATATACTTACCTTCTCTCTAAAATAAACTTTCACTTCTACAATACGTACGAAACACCACGTGACTCTTAGACCCTCTCCCAGTAACTTTGGCAATAAATTTGAAATTAATACACTTCTTTGCCTGCATTCTGTTAATTTGGAAAGGAGCATGGTGTTCTTCATATTACTACAAACTGTATTCAACGTAATTTGCGCAATATGCTGGCTACCGGACAAATTGGAAGCGTATTTTGTTTAACGCGTAAGTCATTCATAACATAATTTTGAAATAAGAATTGGGAAGAATTAAGAGATAAATAAATTCAAGAAATATTGACTTGATCGAACTATTAGCTCTGAGAACATAAAGTTTCTTTAAAAATTTGGCAGCTTTTGTTTAGCTTATTAGGATAATTATCTTGGAATGTATCTTCATTGACTGAGAGCATGGCAAATCAGTAGTAGAGCGAGTACCACTAGACCAAGTATCCCTTATTCGGTCTCAGACTAGGATAGATTTTGTAGAGGACATCGTGTCCGTGGGTTCTCTAGAGATTTTTCTGTTTTCCTTCCACAATCTCATTCCACTAAGTCTTTCATAATAATTCACCAGCTTTTATCCGCCTCAGTTAGTCTTCAAGATATGAATGTGGTGCGTTAAATTAAATACGAAAAGTGCAGGAGAAAAACTAACAGAGCCCATTCTAGTAATGTTTCAAATATTCAAGTTCACATATCAGATATTTATAATGTTAAAATTAATGATATATTGTTTCTTTTTATTTCATAACTTGAATAACACTGGTTTCCTTCCAGTACCAATTCCATATGTGAATACGATTGAATGAGAGGCATGTACTGATACGAAGTGATATATATATTAGGATGGTCCTTATTTTTCCTCGATTTCCAAGTTTTTTGAGTCTCGGATGTAAACGGCAGTCCCTGCAGGAATTGTTAATAAGTGACATTTTTCATTCTTGACCGGAAGTGACTCCTTGAGATCAGCAGTCTAAAATTTGATTTGTATTCATATGTTTCGATGTGGAAGGAGTGTCGAAAACAACATATTTCTATCACCGTTCTCAAGATAGCGGAGGTATGACAGACAGGGGATGTGTGACAGACAGGACAATAACAATAGCGTCCTGTAGGGAGCGCTAATAAAAAGAACATAAACGTGTGACGGGCGGGTATTTTACGATTCAAAAATGATAGCTACTTTGAATGTTAGTACATTATTTTTTGTTTGGCGGCATCCCACTAAGAGATAGTAATACTCTAGTAAGCGTACGAGATTTTTGTGTTAGTATTAGTTAAAGTAATACTATTAGTAGTAGTACGTAGCGATAGATGTATTGTTTTTCACATTATGGGTACTTTTTTCGAACTAATTTTCAACTTGTTACGTATGTCATTCATCCAAACCCTACCCCGCTTCTGTACCCATAGGTGCTAATGATTCCAACCAAGATTTGTATATTCTTGTTTCTTTCCTACAGCGTAATTTTTTCGTACAATTATTGCGTGTATTAATGGTTCTATTGTAACGTAATGACTGGCAACATGGGTGACTACCAGTGTAGAGCCAAAACTGCTGGTCCGATTTTTTTTAATTAAGAGATTGGATTGAAAACCTATCATTTCGGGTAACTTTGTTCTTTTCATTTTGTAATAATCTGCATTCATAACAAAGTTGACCTACGGCAAGGGATTTTTGTTACATCCTCTATAAATTTTAATATAGTAAATGTTTATTTTTCCGTGGCATATTGCTCAAGGAGGTTAAACACCAAAACCCTCTTGCGTACACCACTGGTCGCTACAATGTAAGTTTCGGTGATCAATTATGTCAGTTGATAATTGTTTCAACAAAACTGAAATGCTATAAACTTTTCCCGGGCCCAGAACAGTCTTTGTATAAAATTTCATCAAAATCCATTCAGATGTTTTAGTATTGATGATCTAACACATAAATTAACACTTCATTTTATTACTGTAGATTGTAAACAACAAAATTTGTTGTAAAGATTAATTCAATAAATGCAATTTTAGTATTCAATCCTTGGATATTGATGGCATGGACTATACCCGAAATGAAATGATACACTAACTCGAGGTTGGCCGCGTGGTAAAAAGGTATGGCTAAGCAGTGAATGGTGAGTATCTTCGTACATAAACTGACGTGACTATGTAGAAAGACGTAGCAATACTACAACCATCTCATTTGCTAACAATGTTTAAAAGAAACTGGGGGAGTCGCTTTTAAACGCCATGAATGCTGTACCTTAACATAGATCTACTTCTCAGGAAATTCCATGTTTTCTTCCCGGCCAAGTGTGTACCTGATTTGACAAGTCTATATATTTTAAGAATGTATTACTCGTATTTAAATATCGGCATGTACACATTGGTAGACAAGAACGAGTATTTCTCTTCACATAAAATCGTATACAAATGCCTCACATAGCCTCGCTGCTGAAAGGGACGTTAAACTCAAAAGCAAAATCAAAAAATCAAAATCGTATAAAAATGCTGACAAAGACAAGAATAATCGTTGTAATCATTCATAAAAGTTTTAACATTATGTTAAAATTTTCATAATATTCATTGTGAAGTAGACTTATGATTGAGGAAGTTTTCTTGGGTGGCTGGTGTACAGTATTGTCTTGCATTTAGGCAGGTTTCCTCACCCAGTGTACCCACGGTACCATGAAGTATGTAACGAAATTTTGAAAATTTATTTATTTAGTATTATTTTGCTATTTAAGAGAGTTTACACGACACATTTTATTTTTTATCGTAATACTGTCAATTCTTTGATAAATTAAAATTAATTTTCAGGCAGACTGTTCTAGTCAATATCAGCACCAATGCTGAATTCTAATATCTTTATCTAATCTAAGTTCCTTCAGTAAAATGTGTTGTGAGTCATAAAGATTAGGAAGCACTGTACTTAATGGTAAGCATAAAATAAAAAAATCTTTTATATATTTTGACTACCAGCTTTTCTGTCTTTCACAGACTATTACTTGTCACTTCAAATTACCAAGATGGTTAAATTTGATTTCACATTTTGGTTAGAACGAAACATATAGCTCATCATAAACGTAAAATTTCTCAAGCTTAACATGTCAAATAGTCAAGTATATTTTATGAAATTCAGGAGCTTATTCATACATGTGTAACAACAATGTAATGTTTAGTTTATGTTACCAGATCTTCTAATATACGTGTAGACATTATCTGAAGTTCATAATAAGTTAAGGATTTCGTATTGTTGTAAGAATCATTCGATATTATTGGTCAGTTATGAGAAACTAGTTCTGTTGTAGAGTATAAGAAAAAGGTACATAGGAAAAGCTGTACACTTCCAGTAATTTTATGATATATACATCTTTTACTGATGTCAACTATAATTGACCATACACGAATTATTACAAAGGAGACTTCAGAATGCGTGTTTGAACATTGTCAATATCAGACGACGACAGAGAAAGCTGTTATTCCTCCAAGTAGATGTCAATGTAACAGAAATTTATATTTGACAGTGTATTTACATTATTTTCGTTATCAGGAATTGAAATTGTATCTCAATAAATTGAATGACAATTTACAATTAAGCCATTTAGTGCAGTTAACACGCCCGTCTTTCCCAGTAAGATAACCAAGAGAATGTAATTAAAATGCGCGGTTAACAACGGTACGGCTCAGGCAAAATGTGTCTGTTTATCAGATTTACAATATAAAAAAGAAAATCTTGTCGTTCCTCTTCCTTGTTACCACCCTCGTGACTGTGTCAAGGGTGGCTGTCATATGTATTCATTAGTGTCCAAGTTGGTATGAAAGGTTACAATAGCGGAGCGCTCGGCTACCCTACCTAAGCTATTGCTGAAAGGGAGGTGCGCGATTGTTGGCATTGCTCCCTCGGTTTCATTCCCGCCTCCCATAAAAGGATGTGATTAAGGGAAGGTAGGGGCAAGGGGGATGATAATGTGGTTCTCCCCCTCTGTATAAGGAAAGACAAAAGGTTTCGGCGTAGCGGCCAGAAATTAACTTGTTAACCAGGAAGGGGCGAACCGCAGTTGCGTCCTCCGTTTAAAAGAGACGATCGTAGCTGTAAATTAGGAGACGCTTCCACCGAGACTTTGAATGTCTTAGTTTCCGTTGGAGCGGAATGCAAAGAGCACAGGAGACGTAAATTCGCATTAATGGCTGTGTTGGGTTTGGGAGAAAAGTCCAAACTCTCATAACCTTCATTTGACAATAATTTGAACCTGACTTTCAACAGGGATTACCACTGAGTTTAAAGGATTTCGGGCTACTGTGAAATTTATTCATGAAATATTCACCAACCGTAACTTCACAGGATTCACACAAAACGTTTGCTCAACAACAGGCGCCTATAGTGGTTCATTCGTTCGATGCCTATAGGGGTTTAATGTACCGAATAGAGTTCTTCACAAGACGAGACAGGAGTCTTCCAATAAAAATTTATACTTTTTTGAGACGAGACATCACTTTCTAAACATTTGGCGAGACAAGGCATCCTCAATTCTCGTATCATAAGCAACTCTATAGTGCCAAATATTGGGTCGAATATTATTAGCAGTCATCTTTGGCGGGAAGAATCTGCCTATTTTTCAGATTTGTGTTTTCTCAATTTTCAGGGATTTAGGATGAATAAATGTCTTTCCAAAATAAAGTGTATCAGTAGGAGTATTGTATTTGTTGCTACTTCCTGTCTTCTTAGCACATGTTTTCTGTACATGTAATCCAGGGTTCCCCGCAGAGAATACTAAGCCTCAGACGAAAGCCCGTGCAGTGGTTCCGATCTCACTTTTAGTAATAACAAGGTTGAATTAATTAAGACATATTTGGAAAGAAGCTGAAACAATTATTATTTTAATTGCAACAGCCAAGCTGTGAGAGACAGGCCTACTGCTTCAAGTAAAATAAAAACAAGCCATCGAACTATTTGACTCACATACCCCATTTCTTCCCCACGAAAATCGAAGCTGGAACCACTGACATCGAAAGCATTTTTCATTGCAATGAGCACTTCTTGAAACTCTTATAAAGAAAGGAAAATCCGAGAAATTAAATTTTGTATACAATTACTTGAGAGCTTCATCTCTTATTTTTTAAAATTATTTCATTTCAAACAAGATCTGTATATTTAGTCTGTACTTACTTCGTAATTCATAAGTTGATTAGGAGATGTAGTTTTGATTTCTTTGAAATCTATATTGTATTTAGATAAATCTATGGTAGATACATTCGTGTCGTAGTCCTGAATCTCATCGCTTAAGATTCTTCAATGACTCCGAACATATTAACAGTCTTATGAAACCCCCACTAACGTGATCCTACGACACAGTTGTTCTGGACACTTGTAGATAAATTTTCTCAGGAAATTTCTTGAAATGAAATGTAATCTTTCAGTTTAATGTCCCATGAATATGCCCTTTAAGCTAAGGGTTACTGAGCATTAAGACCAGTGAATGATGATGCAAAAATTGGTAGAATCAGACTATGGAAGTATCTCCAGGAAACCCACGGACACGATGTTGTTCACCACAAATTTACTTGGCCGAGGATTGAACCAAGGACTCCACATACCAGATATAAGCGCTCTACCAAGAGCTACCGTTCCAATCACGAAGTTTCTTGGTCGGCGATCTTATATCCTTTGGTATATAACGCGAATATTTAGTGATATATTAATATATGATCTTTCTTAATATTTGATATAATCATGAAGTTATTTGCTAATATCTATTATATCTTGATAGATTTTCTTTTCATTTTGTTTTATATCAAAATCATTAAGGTGTATATTGATTTATGTCTTTGTATTAAAACGGTGTATTAAGCTTATTTCTAGTGATCAGCAAACTCACTTTCTCTCATTTTAAGTGGAAAACCGGGATGAAACATGTGTCTGTTATTTTCCAAATGTTTACGATACCTTTTGTTGTATATACATTGCAAAGTTGGGATAATCTGGCCAAATAACACGAAAGGATTTTTTTCTTTATTGTTTTCACCATGCAAACACGTATTTCATTCATTCTCACGAATTTGTTGTTCGGTTTCGTTTAAGAAATTATTTCGACTGGACGACTTCAAATGTGGCGTCATCTTCAAAGCTTGCAAAAGGGATTTCTCTGTGGAGCAACAAAAGCAGAGAGAGAGATCTGTAGAAAATGTGTAAGTTTATGTGAGTACACTGACAAAAGAAATTAGAAGTATGAGAATTGGAAGTCCAGAAACAACTGTGGAAAGAAAATAGTCCATGAAGTTTGCTTTCGAACTGAATCCTCCAAATAGTTTTGTCACAAAAGATTTTCTGGTTGTAGATAGTTGTTCCTAAAGAATTTGCTACACTTTTCACAAAGTTTCAATGTTGTACACATAGATATATGTAGGTGTGTTTTTTGCATTGTACTTCTCTGGAAGAGTATTTGCTTCTCAAGTTGTTAGAAATATCTTCCTTTAGATAAACATTTAATAGAAAACTATTCTAGAAAAAGAACAGGAAGAAGAGAAATGAGTTACAAATTTTGTAGACCAAACAAATCTTTATAACAAGCTAGACTGAACAGCAAAATTTTTGGTATTTTATTTTTAAAATTTATACTTGGATTATGCCATTGATCTTTTTCAACTGTGACTTTCTGAAAGAAGTTTCTTCGAACTTAACTTCTAGTGTAGTGTGTTTCGGAATTTTCCAATGTTTATCACTGTAGTTTTTATTTCAGTTAGAATTCTATAGATGGGGAATACGCTATGCTCATTTACATAAATTTTCCGTTGTATTTATTAGATAAACAAAAAAGAAATCAGTTTCTTTTACAGTTAGACTCGTGTTTTATTTATTTTTGTAAATGAACAATCGAAACTCTTTTTGAATCAATTCTGGTTAGAATGGAGCTTATCGCCCTTTTTGAGCACCAGACCTATATCAGACATGGACGTCGAGCTCCTAACGGCAATCGAACCCAGGCCTCCCGCGCCAAAGGTTAATATGCCAACCATATATTTACGAGGCAGCTCCATATTTATTAGATTCACTCTATTGATCCTTATAAGATTGTAATGTTATTAAGATCACGCTAGTAGGCCTTATAAGATTGTAATGTTATTAGGGTCACGATAGTCGGCATTATTTATTTATTTATTTATTTATTTCGGAAAAACAACAGGTAAATGGCTAATTATAAGTTTGTAATGTTATTAGGATCACTCTAATGGACCTTATAAAATTGTGATGTTATTAGGATCACGCTAGTGGCAGTTATAAGATTGTAATGTTATTAGGATCACTCTAATGGGCCTTATAAGATAGTGATGTTATTAGGATCACGCTAGTAGCAGTTATAAGATTGTAATCTTATTAGGATCACTTTAATGAGCCTTATAAGATTGTGATGTTATTAGGATCACGCTAGTGGGCCTTATAAGATTGTAATGTTATTAGCATCAAAAGCCATGAAGGAATTCAAGATACCTGGGAAACTGATAAAACTCACACACATGACATTAGAGGAAACCTCAGCAAAAGTAAAAATAGAAGACAGTCTAAGCGAAGAATTCAAGTACTATAAAGGAGTGAAACAGGGTGACAGCTTATCCACAACATTGTTCATAATAGCACTGCACGCCGCGATCTGCAACATATATAAAGGAGGAACAATATTCACGAAAACCACACAAATATGCGCCTATGCCGATGATATAGCCATAGTAACACGCACAGAGAGAGACATGAGGAAAACATACACACAGCTAGAGAAAGAGGTTAACAAAATAGGACTGCGAACTAATATAAAGAAAACAAAGTACATGGTAATAACAGCGTACGCAACAGAAAGAAATCAAAAATCAATCATAATAGAAGGTAAAGAATTTGAAAAAGTAGACAAGTTTAAATATTTAGGCCTAACAATCACAGATAAAAACTCCATAAAAGATACAGTAAAGGAAAGAATACAACTAGGCAACAAAGCATATTGCGCAAATATGAAGTTACTAAAAAGTAAAAACACAAGTAGGGGAACAAAAATGAGAATATACAAAACGTTAATAAGACCAGTAGTAACATACGGCTCCGAAACATGGCCACTGACAAAAGAAATCGAGAAAAAACTCAGAACTTTCGAAAGGAGAATAGTAAGGCAAATTTACAGCCAATTAAAGAATAAGAAACCTGGCGAATCAGAACTAACGAAGAGATCAAAGACATAATAGAGAATCAGGATATAGTCAGGTTTATAAAATCGAATCGACTAAGGTGGCTGGGACATGTAATAAGAATGGACAGCGACAGGATGCCATACAAAATCATGAAAGAAAGACTCTACTCCAGCAAAAGAAAAGGAAGGCCAAAAACCAGATGGCTGGACGGGGTGGAAAGTGATTTGAAAAAACTGAAGGTTCGAGGATGGAAAGAAAAATGCAAAGATCGGGAAGAGTGGAGGCAAATAGTGGAAGAGGCCAAAGCCCACCCAGGGCTGTAGCGCCAAGTGGTAAGGTAAGGTGAGGTAATGTTATTAGCATCACTCTAATGGGCCTTATAAGATTGTAATGTTATTAGGATCACGCTAGTAGGTCTTATAAGATTGTAATGTTAGTATATCCGTTACTCCACTTAACGTTTGAACGAAACCAAATTTTTGAATTCTATTTGTTTCAATAGATAGTGCAATAATTTCTGCCCAGTTTGTTAATAAACTAAATCCTTTAACATCTTCGTGGTTAACGACGTTTCCCATAACGCTAACATGCAACCTTCAGAACATTTCAGAGTTACAGATTGCATAAATATCTTGAGAAAATATTTATATATTCTTAATCCTTATTATAAGCTCAAACTCATTCATTCGTTCATAAATATACGTTTCGCGTGACAGCCTTTACTGTGTTTAGCAGAATTTATTAAACCATTGTATGTATTTATAATCACCATTACGATTAATAGTAAAGTTCTGTATATATTGTTGACGATTTTTCTTTCTCTTTGGTATCTAATTTTCTTCATTTGGTATTTTTGCTACTCGTTTCCATTTCTCCCAGCCCCCGCCAAGTAAACTTTGTGGTGGACAAACTCCGTGTGCGTGGGTTCTCTCGGGGTTCTCCCGTTTCCTCCCACTTTCTTCATCCACCATTTCATTTCGTTACTCATCATCACCGTCTCCTTTAGCCTAACCGGCATATGCGTGGGACGTGAAACTCAAAGATTTCATTTCATTTTATTTTCGCTTCCATTTCTCCTATCAGAACTTGGAATATCTATAATCTTATTTTGATTATATAATAATCAGTAAGAATTAAGATATTTAAATGTTACTAAGTCTTGCCAAAACTATTACCATAGGGGTCTATCCAATCACTACAAGTATTATGTTATGATTTCATATTTATTAGCGCAATTTTATCGATAGTTATCGTAAAACCTTTTTTTAGATCGTCAGACATTAATACATAATTTAGATCCTTTTTCTTATGGCCTGACAATGTGCTTAATTACTCTTATCGTGATATCTTCTAAATTATAGGGATTCTAATTCTTATCTTATTTTCAGTGTGAATCATACAACAAATCGTGTAAATACCATTGGTCTTCTATATGTCTCATTTGATGGCACCATCCGATAATTATTGTTAGTCAACTACACTGCTCCACATAACTTAAGCAACTCGAAGAAAGTGGCAGAAAATAAAACGACACGGTCATTGCACCAAGTATGATGAACAAACAGGCGGTCTAGATGCACAACGCAACACAAGTGAAGACGAACAATACAGTTAGGATGTACAGAGTGACCAAAAAGTTCAGCACAACGATACCCCAACAGGTGAAGCTGGATTGTGCGAGGGCATAGGCAGTCAATATGGCGTGTAACCACCATGAACAGCTATACAGCCACGACATCTGACCTCCATGCTGCAAATCACAGTGTTGATCAAGTCTTGCGACAGATGGCGCCACTCCTCGAGGAGAGCTGTTTGCAGGTCAGGAAGAGTGCGTGCTGGTGGACTGCGTTGCGCTATTCGCCGCCCAAGAGCATCCCACACATGCTCGATGGGATACAAGTCCGGCGAATATGCAGGCCATGCAATACGCGTAATATCTTCGCTCTCTAGATACTTGGACACAAGATGTGCACGGTGTAGGCGGGCATTGTCATCCATGAACAGGAAGTCTGGGCCAAATGCTCCGAGGAAATTGCGCACATGTGTAATTCATCCCGGTACCGTTGTGCTGTCAAAGTGCCATGTTGCACAATATGGAGGTCCGTTTTCCCATCCAGCAAAATTCCACCCCACACCTTAATGGAACCACCGCCATAGTACGGCCGTTCAGCAATGAAGTTTGGCTGATAGCGTGTTCCTGGCTCTCTCCATACTAAAGTCCGACCAGAATCAGACGACAGGCTGAATCTCGACTCATCGGAGAACATGACACGTGCCCACTGGTGTTACCCCCATGCAACATGTTCCTGATACCATGTGTAACGCGCACGTTTGTGCTCCAGTTTCAAATACACACACAGTACAGGCCTTTTTGCATACAGTCCTGCTCTATTGAACTGCCGACGAACAGTTTCGCGACTCACGCGTTGTCCTGTAGCCTGAAACAACTCATTGGCCAGTTGAGAGCATCAAGCTTGACGGTTACATTTAACAGAAATTGAGAGAAATCGGTCCTCGACGGCCGACGTCTTCTTCGGACGGCCTCCTCCATGACGTCTACTGACTTCACCTCCATTTTGGAAGTGACTCCACAGCCTCGACACAACACTTTTGTTCACTTTGATTTCCTGCGCTACTTCCACTTGCGATCGGCTCAGTTCCAACCGCCCAATTATTCGTACGCGGTCAAACTCACTCAAATATCGTCTACCAGCCATTGCAAGGTGTGTACCCCACACAAGAACCCTGACTCAATGCTTGGAGCCTCGGACACTACTGGGCTGTTGTGTACGCCTTATGGCATAATGTGTTCACCGCGCTTGCAACGGTGCTGCTTATGCGATAGAGCGGGTGCTCTACTTGCCTGTGTGTCTCTATGTATGTGCATGCCAATAACCAGTGTTGAATGGGCCCACACGTCACTTATTCCACGTTCTCTCGGGTTGCTTAAGTTTTGTGGAGCAGTGTATTAATAGTCCTACAGATTATACGATACAATATGTGCTTATCTATATCAGAAGTTAAGTTTTCGGTGATTTTCACTTTGTCAACAACACAGCTTTCAATTTTTCAAGAACCTTGCCATAAGATCGTATTCATGCCATTTCGAGTTAATCTTTATTTTAATCGAATTGAATTTCAGCCCTCAGATGCATCATTTTCAAAGGAAAAAATGAAAAATTACATTACCAGATTAATTAAAGTAGCTCATGTTTTCAACCATATTGTTTTGCCATTGTGAAGTCAACAATTGGGTGGTTTCGTGGAGAGTCTGTGAAACTGGAGTCTGGAGAGTCTGGAGTCTGCAATGAGAAGAATTCCTCAATCGCACGTTGTACTGCCCGACAATTTTGGAAGTCTTCTCTCTCAGCAAGTGATCGACCATCCTGGAAGATGAAATAGAGAGTTGGAGAGATAATTCGGTGGCTAAGAAAAGGTTTTATACTGCAACTTATGGAAAACCTGCGTTGTCCTTAGCGCGTCATGTATGGTAAGCAATTTTCTGCTACAAGAGAGAGATTTTCTGCCATATCTGCTGACCATTGCTGGATATATGTGAACAAGTTTCCGGTGCATTTCATGGAGTTCATCGCTGTAACGATCTGCACAGACGGTTTCACCCCTCCTGAGAGACATGATGTATCACTCCTATGCCATCAAGAACACCTTTTGCGCGTAGTGAGGTGGTTTAGGAAACAGTAGTGGATCTCTGGACGGCAATCCTTGATGACTATTGTTAACTCAAGTGACTATCTACCTTGCCAACGATACTGGTGTGTTATATGCCAAACTAGTCTTCAATTACATGAACATTTCTCCGAGTGTCCGCTTCCACAGTATTCCGTAGGAGCTCATCCGAACATAGTGTTAGTCGGTGTCCACGGGGATCATTTTGCAATGCAGTGTCATCGGAACGAACTTTGACAGATAAAAGGCGAATGATACGTTTAACGCCATTCCAGACTCAAATACACTGTTAATGAGTTCTGCGGATAGCTGTGCAGTGTGTCCCAGATTGAATTTGTAAAGAAAATCACTTGTAGTTGTGTGGCTTACATAGTGCACTTTTATACGACCCTATTCAACAACACAGTGCCTCCTGAGTACCAGTATACCACAGCCTGTTTGTTGGACGTGTGCTGAGTTTATGGTGCTAGATACATGACCTTAGTCCATCCCGGTGATGTGATGCTGAGTTGAGTTTCCTGCCAGACGTCAAAGCGGATATTTCATTCACACCAACCTAATATAGTAATTGGGAGCTCACCATCTCTTCTAAGTGGGAATGATAGAAGAGACTAAAATTTATAGTTTAACGCGTAATGCTTCTATTGGATATCAAACTCAGATCTCTTGCACTATATCCAATAAGGCTAACCATTTTACTATGAGGAAGGTTTGTAAAGATAACCTATAGCAACAATATATATAAGCAATGTTAAGCAATGTTCGTAAGAATATCTATTTAAGAGCTTAACTTTAAACTAATAAATTGTTGAAAATTGAACAAAACATAAAAACATAATTAAGTAAATAATTTGATTCCCATATATAACTAGCGAAAAACAATATTGCCTCCAGTAATTTCAAATCTACAATGTGAAATACAAAATGTTATCTACATATAATTAAAATAACCCTGGAGCCATTCAACATTTATTATTTAATGAATCAAAATATCCAACGAATGCTTACTACTGAATACATGCATGCTTTTCCCATAACGGATGTTTATGCATACTTTTTATATTGAATATATCTTGAGGATTTACTGATTTAATACATTTGCGAGGAACTAACATGAAATAGTTATTTAGTATAATCTTAGTATAATCTTGCACAAGTGGGTGGGTTGCAATAGCCATTGCTTTCGGTAGTGCACAAGATACCTCAACTGTAATCTGAGCAAGGCAGAATTGGGATTGTAACCCTTTCTTGGTTTACAGTTGGTTCCCGGTATAAGCAATGATGATCTCAGACGTCTTCTGGCATCAAAAAGGAGGATGTGTGCTTGCTTTAAAACGCCCCGGTGCCAACATTGAAGTAGCTCGTTAGCGTTCCCCACGAAACGATAAAAATTGTCCTCTCATTTTATCTCGATTTCTGAAGATCTCTTCTCGCCTAGTCTCGAATGTTTTCTCTTCTCATTTTGTCAAATTCACGTACAGAATTTGTGCCCTATTTTTTCTTAATTTCATTTAAAAGCTATCTTACTCGTTTCACGTCACGAGAGGTCCACAAAGAAGGATGTGATGTAAACAACATTTAAACCAAATTTATTATTGGAATATATTGTGCAATGACTTGAGTATCGTTAAACGCTGATAAATGCTCTTCATTGTGTTCGTGCAATCACTTTGCGTATTTATGTTTTTTTTATAATTACTGTGAATCATGTAACGCTAAAACAGTGTTTCACATCTAAGACTTGGGTGAACTGCTGTTACCCAGGGGACTCGAGAAATTTCTCTTTTCGTCTCGAATTTATGAACGTACTTCTTGTCTCATGTGCAACACTAGTAGCTGTTAAATTCCTACTTGTTAGGGGAGTTCGCTCTACCAGTAGGTATAACGGTAGGGTTTCGGTCCATCACTATAATAGGAATATCCTATTACACCTCATCGAAAGGGTTTGTTGGAAGTTTGGGACTATTTGAGCGTTGAGCGTAGCAATAGCTATCAAGTTTTCATCAACAAGCAAGATTAAACTGTTCGAGAGCTGTGTTTAAAGTAGGATACACACCCAGCTCTCTACGAATAAAAGATACTACTTTATGACGGAGCAATGATCTTTGTTATAAGGAGACCCTGGTTCGATCCTAGCTCTGTGAGTTTGTGATGGACAATATCGTATCTGTGTTCTTTCCTCAGAGTTTTATCGTTTGCTGTTTACGTTCCCATTTCATAAATTCTATCACAATCATTCAATTCCATTAATACATCCGTCTCATTTAGTCTAAAGGATATAACCGTTCAATGTTAGATATTTCATTTCATATTTTCCGTATTCAATCCATGCAAGTAAATGAAAATTTGAGTCCTTTCTGAAGTAAGACGTACACAAATATAGAATTTGGAAACTTAACTTCAAAGTTTCAAAATTAACATATGATGATAGCAAAATTTCCCTGTTTTTCATTCAGATTTTGATTTTTAAAATTCCTGCAAGTGTTCGTATTCTGAATAACAGTATAAATTTATTAAAATCTTGCCTAGTAAGCTCAACGGTTTAAAAGAAACTCGTAACAAGAATAAAATTTTTCTTTTTTCCCTACGTTCATCTACATATGTTCCTTTCCTTAGTGAATTCATGTCACTGAATAATGTATTCATATTGTCTCAACCAAAAGACTATATCATTCTATATACCAAATTTCATCTCTTTATGACAAACGATTCAAAAGTAATATATGATAACAATTGCTTCCTCACTTTCGTTCAAGATCGTTTCCATAATACGATCGAGTAAATTTTATATTCCTATTTCTTAGATAAAAAAGTGCTCATATACTAATTTTGAGACTTTATATCAAGCAATTGAGAGGAAACATGCTATCAAAATAGTACAATGTCCTCTTCTCTTCCAAGTGGAGTTTCCAAGAATTTATCATAAAGACCTGTTTCTATCATACTAACCAGTCTTCTTATGAAAAAAGTAGTGTGTTAAATTTAAAAGCTCCCTGGATGGTCAGTCGTGGTTTCGTGAACTAAAATTTGTCATACTGCTTTAAATTTATAATCTGCTAGTTTAATTGTTTATCATATTTTAAAAGTGTAGAGAGTAAGCGTGGAGAAGCCAGAGAGAATGAAACTATTCACTACGCTCCAACTAAGATTTTATTTTGTAAGTTGTTTTATTTATTTCCATAAGGCTCTTCACCGTATTTCTTACAATTCTCTCTTTCTCTTTTTTTAAAATGGATCTCTAAGGATCCTAACAATTAAAGGAGATGAACCTGTCAACGGGATTTCCTAATCAAACCTAGTCCATTCGATAAACATAACAAAGATATGTTCATGCACAAAAAATTAGGTGCCATGGACAATGGAGTAAGTCCCTGAGGCCCATTAACCTTGTTAGTATAAAGAAAATCGTAGACTCGCAGTGAAATACCGGTAGTTATTGCATCAATACTGTTCATTGGAAAGTCATGGTTTATAGTTCATTCTCTTCAGCATGAAACAAGCTTTCCAGACGTACTATGTATTGGTGCTGATAACGTACATGAACAGAGAAAATTGGGAGAATATCGGAAAAATTCCCTCCAGAAATCCCTCCCATCAACTTTGGACCCCTCTGGAGTAACCTCGGGTAAAAGTACACAATCCAAATATATCTCGAAAAATACTATAGGAGATAAGAAATGTATGTACAAAGTTTCGTATTGCTAGACAGAATAATTATGAGGGGAAATTGTGTATTGATACAAAGTTTTCCCTCATATCTATTCCATCTATCAATACAAACTTGGTATACATATTTCAAATCCTCTATACTATTTTTTGAAATACATTTGGATTGTATACTTTTACTCGGGGCCACTCCAGAGGGGTCCAAAGTTGATGAGAGGGAATTTTCCTGACATTCTCCCAGTTTTCCCTGTTCAAGTACGTTGGGAGCCCTAATTCATAGCACGTCTAAAAAGCTTGTTTCATACTGAAGGGAACGAACTATAAATCATGATTTTCCAATGAACAGTGTAGATGCAATATTTATTTCACTGCGCGTCTACGATTTTCTTTATATTAACAGGGTCAATGGGCCCCAGGAACTTACTCCGTTGTCCGTGGCACCTAATTTTTTTGTGCATGAACATATCTTTGTTACGTTTATCGAATGGACTAGGTTTGATTAGGAAGCCCCGTTGACAGGTTCATCTCCTTTCCTTGTAAGTATGCTTCCACAACTTTAAAAATATAGTGGGCCTTATGCAGAGTTGTTCTGACGCGTGATTAGTGCCATACTAAAGAGTTCGACTAACATATGTTTCCTGCAGTAGTCAGGCCTTTAGTATGACGGTAGTCATGCGTCAAAACGATTCTGCATAAGGCTCATTATCTTTTAGATTCAGTATGACCCCCATACTTTCCTTTAAGCCTTCTACCACGCTATCTCTGCCACTTCACCTTACAATGCTAGTTTTAGTAAGTCATTCAGACTATTCTCTATGTTCCCACAGATTTTTTTGAATAAGGCAAATACAGTCAAGGATATTAGAAATTTAAAAAGCAAGTTATGTTAGCATTTAGAATGATTTAAAACAAACTAATATATAGGTATCTGATGTATTGAGACGCGTTACAGTCAAACCCTAAATAACAATATTAAATGTCTGGAACATAACTATTAGTTCATTTAGTGAAAGTTTAATTAAACTTATTAATTTATTTAGTAAATTTTATTAAACTTATTAGGTCATTTAATTAATTTTTAAACTTAAAATTCATTTAATGAAATTTTTATTAAACTTATTAGGTAATTTAATCAATTTTTAAAACTTATTAGTTCATTTAATGAAATTTTTTTGAACTTAATAGTTCATTTAATAATATTTTTTAAAGTTTATTAGATCATTTAATAAAATTTTCTTAAATTTATTACTTCATGTAATGAAATTATTATTAAACTTATTAGTCCATTTAATGATTTTTAAAATTATTAGTTCATTTCATGAAATTTTTATTAATCTTATTAATTAATTTAATAATTTTTACTAAATTTCTTAGTTTAATTAATCATTTTGTTTAAAAATTAACTACCTTCCAAACGTTACATTGTTCAATATCGTAGCTTTCTTAACAAATCCTTAGAAAACTTGGTGGTAAACCCAAGAAAAAGTCTTTAAGCTGAAGAGTAGATGTAAGCTTCATCGATTTTGTGTTTTTTCTTTTAAGTGTATATTGAATGAGTAGCATAACATTAATGGAACATCTCGCTGTAACATCGCAGAAACTTCAATTTTCGTAAACAGGTTCTCATCGCTTCTTATGGCTTCGATTGCAAAATAGGGAGCTCTCTTTACTTCTTCTTTGCTTAATCTTTCGTCATTAGCATCTTCGGAGAAGCAGCTCGTTGGTCCGCCGAGAAAGCAGTTTACGAAACCACTCGCTTCTGATGAAGGATGCTGCCACGGATCTTCGCTACTAAATCAGGAAAGTGCACTACCGCCGTAGGAGACGAGAGGGGTGATTATTTTTGTGGAAAGCAGCAATGTAGTAGGAGGGTCCGCCATTAATCAAAGGCAAACGAAACACTGCTCCCTCTAACAAAGGCAGCTACTTTGCAAAAGATATATGCGTAGTACACGTCGGGTTGAATATGCAGACAACCTTTCCGTTAACCGTGAAAGAGATACATTATTTGTTGTCAAACAGTAAAATTTTAGGAGAAATTTTATCACATCTGTGTATCAATTATTCTAACTACACTGGAATAACAATAAAGTTAAAAGGGTAGCCCAAAAATCTAGAACCAAATAGATAATTTACGAATAACATATTACTGTATCTTTAAAACAGTAATAATGGTCAGCCATTCTAAAACAGTTAACTAGCTGACGTGAAAAGAAAAACGCACTAAAAAGGAACAGAAGATACATAAAATAAAGATACATTTCTGACGTAACTCTCCACAATGTTTTAGTTACAATTACAATTATCTAAGTCTATTCTCGTTAGGGAAATATTAATTTATTTTCTGCCTTCTCTTCACCAAGTGACTAACGCAACTGATTTCGTACGAGTGGTGACTTTTTGATTCCTGATGAGCTTGAGGATACTTGTCCGAATACTGTTCGGATTCCATTTTAAACCGTAAGTCTTGCCTCATATAGCTTCAGTACTGATAGGGGACGTCAAACTTAAGATAATTAAAGCCAAATCAAATCAAATTAGTTTATTTAGTAGCAAATTAGGCTAAGTATGTAAATTGGAAATGTCAACAGAGCTCGAACTCCGATAATTTTCATAAATTTGAGTTGTCGAATTGATTTGATTTGCTTTGTTGAAACAGACAACTCTTTTCAAATGTTTCATTTGACTAAGTCACTTTACGGAACTAAAGAAATCATTAGTTAGAGAATCGAAGTCTAAAAATACAAGTAAAAGTTTCACTTAGATTTTTTTGTTGATTAAAATACACAATTCCTACGTATTGAGTATTTGATAGTCTTCAAAATTTTCGACAAGTGGTTGAAGTCATCAGAACTAATTCTACGGACAATGAAGTAGTAACATTGATGCTGCAAAATGTAAAAGAAAGAAGCTTAAAAAAATGTTACGATTAGAAGTCGCATATCTCTTCCATTCTTGTATTTGAATAAAATTACCGAAAGAAACACAATGGGAAGAAGAGGTATCTGAAGAATATTAAAATACTTGGTGAAAACATTGATGTTCTTATATGATCAATTAGGTCGAAATGTATAGATTGGTTTTCGTATCTGAAACAGTAGGATACCGTTATAGTATCGAGAATAAGTTTCAGGAGTGTTTGAAGGATATGCCACCAACTATCATTTTACATCTTATAGACTTCCAAAGCCATGGGAAATCTTTTAGAATCTTGTATCAAGAGGGACATTAAAGTATGTCAAATTAAAGAGTAACATAGTAGCCATGGCTCTTCAGAGTAAACTCTTAACATTGCTAGATACGTGTTCCATCTTTGCTTTCTATCGTATTGATTTGTGTCGGAGATTCTTTTTTTCCCTTAAAATTAACTAAAATTTTTACTGATTTCCTCTTCAAATCTATTTAAACATCCTTTACTCCATGAAAATTAATTTAAATTTGTTTTATATTATTTTAACATTTAATTTAATTTAATTTAATTTGCGTTAAATTTATACATAATGCAAAATTATTTTTGGAAAAGAAAAGTGACATTAAACTAGAGTTGGAAACGAAATCAGTAAAACCACATAATTAAAATTCGAGTTCATTCTCAATAAAACAGAAAAACAACTCTCCACGTAAATCGTGGACTAAAAATGAAGGATGACACAGAGAACTAGCTCTATTAAGATGTCTCCTTTAGAAGTGAGAAAAAGTGAGCGTTAAAGATACGCGCACTTGTTCCATCCATGTAAAAACACGTGCACAGTTCTCAAACTCAGTTGTTCGTATACATTGAGTTAAATCAGTGGTTACAGTTCTACGTTTGCTCTGTATTTTTGTTGAATAGTACACGCGAAGGCTATGTTTATTCTTTAGGAACCATCAGATAGATTACCCATCTTTATTTATGTTCGCATTATAATAAGAAATGTTTATTTATTGTCCTTAGCTGTTACTGTTAACTTTAAGGCAAAAGTCTCCACAAGTCCACCAAAATGGCTTCATCTTCTCAAAGCATTTCGTCAAATTCCATCATATACTTCTAATTCTTTTCAACATGTATGCACATCAAACTTAGCTGTTGCTGTTACCAGTGATGATGTCGTACTTAGTATTAATGCATACACTACGGTTAAAAGTTCTCATATAGCTAAGTGTCGTACCGTGACCATGGTGCTCATTTGTTATAGGACACCAATTTGGGATATTGGAAATTAAAATATGCTTAGACCACAAAAGCTTTAACCGTGTATAGTCGTCAGTAAAAATGAGTGTATATGATATTTCGCAATTTGACAGTAACTTCCAAGATAATTGACCAATTGATACACAGTTTTCTGTGTTGTATAGACAATCCTATTCTCTGTACATCAAAGAATGTTCTATTAAGAATGTCGAAGTTATGGACAGTGTTAATGGTTTCTAGGTATTTGACATGATGTAGTCGATATCCGTTTATATATGTGAAGAAGTATCTTGGTGCCCCAGGTTTTCTGAGAGTGGCTGATGTTGTCAATTAACACCATTGTATGTGATATGATCAGAGGAACTCATGTAATTAAGTTTGCATTATTATTATTATTATTATTATTATTATTATTATTATTATTATTATTATTATTATTATTATTATTATTATTATTATTATTATTATTTAGATTCATCGTTAGATCCATTTTGTTCGAGTACATGATCAATATCTATACATGTGCATACAGATATACGTAGCATTTAGTTTCATTGTTTTTAGTACTGAAATAGAAAACGCGCCTTTCATTTAGTGTAAGAAGTTGATCAAAAATTAATGTGGAATGCAAATATTTATTTAATGTCCTACCAAAGATTGACTCCAGTAATATGTTTAGAAAGTACATTAGTGCCAAATGCTTTGCTACTGTAGGGCAGTTATCTTTTTGAGTCTTTGTTCACAATATTTCAGAACTAGTAGCATAGTATTTATAATTATTGGTACATTAAAATAGCCATAAATCATCATAATAAAATGCTTCCATCATTGTCAGGTTACTTCCCGCAAAGCCAGATCAGTTTATATGCGCTAAGGTCCTTGGGTAACTTTTTGTTTTGATGTACGAGACATCTGCTTGAACGTCATATTATTTGAAATTACCGTCTTTAAAATCACTTTTTATGTGAAGTCATCTTCTTGCACTCCATATTTCATATGAAGTCGTCATCTTGAACACCACATTTTATCTGAAGTCATCTTGAATACTACATTTCAAAGTCTTCTTCTTGAATTCATTTAATCTGAAGTCGTGTTCTTCAACACCAAATTTCACACTTGAACGCCACACTTAATCTGATATCATTTTCCTGAACACTGTTTACCATATAAAGTTATTTTCTTCAACACTACATTTTTTCACTGACCACATTTCCCTGAAATCATTTTCGTGAACAGCTTCTTCCAACTAAATTCATCTTCTTGAAAACCACTTATTATATGAAGTTATCTTGTTGGACATCACTTATCATATAAAGTTATATTCTTGAACACCACCTATCATCTGAATCCATTTGCTTCATCACATTTCACTTAAATCATCTTGAACACCCAACTCTCATCTGAAGCCATAATCTTGAACACTGTATTTCCTATTTTGTTTGAAAATTCCTATTTCGCATACCAATATGTCGAGAAAACTGTTCTTGGAGTTGAGGTAATTCTTGCAATAGAAATGATACACTTTCCTTGGTGAGACAGTGTTCTTCCAATAAAAACAGATACACTTGCCGAGATGAGGCAATGTTCTTCTAATAGAAACAGATACACTTTCCGAAATGAGACAGTGTTCTTCCAATAGAAACAGATACACTTTCCGAAATGAGACAGTGTTCTTCCAATAAAAATAGATATTTTTCCGAGATGAGATAGTAGAAATAGATACATTTTCCGAGATGAGATAGTAGAAATAGATACACTTTCCAAGATGAGACAGTGTTTTTCTAATAGAAAAACATGCCTTCCAGAGATGAGAGAGTTCTTCCAATGGAAACAAATACACTTTCCGAAATGAGATGCTGTTCTTCCAATAGAAACAGGTACAGTTTCAGAAATACCACAGCAGATCGCAAATTACAACTCTTCATATGCTTTGGAGTGAATGCATGAAATACGACTCTTATGTTATTGGATTGGCAAACTACTGAAACATTCAGGAAATGCGTGTTAAAGTAAACCTACAGATATTGAATATTGAAATATCCATTACGAAACAAGTAACCCTTTATGCTTAGCTATGGAATGAATATTGAGTTATCGTCGGATAACTTAATGTGAAAAACACATACAATGTAAGGAAGCGAGCAAGAAAAGAAAAAATGAAAACGACAGCTAGAAGAATAACCTTCACCTCTCTTGGAACAGGTGCTCGAGATTTTTATATCCTATTGTTCCGTACAATCTATAACTTTTAACTCAGTTGGTGATGAAACAACATCGAAGTTCCCACCAAGCACTTAAATATTACCCAGACATCTCTCGTTATCTTCGGCCCTTTTCGGTAATTTTATTCAAACACAATATCGGAAAAGATATGCGGCCTCTAACCATAAAATTTTCTTATGTTTATTCCTTTTCACACTTTTATTAGTATTCTGGGGTTATGTACTCAATTTATTTCTCTCTTTTCCCCAATCCCAGTACGTTACCTTCTCCTCTTTATCCAAGATAGGAAAAATGTGTATATATAAAAGACACATTTCTTTCACATGATAGAGTACCTCTTTAAACTACTTCTAGATAACGAACATCGGAACCATATTTTCTTAAGAATGTATACGTTGAATAACAAGAATATGATGGTATATTTTAAATTATCGCTATATATTACAGATGTATAAGGATTGTATATGTTTTATCTTCGTATAATTTTAATAAGATTAGGTGATAACGATAGGGTTGATCGATGAACTTGACTGTAGCGAAATTAGAGCAAATAAATTTCAATTAGCTATCTATGTAATAGAAAGTTTCATACTGATCTCAAATTAAATAGTACATAAAGAGATGATTATATTAGAACAGTCTTTTCCAATTAGTGGTTCGCGGACTCCTAGGGGTCCGTGGCATTATTTACATCTCATAATTTATAAAAGATATGAATAATGCCATAGACCTGCTGTGTGTATCTACTGTATATTGTATATTTAACATGAGCTCCTTCGTGACTGAGTGATTAGCTTGCGCATCTTTGGCGTGGGATACTTGGGTTCGCTTCCCGGCGGGAGCTCATGTAGTTCGAATTTTACGTTAAGCTATAGATCTACTTCCCATATAACCTCGCTGCCGAAAGGGACACTAAATTGAAAATTCAAATCAAATGTTTAACACAAATAAATGTTTTATAGTTTAATTACTGTTAATATTGTTATCTATCGCTCAACTACTATCACTACTATCACTACATAGATACCTAAATTTAAAAGTGTGGGGTTCGTACCTTGCCTTAAATATAAAAAGGGGATCTGCAACTCTGAAGTAATTGGGAACCACTGTTCTAGATCAATTAAATTTAAACTTAATTCTCATTTTTCAGCAATATTGATATATCTTATAATATTTTCATTCACATTTATAAATAAAATATTTTTACATACAGGGTGTCATAAGTAAATTTAAAAAATGAATTTGAAGTGATTTATTTAACAACTATGAAACTATCGAATTATCACAATATTAGTTTAGCTTAGGGATTTAGGTTTCCTAAATCAAGTGTTTAAAGTATCCTTTATTATTTCCAATATACAGATCATTGCACTTCAGTCAAAAGATTTTCTTCTGTAGTCACACATTAACACATCTGATCTAGGAACATCTGCCACAGAATCAGTATGTTCAAACTTTGTATTCAAGTTAGGGATTGCTTGTGGAGATGGAGATGGTACAGTGTTCGGAAAACGATACATAAAAGGCTCAATCACATATTAGTAATTGTGATCAGGTAATCACCACTTCTGAATTCCCGCGGTGTATTATGCAACGAAATTATCTTCCCATATACATATCCTTTCATTTGTATATGAGAAGATAATTTTATTGTTTTGAGATACTTTTAAGAAGGGTAAAAGAACAAATAGACATTGTAGTGATTAGAGATTGTCGTTCATTTCAGCGCTAACGGTATATGGCACAAAACCAAATACAGTGAAACTACCCTCAACGGACACTTCTCAATAATGGGCATTTCCCTAACACAGAGAGATCTTTCAGTTCCAGCCAACTATAAGGGTAAGGGAAAAAAAAGAAGGAATGTCACAAAACTGCATTTTCGAGAAAACTGCAATTTAATATTGAAAACCGCGTAAGAAGATCAGGGTTAGTTATATCTTTTGCCCCTTTTTACGTGGACAGTTTTACATCTACGTATGCATGGCATATACAGTCAAATAGTACCAAGAGTCGCCAACAGATAGGACAAAGCATCCGAAAAAGCACATACATTGACATTCCTTGTTTTTTCCCCTTACCCTTCAACTGTACACATTATGAAACAGAGCTTCACCTTTTACGAGTAGACATTCTCAGGTACGGACACGAACAATGTTCTATTCCCTCAAACATTTTATAATCTCTTCATAATGCACAGGAATTATTCTGAGTTCAAGCACATTTTGCATGAAAATATCTTCTACGACGTACAGTACAATAAAAAGTACAGCAAATTTCGAACAGAAACTAGGGATGTACCTTTGCCTTCCCCAAGAAATTCATAAACTGTTATGATTGGTTAGTTGTATAGACATATTTAGGATTTGTTGAACAGAATGTTGCAATTCTTATTGGGCTATTAAAAAAAAATCAGTCACTATGCTAATTAAAGGAATTTTATAAGGTGGTGACATACTTCAGAAGAAAATCACATACGAAGCATTGTAGTTTGCAGTACACGCCAATATAAATGGCAGTACATGCTAATGGAATCTTTTTCCTAACAATAAGCACATAAAACATGTGCATTATCCACTTGACCCTGTAGGGACAGATAAATGAAAGAAGTAACACAATACAGAAGTTCATAATGTCTACAGATCACAGAATACCATACGAATAATGAACTCTGGTAACGATCATGCACTTCAAGTTTCAATTTCGTCCGGTAGATATGAACCGCTGGAGAATGTTTGCTGACATCTAGTGGGAAGATGTGTAACTTCTACTACATTTGTTTCGATAGCAGAAAACGATATATGGATAGTTATCGTTAAAAATCAGTGTTACCTTTGAAGAAGTTAACGGATTCACTCCATTAGAGAGCATGACCGAGATAATTGTTCTAATTCACAGCCACACACACACACACACACACAATAAATAAATAAATAAATAAATAATAAATAAATAAATAAATAAGTAAAAGTTCTGTGCACCGGACCCCAAGGTATGGATTCGATGTATTTTTGTACACAGAATCCAAATTTCGAAACCCCAGGATCATTGACCGTGTCAATTTTGTTTTATGGGCGTTGGCCGCCAAGTTGACCATCCGGTTTCAGAACGCATTTGGGATGTTCTTTGTTCCATCCTTGACTTGACTAATAAAAAATCCCGGGTTAAATACCTGTTATAGAACCTGAATAAGCGATCAAAGACGATACTACGCCATGGTAATAAAAGTTCCCATAAATTCTAAAAGGGTTAAATCATGATTAAATTGATATGGGATTTGTGTGAAAATGTACTCTTCAAAACTGAAAAAGTATAATCAAAATCGGTACATCTATATTGAAGTTATGCGTGATCATGCAGAGAATGAAGTCAGTCAGTGATATTAATACTGTCAGTCATTGAAGAATTTCATAATATAACTCCGAAGATTTTTATTAGATCCCAACGAAATATATACGGAACCACCACAAAAGTATACTCTTTTAAACAAAAAAAAATAAATAATTGAAATCGGTCCACTTATGTCGAAGTTGTGCGTGATTATACATATATTAAAATTGGTTAATTACGCTTTTTGTGCTATACTTGTTGGGATGTTATATGGTCTAGCTCCAAAGACTATCATTACATCTTATTGAAATTTATATAGGTCTACTGGAAAAGTATGCTCTTTTAAATAGAAAATGAGTATTCAAAGTCGGTTGAACTATGTTTAAGTTATATGTAAGTATGGATCAATTTGAAAACAAAATGATTATAGGTATCACATAATGCACTAATTATGTCCTATATCTACATATAACATCTAAGTACATTTTAATTTCAAAACTTGTCTTTTGTCCTACAAACTAATTGAATTAAAAAGAAGTAACAGTGTCATGTGTACATGACCTGAAAAAGTTTGACTAGTATGGTGTAACATTTTCTCATTCAGTATTAAAACCGGAAGTGGAAGTAGATTTCTAGTACTTCTGGTTACAACTTAGAGTGCAGGAATAATATATTCTTCGGACGCTTAATTGGTTTGTAGAACACACTTCTTGCTTTTTATTACCGTTTTCTGCTATATAGTGATCAACATTGAAAACGGAAATGCTTTATTACTACCACTTCCGGTTCGAATATTGTCAAAATCAACGAACTCTATTCCTAAGTTTTGACCCTTCTTCATTCTGGTCAAAATTAATGGTGATCCATCAAATACTTCCTGCGATTTCCTTGTCTCTCAGATAGGCAAACACACGGACAGAGAGGGGATATATATAAAGGAGATTTTGTAAACTGAACTTCTTAAAAATGCGTATAATATATATATGAACAGTGGCGTATTTAGGGGGGGCCTTCCGGGCTTAAGCCCTCCCCGAAATCTTACTTACTATAGTAAAGTATATGAAATATCTTGCAGAATTTTCACATTTTCAGACAAAGCTCCCCCGAAACAAAATCGTAAATACGCCACTGTATCTGAATATATATTAAACAGTGAAACAAATAAAACAAACAGGAAAAATATGTCAAACAGTTAAAATAAGTAAACAGAATAGGCCTAATGTACCACAATAACTATGAACAAAGTTATAGTTGCCCTACGAAGTACTGAATGTACTGAAGATTATTTAAAAAAATACATAAATAAAACTGTATTGTAAAAATTTCTAGTACCCTTTGTATGTTATACATTCCTAAACCTTTCTCGACCTTTTGGTGTTCGTATATATATATGAGAAGAGGTCGAAGGAAATTCAATCGCTGTGATACCGGAGAAAGCTAATTAATCGATTGATTAGCTGGACACACGAAAGATGTGCGTCACTCGTTTTCTGTGAGTAACGCTCTACAAATAGAGTGAAGAAATCCAAGCACTTGATTGGATCAGCCGTGATTACGTCCAACAACTAAAGGAGAAAGGTGGCTCAAAATCGCTTTAATCAAATCAGACGCACGCAATTAAAGAGAGTCTTTTTCAACGTATATAGTGTTCATTTCATAGTGTCATCATCACCATCGTTCTTCGGAAGATGTAATTAAAAATCTATTAAGTTTCTTTTAGGGCACTTATGTTCCAAATACTTCTGGCAATTCAATTATTATAATACAGTCATTTACACATTCAGAAGACTTTCTCTCTCTTTCTGTCTCTCTCTCTCTCTCTGTATGTGTGTGTCTTCTTTCTTTTTCATTCTTTTCTTTTTTACTTAAGTGACACGTTAGTTTTCAGAAAAGCAAGAAATCATCGTACTGAAATAAGTTTCATAAAACATATCTCAATGTATTATATTATAATATCTGGTACAACATTAGAACAAGTAGCAGCGCCATCTGAACACCACATGAAGAAATTTCGCTTGTATGATGTAATATTTTTTCAATTAACATTGAAACTGGAAGTGACAGTCATTTCTGGATTTCTGGTAGTAGATTAGAACGGGATGATATATATCCTTGAGACGCAGGAAACCACTTCTCGTTATCGATTACCATTTTTACTCCATAGTGATTAACGTTAAAACCGGAACTATTTGATTTCTGTTACTTCCGGCTTGAATGCAGGATTTAGATAAATGATGGTGCCTATTCTTAGAACGTTAAATCAATTAAGAAAACGCTTCTCGGTGTTGATTGTCGTTTCTGAACTCAGATCAAAATTGCATCCGGAGGTTATAGTGGATTTATATCTATTTCGGTTTTACTAGAGAGTTAAGAATGAGGAATTAGAATGTATTTTTGAGATTCTTAATCAATTACAGGAAATAGCTTCTACTTTTCTATTATCGTTTTTGCTCTATAGTGATCAGCGTTAAATACAGGTATGGTTAATTTCTATCGCTTCCTATGCATGGATCGCCTTCATCAACAAACTCGATATTCAATTGTGGACCAACTATATCCTGGTAAAAATGTTCATGGTGACACATCAGGTAGTTCTTGAGATTTTGTGTCCCCCAGACGGATGAACACACGGACAGACAGAGTGAACATATAACGAAGTTTTGGTAAACCAACTTCCTTAAAAAGTGATCCAGTCCTTCGGATCTAGAGATATCCACCTGTGTGGTCCAGAGTTCATTCCATGCAGTTGTCTATGGGGGCAACTAGAATAAGAGGATCTTTTGAATCATTCTCGATATATACTCCGTCTGAAATCACCTAGTTCGATATTTTAATCACAATGATATGTAATGAGTTGAACTCTGGAGAAAGAGAAGCACACTGCAATCAAAGATTACATTAGATCATGGTACTACGTTCTCTGTGATCTGAACTATGGACACTACATTTCGGTTTTTAATAAGCTGCTCATTTTGCGCGGAGTTTCGCTCCCAACATTCTGAATTGATTCTACTACGAATGCCGAATCTCCAATACACAGGAAAAAATCCTTTAAAGCTTCTTCGCATTCAGCTGCTTCTCGAAGCCATACTATGCTCGAAGCCATACTCGAAATATTCACATAAAACTTGCATGTCTACTGTATATGTACTTAACGATATTCCAGTATGTGTACCAACTACGGCTATACATTTAGAAATACCAGGTTGCAGAAACACTCCAAAAAGCATCCGGTATTTTTAAACCATTGAAAACAGCTTGGTACCAATCTCTTTCTCGTTAAAATGAAATCATAATTGGTATTTCGGTTCAACACTTAAAATAATGACGTTGAGTTCCATATGGCAGTTACCCGCGTGATGATAACTGTCTATTTCCTTAGTTACCAATGTTACCTTTTCGTCACTTCTAATACTAACTTCACCTAGATATATACTTGATGATCCATAGTTTTCAATATCGATTGAAGCGTACAACAACAATTGTACAATGTTGTTTTATGGTATAACCATAGTGATTCTACATTTTCTTTATATTAGTGTATTGTGATTGAAGAATTGACATATCTATCATATTGCCTACTAAGTCTAGTTTATAGAACTATTGAATTAATTTGACGATACAGCACAATACATGGAACAATTATCTTAACCTGTACAATATGACCCAGAAGCATGCTTTTAGAATCAGAAAAATAGCTAAAAGAAACGCATTGAGCAATGGAGGGGATAGGATAACATGAAGTGTTGCCTGTGTATGCACGGTCATGGATCTGGGATTAATATGACTGCAAACCATCGATTATACTGTTGATGCTATTTGACTACCACCATTGCTGTTTCTCAAGGCTAGATTTTCTACCTGCTCCTTCTCTCCTATAGTTTACTGAGAAGATGGACATGTAACGTCACAGAGCACACAATTAGAAATGGCTGATCTACAGAAATATGTATGTGTGTGTCCAAAAAGAACAAAAAAGAAAACATTTAGAGAAGTATGCTACATCAAAAACACGTACCACTACATACTAGTGTCGCTTTCAAAAAAGAAGTTTCCGGTTGAAGTAGCGAGAACAAACCTTTTAAAATACAAACTTCTCAAAAATGCTGGAAGTTCTTCCGCTTTTTGTCAAGTACCATCTTATACTTCCAGACTGTTTAGCGTCAGTTGTTGTCATTTTAAACCCAGACTCTAAACATACAACAAAACGACTGCTTAGAACAGTTTGAAACACAAACAAGAATGTTTGGTATTGTGAGGTGTTCATCTGTCAGTTGCTACTGGAGGTACACAGCGAAAGATAAACGCTGTTTAGTTCTCCGCATGTTCAGAAGTTTCTTCTTCACTTGAGAATAAACGTTGCTTGCTTGCTGTAAATGTTTGTGTTTGACTTCAAGACTGCTTAAGTTAACAGATACAGAGAAGAGTATTTGTAAATGTTGTCGAGCTATAGAATTTAGTTAGTTCCTTCAAACATCATCATCTATTTAAACTCTCTTTTAGTAATCATAAAAATATGGTATACTTATATACCATTTATTTAGTGAAACTCCTTTTTGTCATGCTTATACAACCATGTCTTGATTACACGAATGGAATAGATTGAATCACATTTTGTTCTTTATAAAAGATCTTTGTTCCATCTTATTGTTGCATAAGAACAAGAGCAAATACTAAATTTTTAAGAAATATTAAAACTATGTATTATAATAACAAAATTGTGTTACATTGGGGTTTGAGGAGGCATGTTCTTTGCAGAAACGACGGTATGTGTTTCTAGCGGATAGAAAATCTCTCGACATAAAAGATTGACTGACTGGTCAATGCTTATGCCAAACAACTTAGAAACCTTTTCTTTCAAATTTGGACAGCGGTATAATGGCTCAGTGGTACAACGCTTACCTCTGGTGCATGTGGTCCTTGGTTCGATCCCTGGTCAAATAAGTTTGTAGTGGACAACATCGTGTCCGTGAGTTTTCTCGGAGTACTTCCGTTTCCTCCCACATTCTCATTTTATCAGTTCTTTCCTCGTCATTCACTTGCTTTATCGTCGTCTTCTTTAGCCTAACGGGCATAATCGTGAGATGTAAAACTCAAAAATTCCTTTTCATTTTTTTAAAATCTGGTTAGTACATAAGATTTGTGACTACCTAAGATAGCACTAAGAAAAATGTTTCGGAATTATAACCTGGAAGGGACAGAAATGGAGTTTGTAGTTACCATGAAGCGGGAGTGTTCATGTAAAATAAGTAAACAAAAGTGTTTCTTCGCTTTTTGATATTTGACTTAGGAAGAAGAAAACGGTGTTGAAAAGTTGATATGAAAGGCCAGAAAGGGGATTAGCGAGATGCCCATATCTCGGAATTCCTTATGGTTAGCCACGTGAAATTTGGCATTTACTTTTCGTTTAAAATAACTAAATACGTGTTGCAGCGTTTTTGATACTTAATCTTAAAAGGAAGAAAATAAGGGTACACAAGGTGTCTATACAAGGTGTTCGAATTTCGCGTGAGACTTCGAGTTCAGACAGCCTATATGAAAGATGTAGATGAAGAAATATATCATTCTGTATTAATAAAGATTTTGCCCAACGAATTGCGTGAATTGGGTGAATCTATCGGTTTAAAATGTAAGGAAACGATTAATTAGCGATAAGTTGTAAGGGTTTACGTAATTCCGGTAAAATCAAATTTGCATGAACAAGTATCTTTAAAACAAGAAAACCTTCCCATATGAGAGCCGTTTAACTCTGGGACTTTTCCTAAAACATCCAAATAGTGGAAAGTGCATTTATTTTACCGCATAAGCTCCTGCTGTAAATTTATCCCATCGTTTAACTAATGACCGAAAGGTTTAACCAAACAAAGATTTGTCAGTACGTCTGAATCATTCAAGGACACCCTCTCTGAATTCGTCATTACTATGGAAATGTTTGCCTCCGAAGAATTCCTCTATGCATCCATTCTTGGGTACCATAGAATTTGTTGCAGAAAACAATGACTGATACAGCATCAGCGCTTGCAGCGAGGCACAAACCTCTCCAAAAAAGTCTACAAAACCGAAAGACCGAAAACAATACCCTGTCACTGAAGAACATCAGAAATGGTTAATAACGCCACTAAGAATTTGAAAGAATGATGGGGTATCACTGCAAGCCATAATGAAATATATTTCTCAAAACTAAAGGTCGATGCTAAGAAGCTGCCATTTATCAAAAAATACTTGAGAAGAGCAGTTACCAAGATCAAATATGTCGGGCAACTATGATTACAAGTAATAAATCTAACAATGGTATTAACTCGTGAACTGAAATAGAATCTGTTAAACTTGCCTTTATGTTACGCTTACCTACTGTCTTATTATATAATATATACTGCTGCAATATCTGTTTCATGTAACCTCAGAGTAATGTTTATATGTGGTTTACTTATTATATAAATTCATAGTTATAAGTATTTTGCATTGTTTCTACCTTAACTTGTTGAGTTAGTTACGGAATTAATAAGTTAATTCGTGTGCTCTGCAATAAATTCGATTATCTTCGTGTGCTCTGCATCTCTTTACTTACCTGAAACTTGCGTTCATTTCCGCGGTGAATCACCATGGCGATGATTTACACAGTTTGTTACTGAGCCAAATCTTCATTTCCTCGGATTTCTTACAGAAAGTTGTTGGGGAATTTGCACCACATTTAACAACGTCACGCATGTCAACTGCTTTTCCATATCACTTCTGTCGACAGTTACGGTGAAGTTGTGACCGAGAAGTGAATCATGATGCCTTCACATTTGTCGTTTTAGAGCTACCGCACTGGTCACTAACATCCAAAATAGCTACAAGAACGACCAGGGTCAATGTAAGCGAAAAGTTGTATAGGGACCAGCGTGGCTCACTTTTCGGAACAGCAATTTTCATGAATTATTGTATATACTGTTCCTAGCGAAAGATTACGCCTTTGCAACTTCACGACAGATCATGCGACGATTATCAATGGTAAGATGTTCAATGTACTCAATGTTCCCAGGAACGACTGCTGCGGGCTGGAATCCACTACGACTGGAATCGTCAGTTGCAAATGTACAATCATCAAACGTTTGCATCAATTCAAATGTCTTATTTAGGCTGAGCATCCCATCACCATATTGTAACTGAAGTCTTCTCTAAATTTCAGCTGGTAATATAGTTGCCTTTACTAAGAAAAGTTCTGAATGGAACATTCAAAGTATAGTCCCTTATGTTAGATTCTCTGCAGCCATTTTCCTGTCAGTTACTTTATTCTATGTCGATACCACGTCCTATCCTGAGAAGCAAAGCACTTGCTGGTTGGTGAAGCATCATAATTACTGAAAGTGCGTCATGGACCAAAACAGTAATCTGAAGGAGCAAGATCAGTTTAATGGCATTTTTGTTGCGTTTCTCGGGACGAGTTTTGTTTTATAGTACCCTTTTGCAGCAGAGCGCGCTTTTGGTTCACCAAATTCAGGATACTTTTGGCGTACTGCACCATACTTCCACTCTAAATTTCGGAGTAAAGGTCGGCATTTATGGTACGACCGTTAAGAATGAACTCGAAGTGAATCACCTCCTCGTAATACCACCACACACAGAACATGACTTTATTATCGAAACGGCTCTGTTTGACGACCGGTTCTGGAAGTTTTCCCTTTTTTTGACATTCGGATTTCGAAAAATTCACTTTTCATGACATGTGACGATCCGTTTCAAGAAACGTGCATCACGCGAATATTGCAGCAGTTGTTGGCACACGTCTACTCTCCTCTAGAGTCAACTTATGTGGCACAATGCAGCAGCTCCTGATAGTTTTCCTGATTTTTTGAAGGTAACGCATTATAGTGGACTGGGGCATGCCGAGTTGGTTTGACAACCATCGTATGTGGATTTTCCTTAATGGCTTGTCATATGACTTCTGAATCTGTTTCCTTGGAGCGGCCGAATCATGGCTGAACTTGACATTTTTACAGTCTGCACGAAATTTGTGGAACCAACGAGCTACTGTGCTGTAGTTCACTACACTTTCTTCTTTCATGTGACAAGAGTATTGCGTTCCTGCCGCAGCGTTATGTACGAGTTCGAAATCATACAGTAACAGTTAACGTATAAGACGTTCTTGCGCACTTATAATCACTTCCACTAACAAGTGACTGAAGATACTGACAGAGTGGGTGCCTCCTTGTTAAATAGTCTGCTTGGCACACGACATATTGGGAGTTTGACTTTGTGCTTATGATAGATCACGGCGTGTACATGCACCTGCTGCTTGGATTGCGGAAATATTGTAAGACTTATGACTAACCCTTTGTAGTATATAATAGGTACTGAAATGTTTTGCTACTTCAATGCATAAGCTCTTTGCTCGAGAGATACCTCCTGCTACGTGGTTAATGTGCGCACGTTTGTTGTGGGAGATCCATGTTCAATTCCCGACGGAGTTTAACGTCACATATACCCTTGCTACTGAAAGGCACGCTAAATCCTTATCTACCTAACTAGCTTCTTCCCTCAATGTTTTGCTCCATATATATACCTCTTTCCTATGACATCTACCTTAAGTTATTTTTAGTAATAGTGAAAAGTAGTGTTACCGACATTGAGAAAGAGGATGAATAAAAACCCATACTCGTATTATGCTTTTGCTCAAAAGTATACCATTACTAGAGTAAGGTGTACATATGTACACATTAGGTTGGAAGTTACTATTTTTCTAAACCTGACGTAATAATTAGAAGTGCCTTGAATTCGATGGCATCTTGGATTTGGACACGAAATATTGTATTTATTTTGAACCGAATTTCGGTGGGCTGAATCTCGCTTTAAATCTGTAATATCACGTTGGTCTTTAAAACTGTCACACTCACTTAGTTTACTTAATAACGTCTCACGATTATAACCCTTTAGGCTAAGAGAGATGAATGGTTAAGGGAAGTGAATGATGATGATGAGTGAATTACTGGAATAAGAATGTGGGAGGAAACGAGAGCATCCCGAGAAAACCCACGGATACGATGTTGTCCACTACAAAATTACTTGGCCGGAGATCGAACCAGAGCCCTACGCACCAGAGATAATCCCTTTACAACTGAGCCACAATACTCTCCATGAAAATAAAAGTAAAATAAAGTCAGCAATACACAGATGAGGTACCAGGAAACTCCAAAGGTAATATAAGCCGTGAAAAATCAACTAAACATTCAATTCAATGAGAACACATCAGCACATCAGTAGATTATAACTTCAACTAAGAAACACAGGACGTCAGAACGTGCAGTCTGATTTCTGCTGGTAAAGAAACGACTGGTGGTGTATCATTGCTTTTCCCTGTATGAGTTAATTAGTTTTTTTCGAAATTATTTTTAAGCCTACATGTATTTTATTAAAAAAGGTAATTGATAGTTGAGCTTAATCAATTATAATATTGAATTATTTTTGAAACCAATTACACTTGGTACTATTTTTTAACATTTCTATTTTATTAAAAAAACTAGCAGCGTTCACCCCGCTTCGCTGCGGTCACCCCGGAACGCAATAAACTTTGTTACTTAGATAATTTTTACTTTTTCGCTTTCAAGTGATATGATAAAAACCATAGAAGATTGCAGTAAATGTTAACATTATATCGCCTTTCATTTATGTTAACCCGCCCCGCTTCGCTGCGGTCACCCCCGAACGCAATAAACTTTGTTACTTAGATAATTTTTACTTTTTCGCTTTCAAGTGATATGATAAAAACCATTATAACGCCTGTCATTTATGTTAACCCGCCGAGTGACACGGTCATGCGGGTTGCATATAAATACGTTTATTTTTATACCTATGATGAACTAACAAAGGATTTGTACGTAATGGACACCTGAATGGTCAATTATCTCAAGACACTGGTAATTGAAAATTAAAGTGATATGATAAAAACCATCTAGGGTCCAAATCCTAATAACCCCCCAAAAATAAAAGAAATTGGTTCAGCCGTATTAGCGTGATGAGCGGACAAAGGATTTGTACGTTCTCTTTTATATATATAGATGAAATTTGGAATTGCAAATTAATCCAGATGTAGTTTCCTCCGCACGTTTGTGACGGGTCCCATTCCCTATTTTTAATAAAATCTTTATCATCGTGACAACAGTCACTACTATTTTTTTTTAAATATCACGATTATCTTAATATTGTTAAAGTTAAGTGTTTGTTATGTATAGAATAAAGTGAATATCAGTACATTTTTGCATAATAAGTGGGAAAAATGTATGTACATATTAAGAGTTTAAAAGGAAAAGAAAATTCAGAATTTCAACATTGTAGATTAAGAAATGAAAAAAAAAAATAAAACTAAAGGGATGAAAATCGAAATAAAACCAGACTGTTCTTCGCGCAAGAGTGACACCCAAACACAATTAGGTGGTAATTCGATTTCTACGCTGAGCAGCAGTTTCCCCTGCTCTCTCTCTCTGTTTCTAATTTTCTTTCATCAGGTTAGCCAACCAAAATTTAATAGTGCTAATTTTTCTTTTCTATCCCCTCTCCGTTCTTTCTTGCTACGCTCACTCGGTCTCCTTAATAATAACTCATAATGAGCTCTAGAACTTTTCTAAACTTTTTCTTCTTCCAGTTATGTAAACGGTTACCTTATATTCTTCTTCATTTTGTATTGTTTGCTGGATATATAATTTACAGTTGATTTTGGTAGAGTTAGAAGTTTAATAGAAAGGTTATTTAAAAAAATAGATAAAAATTTGATATATGTACGTATATATATATATATATATATATATATATATATATATATATATATATATATGAGTGTGTGTGTGTATAGAGAGAGAGAGAGAGACGTACTAAGAAAAGAAGCTTTATAATATTAACAAAACACATAGTTCACATAGTTGACGTAAGTGTGTTTTCTTTAGATTATTTTAATAAAAGATAGAGCATTTTACCTTTAATTGTATCAAGAATTCTAGTTAACTATGTAAGAAAATTGAGTTACCAAGCTTCAAGTAACTTTTCATATATAATAACTAACTGAAACCATACACTTATCATACTTTGATAATACTAAAGTTGCCTACATTCTTCATATGGTATAGAAGGCAACATAATATGTAATACTATCTTGATTAAATTTTAACAATATCACCTTTCATTGTAGTTATTTTAATTATTCGTGCGTGTGCTAATTAACTAAAAGTTTTTGGAATGAAAATTGCAACTGTTACCTACGGATTTGCGCAGTAGTATATTCATTAGACAACTTATCACTGAACAACTTATACACATACTTGGATTTTATTGTCGGGCATTGCTCGGGAAGAATTCTAAGTAGCCAACAATCTCTCAATATTTTCCAGAAAACGTTGCATTTGTAGCCGTTTTAATTTTGCCCTCCTAAAGTAAACCTGTAGCAAAGAGTACAACGTTGCTTTTTAAAATGCAATATTTGAAGGTACTGAGTTGATGCTATTCAAAAAGCTGATGTATCGAATCATTTTGTGTCGATACACCTATTCTTAATCTGCACCAAATACCCAGAAGAAAATTCTAAATAGCTTGTGGTCTCTTCCCTTCAGTTTTTTTTTAAATAGAAGTATGCTATCCCTAGAAGTATGCCTATGCAACATTGTGTGTTTGGATATGGGACACATAAACATTCTGCCTTATTTATCTAAGATGATAATAGTCTATTTTCTATCTGCAAGCGTCAGATGTGTTTGCATACTACTTTGTGTGTCAACTTATGTATTTCCACTTGTAACATTATACTTGTAGTGTGCCATAGTGTGATCATTCGATTACACGCCTACGTTTCGTAGGAAGCCACTTAAATTTAGAGAAAGTCAATCCAGTTCTGAAAGATACTAACAACAGCGATGGAAGATGTGCTTACTCTGTATTATGAGGCAAAAAGTTCTCTGGCTGGCCATACCCTTACCTCAACTCCAAATACAGGGAGTGCAGTTTATATAAAAGACCTAGGTGTTCTGCAATATCGTAGTTTTCTTTTGAATCTTGTTTTTAAATTGTACATTAGCATTTCTAATTTAAGACTATGAGTTTCTGCCCCATTCATATGGGAAAGTATTTTTCGTGTTTTGAAATGAACGAGTATTTAATGATTTAATTTTTACTTAATTTGTTTCTCATATCTATACCTGTTTCGAGACTTCATAAAAATTTCTACATTATTATTAGAATTTTACAAAAATAAAAATTGTCCAAATATAGCCAAGTGATAGATCTTACCGAGGTGAGTGTAAATCCTCATGTGTAGTTTTCGAGATCGTGAAAAAATTAGATTTTTTGCAAACTTAAAAATTGAAACTGTTTAATAGCATACACATCGACGTTTACAGTGTTACCATTATAGTTAATAAGATATATACAAAATTATATTATAAGCTTGTTCAACTTTAACTTGCACAAAGATAAGATATATACTAGATTTGATGAACACATGACTGTGACGCGTTCCGTCGACTGAGTTTCGTCTTCATTTTCATTACACCATACTAATCATTCCAATAACTACAACGGGAGCGAGATGATAAAACTTTCTCTTGACGACAGATACACTGTTTGTTACAGTATGACTGTCCACTCGTACCGCCAGGCAAACTTTGTAGAAAATAATTATTGATCTAGGAGACAAATACTAGCGGTTTCAGGACTCGTAAACATACGTTACGATTAGCAAAACATTCCACGTGTACTCATTCATACAGAATATAGACCGATGAAACAATTTCACACTCTTTCTCTTTATATATATATACAGGGTGTTTCAGATAAAACGTCCAGTGCTTATATATCCGAAACGGCTGAGAATAAAAAGATGAAATAAAAACTGAGATAGGAAAATGTCATAGGGCGGATCACATGGTGTTGTTGTGGTGACCCCCAGGGCCCTCCTTCAAGGGGGCCCAGGGGCCAACTTTAAATTTTCAAATAGGAACATGTATTGAATCATACCTCATTCAATAGTACTTGAAAAACGAAACAACTTTTGTAGGAAACAATTTTCGATTTGGACCACCGTTTTTAAATGGCCGCAAAAAGTGTGTCCTATATCAGATAAAACGTCCAGTGCTTATAAATCCGAAATGGCTGAGAATAAAAAGATAAAACTAAAACTGAGATAGGAAAATGTCATAGGGCACATTACATGGTGTTGTTGTGGAGACCCCCAGGGCCCTCTTTCAAGAGGGCCCAGGAGCCAACTCCAAATTTTCAAATGGAAACACGTACCGTATTGAGTCATACCTCATTCAATAGTACTTGAAATACGAAACAACTTTTGTATGAAACAATTTTCGATTTGGGACTCCGTTTTCAAAGAGGTCGCAAAATGTCCTGTATCAGTTTGAAGTTGGCACCTGGGCCCCCTTCAAGAAGTTTCCTGAGGATCACCACAACAACACCACTTGATATGCTTTATCATCGTTTCTATCTCAGTTTTTGTTTCATCTCTCTATTCTCAGCCGTTTCTGATTTAGGCCTATAAGCACTGGACGTTTTATCTGATACAGGACCCACTTTTTGCGGCCATTTTGAAAACGGTGGCCCAAATCGAAAATTGTTTCATACAAAAGTTGTTTCGTATTTTAAGTACTATTGAATGAGGTATGACTCAATACGTGTTCCCATTTGAAAATTTGGAGTTGGCCCCTGGGCCCCCTTGAAAGAGGGTCCTGGGGGTCTCCACAACAACACCATGTGATGCGCCCTATGACATTTTCCTATCTCAGTTTTTGTTTCATCTTTTTATTTTCAGCCATTTCGGATTTATAAGCACTGGACGTTTTATCTGATATAGGACACACTTTTTGCGGCCATTTAAAAACGGTGGCCCAAATCGAAAATTGTTTCCTACAAAAGTTGTTTCGTTTTTCAAGTACTATTGAATGAAGTATGATTCAATACATGTTCCTATTTGAAAATTTGAAGTTGGCCCCTGGCCCCCCTTGAAGGAGGGCCCTGGGGGTCACCGCAACAACACCATGTGATCCGCCCTATGACATTTTCCTATCTCAGTTTTTGTTTCATCTTTTTATTCTCAGCCGTTTCGCATTTATAAGCTCTGGACGTTTTATCTGAAACATCCTGTATATATATATATATATATATATATATATATATATATATATATATATATATATATATATATATATATATATATATATATATATATATGTGGCAATGAAATGCCTCTCGAAAAGTCATATATGTGTTACTTTGTCTCGAGTCTGAAGGCTTGAAGACATCTTATTCCAATTATTGTTCCTTTACGAGAGGATCTCAGTCAACACATAAAAATGTCCAGACGTCTCGAGTGTACGTACGGGAGTTATTACGGAGACGAGACTCAATAAATAATAATGATACAAGTAGAAGATGAAGGTAGAATTGAATCATTAGATTTAAGAAGGAAATGAAGACAGAGAATAAAGGTAAAATGATTTTCTGTAGTCTACACTATTTCCTAGATTAATCCAAGTTTCTATACACGTGAGTGCTATAGTATATACTTCTCAAGTTTCAGCACAAGCTTGCTGTTATTGAATTGAAACTTTATCACTTACGTAGTTTCCTTTCCTTAATTTCTCATTTCTTTCTTTCTTTCTTTCTTTTTCTTTCTTTTTTTTTTTTTTTTTTTTTTTTTGTTGATATATTTTAGACTTAAAACTGACGATTTAGTTGTTAAGATAATACAAAGGACATTAATGAAAATATTTATTTATCAAATATGAACAAAATCGGCTTCGTCGGTTTTGAAAAAGTCGTCACGTGAAGAACTCATCTCAAGAATAAATGGGAATGATTTTCTCCATTATATAATTCAATATAGGCATGAACGAGACTAACCTATAAGAAAAAGGAACATTTGGTATATCACACATGTAGGTCTATGAGTTACAGTTCTTTTTGTGTGTGTGGTGTGATTTATTAACCATCTCGTATACCTATATTCAGTAGCGTCCTTTCATACCCTGCAGTTCTCAGTCTTCTTCTGTATACTAATTTTCACCTCGATTGGCTTGAATACTTTTTGCTGCAGCGAAGTGCAATAGAGGGGATGAGCGCAACAGTGGTCTAACCGACATTTTTAAAAATGGAGAGAAATCAAGTTAAACTTAAACACATGTTGTATTTTGTACAATATATATATGTACAATCTATGACACATTCAACCACTTGTGGTTGCTTTTGGTATATTGTACAAAAAGCACATGTGTTTATCTTGATTTTTCTCCATTAAAAAAAAATGTGGGTTACACCAACCTCCTCAATTGTTACATTCCGTCATTCCTTGAGAATATTCTCCGTTTGCAGTCGAATTAATTAATCTATAGAAGACAGTGAACCGAATAAAAATTACTGTTAAAAATTAAGAGAAACTGTTTCTTATGGCGCTAAAAAGTGTGTAAAAGTTTGCCAATGGTAGTTGTTATTTTACCGGAACAGATTGCTTGTTTATTTATTTAGCAGAAGCAGCTTGTCCCTGGTACGAGCTCCATCTTAATAGGTGATGTAGTTATTGTACAGCATTAATTCTACGGCAAAGTTTACCCGTTTTCTTTTTCGAGATTCTCGAAAAGTACATATGAAAATTTACACGCTTGTATGAGACCTATGAATGTCTCATCCTTTGAACATTTTTTTTCCTTCGTTAAATCTTAATAGCATTGTAAAATTAAGCGAAATTGTATTTTAACTTTCCATGTTTCGAAACTCTGCTATAAAAACATTGGCACTTTACTGTATAATTAAATGTCTAAGGCAAAAATTTTAGGAATTATCAAAAAATGGATCAAAATATTGCGATCTTGGCCAATAATTAGCTTTTGGATCAGGGTTCACAAAATTTTTGAACGGCCACTAAATCGAGTTTTCGTATTTTCTACGGAATGAACACACCATACTGAGTTAAGTGGTAGTTTGGGTTTGGCTATACTATATGTGGTTATCCAGATATAAGGCCTACAAGAAAAATTTTGATTGAAATATATTGGATCTTTTGAACGCCCCCCCCCAAAAAAAAAAGAAATGCTCCCATTTCGTAACTTAATAAAATAAATCTTTGTAAGAGCTCTTTTATGAGATTCGTAATTTACTTTTTTATAATTGTTTGATATAATCACAAATAATATGAAATGAAATTAAATATTTCTGATTAACGTCCTCCTTTTATACTCTTTAGGCAAAGACAGAGGGATGATTAAGGCAAATGAGTCATGATGAAATAATTGATGGAATGAGAAAGTGGGAGGAAACCCACTTACACGATGTTGTTCACCACAAACTTACTTGGCCGGGGAACGAACAAGGGACCTCACGCACCAGACGTAAGCGCTCTACCACTGTTTCACCGTGCTTACCTCACAAATAATATCTATAATATTTTAATGAAGGATACATTTATTCTTATGTGACAATGGGTAAATAAACTAGAACTAAAATATTGATATATTTGCACTAGATGAGCGAATCAAAGTAAAAGTTTCAATTAAGCACAGTTTTCTTTCTTTGTCAGCTCTGCAAATAAGAACAACACTACACTGCCTGGTTTGAATGTCAGATTTTTGACTCAGAGGGAAGTAAAGAATTTTAAAAATAAACGAAAAAAAGTAGATACGATAAGTAGCAAAATCCTTTCCATTATCGACGTGAGCGTTGTGTACTGGAAAAATAACACGAAGATAAACAAATATTTAGTCAAATTTTTCGTTTGCTCGTTGTTAATGTTGCGTTTAATTTTTTACATTAAAAATGCTGGCGTAGAGAAATGTTTTTATTTTTTTGAAACGATATTTTCTTTTTCTCCAATCTCAGAGAAAAGAGTGTGAGTTACGTTTCATCTCTAGCTACGAGCTACGAAACATTGTGTATTCGACAACGCTGTTGGAAATAAATTTTCGAGAGTTATAATGAAAGGAGCCCTTTGCACACCAAATGCGTTTTCGGGCAGTTTGTGCTGAGAGTCGAGAAAGGGCCATAGTTCTCTTTTTCCGTAATTTCAAGCATAGTTCCACCGTTTAGGTTTTATGGCCGTTTGCTGTACGATCTTCGGTGAAATTTGTCGGTCGTTCAATGAACAATAATGAGCTCTAAGCTTAATAACTACTACCAATGTACTGCTAACATGCTTTATAGTCGTTACACGAATAACGAGTTTTCTGTATGCAAGCATATTGTAGCTTATTTTATGTCATTATATATAATATTATGACTACTAGATTGAACAGAGTATATACTAGATATAAAATATATTATGTAAGTATAAAATTCAATGAAAAAGAGGATAATATACAATATAGCACAATGTATAATGAGATATATTTTTTCACATTGTAATACTTCTGCATTTTATCGTGACACTCATCAAATTGATGTATTCCAGGTCTAAAACATATTTGGTTTCAAAGTGGAAAATTTACTCTATTTGAGGCAATCAAACTGAAAATAGTGAAAACTGAGTTATCAGTCCTAAACAACTGTACACAGTACGGGAATTAGAAAATAAGACTTGATTTTTTTCATTACTAAGTTTGTTTTGACGCGGGAGGTTTTCAGAGTGGTGAATCTTGCGTGTGACTTTGGGAACACGATCAGAAATTTTCAACTCGGCCGGTAGTCAATATGGCGCGTGATGTAGCTGACATTGAGATTGGTATTCTGATGCCCTGTCTTCGTTTTAACAATGGAACAATGACTGAATATCAAGTTCTGTGCATGCTTAGGATGAGTAGCGTACGTAGGAATTTATTACGGGGGTTCCAAACTTAATATGAGGGTATTTTATGTTAAAATTCCTAAAATTGACCCTAAAATTAGGCTAAATTTACACAAAAGTCGAAATTTTGCGGGGTCTGGACCCCCAGGACCCACCCCCTGCTTACGTCCCTGCTTAGGAGTATCTCCAATGGAAACATTTAAATTGTTGGAAAACGTTCATGAAGACAATCGCTTTTTACGTTACAGTGTTTGTGAATGGTATAAAAGGTTCAGTGCTGGAAGTGAGTCTGAAGAAGATGACGAGGGTCGACAGCTTTCGTTTCCTTAAGTTCTCTGTTTATTATTTGGCGAACACCTTATTCACCTTCACGAGGTACGATACAGTGTTACCCTGAAATTCGCATTTCGATCATTCAAAATGATATTCGATTGATCATTTAATGACAAACTTGCTTGGACCTTGGCGGTTGCCATTTTCCATAAGAGTAAAAATAGATGCAAGAAAGAAATAAAATAATAATTATGATAATAAATATTGTGAAGGCAGACTTGGAAGGCTTTTTAGTGTCAGATGGCTAATTAGCACAACCTTCGTTAGTCATAATTCACTTTCTAGCCTAGAATTTTTTACCATACATTTTGATCCATCGAATAACATCAAATAATCTGTTCACCACCAGGAGGCCGACCATGCCATTTGACTCTTTGAAAATGTTATTATTTACCTTAATGTTCGTAAGATTTATATTATTCTGAAAAACTCTATAATTTTTATTTCTATAATTATATAACAATATTATAATGAACCTAATATACCGGGTGCGTAAAAAAATGCATACACATTTTGAACTGCCATACAAATAGTGTGTTTCTTCAACAGATAGTAGCAAAAGCGTCGCTCTAGCTACGCAAGTCAATTAGTGGGGAATAGAGTAACATCAACATAGCCCAGGGACGTTGATGCTAGTAGTTTACTATTGCCATGCTTAATTGCATGGATGGAGATCATGCCCGCGACCGTTCGGTCTCTTTAATGGACGGGCTCCGGTGAACCATCCCGCCCGTAGTTGCTCGATACTGAATTGTATCCACGTGCACGTAGTGCATCGCCAGGATTTGTCCCCTAATCCTGACTCGCCTAAGCGATGTAACCCCCATTCACTAAGGGAGTGGGATACGCCCACTACGCTGTCAGACTAAAGTCCTGAGTGCCTACCAGTTAACATATTGGTGGAGGCAGACTGCTAGCGAGCCAGCCCTACCATCCTCTGCAGGCATGGAGCCCGAGCGTTATAAGGCAAGCTTATCTTCCGCCCATGCTCACCGTTGCCCAGATTCCTGCGATTGGCTTTCATGAACTACCGAATCCCACGGTATGACCACAGCCTGGCAGAGTCCAACCCAAATCCGGGGCTCCAGGCGATGTCCGAGGGGGCCTGTTCAATCCCGGCCCTGCCTACCTCTGTCGTTGAACTCGCAACCGCCTTGTCGTGTAGAGGTTCCACGCACACGTCGAGATACTCCTGTATCTCATCCCAGATCCAATGGTACGTGTGAAGTCACTATTTTAGTTTGGTGCCGGCCCATATCCTACAGAGTTTCCTCCCTTTCGCGGGATCAGAGCCGTCACCCAGATTCCTGGGATTGGCTCCTCCCCCACTTCCCAGCAGGTTGGAATCCGACACTCCCTCCGGTAGGGTCGTCCAAACAATACGGGACTTCCTCTAATTACGGTAGAGGCACACCGTACATTACCAGAGCCAATGACTGATGTAGACCGTTTGCTCAAGGCAGACATTGTCATTTGGGAGCCATGTCTCCCCTGGTAGGCCCGCCTAAGCAATACGGGGCTACCTATCTTTTACGTGTTTAGGTATCACGTATACGTTGTAGCAAAGCTACTTGTCCAAATCCCAATGGTACGTGTAAACCACCATTAGAAGGGACACCCACACCGTTCCTTCGGTAGGGTCGTTCAAACAATACGGAACTACCTCTAATTACGGTAAAGGTACACCGTACATTACCAGACCCAATGGCTGATGTAGGCTGTCTGCCTTTAAAGACAATGGCCATTTGGGAGCAGGGGCTTTCCAGGTAGTGTCGTAGGTTCTGCACCTAGATATACTAGAACGAAGGAATAACCCCACTTCCTCAGCACTCCTGAGTTACGAGTGTGTTAGGATACTAAGTATCCCATACCGGCCCCAAGGGCATGCACAACACGTTCTTTTGAGGACAGCAACTCACCCTCCCGGTAGGGCGTTGGATCTGACCACTCAGTGGACACACCAACTACCCACTCTTTCATACGTGTTGGGGTACCATGTAGCCTTATTTCCTGGACCCAAGGGCACGGCCTAGTTGCCCATTTCGGAGTATACCCGAGGGCTCACCTTCGCCGTTAGGGGCGGCAGTCGAAGACTACCTACCTCGGTGAGGACGTAACGAGGTCACAAGTACTCTCCCGGATTCAATGGCACGAGTTAGTCGCCCATTTCAGAGAATGGCAAGCCTCACATCTGCTGGTAAGTTGTTGTCCTGCTGCATAGGGTGCAGCTCAATTGATGAGCCGACCCAGCGATTCAGGACATCCGAGATAGAAACCTGTTTCCAAGCTCCATCCGATTCATTTCCCCCACCGGAGCCAACCCGGTTGCCACAATGTGTGCTTCCAAGCGGAACAGTGGGTTCTCCTCTCTCTTTCTCAGCACGGGCTTGGGACCGGCCATGGCGGGGTTAAAGCCCAGGGACGTTTGACTTTAAAGAGCTCAAGTAGGTTATTAAGCGGTACTGGAAATTTGAGAATGTTGCTGCGGTTGAGACAATGAAGCATGCGCGCCGACTACGTGGGTGCTCCAGGCCTCTTGCACCTACATAAATAATCTTGTGGGTGCGGCGCACTCACAGGATTTTAAATTTCTACTCGGGTATAAACCCGTTTCTCTTGCGTTTTAAGTCAGCCGTGTTACCAACTGAGCTAGGGCAGCCTCAACGTATCCTTATAGTTCCGGTATATTTTACTTTATCATAGCACAGCCCTTTATGACAGTGTTCATAAAAGATTTTAACTAAAAATAAAACAATCAAATATCGAGGCTTCTCTGAAAACATATAGGCTAACACGTCCCATCATTGATATGCACCCATATAAATTTTGGAAAGTCGGCACTGTTGCAATGAAGTTGATGTGGGACTGATATATCTTCAAGGGTAACAATTACATGTTTACGAGATAAATTCAAGATTCATGGAACAGTAAGGCCTATCGAAGCGACCTCGTGTGGCTACCAGTGTTGGATCTTCAGCTGCTGTGCTGGAAATGTTTCAGTGTTCATCACAAAAATCTTCACGGGAAGGAGCACGCAACAGTAGTATAAATGCTAGTAATGGTGCTATATGTACTGAAAAAAGATAAGTTCCATGTGATTATTCTAAGACTGGTGTAACAGCTATGTGACAACGACCCTGATCTGAGGATGCAATTTTGTGGATGCGTTCAGGAGATGGTTGCACGTGAACTGAGATTTATGGGTAGTATTCTTTAGTCGGATAGAGCACACTATTGGAATTATCAATAGGTATAATTCTATGTATTGGGCTGAAGATAATCCCCACATTGCTGTTGAAAAGGATGCAAATTTGCCTCTGTAAATGTGTAATATGGTTTGTCTTCTAGGAAACACATTGGATCTTTCCTTTTCGACGGTATTGGGGAAAAGTACATAACAATGCTTGCTCATTCAATTTTCCCTACTATTCATGTAATGTACGGTAATGACAGGTTTTGTTGTCAACAGCTGACGCCCCGCCCGCTACCATAGGGATGTGCAAGCATACTTGGATCAAAATGTACGTAGGGGACCAACCGAGTTTCCTGCACGCTCTCTAGAGCATACGCCACTTAGTTCTTATGGGCCACAGTAAAAGATGAGGTGTACCGTCGTAAACTACGTAACTTGGACACACATTGGGGTGAGATTCAAATGGTTGCACATAAATCTCATTGGACACGTTGGTGCGAAGTACGGGTGCAGTCATGACCCGCACTCGGAAATGTATCGATGCTGACAGCCACCATTTTGAACATTTACTTTAACCACTATTCGGAACATTTAGTTTCACCAGAAAGCACAGTTACTTTTCAAACTGGACTGTAGTCTTACTTTTCCCAGAAATCTGACCGTGTAAGTCCTAAAATAAATTTTCTATGACAGTTCAAAGGTATATACGTTTCTTTAGATGGATCCGGTATATGACACTACAAAGCGTTTACACCTTGCCTAGCTAAAAACAATTTCTGAATTCTATGTCCCATTATGACAGTTAATCTAAAGAACTGGATGAAAACTGCATAACATTCGACACTTTTTGTACAACAGACTTGAAAATTCATGTTCATTGGAAATTTAAAAAAAATCAAGTTCTAAATTATCGAGAAATTATCTGGAAAGAGAATAATTATACATTTTCGATATTTTCACCCATAAAAAAAGAAAAGTCTATACTTTTGAAATATAACACTAATTTTTCTTGATAAATATAAAACTCCTTTTTGTTGAAGAACTAAAAGCAAGTTGCATTAAAAAATTCTATATCCTTTTATCCATCCTTACCTAAAAAAGATCCAAAAATTAAATTAGAATCGATTGATTCGAAGAAAGTAGTTGATTGCATGGAAAACAAAAGGGAACTGGGAAAAGTTTTTGGGCGAAGAAGTGGGAAATTACTTTGCACCTTCCTGCTTTTAGTGGATTGGAAAGATAAACAATTCAAAGGTCACACACGTTGGAGAGCTTGAGACGTTCAGTATTTCCCATTGTTTTTACAGCACCAACTACGAACACATATTTCTCTTTCTGCTTCTCTACCTTTTTAGAATTTTGTGCTCTAGAGACCCTTGTAGATTTCACACACTCTCAATATTTAAGGTCAATAGAATAAACATATGCAGAACGAATAAGAGACTGTTGCTATTTGCAGAACGTGAAACGCTTACGAATCTATTGCTGACTGCATGCCAGCTCGCAGAGACGAAAGGACAATTTTTCCTTTGAATTTTTCAAAAGGGTTCGGTAATTCGAAATACATGTCAAAACATAATATATTTTCTTACTCATCCACTACATTGTTTAATGTATTTACTATAGTTAATTAAGTCATACCCAGGTACAACGTGCTGTTTTATATCAAATATCATGTAGATGAAGGTGTCGGGATTCATGACTTCGCTTATGTTTCGATCTTTTACCCCGTTGCAAAAAAAAAAAAAAAAAAAAAAAAAATCTTGCTAGTTGCTGGCCGATTGTAAATCGTACCTATTGACGTGCATATTTAGTTTCGGAGATTAAGTGAAGGAAACGAAATAAAATATTATTTACTCCATTGTTCCCTGTTTTGCAGATATGATTCACAGTATTCATGAAATTCAAAGATTCACTAAAGTGGACGAGGTTCAGTCAAGATATTCTAGCACTTAACCCTTGTTATTAAGAAATAAAAAGGAAAAACAACAGAGAGCAATAATAAAAAGAAGTAGCAAAATCCGAAGAAACGGTAAAAGTAAATGAGTATATTAAAAATTATAGAGTAAAAAAGATACACATATAAGTAAATACAAGGTTCCAGAGGAGAACTTAAAGTAATCTACGGGGGACGTACATTATATTCGAAGCCTAAAAGTGACGCAACAATCGTGAGATGACGAAAGTAGGTTAAACGATTACATCATCCTTCGTTAGCGTAGAAACAAAATTAGAAAGTGCTGCCATTTATTGTTCGGTTTTGATAGTACCAAACGTTATACCCAACGATGGCTGCAAAAGCTGCATGACAATGCTTCTCTGCACGGAGCCACTCTCTCGCAAGTTGCTATTCAACAGTGTGGAATCCGGCTTCTTCTCTATCCACTTTCTGCAGAATAGATAATTTATTTCTGTCTCTCTCTTTTTTTAATTAATGGATATTTGGGTTTTGAGTTTGTAATAAATTGTTTCTGAATATTAGGATAATGTCTAATATCATCCACTAATAGTATCTTAAGGGTCTTCCCCAGAGGTAAAAGTGGATCTGAAAAGGTTGGGAAACGGTAGGCAGCAGCATGACTTCACATCACTCCCCCTGCCTATCTTTGCCCATTGTAATATTTTAGGAATGGGGGACGCTGTGCATATTGTTTCGAGGTGGAGGATGGCGTCCCCCGCCTTCCCCCTCACTTTTACCCCTGGTCTTCCCTAGAAATCCCTAACTATGTTTTTTAAATTCATCAATACAACAAGCAATACGAAGATTTTGATAAATAAGCCACTTGCGAAATAATACTAAAGAACTAATAGTTATTTTCAACATCTATCACATAGTGGAGAAATAGTGTGTGTCGTAGTTATCATGTTTTAAAATAATATCCTCTCTCCTCGCCTTCCCATAATAATAATAATAATAATAATAATAATAATAATAATAATAATAATAATAATAATAATAATAATAATAATAATAATAATAATAATAATAATAATAATAAGGGTCATTCCATGTCAAGTGAACCAGTTTGGAAAAAAGTCCCCACTCCACCGATTTGTTTCAAATTTTGCACAAATGTTACCTGACACCAACAATGAAGAATGGTCAAATTTGAGTTGAAGATCTGTATTGATTGCGGTAGTAGGGCGTTTTCAAAATGGCTTCCGTCTCAGCACCAACGAGTAGCAAACGTCTTCTCCCATTTTGAAGTGCCTGCCACTAGTTTTGCGGGCCTAGGATTATGCCCTGTAGGCTAGAGAATGGTTATTAAGGAATTGGTGGAAAATAAGAATTTGGGAGAATTCTGAGAAAACCCACGGGCATGACCTTGTGCACTATACACGCCTGGTCGTGGATCGCACCAGGTACAGTCACGAAAGAAAATATTCTTCAGTTGATAAAGTTTCTTTTCCTAATAACTCAACAATAAATTAACCTATTAGAGTACCGACTTTGACAAGTTGTCAAGTTATAACTATTCAAAGGATAACAACAAAAAGATCCAAATTAATTCATTTGTTCCCGAGTTATTGGCAAAAGAAATTTTGTCAACAGTCAAATACTTTCTTTCTTGTGTGTACCTGTAGTACCAGAGGTGAACAATTTACAATTTAGGCGAAGTTGCAGTGAAATTAAAATCTTTTTGTTCTTTATTTGACAATAATAAAACATTTAAAAAGCGTGTAAGTTGTGTAAGTAAGAAAAGAAGAATTAAATTGACTAATGAAAACAGAAACATTGAGAAATTAGCTATATATTTTGAAGGGATTGCCATATTTTTCTTTCTATGATAATCCAATATATTTTATTACAAAGTAATGATAAATTTGAATACCCAAGAAAGTATTTCTTTAAAAAAACTGTTAACGATGTAATGAAACGATTAATGGTAGGTACTATCAATTTCCTCCGCTGGCGAGCATCTTAAAAACAAGCTTTCACAATAAACTATTTTCTGTTCTGAAGATATCAATGGAAGATGACTTATTTTTCTGTGAAATTGTTGTCCACTTGACCTTTTTGGCTGGTCTCCAATTTTTTTAAGGTTGCCAGGCTGTATACATTTCCAGTGCACATCAGACAGACCACTGTACGTGTGTATTCCATGGATCTGTGTATGTTCTTCTCAACATCGCCAGTGTGCTTTTAGTTAGTTACTTTTGTTGTAAATAAATTTCCCATGCACTTGATCTGATTTCTCGTTGTTTTTGCATTACTATTTTTGCTGTATATGTTACAATTTCTACGAACAATGTGATAGTACGAGAATTGCAATGTATTCTAATCATGTATCAATTAACATAATCGATGAGGGTGTCGTAGACCAAGTGCTATCTTTACGTGAAAGTGTAACTTAAATTATGTATCTCGGAGGGCCATGGTGGCTTATTAGTAGCACTCTCACTTCTGGTGCTAGGGGTCCCTGGTTCGATTCATGTCAGTTTATGGTAAATAGCTTCGTACCGGTGGGTGTTCTTGAAGTTTTCGCATTTCCTCCCGCATTGTCATTCCACCAATTCTTTCATTATCCTTCAGCTTTGCCAAGCTCTTTAGCTTACACGACATAACCGCAGAAATTTCATTTCACTTCATTTTATATGTTGCAGTCCTATCTCAGTAATTGACCTAAATTATTAAATACTAAATAAATGATGTATTTAAGGAACATACGGTGGGAGGCTAAAGGGGCAATAGTGATCCGACATTGCCAATTGTCCTTAGTTCCGATACTAAGTCTGCATCGCTACGAAAGAAAGAGGAATAGTAAAAAATATATGAGGCGCATGTAGAAAAAAAAAGTCAGATAATTTCTTACGAAGAGTTGGCTAAACTGATGCAGTTAAGCATGCTCTAGTATTCTGTGATTGCAACAGAGATAGTATTGTCCGAGTGGATTTACGTACATGAGAATAGCAGTAAGGTGAAATGGTTGCCATAATACAAAATCCTGTCAAATGTGAAATAGATCTGTCATTTGATTTCTGATCGCCAAAGGACAGAATGCAACTGATATTCATTCCCTTTTTTAGACAAGTGCTTCGTATTGCTGTACTTTTAATCAACCATACTATCCAATTGAACACTGTAAAATACTTGCACACTATGAATCTATAAATACAATCTCGCTTACTATTAGACAGTGGGAGGACTAAAGTACAAACCAGTAATTGGCAGAATAATAAAGTGGAAAAAACTCAATAGCTTGAGAAAACATATCATCACTTTTTTTTTGCATAAACCATGCACGGCGGAACTGTAGATAAAACACATGAGCTTGTACTGAAGAATATGATCTATTTAACTTGAATGGGAATTCTGATTAATTCACTAATTACGTAATTTGTGACGTAAAATCAACTGAAAAAATGTATCATGAGAGAGGTGTAGAACTAATTAGAAACTATTGATTTATTCTTTTAACAAAGGAAGGAACTTAAGAACGAAAAGTCAGTTCCCTTTCATTATTTAATTTGTCGTTTCGATGTTCATGTCCCATGAACATTGTTTATAACTCGGTTGTTAAGTACACATACTTCATGCATTTATAATTTACGAGAGTGTTTGCTGCTGTTGTTTTCTAAAAATAACTGCAATATATCCTCCACTTATGTGTTGAACAAACAGTAACCGCGGAAGACCTAATTTTCCTAAAAGCAATTTCTGGAATGAATATCCGCCCATTCATTCTAGCAAAGGCCTCAAAGCCTCTCACTGCAATGCAAACGCAGTGGTTGAAGAAGCTGTTTAGGCGGAAAATGATGTGGTTGTTGAAAAAAAAAATCTGCTTTCCAAAGAATTAGTTCATACAAGATTGATTGATTGCTTAAAAGTAGAAGTACATTCACAAAAGAAATCAAACGGATAGCGGTCAATTGTTAGCAAAGATATCGTTCATAGTGAAAATAGAGGGGATTTTGTTTCAAAAAATAGCAAGAAAACATTTACCAGAGAGACTTGAAAATATTGTAAACTTAATGATGATAGGTTAGAAACCAAAATTGGAAGAAAAGAACTTAACAGTTCTTCGAGGATAATCCACATATTCACTATGAAAGAAGTTTTTTGCGCGCGAGTGAATTCAACGTAATACAAGTAGTTTGACAAAATTAGGTAGCACTTCTAGTATATTGGAAAGAACTTATCCAAGATAGATGGTTGTTAAAAAGTATTGAAAAGATCTTAATTCAAGAATGGATCAACAATTATTGATAATGATATATATATATATATATATATATATATATATATATATATATATATATATATATATATATATATATATATATATATATATATATATATATATATATATATATATATATATATGCGTTTCAAATATTAATAACCATTAAAACTACACTCATGTCATCCTAGTTTTCATTCTTGATATCTGAGCATTTAAAATTAAAAAATAAAGCTTGTACCTTGTTCTGAGAGATGTTTATGTTTAACCCTGTAGCTGTAAGGATTTCTAAACACAAAGATACTTGAAATAAAATTTATTGAGCGTGGATATAACAGAGTAAAATTTACTGTCATGTCTGGGTATAACAAACTGTTCTGCGAACTGGATATTTTAACAACTGGTTCTAGCGAACCGGTGCGAACCGGCTGAATAGCATCACTGTATGTATTTACGTATCGCTTTGTTTCATTAAGTTCTATGAGAGAAGTATGTGTGGTTAGTTGATGAATGTTTCTCTTTGACACGTGCTAATCGAATATGTATTTCAAAAACCTGTCCATTAATGGTCTTGATATTTATGTAAAATTTGGTTGAGATCAATCGAAACGTTTAGAAGAAGAAGAAGAAGAAAAAAGAATGTAGAATGAAAAAGTCTTTTCTCCTTTAAATACAACTTAATTCCATATAAAGTTGAGAATTTCGAAGGTTTGACTCTGCACTGCTACCATTTATATTTCAATTATTTCTCATTGATAATAGCCTATTAATTTTAAGAATATTTCTTTTGTTTAAATATATTTTATGTTATCTGTGGGTTTTATCGGGGTACTTCCGTTTCTTCCCACTTCCTCATTCTACCAATTCTTCCATTAATTTGCCTAAATCATCCGTCGCCCTTAACTTAACAGGCATAATCATGGGACGTTAAACTCAAAGATTTCGTTTCATGTCATTGTCATTTCCTTTTTTCGGCTTGCACAAAGGTAGACCAAGATTTGTATTTCTACAAACATGTCAGTTTTTTTAAAAAAAAAAAAAATGTTTATGTACAAACAACTGATGTTTCTAAATGTCGGACAACGGACAAACTAGGGCAATTAAGTCAATTGAGTTGAGTTGATTTTGAGCTTAAAGTCCCTTTCAGCAGCGAGGCTATATGAGACGGACCTACTGATTAACGTGGAATCCAAATCACATGAGCTTCCGCTGAGAATCGAATCTGGATCTCCCACGCCAAAGGCGCGTACGTTAACCGCTTAGGCACAAAGGAGCTCGCAATGAAGTCAAGTCCAAACTAAAAAAAAAAAAAATGCTTTAAATATATCTTAAATATGTGTATATATACAGAAAATGAGTATCCGTAACCACTGAAATAAACAATTTACCATTTATATACTTTAATGCTGTATTAGGAAACCAGAGAAGTTATTTGTTTGTCTAATCTTCATTTGCTTGTATCTTGCAATGCAAGAAAATAGCTCTTGTATAGCAATCCTAGCTTATAGTATTAGATTAAGTAGTCAAATAGACAAGACGCTGATCATAATTTTAAAAAAAAGAAACGTAATGCTCAAGAGATGTTAATGCTTTTTAGGTACTTATTTAAAGCCGAAGTATAAGGCACGAACGCTCAGTGGTAGAGCACTTACCTCTGGTGTATGGGGTCCCTGGTTCGATCCCGTACCAAGTAAGTTTGTTCTGGACACGCTGTGTCCGTGGATTTTCTCTGGATGCTCCAGTTTCTTCTCACGTCATTCCACCAATTCTGCCATCATACCCCCCTGGTTCGAATTTTGACAAAAACGCTTCGCCTTCGTCTGGGGCCTAGCCCAAGGTACCCGTGGCCAAATCTTGTTAACTCTCGGTTAACTTGTCTGGTCCCCAGGCCGGTCCCGATAAACGCCCCCGTGAGACCCCTGGTTCGAAATTTGAAAGAAAAAAACGCTTCGTCTTAATCTGGGGCCTGGGCCAAGGTACCCGTGACTAAAACTTGGTAACTCTCGGTCCACTCGTCTGGTTTCCTGGCCGCACATAGTCAGACAGATAGACAAACAAAAACAAAAACAAACTCTTTATTTTATTTATATTAGAATACAAAATTCCTATAAACAGCGTTCTAATTTTTACGTATGTTGAAAGCCATGTGTTTATGTGTAATACTGATGTAAACACTTTTTTAAAAAATAAAATCTTTTGATAAAACCAATTTTTCAATCCCTTGTAACATTGTTTCTGTTCATTAGAAATTCATCATATCATGAACGCAGTATTTAACAATGAGATACTTGAATATGCATTGCCACGTCCGTTTCACTTGCGCTGTTATTATTCTAGAAGCCTCCATAGTTTGGATATTGGTAATACATAAGCGCTGTTGGTTAGTAATGCTGAATAATTAATGGTGATATTGTAAGTTTAGGTTTAACATATAGATTTTAAATATGTGATAGCATGACGTAGTATGCTATTTTTGTAAATAATACTTTATGTTGAATTGGCAACACTGTATTCTGGTGGTCTGGCAGTGAATATTGATCAATGCCAACATGTCGATATGTGCATCCTACAAAATTTCAGCGTTTTCATTCTATTAGTTTATAAATTACAAGAGTTTCAAGACAAATGTTTCACCCTGTATAAGATGTAGTCTTCTAGGTAACTTTCAACTAAGCCTTCCATATTTTTTCATGAGAATACGGGACATCTGCGGAGCATCCCCCTCCTGCAATAAACTTTCCAACACAATCCAGTGAATCGTACTGTTGCGAACAACAGTATGATAAGCAAAAGTTCCCTCAGATGCAGCTACTTGTCCCCTGCAATTAATTGTACAGAATTGATATTTCTGCAAAGTAACTACAAAAGAATCGCCTTAAAAACTCAAGATGGCGTCTTATAAACATGCTTTACAGGAAACAGTATGCAAATAATCACGTTTTATTTAAATCGGTGATATTATATACTTTCAATATTCTTCGCGCGTTTACAATATATTGGCCAAAATTACATTTGTCATTTAATCTGATGAAAACTTAGCTGATTTTTCCCTTACGTCGTGTGTGATTGTCAGGGCCGGATTTACACATTTCTAAGCCCTAATCCAAAGCACAATTCTGAGCCTCATGCCCCTCAAAAAGAGTATTTTTAATTTCTGTTAATTTATCTAATGTAGGCCTATTGCTGGAGAAAAAGTCTCTCATTTTCCCTGTGCTTGCAGATGTAGAAGCACTTATTCGGCTTCTACGGGGAGGAGCAAACTATACATATGCATTTTGATAATACTGTCTCGTGTTGTCCAGATACTTACAGCAGCAGCAGAAAAGAAAGAAAAGAAACTCGAAAGATTAAAAAAAAAAAGTATTTGAATTTTGCTCGTAAATAATTGTTGCTTAGTGAGTAAAGGTTTGCCTTGTCGTCTTTCACACACTCGCGGAACCGAGATTCATGCCAGTCATATTTCAGACTTTAAAAGCAGAACACGTGTCCACACTTGAGTTGGCGCCAGAATTACTGCGCATGCTTAGTGTTTATTTCTATTGTTTCATTAGCCACACTCGATTGCAGTATTATTAGATAATCCGTATTATATTTTTGTCATTTATAATAATATAAATCAGTTTTATATGAAGCTTCATAGTAAAAGTAATAATGCAATCACATGAACTATTTTGCAAAGGAGTACAAGCGTCGGTAGGACAACAGCAAATCAGCGAGATTTAGTTTCACGTGGCTTTGTTTATCGCAGTTTAGAGCTTACGCCGAATTTTTTTTTTTTTTTTTTTTTTTTTTTTTTTTTTTTTTAGGTTTGCTTGTTTTTCGGTGTTGAAGACGAGTGTCCGAATTTTCACCATGTACAGTACGATGGAAAAAGTAGCATGCCAAATTTTGCAGTCAACTTCATAGTTTTATTTCGTTGCTTTCAGAAAAGAGTACTTTTTCAAATTGGAAGAAACCGTGCATTTTGGTTTAGGCATTTTCGTTCATACAAAATCGGAACGCTTCACTTGCAATGTATTATCAACAACAGCTCAGCTTGTACACTTTATCAAAGATTCCAGATCCCCTTGACTGCCGATGGACAATGCAACTCTGTAATGCGAGTCTATTGGCTTGTTCACTATGAAATCGGAGAGGGTGGTGTAATAACTTGCTCCAAGCTGTTAATTATCACAGCTTAATGTTCATTCACTAGTAACAGGGTTCCCAGTCAATGTAAAAATTTTTGATTTTTCACTTTTCGATAAGCTGATATTGAGAGCAAAAATGGGACGGGATTAAATTACGGGACATTTGTCTGTCCCGACTAAATTTACGGGGACGCGGGACATTTGGGACCAAAATCGGGACTGTCCCGTTTTTTGACGGGACGTATGGCAGGCTTACTTTCAACGTGTAACCATTTCCGAGTTTCTTCACATCTTTTTTTCTAGTACTAGGCATATTAATGACAATCTCAATGTTTATTTTAAAGCAAAAACATGTCAATCTGTAAGAAACGTTAATTGCAAACTTCAAAATATTTTAGAGTTATGGGTAGCATAAACATATAAGCGATAATATTTAGATATTGTAAATCCTTATTATAAACCCAAGACCCTTATCTGTCAATTAGACTAATTTCTAATAGTCTACAGTCAGGCTGACAGTTGTCGCTAGCCAGGGGCACACCCAGAAATTTTTGTTAGGAGGGGTCCAAGTTTTTTTTTGGGGGGGGGGGGTCTAATAGTACTAGCCATACGCCTATGTAGTATTAAAGGGTATTCTTCTGCACCCGAAAAGACGAAGAGTAATTGTAAAATATTTCCACCTATATTTTCAAGAAAAAATAGAACTGTATTGTTTTTATGTGAAAAAGAGTACAGATGAAGTGTACGATCAAATTGTCATGCTACATCAATCATTTCCCTTTTAAATAAGTATAGTTTCATCGAGAAAGTATACAAATGTATGTTGAGTTAGGAAGTTTTGGGGATGATGGTGGACACGCTGTGGATGTGTCCTGTCGCTAGCTGTACTGTCTTCTGTCTGACACCAAGAGATGTCGCTTGAGTGCAGCCAATTTGAAGACAAGCCGAATGCTTGTTAGGAAAACTAGTTTCGAATAATATTGCAGCAGGGATCTGTGGTGTATGTAAGGATGGAAAGCAAGCAAAAAAAAAAAAAAATCTGTTAAAAAATCAGTTTACGATATTCTCTCTTAGTCTTGGGGCTTTTAAGACTTTTAAGTCCCCCTGGTTACCCTATTGGTGTCAAAGGGCATTTCCAGTGACAGTAATTAGACATGTAGCACTCTTTATGATATATCACCATAAACGTTGACTATTTTCGCGTAGACCTTATCTTCCATTACCTTAACTTATTAGGAAGAAAAAGGAACAAATGAAAGCTAAAACAGTTCAAAGCTTTTAAACGATAAAATTTGAAGGATAATTCCAGATTCGTTTCCTTTCGTAAGTGGAACAACTAAGTTATAGTAGTCAAAACGGGAGAAAATTGCATTCATGGTTTGAAAAGTTCACAGGATTTCATTTAAAAGCACGTCTCCAAAGGCAGAAACCTTTTCAGTCAAAGAATTTATGTGAAGTTTTACTTCTGCACTCAAGCGCACTTGAGCTCATCAAATGGAGTTGCATTACGCAAAACATCAAATTTTAACTTACGAGTGGAAGAAATGGCTGTGCTATCGATGAGCCCGTACGTAGAGTAAGAAAAGAAAAAGTTTTCCTTACAAATGTACTTTTTCCTTGAAAGATCATGATTGGAGAACAAAGTAAAGTTTATTGAAGATTGAGGAAAGGAAAAAGAGCAGACGAGGTGTCACTTCAGCGTTTTCTTCACGACTTTTGGGTTCTGTACATTTCGACGACGCTGAGGAACGATAGCAAACGAGCGACGTCGTAAAAGGCTCGTAAAGTTTTCCTTTGAGTGCGGGCTTCGACAGAAAATGAACGACCGAGAGAAGATGCCGATCCGTCCAAGGAAAGGAAGGTGTCAACAGCACGTGTCCTCGCGCCACTATATCTATCATTTGCAAAGACCGTTAATGTGTATAAAACCAAATAACTTTAATATAGCCTGTTTTTCTTCTAATTTTCGTTTCTTTAAAGGTTTTTAGACGTCTGACCCACTATTACACGAGAAACATACACAAATGTGCTACAAAATACCAGCAGAGCATACAATACTAGAATACTTTGTTGAATTTAATACTAAAGGTTCTCTTGACATTGAGAACATGACGTCAAGGATGTAAATTGTTTGCATGGAATCAAACCATACTGGGGCCACGGTGGCTCAGTGGTAGAGCGTTCACTTCTGGTACTTGGGGTCCCGGGTTCGATCCCAGCCCCCGCCAAGTGAACTTTGCGGTGGACTAACACCGTGTGGGTGGGTTTCCTCGGAGGTCTCCTGTTTTCTCCCACTTTCGTCATTCCACCATTTCATTCATTACTCATCACCACTGCCTCCTTTAGCCTAACCGTCATTATCGTGGGACGTAAAACCCAAAATATTTCATTTCATTTCCAACTATACTGTTAATATGCACTGCTGTTTTGTAAGGTGGTGAAATATATATGTGGGAACTTCATTGGTATATCTAATTGTAGTAATTAATGAGGACAGACCGTTTTCTCATGAGGACTAACAATTTTGCTGTTACTTTTAAAATAATTTAACAGAAAAAAGCAAGCTTCTGTCAAACGATTGTATGTATATCTGTCTGTCTTGCAATAAGGATAACGGGGGCACGGTGGAACAGCGGTAGAGCACTTACCTCTGGTGCGTGGGGTCCTTGGTTCAATACTTGGCCAAGTAAGTTTATGGTGGACAACATTGTATTCGTGGGTTTTTTCGCGATATTTCCCTTTCCTCCCACATTTTCCTTCCACCAATTTTTCCAGCATCACTCACTTGCTTTACTCGTCCGTCTCTCTTAGCCTAAAGGGCATTAAACTGAAAGATATCATTTTCTGTCCTGTCATAAGTGTCGGAAAAAATTTAATGAAATTTTGCATATACCTTCCTTTAATTCTAGGAATTAAGCATATTTTTCGGAAGTTCAAATCCATCAAGAATAACCATTTAAAATTAACCTCATACATAAAGTTTGCTCTTATGTATAATGTGAGAACAGAACAATTTTTTTCGTAACTTAGACAGATAGGCTTATACATACATACATATATATACAATTCGCTGCATACTTCCTTTAGAATTTTCCAACCATTCAAACTTTTCGGAGAAATAATAATTACAAGGATTTGCAAGATTCAAGATTTTTAATTTGTGAAGTGATACACTTATTATATTGAGAAATAGGCACCAGTTAATTTCCTTTGACCATTACGCGAGCAACTGTTTTGTTAAGGAAGTTCTACAATTGCCAATTTGTAGCAAGTCTGTAGTCACGGGCAGTTACAGCCCCTTCCCCTTGAGGTCCAAATTTACAAGGAATAGAATGGTACCCTCAACTAGTGTTGTCCACGGGACGAACAATTGTTTGTCTAGTTTGGAAAACAAGACAAGAAGTACAGTCATGTCCAAAATGATTGTCGCATATATTTAACTGTCTTCTTGTAAGATTATAATTTGATAATGATTTTGCAGGGTACTTTTAATACTGATACTATGTGTATAATGGGGAAATGTATATTTGTGGTAAATTTCGTAGGAAAAGAATTATAAATGCGAAAATTAAAATGAGTGAAACAAAATGTTGCTAAATGGACAAGAAAGATTTATTTTTGTTTTATTGTTCTTATTTACTGTTCTTTTAACATGAAATTTGCCACATGCATGTCTTTGCCGATTATACACATACTAACATTATAAGAAATATCGGGCGAATTCGTTATCAAAATATATTCCCACAACAACATATTTATAGATATGCGACAATAATTTTGGACATGAGTGTATCTTTTATAAATTCGAGACGAGACAAGAATTTTCCCGTATCTCGTGAAAAGTACTAGTTTATCCAAGTCTTACCTCAAACACGTTTTTAGTGTTACATGATTCATAGTGTAAAAACTATAAATTAATAAAATGATAGTACAAACACAATGATGAGCATTTATCAACATCTAATAATACGCAAGTCATTCCACGATATACTCTGATAATAAATATTACTTAAATGTAGTTATATCACACCCTGTGTGTAGCTCTCGTGATGCAAAAGGATTCTGATCACTACTAGATGAAAGTAAGAAACCAAATTAGTATATAAATGTTGTACGTAAATTTCTAAAACAAGACAGGTTGAGGGTTAAAAAATATATACTTCAATTTACGAGAAAGGCGTTCAGTAAGTTTTGCACGTATTGTTATAACATTGTTATTATTGCGATATGGTGATAACATCTTAGGTGAACGTAATTTGATCCTTTGACTAAAAGACCATGCCACTTAATTCAGCTCCATGTGCTGTGATGCTTCTCTTCTAATGTTCTTTCCATGCCTTGAATACACTTTGATAAAATTCAGATGGTTGACTTTTACACTGTTCTTTCACACGAGAAATGCGTGCTTTGTCACTGTCCTCAAAGTCCTTAAAGTTGTTCCTCAAAGGTAGGTCTTCAGTCGACCACATAGGAAGAAATTTGAAGCAGTCAATTCTGGAGTAGGGCGAATAAGAGACGACTTCCCATCCCATTTTCACGATTTTCTGCTGTGTGGTTATGGGTGTGCGAGGTCTGGTATTGTCATGGTGGAGTTCGATTATCTTACCTAGCAGTTGCGGTTTCTTGATCTGGAGAGCACGTCGTACCTTATTCAGTAACAAATAATATACTCTTTGTTAATTGTGGAACTATACTCCAGGAAGTTTATGAAAATGACACAGCTTTGATCCCAAAAAGAGGAGGTCATAATTTTCTGGCCTGATCTGGAAAGTCTATGTTTTATTAAACCGCTGCAACCAACGTTGAATACTTGCGCGGTCCAATGTGTGAACCCCATAAACCGGAAGCAACTTCCTATTAATTAATGTGGGTCATTCATTATCAGTTTTGAACAGGAATTCCATTATCGATCGATGTCTGGTCTTGATATGTACTTCAGTGTCCATTGTGGTTTACTTGTAATCACATGTTGTACACTGATTATTACCACTTTGAAACCAAACAATCGTATATTCTCCTAAAATTTCATCGTCATATTGCAACTAATAAAAATATTATACCCATCTGTGCAAAATGTATTAAACGTATAGTTATGTGAAAATGGATAATGTCGATACTGAACATAAACTTAATGATACTGAACTGTTTATTATTACGTCAAGTAAAGATTGAGACTTCTAATTTTGCACGATTTTAACCTCTAGTATACAGAGGCTCTAAAGCTTGGGAATAACAACTAGTTATTCTTTATTCTAAAAGAATTATTCAAGTATTGTCAATAAGTTTAAATTAGTGGATCTTCAAATAAAAACTAAATTAAATTTACAAGTATATCTTCCTATTTTAACCAGTGAAAATCTTGTGTTATAATGTTGTGTAGTAAGTATCCTGACTAGAATAGCTGATGTTTCCCTGGCGATATAGCCCATGAAGAGCTGTGGTCAGTCCGATAACGCTTATTCAACTGAATAGTACGTAGTCAGGGCACAAACGCCTTTATTTTTAGGTGTCTACACCGATGATTATTAATACGGATAGCTTCTCATTTGTCTCACGTTGCTAAGTAACCGAATATGTATTGAATTGAAAAGTTTCTATATATGAAGCGAGGTTCAGCTGGATGGTCCATTCCTCTGCAATCCACCCAAAAACTAGCGTACCAAATGGAGTTGAGCTAATTATTCGTCCATATTAGAAAACAATTGTTATCATAGGTTTGGAAAAATGAATATTTGTAAGTTTGTATTTTCTGTGCAGTCTCAATTATTTGAATAGGTAATTATAATTACACAAGTCATTAATATTTCTCTATTTTATTTTTCTCGTTTCAGACTTTATAAAAAGAAATACCTGGGCCTTATGGTGGCCTTCACTTGGCTGAGTGGTTTCTGCGCCCTACTGCCGACGTGGCTGGAGCAGTGGGGGAAGTTTGGTTTGGACAGAGAGATTGGAAGTTGCTCCATATTGCGAGATGATCAAGGAAAGTCGCCAAAAGAATTTCTATTTATTGTGGCCTTTCTAATTCCTTGCCTTGCAATTGTTGTATGTTACGCCAGGATCTTTTATATTGTTCGTAAAACTGCGATCAAATCACGAACAAGGAACGAGAAGACATGGAATCCAATGTCTTCGGGAATTGGTAGCGCGAGTGATTGTGGACGAAATATCCCGGGATCGGAGATGATGTCAACCAGTAGTATTCCTAAAGGATTCCGCCGCGCGTTTTCAAACGAAGATTCAGCTGTGGGTTCCTCCAGTACTGCAACAACAGACCGACCACTGGAGAATGGGCACACTTACAAATTACCTACCAGCTGTGTCGCAAAATCTGATTCGTCCGGTAATGTCCGCATTGAAGTGTCCAAAATTGCAAGTCCTTCTGGTGAAGGTTCCGATAGGAACAGTAATGACATACCGTCGTCAGCAAAGAACCATCACTCTAGAATTGTCAATGGTGGTGGGGGAACGCCTCCAGAGCATAAAGGTCACCATCAACATTTATCGCCACCTTCACCAATGCGTCTTCAATTACCTGGGAAGATATTCGACAAATCTCGAATCGAAGAGCAATCCTCGTCGGGAGTTGACACTGGTATTTTGGAGGATCTCGGCACAGACAACACACCAATGCCACAAACTCCTGATCATAGTCGAAGTGTTACGCCTTCTGCAAGCTCGGGGCCAACGTCGCCACAAACACTTCCTAAACGAGAAAGAATTCCGTCCTCTGTAACCGTCAACTCCGCCCTATCACACATTGCGTCTGTGTTCAGGAAAAGTCCCCGTCACATGATGCCAATGCAACCTGGAAAGATGACGCCTAAAGATAAGAAACTGCTCAAAATGATATTCGTTATATTTGTATCTTTTGTTGTTTGTTACCTACCAATCACCATCACAAAGACATTCAGGGGATTGGATCTTCCAGGATTAAATATAATCGGATATGTACTGATTTATCTGACAACATGCATAAATCCTATTATCTACGTAGTAATGAGCTCTGAATACCGTCAAGCGTACAAGAACCTGTTGATGTGTCGAAGAGAATTTGACCACCAAAACCCACATGCTCCGAGTAGAAGCGTTTCGCAACGAGCATGACAAAGAAGAGAACGAGGGTCGTCTTCCAAGAGAAAGAAACCCTCGAGGAAACGAGCCAAAGTGTCGCAACAAGAGAATGGACATTCAGAAGAGAACACGTGAACTATATGTCATAAGAAGGTTTGAACAACCAAAGATACACTGCCGCCACACGAGTCACAATTCTTTCGGGAAGATCACAATTTCTGTCGGATTTCAGAATGAATTGATTTGCTCTTTCCGGAGATTTCAGTGACGGGAGTGAAGACTTTTCATTCAATAACAATGGTTTGATTCAATTTCGAAACTTATTCTTCTCACTGAAACGCTACAATTTAACCATATAGAAAATCAGTACCAAAGAACACTCCAAATATAAGTGCATGATGCATATCGATAATATGTACTCTGTTTAGTTATGTTATTTGTTGACATCAAATACATGTAAATAACTTCATATTTCGTAAACAGTCTTAATTTTTATATGTAAGTATGATGTTTAATTAATGAAGACTTGAAGCTAGTGGAAGCGAAAATAGTTATTGCTCTGTAGAAATTAGGAATTTTGTAGGCTGCGAAATTTTAACTAATATTATCGACTTAATACTCCAATTTGCTTTATGTTTACACAATATATATATATATATATATATATATATATATATATATATATATATATATATATATATATATATATATATATATATATATATATATATATATATATATTTAAAAAATGTGTTCTTTCTTAAGTTTTACTAAACGAGTGCCTAATATTTAATCCAGTTTTATAAAACAAATAGCTTAAAGCTATATTTTTATACATTGTACCACAATGCATTTTGAAGTAAAAACAGATAAGCAAAAAGTACTTCTGAAAGGTTTACTCTCAGTTTGTGTCTAAAATTGCCTTCAGAGTTTCCAAAATAACTACATGTGCCAGGACAGAAGTTCGGTTGCTGCCTTGCAGATAAAGATATATAGTAGATGCACTGTTTGTGATGTTGCTACATTTATCTTCGCGAACAAACTTCTTCACTAAAGAATTACAACGTGCCTGTAAATAAATATAGAAAATTGGTCGAAAGTGCTCAAGTTGAAATTTGAATTATACAGCCAAAAACTAAACGGAAATATTTAGAACGATTTGTTAGTTTTGGGGTATACTGTAGGGAGGTGTTCAATTATGTTCTAAGAATTATTTTAAAAGTATATTTTTGAGATGGGTGGCTTAATTAGGGTTTTATATGTTTAGTCCTCATTACAGCTTACATACTGTGAGTTTTTGTTTAAAAAAACCTGAATCTTGGTTCGTAATATCTGAGCACAATTTTGCAAAATTTATAGAAGAATGAAAGCATTTATATTTAAATAATTTTTAGAAATATACAAACAAACAAAAATTCTTAAAATGTTACTTAAAAAAACTTCCATTCTGAAAAGCATCAATTACACTTAATTATGGTCTATAATCGTAGGTTTTCAAAGGTGCGTATTTACTGTACGTATGTTCATTCACAATTTATGCAATAAGTGTGCTTGTTCTGGAGTAATAGAAAAATATTTTCCATTGGAAACCAGAGTTACTTTCAAATAAGAAATGAAAGAATCATGTTTCAGTGACTTCAAATACCACCTTTCCCTACATCTTGGACGCCCTAACCCACTCTGGTCTTAAACACTCTTCTTGCAACCATATCTAGTATTAAATAAAACAGCATAAGGAAAAGACTTTGTCCAAATAAAGTCATTGTAGTACTGCTCGTCTAAAGTGATCATTTGGAGTTATTTATTAGTAAACATTTCCTAAGGACTAAGCACATGAAGTATAGGTGATGTATTTTTTTTTAGTTCGTGTTCCATCCTGTTCAAGTTTTCAAATCCATTACGTAAGTGAAATCTATTAACGAAATGAAAAGTATATGTGCGTAAAAATTAACATGAGTACTTCTTGAGATTTGATTACTTATACGACAATTATTTATCATCAGTGTCATATTAGAAGGAAAAAGAAAAATGCGCACAAAGAAAACCATCTTTTTCAATTAAATAATAAGAAAAACGAATAAATTGGATGCCGAAAATATATTTATTTCATTACATCACATACATTATTGAATTCTTGTTTTAAGAGAAGAGACAGACACACTAAATATGCTTGTTGCATGTCTGAAACACCTTTATAACATCAACGAATCAGAACAATTGTTGTCTGTCTTGTTACCAGTGCTGATCTTTGAGTTACAGCTTTTGTTATGACTGAGCAAGAGCCATCGGACTTTCCCTGGCACTGATTTTGAAACGAACAATGAAAGCCTAAAATTTTCACTAATATTTTAGAATTTATACTAGAAAAACGTTAAGTAGATACATATATATTCAATAGAAAGATTTGTTTCTTTGGTAAAGCAGGTTACTTACTTAGAAGAACATTCTAAGTACGTAGAGAAATTAAATATGTTGCCCAAAATAACAAAGAGAAAATTACATAATTACAATTCTGTAAACTACCAAAATAATTGTAATTTATAACGTTTATTGCGATTACTTTTTATTTGGAAAAACTCATGTAATACTGTAATGAAAGTGTTGTGCTCATTTATTATTATAAAATAATTGTATTTTAGAAATAATGATAGTGCTTTAATAATAATAATAATTTCATGTTGTTTATCATATGCCAAAATTATTATTTTTTACAGTATAAATCAACATGTAACACTGGACGAAGGTGATTTTCAAATTTTATTTCAAGATTTAAGTATTAATAAAAGTCATTAGGTGATTATAAACGCTAAGAGTCTGTAATTCTTTAGGAGGGAGTGGAAAGAGTAATGAGAAGTTTGTAACATGGAGGTTAACTGTTTTTCTTTTTCTATTTATTACAACAAAATTATGTTTATTGTATAGTAAATGTTACATTAGAAACATAAAATTGCGATACGATGACATAATCCTTTATTTTCATTGTTTTATCTTGAAATTTGCAAAGAATTTGGCTAAAATTCCTTAGTTAGTTACTCAAAATTCTCAAAATTTGAAATAAACAATGCATTTATGATGATGCCATCTCATGTACATGTCTTAATTAAAGCATTTTGTGAGAAAGAAAATATTTTTTATGAGAGATCATTTTACGTTGAAAATTACACTTTTCCACTGCATTTTTTTCTCCAAAATAGTGATAACTTTTAAACATTTTTTCAACGAGAATTTACAAAATTTTCATGACCGTTTTAAAACTATTTTTATTGGTTACTTAAAACTATTTTCCTTAATGACTTTTAAACTCTTTCATTTATTCTAATTTTCTAAACTTTTTTTCATTCATGATTTTTGTGTTCTTCTCATTGATGATTTTTAAACTGTTTTCATTTATGACTTAGAAACTTTGCACTGATAACTTTTAAAGTTATTTCAAGGATGACGTTCAAACTATTTTCATTACGGGAAACTATTTTCAATGTGTTGAATGTATAACATCGCGCAATTCTTGCTTCCTGTGGTACCGATTCTAAAAATTCAAATAGTCAATGGTTGCTCATTTCAATCATCAAGATTGTTTAATTATGTATTATAAGAATTAAAGAAGGGCACTATTATCAGAATAAGTTAATTATTACCTAGTTTAGTAGTATCTTCAAGATATAAAAAACATCAACAAATGAATAAATTCCAACATTGTGAAAGCAAATATTTACTATGTAATTCGAATTTTAAGCATTTTTGTATTATGTTTCAAAACTCAGTTTATGATGTACGAAGAGGAAGAGAGAGAGAGTGTGTTGTAAATTTGACTGATGTATATAGCTTCCAGAAGAAATTCTATTTGACTGATGTAAATAATCATAATATTTATATCTTCAATGGCTTCTTGTTCTTAGGTCTTGATATAGCAGACGAGAATGTATTTCTATATATACATATATTTTATAGTGTACAATATTTCGTCCAATTATTATTAATAATAAATCTCGTCCTATGAAAATTGATGTAATAATAATATTTGAAATGATATTTGAAACAATTTCAGTGAAGACATTATAGTATAAATTATGCTCAAAGACTGAAAATAATTATAATAGAATTTGTGGTTTATTTCCACCGGGAAACCGTTGTTTCGGAAACAACGAAAAAAGAATATGTAAATATAAGCGCAACATGTAAAAACAAATATACAGAATGTTTTAGCTGTATGTATATATGTATATTATGAAGAAAAAATATGCTGCCATACTGTTCTATCTGTAGCAGTTATTATACGGTAGTTAGTGTGAAAAGAAAAATGTTTGTCACTACTGCTGTATTCAAAACATTAAAATTATATACGCATAATCTCTGTCACATATAATTAATTAAGTGTGAAACATTTCAGACACTTTCGTCTGCCATTGTAATGAAGAGAAACAGTTTTTTGTATGGTAATAAAACTAGACTTGTTTTTATATGTAACAAAAAGGTGACTTTTAATGACTGCCTGCGTACATTATTCACAAAATAAGTTCAAAAACGTTTTTTCAACAAGATACACAATCATATGATAAACAGAAAACCATTATTTGGTTGTATATTGTTTTAAGTTTATTGCATTCTTTTAGGGTTGGTGTCATTCTGTGTGCTAACTTATGGTAATCATCTCCGATCGCATAAATCTTTTCACTTAGTAGCACGTTCAAATAATATTTTTTCTAATTAATTCTAATCGTAAGAGACGAAAGTAATTGTGATCCCTCAGAACAAAGCCATGGCAGTGGTAAGGATGAATTTACAAGGGCTAGATAAGTACCAGATGCAGCACTGGTATATTTCTTACTTGGTTTTATTGGTAGAGTAAATGTCAGTTACCTTGAAGCAAGAAATTGCTTGCCGTATCTATGATCTTGTACCACATCTGTGCAAGGCTTACTGTACTTCCAGCGCTCACGTCTCTGTCGATGTTTTACAGAGACTGTTCTACTGCATCAATGGTGGCTTCTCTTGTATCGTAATTGTTTCTGTGAAGTATTTTTCATCTTGCGCACAGATCTTACCTAGCTAATCACACAGACTCACATCCGGATATTCAAGTAGTTATTCAAGCAATCTTACACAGTCTTAACTGTGTTACACCTGGTATTGCCAGGTAAGAAGGTAAGCGTAGTTGTCAGCAAGTGCCATGTCTTTCTTCTGAGTACAGGACGAAAATAATGTAGGAAATTGCAGTCACAGACTTCATAGACATCCTGTCTGTCTCTGAAGTACAGAATAACGTAGGAGTACAACATAGATACCTTATCCAACAAGAAACATCACATGACACTATTACCTTGCTGCACATGGCTAATATCTTTGGGCAAAGAGATCCATTTGAATCACTCCCGGTTTGAACAGAAGGTTAACGAATGACAGAACCTATTTTTGAGACGCTGAATTCATTAAAGAAAACCGCATCTCGATATATATCTTACGTTTTCGCTGTATGAAAATCAGTATTGAAACCAGTGGTAGTATTACATTTGAACTAAATTCTGTTTTGGTAGAGTTTTCGGGATAGTTGTGGTAAGTTGCCTGAGACTCAATTATTTACCAAAAGCCGCTTGTCACTATCTGTTACCGTTTTCGTTCTATTGCGATGACCGTTGTAACCGGAAATGACTAATTTGAACCATTTTCGGTTTGAATAGAGGGTTAACTTAGGACGTGGAACCTATTTTTGGGGTTGCTGAATTTCTATCTATGATAATCAAAAACTGAAATGAAATCTTTGAATTTTACATCCCACGTTTATGCAGGTTAGGCTAAAGGAGACGGTGATGATGAGAAATGAATTAAATTGTGGAATGAAGAAAGTGCGAAGAAACGGGAGATCCCGAAGAAACTCTCACACACGATGTTTGTCCACCACAAAGTTCACTTGGAGCGAGCTGGTATCAAACCAGGGACCCCATGCGCCAGAGGTGAACACTCTACTACTTTTATAAAAGTTAACTGATTAACCGAACATGCCTCATTAACTTGCTTAACTACTTATTACTAGGTTTCTACTTGTTTTAGTCGCCTTTTACTTGTTGAAATAGCTTTTCCAATAACCTAGAACGATAGGGACACGAACACAGAAATATCTAGGACAGTTAAAATTCCAAAGGCTCTCCTACCGGGAATCTAACCCAGGACCCTGTACACCAAAGTTGCAAGTTCTAGCCACTAGACCAGCGGTCCACTGAGCCACCGCGGCCCCTCTGTGATAATATTGAAACCTGAAATCTAGTAAATTCCAACAATTTCCTGTTTTAGTAGAGTGTTCCAGAAGTAATAGTGTTCTTTTGATATGCTGAGTCAATTTCTGAAATGTATGCACAACATAGGTTGGGAGTCAAATAACTGGAAAAATGGGCTTTCCAATTGCTTTGTATGGAGCAAGTACTGGGAGTAGACGTAGACATCAAGAAAAGAATGATGAAAAGTGATTGGAAATGTTCGAAATGTGAGCATAGAAAATAATCTAGATAACTAATTGGGTGGAATGAGGACCTTAACAAAGTGGTAGTAGAAACCGGGAAGATGGCTAAAAAGAAAAAAATTAAACTGGTTCATGCTTTCATCATAATTTAGCCAGTTTTTAGAATCATTTTCAACGTCTTTTTTTTTTGTCTTTCACATTAAATTTTAATGAATAATATTGGAATTCACAGTAATGAACTTTTAAGTAGTCAATAACTCAACTTACCTCTTACTATGAACATGATCTAAGGACCAATTCTTAATGAAATCAGTCTGATGGAAAAAGATGGATGATAGAAGCAAAGACATAATTTCGCTTGCTTACTCATGTTCTTACCATAACGAACAAATTTTTATGGCATAAATATTCTAGATGAATGTTGTGAAGATTTAGATTACTGAAGAACTGCATTAAGACTAAATATATGAGACGTTCTTTCAGGTAGTAAGGATAATTTTAATAAAGGCTACTATGTGCAATCTGAGATGTTCTGAATGTGTGACATGGTGATGTATAGACATAACTGGTCTGTGGCAGTTACGTAGTTTTCGAGACTTACATATGTACAGATTTTCGTTTGTCTGTCCCTTAAGAGAATAACGGTTTGAAGATAAATTTACGATCTTTCCGATCGTTCAGAATCCACTAGTAACATGATAAGAAAAATTATTGAGAAAGAAGATTTTTGTTTAGTTTAGTCTTACTACCCGGAACGCCTCATGACAAGTGAGTTTTCTTTCACATTATGAAGCTTTCAGACTATGGGAATCTAATAGTATGAGAAAGCAGATGTAATTTACCCTTGCAACGCTGAAAAGTGGCAAGGAAATGAGAGCGGAGGAAGAATCTACCCTTATGACCCTGAAAAGTGAAAGAGAGATGAAAGAAGATATGAAATCTAGCCTTGTGACCCTTTAAAGTAGTAGAGATGAGAGATGAGATGGAATCTAGCCTAAATCTAGCCTTGCGACCCTGAAAAGAGACAGAGATTAGGGTCAAGATGGAATCTAGCCTTGTGAGCACGAAAAGTGACAAAAAGATAAGCGCAAAGATGGAATCTACCATTACGACCCTGAAAACTGGTAGAGATTTTAGAGTGGAGGTGGAATCTAGCCTAGTGAGCATGAAAAGTGACAAAGAGATTAAAACAGAGTGGAATCTAGCCTAGTGAGCATGAAAAGTGACAAAGAGATTAAAACAGAGGGGAATCTAGCCTAGTGAGCATGAAAAGTGACAAAGAGATTAAAACAGAGTGGAATCAAGCCTAGTGAGTATGAAAAGTGACAAACAGATTAGAGCGGACATGGAATCTACACCCACGACCCTGAAAACTGATAGATTAGAGCAGAGATGGAATCTACCCCTACAACCCTGAAAACTGATAGAGATATTAGAGCAGAGGTTAAATCTATCCTTGTAACTGAAAAGTGGTAGAGAGATGAGAGTGGAGATGTAATCCATCCTTATACCCTGAAAATTGATAGACAACAAAACATTATGAATTTTGGTAATCAGGTAGATACTTTTGATACCGGTTTTTGAAAAGGAAAAGGATATACAACAGTATCATCAACAAATTTTAAAAGATTTTGATTCAGTATTTACAGATAATATTGATAAACTAGTAAAAGTCTACAAAGTAAACATTCCAATGAGAGACGAAGGCATTCTAATTTTCAGAAAAGCATATGGAATACCAAATGCCTTACGAAATGCAGTCAAGCAAAAGATAGACAAATTGTGTGATTTAAACATTTTACATAAAGTGGAATATTCAGATTGGCTACGCCCATAGTGGTAGTGCGGAAATGAATGGTGATCTACAATTATGTTTTGATTTCAAGCAAACCTTAAACAGATATACAGAGAAATGTGCATATCCTATCCCCAAAATTCAGGATATTTTAAATAGGTTGGAAGGTGCACGTTATGTGGTTTTAGATTTAACTAATGCATACTTACAATTAGAGGTTGATGAGAGTTCGAGAAAGTACCTGGTTATAAATACACTCTGGGAATTATTTAGACAAACGAAATTTCCATTTGTGTTAAGTTCTTCACCCCAAATTTTTCAGCGTTTTATGGACCATATTCTTCGTGAATGTGATGGTACAACAGCATACCTAGATGATATATTAATTTGGAGACAATCAGTCGAGCAATGTTATATAAGAACTATTCAAATATTAGAAAAATTTAAACAATTTAATGTGAAAGTGAGGAAGGATAAGATTTTTTTTTAATCACAAGATAACATACTTAGGACATGATTTGGAGGGAGACCATATTTTATCGTCTGCATCAAAGTGGCCTAAGAAACTTCCACAAAATTTAGACACCAAGGAACATAAAACGTTTTTCAAGCATAGATATGAATTAGAAGTGCAAGGAAATCTTTTGTTTCTTAATGGTTGCGTAATTGTTCCTGCTAAGTTACGACATAACTACTTAACCAGACTGCATGAAAATCATTTAGAAGTAGAAATATGATAAGTATGGCAAGAATACAAGTTTGGTGGTCTGATATAATATATGATATAATTAATTGGGTTCATGAATGTAATTACTGTAAATCCACGGCAAACACACCACCTCGGACGCAATATAGTAATTGACCAAAGGAATATCAAGCATGGCAAAGATTACATTTAGATCACTTTTACCTTTTTTGGCTTCACAGTATTACCGTTGACAGACGTGTTCTCCACGTGGAACAAAGTCTGGGTAGTACAAAGTACACGGTTAGAAGAAACAATAGAACAATTAGAAGAAGTTTGTCAATGGTTTGGTTTTCCAGCGACCATAGTTACGGAAAATGGCCTTCCGTATTCATCGAACCAATTTCAGATTTATTGTTCGGAGAGAGGAATAAAATTAATCCACGCTCCGCCGTATCATCCACAAAGTAATGGTACAGCCGAAAGAGCAGTACGATCAGTAAGAAATTATTGAAAATAAAATTTATGCAATCGAATTATAATGTGACCCAAAAGATGTTTATGAAATGGATAAAGCAAAAAAAAATGTTTTGTGGCATACAAATTCCAAATGTTCGTCCAAAACACCGGCGGAAACAATGTTATCTTTCCGGCCTCGCAGCTGGTTTACGACCCCACATACTTTGCAACAGAAAATATATATTTTAGGGGAATTGTGTGGAAAGATTGTGTGGGTTAGAAATGTCCAAGTACAAATACCTAAATTTATCAAAGGCATAGTTCAAAGTAAAGTAGGAAAAATACTTATCCGGTATTAGTAAATGGTTATATTCGACTGTATCACAAGCATCAAATTCATACATTTACTCAAGAAAGGGATCAATTGGTTAATGGAAGAGAAAAAATGCATTGTGTCAGATGGATGAAGGATGGAAAACAAAGATGAATTGCCTCAACACGAAGTATTTAATCATTGGATAAATTATACACATCAATCTTTAAAACATTCTCTACCGGAGCAGGAGGCTGAAACAAACTACCAGGAGAATCTCAGATGATCAACAAGGAAAACAAATTTGCCCGAAAGATGGGGCTATACTTGAATTCTGCAAGAGGAATTAAGGATTAAGAAAAGGGGCAAAAGTGAACCCGTAAGTCATAAACCAGTAGGAAGTTATGAGAGAGAGCATGTGCAAATATATAAATGAAACAGTTGATATATAAATGAAGATATTGTTAGTTGGCATTATGAAGATATTGATTTTAAGAATTTGAAGGCGGATTCAGGAATTGCTCGTTTGATGTATTTGGGTAATGGAAATATAGGTGTGAAATACGTGGTACAGATTTAAAGTAAAGATTTAGCTAAGATTCCAAGTTTTTAGATTTGGTGTAGTGGTAAGTAATTTGACAAATAGTACATCATACAAATGTAATCTGGAAATTAATAATATGGTAGATTTTGTCGTAAATGTATTTTACATGTTGATAAAATATCCTATTGTGAATTCGAATTTAAAAAGCTTAGGGGAACAACAATATCGAATCCTACCTTGCATCTGCACTAGCGAAGAGGATTTTACTTTTTAGTTCATGCACACATATTTTGTACTTTTTATTTTCTTTTACAATCAAACAATTAATGATAGAAATAATTTATATTAAGAGTTATAGTCATTTACATTTCCCAATACTAACAAAACAATAATATTCTACTATTGCAAGCCACATCTGCTCTGCAACTCACATGAATTAAAACCATATTTAAGCCACAAACTTAATATATATAATTTTTCCCTAACAAAATACCACATACTGTAATTATGAGTCGTAAAATCTGAATTATTGTGTTACATGTACAATTTGGCTCTATTAAAAAGTACATGGTTGAGATTAATTAGGTAGGGAACGCAATTTTCGAAGCGATCTAGTTGAATGTGTAACAAGCTAACTTTTAAATTGAATACACATATTATGTACAAAGATACTATTCACGTTGTCTGTCTTTTCAATGAATTGTCTTTGCATTTCATTAGTTATAAACATAGAGGAGGAACGGCCTAATGATTGTCTTAAAAAAAGAAAATGAAATCTTTAAGTCCCGCGGTTATGCCGGATAGGCTAAAGGAGACGGTGAAGGGAGAAATGAATGAAATGGTGAAATGAAGGAAGTGGGAGGAAACGGGAGAACCCGCACACGGTGTTGATTATCTTCAGGATAAACCGAAAAATGCATTAATAGTATTCGCATTAATTTAATGGTATCTTCGACTTAGTCATTGACAAAATAAGTAAGTCTAAAATTTACATGGATATCGTGTTAATAATCTACAGGACTGTTCACTGTACAGGACTGGAAATACTGTAAGAACCATAGGCACACGTATTTGTGCATGAGCCTTTGGAAATACTTTACTGATGCACATACACACTAACTCCAACGTTGTCGCCAATGCAACACAGCTTTGTACACATTCTTATTTTAGTTTGGCGAAGTAGAAAAAATATCGTAAAGTACGATCCCTATCAGAGTCGGATTTCACTGGCCTTTTTGGATCGTGGAAATCTGAATGACTTCTATTAAAACAACTTTAACATAGTTTCATTATCATATCTGTGAATCCATGATTTATCTTTTGTGGTGACAGTGACCAGGAATGTTAGATCGTTGGCTTTTGTTTCCTCCAGTATCCTGTTGATGGTGATACGGGTGCCCTTGTGGTCTTGTGCGAGAATCCTGGACATATATTTCGCCAATGCACGCGACATCTGTAGGTCTTCATGTAAGATTGGGCGATATGGGGAAATGTTTAACTTTCCGGTTACCTCACGGACAGTCAGCCGGCGGTCGGATTTCATAAGTGCATTAACGAAGGCAATTTCCTCCTTATTCCGAGTCACGGACAGGAGATTAGAACTAGAATAATCCTCCACAAACAATTTTCTGGCTTGAAAACGTACTAATCGCACAAAGATAGTTACGCAGCTCATGAAAGCATCACCGAATACTATTTGTAATATTGATAAACGTCTCTATACTCAACTTTTCTAAGTTTAAAACAAAATTTAACACAGTTTTTTTTGGTCACCGATTTCACAATCCGCACACAACACACCGCATGTGATCACGTCTTACTTTACCTGATTGGGCTTAACCGATATGCTGTGACTCATCATGAGATGTTTCTTCCACATTCTGAGTTACAATTAATGCTTTTAAAATATCTAGAAATAAAATAAGCAGCCTTCTAAATGACCTTGTTGAAATGTTCTATATCATTGGAAGGGATTCAATGATCTCTGCCGCGACACGAAAACAGTTCTATTTCTCCGCACAGCCTTTAGTGCTTTTACGTTTCCTTCTTCTCATTAGATTTCTTGGCACTCTCGAGAAAACGATTTAAATATCAAAGATGCAGCTCTGTCGTACACTGTTCCCATTCTTACTTTTAGGGTAATCTTGTGTGATATTTGGTTTCTCCGTTTCGAAACAACGATGCTATTAGTTTGCTATTACCTGGTGTTGCTAACAACAGCTAAAAGCACTACGTTGATCAGGAGAGCTAGAGAGAAAAGAAATACTGTGTTAAATACGGAATAATAATAATAATAATAATAATAATAATAATAATAATAATAATAATAATAATAATAATAATAATAATAATAATAATAATACACATTGCAACCTTATAAAGATTAGACAAATGCTACGCTCCGTTGAAAAGCAAAAACAACTAAACACCATCACCCAAGTCCTATGTGAATGTGGCTTTCCATACGCTGGACAAACGGGAAGTGTAATTGGAACCAGACATAATGAAAATAAGAGATATATCGTATTACATTAGACAAAAAAGTCTATATTATCAACACACACATCAATTACATAATATAATTTTGTTTGGAAATACAACAGATATAAGCAAAATCGCCCATAGATATAAAAGATTAAAAAGAGGCATTAGAAATAAAAGATACACTATGAATATAGAGTGGAGCGATTGAAATTGTGTAAGATTTTGTACCTTTTATTGTAAGATAAATATGAAGTTATGATTGAGGTCGCAGTGGCTAAGTGATCTGATGTGTGGGGTATCTGAGTACATACCAGCTCTAACCAAGTGGGCTTTGTGGAAGACAAACTACGTGTGCGAGGTTTTTTTTATTATTCTCCCTCTTCCTCCTACTTTCCTCATTCCACCATTTAGTTCATTGTATTCATCATCACCGTTTCTCTTAGTCTCGTAACATAAACGTAGGACGTAAAACTAAACAAATGAAATTAATTTAAGGAAACAGTATTCTAAATTGAAATGAACTTTAACGCTATAATAATGTTATACATATTAACGTTATAATAATGTTTACATATGGGGAAAAGGAAATAGCTTCACGCCTGAACAACAAGTATCTATTTTATTGTAACTGTGATGATAAATGTAATGAGTGTACTGTGAATCACTCTTGAAATATCAGTGAAAATAAATAAAATACACATTCAACACCAAGAGCCGTATTCGGACATTCAGGGTCGCTCTCATTTATGATCAGCATGATACGAACGGTTTGAGCAATGCATGATTCATATTACTTAAGCCCTAAATTTTGACGCAAATTACACGTAAGAACGACTCTGAATATGGGCTCACAAGTTTAATATATTTAATTAAGTGTAGAATATTTCTATTTACTCGTTAGATTCGAAACACGATTGAATTTTTATGAAAACTTTAAAGAAAAGCAGGTTAAACAACGCAAGAAAAAAGTGTAAGGAAAGAAGAACTACGAAAATGATTTCGAAACTCCACGAAAAGAGAGACACTAACAGACAAGAATTATTATTCTAGTAGAAACACACTGACGACAGATTCAACCGCTAGGCGTCGGCAGCAGTTGTCCCAGAAGTGTTGTGAAGTAGTGTGTATGTGTACCGTAGTGCGTACACAAGTTTAGCTTTTATCTGGAAAAGCCTGTGTTCTTATTTCCTGCGTTTCGTTTGATGGAAAGCAAGTCAGAAGCAAATGGAGCAGAGCGTAGAAGGAAAAGCAAAGGAAGGAGGGAAAAAATCCAATTTCCTTCCCCCTCGATGTCCGTTTCTTCAGCTAATGAATTACGACTTTCGCCTACAAGAATATATGTGGATGTCTGCCTGCCTTTTCGAGAGGCATTTCTCCCTCCGAATTGCTTTTTTTTTGGAAAATCTTAGGAGAAAACTTTTGTAGTGCGTGTGAGTTGTGGTTTGTGCGTGGTTCTTAAGGGGCGGGAGAACGAACAGTGAATTGAACAATTCCTACCTGCACATCAATCACTAGAACCACAAAAGCCACATGGCAGAATTTTTTTCTTGAAGTTATAAGAAATCAAAACAAATATATATCACTTATTGTTTTGAGGGTGTAGAATTGATTTTTCTTCCTAATATAATATTTATTTATTTATTTCAATGTCCTTGACAGAGCTATATGCTGCATTTATCGAATTGTAAATAACAGTTATACATAAGAAAATTATAATATAAGAAATAAAACAAATACAAACAAAAATACCACAAATGGTGTATGAATAGATGGCAAATTGATGAAGTAATAATGGACATAGAAGAATGACTTCAAATTTAATATAAGAATACCATAAACAATTCAATACAAAAGATATCAGAACATCGTAAAATGAGAAGCACATGACTGTCCATTAATACTTCAAATTGAGGATTACATATAAAAATAAAATAATTGTACAAATAATCTGAATCAAATAATATCATACTTGTAACAATTGCGTATTATAGATATACGTTGAGCATAAGGTATAGAAAAATTTATTTTTATACCTTTAGCATTAACTGATTGTGAAGATTACGTAATCTAATTGCTAGAGAATATTAATATTAAACAGTATTTGGGTTAGTTACAAAAAATATGTGTGTGACCTTAAACGCACGGATTTTACATTAGTTTGACATACTACAGAAAATCTTGAACATCAACAAGATAATTAATAGTTTATATAAGAAAATATTTTGAGAAGATAACCTACGGGTAATTAACATAGGAATAGAAAACTTCCGCAACACAGCAGAATATGATACCCTACTTATTTTAACTGGTCTATTATACATTTTAAAAGACAAAGAACAGTAATTTGTATTGAATACCTTCTATTGTCGTCAATGTGAATTTGAAAATAAGGAAATCAGATTTCATAAGTATATTCTAATTTACTCATTAAAAATGTGTAATATAAAATTTTGATTCCAGAAAGGTCAGTCATAGGTTTCGTTGTTCTTATAATAAAATCAATATGTTTATATTTGCAAATTAAGTATTTTCAATGTAGATTAAATGTTAGTTTAGTATCAAGTGTAATACCCAAATCACCAAGACTACAAATTATATCCTTGAGGGACTCAGGATGATACAATATAATGAAAAGATGGCGTATAATTGAAAATACTACAACTGTATATTTCCAATTGAGTAAATACGAAGATAGCAATTTTAACCAATATCAGATAAACCAAAGGAAACTAACTTAGCCAATAAAAGAGAATGGTTTAGTATATCAAATGCTTTATAAAAATCAGTATATATAATTTCAACCACGCGATTATCATTTAATGGTTTTGATATATTGAGTAAATGTAAGGAGATTGATCAAAGTGGATAGTTTAGATAAAAACCATGCTCAGATGGAGTAATATAGAATTTCACCTACACAAATATTCTCTTATAGAGAATTTGTTCAAAGATCTTAGAAGGTGTTGAAATTAAAGCAATAGATCTGTGATTTTCAATTTGATTCGGATTACCTTTCTTAAGAATTTGAGTAACTTTGCTATTTTTACGAAGATCAGGATAAACATCAATAGTTAATATAATACTATTGATGAAAGTTAGTGGATATTGAAAAATATTCTCACAATTTTTAAAAATGAAAGAAGTTTGGTAAGTGTTGATGTTCAGAACTTAATAACAGATTACCCTTAACCCCTTTAGGAGCATAAATAGTAGACCGAACAACGGAAAAGATAGGCTTGCAAAAACCATGTTGAAACTACATTGTAATTGGTCGCTTTAGTGAGTATTTGCCAATCAGCTCAATTTAGCCAATCTAACCCCTACAGAGACTGGGAGTGCAAGGTACTGATTTAACAGATCGCTTTCTAATAACCTTGACAAATCATACTGCTTTATCAAGGTAGATCTGTTATATAACTCTTAAAGTGTAATAGTTTCTGTATAGTAATGTAACGAATCTGAGTTAGAAGCTTCATTCGACACACACGTGTCTTTCATGGTGTCCCAATTTTCACAAACAACAATGTATATAATCTTAAATGATCATAAATAACGATGAGAATATTCGTAGGTAGAACTGCAAATACAGAAGAATGCTTTCATTTTACCTAAATAAAATAACGCATACAACACAAACTGTTTTAGGTGTTTAATTAACAGAGACGTATTTAATTATAACAAAGATTTACAATACATTGTATGAAACAGATAAATGCAAAGTAAGAAACATAAATCACTAAAGTAAGGAAACTTTTCTCTGGACTTAAGCTGAATGTTCCTGCTTAAAGATATATGCAATTGACAAGAGACGATAAAATGAACAACAATCACTGCCTCTCTGTTTTTAGCCCTGATGCAATAAGACTCAGAAATCGAAAAGCACGTACTGGAGAAAGCGTTGGAGTAACGATTCAAGCGATATTATTACTTCAGAAAAGAGTCCACATACGTAGGTAGTGAACACACCCTGCGACAATCGATCATTGGCACTTCCAGTGAGCAAAGTTAATCGCAATCCCAATGGGCCTTTCAAATGACTGCAAGATAGTTTATATCTTGTTCGAAAAAAATGACTGCACCATATTACAACTATATATATATATATATATATATATATATATATATATATATATATATATATATATATATATATATATATCTTTTAATAATGATGAAATACTAAATGCATATCTTAAATGCATAGCATCTTCATTGTCTTTACTAAGTAAATAATTTGTAGAAATACTCGTAAGAACTTCAATACTCATATTATTGAATTTACATAATGTGTATTGTGATTGTAATTATGTTATGACATAAAAAAATATGGTTTATGAAAATATTGTGACTCTCCACCTAACCTGAACTGGGACATGAAAATTTAAGTAGCAATTCATTTCAGGTATCATGTATGAACCCCTTCGACTACACAATTTTGAGGCACAATTATATCTCTTTACTTGTGCCGAGGTGTAGACGAGCTTTTTTCTTTGTCCATCTGAAAGTAGAAATTCCACTTTGGATCGTGGTAGCTGCCTCGCAACTATTCTCCACTACTTCTGCTATTTTCCCTGTAAAATGAACACTGTTATGCTCAGTCACAAAGTCACTCTTTTCCAAGTTAACTATAGATTTTTGTATTGAATCGATATGAACAAAATGTCAATTATCCTCCGAATCACTAATAAAATTACAACTTCCTTCGTCAAAATCAGAAAGTTCAGGAACAGAACTCGGAATTAGAATCTTCACATGTTTAACGTTTCATGGTCGTAAGCTTACGTTCACTCTTATTTTCTTCTTATCCGTTGTTTTTCTCTTCTTTCTTCTTTTCCCTTTTACTGCTTTTTATCTTTTCAATCTTTCCGTCTTTAGCATTGGACTTATTTTATTTTCAACATATTTTTGTACTAGCTTCCCTGAAACTACCAACTGCAACTTTTTCTGCTTTCAATTCTTTCTTGTTGATTGTTGTAGATTGTAGATACCTTTTGAATAGATTAAGGAGACTGTTGGTCCTGCTACTCAAGTGAGCTACTCTAAATATTATTATCTTGTTCAAAATTGCATTCCTCTGTCTGGAATAATTCCACTGGAGATGTTGGATTAACTGAAGTCAAAATTTGGTTGTTTGGTTTTCCGTCTGAATGTTCAGATTTTTCTTCAATAGTCAGTATCGGCTCGGAAACCATATTCTCTGGATTCCCAAGCATGTAAGTCTCTAGTAATCCACAAAGGTTCCACCTCCTCTCCATTTCCAGTTCTACCTATTAGACTGGTACTCTTCATAGATGTTATATGTTGTTAAACGAGTATCAGATTCTTTTGCTTGTGACTATTTGGTTTGTAGGTTATATTAGTGATTTGAATTCTTTCGGGTTTATTTCCACAAATTTCACAAAGATTCACCCCAAGAATAAACTACCTTGTCCATTTTCAGGACAAATGAGTTATACCATATTATAATGTCATTAATGAAATATTTATTTACGAAGTACGAACAAAATCGACTTGGTTGGTTTCAAGGAAATCGTCCGAAAAAACTCACCCCAAAAATAAACATCCCTCATACATGTCATATTGTCATGTTATTAATAACATATTTATTTTTGAAAAAAAAATCTTCCCAAAGAAAACTCACCCAAGAATAAACTTGTCAATTCTTCCCAGAGAAATGACATACCAAATAAGGTTGCTTTTGAAAAACTGATTTATGAAATATAAACAAAATCGTTAGAGCCGATTTTGAGAAAATAGCAGTATTTTATTTTTACCCTGAAGTAAACAATCCTTATTTTTAGGGATAGGAAAAATTCGAAACCACCTGGAGAATTACATAAAAACCTTAAGTTTAAAATTTGGTCTCTTTCCGTTGAGAGGTATGGCCTCTAGGTGAATGTATATATCAGGACGAACGGATGGACAGATGTCGAAAAATCACTTTTTTTTTTTTTGTATCTATGAGCAATGAAACGTGTAAATCCATTGAAATCTTGAATTCGATTTTTTTCACGATCATCACACTTTCTTCTCTCCTTGCGTCGCTCAAAAGTAAAAATTAAATGAGATTTGGCTTGATTTGATAATACATTATTTGGACCATGCGCGTCAGAAAAGTGTGTTCTAGCCATTTGACCAAATGAACTGAAAATGAAATAAAATGGTTAGATGAGCTAAAAACCTAATGTAATACCATGGTACAAGAGAGTTTCTGAAAATAAAACTACATTAGAGTATAATTATAATATTTACATACTGAATTTAAACTGGTTCACTTCTCTCATCTTAAGTAAATGATGTCAGTATTTAAGTATGAAGGGGTAATTGCAAATCATAACAATTCTTTTGTTACACTTTCTAATTGAAATGAAAACGAATTCGAAGGTTTAGAAGTTGACCTACCCAGTATTAGTAATTGATCACATGGTCAACCATTGGATTCTCTTGTAATCTAGAGTTAAGAATTTAGTATGTTCTTAATACTTAAAAAAAAAGAAAGAAAGAAAGAAAAGAAACAGTAACAGGTGTGGCATTTTCATAAAATAATTCAACTTGAATAAGTACTTGATTACCTCTAATCAACTACTGGAAATCTGTTAATTTTTGACTACTCCTCATGACTCGTAACCGGCAATTAGTGAATTAATAATTTGTGTTTTTTAAGTACAAAAAAACACTACGCTTCAAACTCCTTGGAAATAACAATGAAAAGGAATGTTATTAATAGTTTCTCATGGAATTTATTTCCACATTAGTCTTAATAAAATATCTATGAAAATGATGAGAATGACATGAATGCGCTCATCTTCTTGTAACAACTTTTCACTATCAATATCACATAATGCACTGAGTATGTCTAATTTCCAGTTCTTATCCACACGGCCAGGAGCGTAAATTCACACTGATTTTTCAACGATGTGACTTCTTCTACATACCTTGTTTTCTTTTCTTTCTTTTTTCACGAAACGGTCAATTACTGGTACCATTGCCTTATTGAAAATGACTGGATTTATTTATTTGTCTGCATAGATAGTGTAATCTGTTTTATAGGCTTCTCCTGTAGAAATGAAGGTTGTGAAGGGAAAGGAAATCTATCAGTAACTAATACCATACTTATTTCCAATTCACGAATGCGTGAGTTGGTAACGCAGTTTTACAATCTGAGAAAAGCAGCGAGAATCAATGAGCAAAAGAAGAGAGGGAATTACGAGGAAGAGCAAGCGCTGGCAGTATACGCGCATTCGGAATTCCATGTGTATTATGCCTGCAAACCCATCAACTGTGCTTTAGTTGTTCCTCTATACATGTTTCGCAGCGGGAGCCCACGTAGTTCAGAACCCACGAACGGATGTAGGTTCACGTCTAATTTAGTATAGCATCAGTGCTGAATGAAATGCTTAACTCCAAATCATCCACCTTTGGTGCGAGTGGCCCCGGCTTCGATTCCCGGTCAAGAAAATGTAAAAGCTTTTACAGGCCAGACATCCTCAGTGAAATTTCCTGAGTTTTCCTCATTCACGCCAGACAAATGCCGGGATGGTACCTAATACAGAGGTTGTTCAGTCTACACTTGGCCAATTTCGACTTACCCACAAATTTAGAAGAATAAATGGCGCCAGGTCCGTAAGTGCTTGATGTGTTTCCCTTGGTTCCTAACAATAGCCCGACAGCGTAATTTCCACAGTAATAGGCTTATCTGAAGAACTGGGAGGGGAATCTTGCCCCATTCCTTTTGCACAGCTTTCCAAAGTCCTGCCACAGTTGTCCCACGCCGTTTTCCCAAAGCCCGCTTCAGCAACCCAAATCCACAATAGTCCATAGGACTTGCATCTGGAGATTTAACAGGTACCTCATTGAAAGGTATCACATGTATACCACTTGCCTCCTCCATCTCTCTATATAATGCGAGGGATGATCGTGAGGTATGTGATGAGGCCTTGTCCATGTGAATGCGCAGCAGATTGGCGTCATTTCCATACATTATTGGAATCTCATGCTCGTAGATCGGCCACATGATCTGCTCCTGAAAATACTGCGAATTTATTTTGCAGTTCTTCGCCACCCTACGAATCTTCAGTTTACCTCGGTAACAGTAGGCAGTAACGAAAATGAACCCTTTTGGGAAGGATTCTTTACAGACACGGACCCACCTTCTGAAGTTCTTGGCGTCTTTCTCTTGGTACATGATGGCTCTCGGTTTGCCGCAGTCGGAAAGGTAAATCCATGCTTCATCGAGCGTTACGACGTACATCCACCATTGTTTTACCAAATTCTGTTCGTACAGCTTCCGGGCGTAACACTTTCGATCCTTTTGGTGGACATTAGTGAGAAGATGGCAGCGAGCTTTCATGACTTTTTCCAGCTTGAGTTGATGGTATAACGTCCGGCTCCCAGTCCCCAAAGTCACTTCAAGACGATTAGCCATACACCTTTGTGTTGGAGGATTTTCTTGCATTGTGATTTTGCGAAGTTTCCTCTGCATGGTGGAGGTGACCTTGGTGCATTACCGCTTCCTAGGCAACATCGCTGGCGATCCAAACGGTGAAGCTTCGTTGCCCTTGTACTTTTTAAAACTGATGTTGCAACCAGCACTGTTTTCTAATGACAGAAACACTAAAGTGGGCGTCATAAAGAGCCGCAACATAGCCTTCCCAAAACCGGCTTAGTTTGGGCGGCATTTTGGTCACAAAGCAGAAACCCACACACTTGGAAATAAACTTAACACAACACTCACAACAATGGTCCTGTTTTGTGCGTTATTGTCGTCCGCTCGGAAAAAGAACTCCGTTCCCAGGAAGCCACTGCACAACACTGCAGGACGCCACGAGCCAAGTCGAGTGAGTCCATTCTGCCGGGGAGGGGGAAGGAACGAAATCGGCCAAAGGTAGGCTGAACAACTTCTGTATACAGGTGCCAGGCCGCTTCCTTCCTTTCCCAATCCTTTCTTCCTTCTCTTTCTCCGGATAGTGTGCTCACCGAGGGTCGTCATCCTTCATACGTGACGGGCTAAATGGCCTTAGATGCCGACAGCCCAGAAATCTAGTTCCTAATCCTAATCCTAATCATTCAACCAATATTCTTAGCCTCTCACTACTGGCTTTCATAAGCGTTACCTCCCACCTCCTTGCCCTCTCCGGCTAGTTTTCTGAGAAGAAGAGCAGCAAATTGTGACGTCAAAGCATTCAGTTGGAAATGGCTTCTTTACTTTATACTACACGGCAGAATACCTTCCGAACAGACCTCGGATATGTATTTCCGTTGGGAATGTTCTTTTTAACTTTAGCGTTTCGTTATTTAATTAACATTCATCGTTGTCGACAGGGAGCAAACATTGGAAATTTAAATAAAAATAATAAATCGTTTGTAGTTATCTTTATAATTGTTTAAAGAAGAAAAAGTTGGAATGCCAACGAATACGAGATGAATTTAGTTCCTTTGTAAAATATTCATGCAAACAGAATGCATAAAAAACTTATGTAACTGGGATATTTTATTTCAAAAGTTTCAAATTGAATCTCTTTTTCGCAATTTATGCAAAATAGTTCAGTTGGTGTACTCTCGGTTCTTGGTGAGTAATACTTCCAGAGATATTTCATTAAGTTGAGCACTTTGCATAGAGGTTCTGCAATTTCCCAGCCAACAGTTTGAAACTGTAAGAATTAGGAATTCTTTGCATTGCAAATTTTCTCCTGATATTCTTTTTACAAAGACTTAACCAGGTTTTCTTCATCTTATGTTTGAAGAAAAAAAAGGAGCGGGAAACAGCACACAAAAATACTCGAAATGGAAGTTTGAGATTGAAAACAATGAATAAATAACATTTACAATTTGTCTCATATATAATGATTAGAATAGTAGAAGAAATACTTAATACAGATATGGCTATAGTTAAAATTAATTTAAAATCATTTTGTTCGGAATATTATCTAATACTGAATACAATGCCAATACTACAATAATATATGTGTCGAAGTAATTAAGATTTTTCCTAGTATATCACTTATTTACGTAAATCACGTTATAGGTATGCTGCCATTATTCGAAGGTCATTTCCCGCAACTGATAAGGTTCCATGCTCCAGGGTCATCCACTAATCTCTTCTACTTCACGTACGATTTTTCTGTTTTGATATCGTCCATTAATTCCAATTGTAGTCTTCTTCGCCCTTCCTTCTCCTTCCTGCCACCCTCTAGCACGTCTCCCATGACACAGGTCCTCCTTAGCCAATGTCCCAATCAGTTTCTCCTCCTCTTTCATCCCAAAATTTCCAAGAAATCTCTCATTTGTTTTTCGCTCGAGCCGGTTCTCTCCATTCTTCTCCACACCCACATTTCGAAAAATTCCAGTAGTTTTTCATTAATTTTGCGTAATGTCCATGTATCTGACCCATACAGCACAATACTGAATAGTCCACACGAAGTATTTTATGAGTCTTTTTCTCAACTCTTTATTCAAGGTCTCACAAAATATTTTTTCTTCCTCCTAAAAGCTTCTTTCGCCATTTCTGTCCTTGCTTTTTTCCACATTCGCACTTCATGTTATTACTAATAATACCACCCAGGTATTGAAACATAGTTACCTGTTCTATTTTCCCCCTCTTAGTTCTATATTTCACGCCGAACCGTTCGTTCTAATCACCATGGGTTTTGTCTTTCTAACGTTTGTTTTCATTCCATACTCTTTACAACCCTTCCTCGAGTTTTGTAACATCTTATTGATTTTCTCTTTAGATTCTGCAAGAAGGTTCTCTACAGAGACACTTATCTACGTAAATAATACCTCAACCAATCAATAAATAAGCGTCGCACTATCTCTACGATATTTATCTGTATTTCCAATACTTCTGACAATATACCTCTATCAATTCTACTTTAAATTAAATCTAATACTTTACATCAAAATTCTTCTTCTCTCAACCTTTACAGGGTCATCACAAGGAAAAGTCGTAAGATTTGCAATCTTTAAAAACCCCAAACAGCAGGTGCATCTATACGCCATGATCGAACCTAAGTACAAGGTCAAACTGGTCCAAGAATGGTGTGGAACAGGGAGGTTGTCAGATTCTTCAGTCACTTTTTAATGGCATTGATGATGAGCGCTCAACAACGTCTGATGCGTGAACTGTTACTGCGTGAGATCGAACATGGGCATAACGCTGCAGCAGCAGACCAAAACATTTGTAATGAGGAAAGTGAAGGTACAGCACAGCAAGGTCAGGCTGTCCCAGAACAACAGATTCTGAGATCATACGACACGCTATTTAGGAAAATTCATTCACCAGCACACGACGGTTGTCAAACTAACTCTGCATATTTCATTCTACTGAAGTGTGTCACCTGCATAAACTCGGGAAACCATCATAGCTGCCACTCCACATTGTGCCAAATGAGTTGACCCGAGCTCAGACCCAGAGTGTTTGTGTGTCGGTAACTGGTGTAAAATCCGTGTGATATGCATTTCCTGAAACGATTTGTCATATGACGAGAAGTTGGTGTTTTTCCTAAATCCGAATATGCAAAAACAGTAGCTGACCAAGAGGCTACTTCCAAAACCGGTACCGGTAGTCAAAGAAAGCCATTTCAAGCATAAGTCAAGCTATGTGTGTGGTGCAACTACGAGGGGGTAATTCACTTCGAGTTCGTTTATAACGGTCGCACCACCAATGACAACATTTATTCGAAACAGTTGGAGCAGTATACGTTACAGTACGCCATAAATATTATGTATTGATGAAGCAAAGCGTACCCTACTGCAATTGAACAACATAAAACTATACTCGGCTCAAAAAAGGCAACAACAAAAAATCAGAAAACTTGATGGCATCGGACTGACGCATATGGTACTGATCTTACGTTTTTGAATTCTGTTTCTATCCATGGCTACTTAATCACGATGCCTCATCAACCACCAACCAGCAGGAGGTGAGGGAAAAGCAGTGACTGACTTCTTTGCCTCTGAGGACAAGACATTATATCAACATAGAATCGAGGAACTGGCAGGAAGGTGGCTGCAGATAGTCCAACACAAGGAACTATATTTTGAATAATAATCTGCTTTAATTGTAATGTGATAAGTATAGGTATGTTGTGTACCAGAACATTGCAAGACTTATGACTCCACCATGTAAATTTGAAGTCGCAGCCCTAGAGACAAATCGACTATGTCGCTAAGTCTTTTTATATGTCAATGAATTGTGCCCGTATTGATATAAGATGATCTGGGGAGGAGCGAACGGTGGTTTACCTCCTCTCCCTCCCAGAAGAGCAGGCAACAGTACTGTAAAATCCCAGTGAGAGAGAAAACTGGGTTTAGTCTGAAACTTCATATTCTTTCTTACGGTACAGTCATTATTTTCAAAACATCTTTTATCTACACGAATGTATTCTGTAACATAACACTTTTACAATATGTAAGACACTTCTGGGTTTTTACCGATCTCTACCTTCAGTACACGTAAGTATTATTAAAGAAAAGCTTTAGTAGATTCATTGATTGACTTGGGATTTATGTCCTTCCGTCCTTCGTCAGCAGAAAGGGTACAGAGGACGAGACCTACTATTTAGGCCGGCTGTACATTGACTAGAGGACAGAATAGTGGAACAGAGTTTCAGTTCTGTGAGCAATGTAACAAACCCTTGTGCTACTTAATTAATCAAGTATATGCTAGACAAAGGCATCTCCAATTTTGTGACTTAGTTACGCACACTCAATGCATTCAGGTCCCTGTCTACGCATCTTCTCCAGTCTTTGATAAATTAGCCTTTCTCTGGACAATGTTCTTCCGGCCTTAGGTGATTCGCACATTGATCAAAGGGAAGAACAGCCCAGCCATACAACTGTGAGCAATGCAACAAAGCCTCATACCACATATTCAATCGAGAACGTGATAGACAAATGCCTCTCCAATGTTGTGATTGAGTTACACACAATGCACTCTAGTCCCTCTCTCTACATTTTCTTCAGCCTTGGCTTAGCTGGCCTTTCTTTGGACAATGTTCTTCCGGCCTTAGGCGGTCCGCACATTGATCAAAGGAAAGAACAGCCCAGATACAGTACTGTGAGTAATGCAACAAAGCCTCGTACCACACATTCAATCGAGCATAAGCTACACAAACGCTTCTCCATTATTGAGGGGCGCAGTGGTTCAGTAGCAGGGCGTTCACCTCCTCTGCTTGGGGTCCCTGGTTCGATCCCAGCTCGTGCCGTGTGGACTTTTTGGTGGACAAACACCATGCTCGTGGGTTTTCTCGGGGTTCTCCCGTTTTCTCCCACTTTCTTCATTCCACTATTTCATTCATGTCTTATCATCACCGTCTCCTTTAGCCTAACCGGCATCACTGTGGAACGTAAAACTTCAAGATTTCATTTCATTTTTACCTCTCCATTGTTGTGATTGAGACACACGACCAATGCACTCAGGCACCTCTCTATATATATCCTCTCCTCTTTTCCTCTGCCTCGGCTTACCTGTCCTGCCTTTGGTCAATATGCGGTCGGTTTTTAAGTGGCATCTGAACCACATTGCGCTTTAGATGCTCTCAGGAACTGAGCGTGAAATCTTGTGTTCCAAAGACATTAGTTTCTAGAAGAGTTTTATTGCGTTCAACTTATAGGTAAAAAAAACTCATGTTTTGCCGAGAGTGATAATGTAGTTCTGTAATATAACTTTCTTGAAGTGAAATAGCGTGGTGGGGAGTAGTCTATAGACTCTATTGTGAGGGTTGATTTTGCATGATAGTCTCTGCACCCACCAACTATACTGAAACTAGTCCCCGGCTTGGTTTGGAATCTATTGTAGTAGTAGGTTATGTTCTTCATAACCTTACTGTTACATAAGGATGTAAAATACACACACACACAATGTTTTCGAGGATTTACCTTATGCCTAGGTATACAACACGGCATTAAATTGATGAAAAATTTCAGTTTTATGCCCTACTCTTCTGCCATAAAGGCTAAAGGAGACGGATGATGAATGAAATTCAATTATTGTCAAACAGTTGATGAATTAATAATGTAGGAGGAAACGGAAAGACCACGGAGAAAATCTCTTCATGACTCTTACTTTATTTATTTATTTATTTTGTACACAGAACCACACGACTCAACAAGGACACGAATTAAGAAACATCGGCAATGGCTAAATATCCGATTATACTCTACAGAGGGACTCGACTCCCCCAATGGGTTTCGCCTGACAATCTCAGCCTTGTGACACTTCGATTTTTAAGTATGATAAAATTCCTATAAAACAGTGAATTTTGCAGTGAGAACAGTGATTTTTCTCTTTGCCATGGGATCTGGTAACATTAGTGGAAATCGTTTGTCTGTAGTATTAGTGCCATCTGGGGTGGGCATGCAAAAACAAAAACTACAACAAAATCAATAGAAAAGAAAGAACATATAATGTAGTGGTTAAAAATTTTTCAAATGAGATTAAGTAGTTGATCAAATAAGGAGGTGTAAAGTGTTTTAAACTGAGACCTAGGGGATTTACGAATATTTGTTGTGTAATGCAAATAGTATTGTTCAACAATATCTAGTGAGTAATTACCTACATACCTAAATAATGTTAATGTTAATCAGGGGTAACAGTGGATCTAAAAGGTAGGGGGACGCAAGATATGACGCCGTCCCCCGTGCTTATCTTTGCTCATTATAATTATTTTAGAAAGTGAGGGAACGCCACAGATATTTTCTGGAAGCGGGGAATGACGTCCCTGCGCGTTCCCCTTCATTTTTACCCCTGATGTTAATGAATTGCTTTGCATAAGTGTCAGAAGTCTAATAGGACGGCTATGTCCGTCCGTTCGTCTGTCTATCTGTGGATAGGTATCAGAGTAAAAAATGGGGGCAGGAGCGTCATTTCAGACTTCGCTTGGGAGGGGCAAGAGCACCACTGACATAAGAATCTCACGTTTTGTACTAGTGTATTAGTAGACAATCTACTAAAGCATATGTACTCCTCAAACTCTTGGGGGGGGTGCAATTGCCCCCTCCTGCCGTCCCTAAATGACGCCCCTGATAGAGAAGCTGCTTTTTGCAATCGATTCAGCGTCCCAAGAATAGACTCCGTCTTCTCCGTTAACTTGCTATTCAAACCGGAAGTGAAATTAGTCATTGCCGGTGACAACGTTTTTTTACCGTAAAACAAAAACGGTAATAGATAGCAATAAGTGGTTTCTTGCAATCGTTTCAGCTCCTCAAGAAAATATATAGTCACTATTCGAACACTGCCAAAAACCGAAGTGGTTGAAATTTACTACAGTACAACCTTTTTAATACTGATTTCCATAAAGCAGAAGTGATAAAATATATCGGAAAAGTTTCTTTTTCTTTTTTTTCTTTTTTTTTTTTTTGTCACCGATTCAGCGTCTCAAAAATAGATTTTATATTCTAGGCTAACTCTCTATTCAAACCAAAAGTGGTAGAAATCAACCATTTCCGGTTTCAATGTTTATCGTCATAGAAAAAAATAGTAACAGGTAGCTACAACTGGTTTTTACAATCCTCTAGACGTTTCAAGAGAACATATCATCACCGCATGCTACACTCTACCAAAACTGTAAGTGGTTAACTTTTATTAGTATTAGCGATTTCGACACTGATTTCCATAGAGTAAAAATGGTAAATGATATCGAAAGACGGTTTCTTGTAATCGATTCAAGAGTAGGTTCCGTTGACCCTATATTCAAACCGGAAGTGGTATAATTCAGCCTTTTCTCGTTTCAACTTTCATGACTATAGAACAGGAACCGTAAAAAATTATGACAAGTTTTTTTTTTTTTTTTTTTTTCAGTTGGTTCAGCGTCAAAAGAGAACATGCAATCACCACCTACACCATTCTACCGAAACCGGGAATGATTGAAATTACTAGTACTTCCGGTTCAATATTGATGTCCATAGGGCAAAACCTGTAAGAGATATCGATAAGTTTTTTTTTAAATCAATTTAGCATCCGAATAAAGGTCCCAAATCTTCCGTTAATTCCATTCAAACGAAAGTGGGAGTATTAAATTATTTCCGGTTTTCACGCTGATCAGTGTAGAACAAAAGTGGTAATAGATAGCTAAAAGCGGATTTCAATAATCGATTCAATGTCTCAAAGAAACATAGCATCAACATCCTCAACATTCTACCAAAATCAGAACTGATTGGAATTTACTAGTACCTGCGATTTTAACCTTATTTTTGTAGAGGAAAAACAACGGAAAAGGATATGAAACCATTTTTAGCATAGATTCAGTGCCCCATGAAAGATATCTCCACTTTTATCTATCTGTTGAAATCGGAAATGGTGGAAATCTACGTTTATTCGACTACAACACTAATCGCATATTCGTACTAAATATCATAAGTGATTTACCAAATAATAATGCATAAAGCATTTTTTCTATATAATTAAAAGGGAACAGAGTGGACATTTCAAATCATACTCTTCAGTGCAAGTATTTACGCGTGTGAGATACGTTATTGAACAGCCAAAAGTGGTAGTAATCTGAGGCCAAGATTGTGTGAACTGGAAAATAAACTTTCCCACAACAACGAAAATTTTAACATAGCATCTAGCTGACCTCGATATGTGCTTCTGTGATCTGTTGTTTTTAAGAAAAGTTAAAAATATAAAATTAACTGGTGACGTAATTTGGACAAATAATACACAGATTTTCCGAAATTGGACAGATAAACAGAAATTAATCAATATTTTTTTTATTTTTAAACATAACAACAATATTTATCAGGACTATTATTTGGACTCTCTAAAACTAAAAAATACAGCATCAAACTTTCCAAAAAGCAAAATTAGTTGTAACAAACGAAAACATTCACAAATATAAAAATACTTTTAAAAAAAAAAAAAAAAAAAAAAAAAAAAAAAAAAAAAAAAAAAAAAAAAAACAAGACATCATTCTACTTCGATCATTGGGCTTCCATCATTCAGATTCATTCGGTTATTTGTCAACCAGAGCTTCGAAGTAATAATAGAGAAGCCTCTGGAAAGCAATCACCAGGATATTAACAATAAATTTAGGAAAAAGAATATCTAAGCATAATTGCAATGTGTGGGTAAAATATGTTAACTTGTATATCCACATTTTTGCAGTATATGCATGTTTCTTCATTTGTATTTTATTTGTGTATTTGACTTATATGTAATTATTTCTTTTATTCCAAATATTAATTAATTTCATTATGCGAACGTTATTCTTATTTTATCCCAATTCTTTTATTCTACCATCTGTTACATCTGAATAAAATGTCATGGGTCATTTGGGTAATGGTTTCCAGGTGACAGGCAATGCACTGCAACTACACTACCGATACTACCCGTTCCATTATGTGGTAAACTAGTACACTGATAACAATTAATTTCTAGGTATATATGATACAAGGGCGCCCATCAGGGGGGGGCAAGGTGGGGCGCTCGCCCCCTCCTAAGAGAAAATCGTACTTGGAAATATCGAAAGCCCAATAGAATTTTTACATTAGTTATAGCAAAATTTGAAATTATATTTGAAACCTCGCTTATATTTGCCCCCCCTTGGAAACCACAACATGGGCACCCTTAATATGATAATTGATAAAAAACGGGAAAAGTTAGTGACAAGTAGATTTTCGATATTGCTTTAGTTCCAAAAATATGTTTCATCTCTGATTTTGTTCGTTTTATTGGAACCAGTATTGATGGATATCAATTACCACTTCCAGCTTTAATATTAGTCTCTTTAGAGCAAAACCTAGTAAAAGATAAAGAAAAATTTCTTTTTGATGTGGATTCACCGTCCGAGGAACATAATCTATCAATTTTCAATCTTATTCTTCTATTGCAACCAGTAGTTATAGATGAAACTACTTGAAGTTCCAGTATTGAACTCATAAAGTTTGGAAGTCTACCTCAGTTTCACAACGACCCGCTCGGGAGAGTAATACTCCCGGAAGTACGTTTTTTCGCGCGCTACTCTAGCCAGCTGTTTTACGCGCTATCCTAGTCAGTTGTTTTAAGTTGGTCACAAAATCTGTATCATTTAGTACAAGGGGAACAAAACGAGCCTTATATCATGGAGTACAAGGGCAATAAAACGAGCCCTGCGGGGCTTCTAACCCGTCCCTACTACTACTACTACTACTTATCTGCACAAAAGTAAGTAAATCACATTTTTGAGTATTATTTTCGTATTATTTTAATTTAAAAGTGTTATAAAAATGTAAAAAAATGTTAAAAAAACTTTCGTCGGGCCGGGTTTGAACTCACGCCAAAAGAGATTCTCGTTAATGGCATATAGCGCTAGCCCACTTTTTTTTTTTTTAATATATTTATTGAACTGTATTAACTAGTACATTGCAAACACTGTCGGTACATTACATCAAACCAGTATACTATGGAATCTTACAAGATCACTTTGAGGAAATTAGCAAACACAGATGTTTCATGCAGATTGATCATAGGAAAAGTCTGATGAGCATATTTTAAGTATAAAGAATATTCCTCCACTGTACATTCGGCGTAGAGGATATAGTATAATAGATAGTATGCCCAATAAGCCAATTAACGGCATTGAGTTTTGTATTGGGATACCACACATAGTCCGGAAAGGCAAGTATACGGCGGTCAAAATAGTTAGCTGGTTTACGACAGATCACCGCAAGTAATCCACATAAAGAGGTCCAGATGGGAGTCGTATCAGTGCACTCAGACACACGATGCAAAAGAGTATCCAGCCGACCGCAGTGCACACAATTAGGAGAATCAGAACGATGAATAGTATGAAGTCGCTCATTGGTAGGGTGTAAGTCATGAATAAAACACAACCAAACACTACGAATGTCCGAAGATAACATTTTGTTGTGCACATTTCGCCAGATCGCATGCCAGTCATAGGTGGGAAACTTATGACAAATTCGGGGTACAGAATGACACATAACACTGTTGATTAAAGTGCCATACAACATTTTAGTGGACATGGTACAAGCCTCGGGTAACGGTGGGGCATATGCCCATGCGGAAATGAGTTCCCGCACATATGCAGGACAATGACGAAAAAAGCGGATGTATGGCGGATTATTTTCAGTTAATGAAACAGTCCAGCACGATATCCATTGCGATGTGTGAGAGTCAGAATCAAGAAATAACTTCAATCCATTACGCATATAAAGAGCTTTGCATTTTTGTCTCACATTAGTAACTTGTAATCCGCCTGTAAAATATGAACAATAGGTAACATGTCGTGGGAGCCGAAAATAAAATCCACTCCACAGAAACCAGCCTATGAGAGAGTCAATCTTCCTTGCATAACACTCAGGCAGAGGAAAGATCTGCGCTGCATACCACACTTTAGAAAGAATGTAAGTATTAACAAACCAGGTGCGTTGTATCAAATTCAAGCTCCGACCTTTATTGTCTGCACTAAGTAGGCGTAAGTTCTGAAGAATAGGGTCCCAAATTATATCTGTCAGCACGTCAGTTCTGTAACGGATGAACGATACACATATAATCTTTAAATAGCCCCCACTACCCACAGTCCTGCGAGAACGGACGTCACCCCACTTCCCCCTTTAGAATATAAGAATTTTAAAAGGAGAGAGAAAGGAGAATTCCACTCCCCCACGGCTGAGAATAATGACGACGTGAAGAGTGAGGTTCAATACTGGAAAAGGCTTATACTGTATGCTAAATGTCACTATTAAGATAATCAGGTATATGTCTATAACTACTTGAAAATGTAAAAAGTTTTCTAACAAAATGGAAAATTTTATTATAACAAATCCGAAACGTGATATATAAATAGTAATATAGAAAACATTCAACAATTTTAACAAGCAATAATATCATTAATCGAAATCGCTGTTAGCAAGCAACATTAATTTTCCAAAAGTTTTTTTTTTTTCCAAGTGACAAAGTTTCTGAAGTAAATACTATAACCAATCGTAAATCCAAATATAGAATTTAGAAACATATACAATAATATCATTAAAAATGTATGGAACTCGAAGTTACTGCAAAGTGGCTTTCTTTGGAATGAAAATGTGGGAGGAAAAGATTCCTTAAATATGGGTCAAAATACATGAGTTACGAGCATCAGCTCATCTGTAACTCTATAGATTCCTCTTTTTTTTTCTTTCCTTTTCAAAGCGGACCAAAGACATAAATCATTCATTTGAAGTCTCCACTAGCCTTAATATTTTCCGTAATTTCAATATATTAAACTTCCTGACTAGCGACTTTTCTTTAGTTTTATCAAGGAAAAACAAGAATCAACATGTTTTAACTCAAGGCATAATTCTGCCTACACAAAACCAGTAACATGAACTATTCAATTAACTATTTTTACTTTCTTACTTTTCCTCTCGCAATGTTTTTAGAAATAAGTGCTTCCAAAATATATTGAATAATAATAATGTCTTCTGAATAACAACCATAGCCAGGAACTGTTATAGATTTTAAAAGAAGTTAACAAATTTATACGATAATACGGAAAGAATATTAATTTAATGACCCATTCGTTCATTCAGAGGACCTAACACTCTTACCTCATTTTATACACTGCGAAGCGCTTCAGTCTTAAAGCCAGAACCTCGGCTGCAACGTGACGTCATCCCGATCGACGACTCGCGCAAATCCAACTGAAGGTTAAGCAGTGCTTCCAACTCCAAGAGAAATAACCGACTTAACAGTAAACTGGAGTTTCATCTCACAAAAATTTTCCTTTACAAAATTTCATTTTATTATGAAACTTGGGTGGGTTACATAATATCCGAGGGTCGGTCAAAAAAAAATTCCTAACCATAACAAATCCCAAGTTGAATAATAAAATAATTTCAATACATTACCAAATCTTCCATAAATATTCAAATGCTAACGCCTTCTTTGCAAACTTCTACAGTAAATTTTAAAATTCCTTACATAACATACACAAAGGATGATGATGAGGTATTTACAAAATGAAAAGGGTTGACCTCTCACTTTCTCGGACGAGGCATTCCTGCAGGAATAAAAAAAAATATACAAAACACAAAATTTGTTCGAACCATAGATGTTCATTTTACTTCGACCTCACTCACCCTCGCCCTCGCAGTAACAGTTGGCCCTCGCCCTCGTCCACCCTCACCCTCGCGAATGGAATTGTCCATCGCCCTCGCGCGCCCTCACCCTCGCTGTCGAAACTTATCCTCGCCCTCGCGTACCCTCGCCCTCGCCGTTGAAGCTTGTCCTCGCCCTCGCGCACCCTCGCCCTCGCGGCCAAAACTTGTCCTCGCCCTCGCGCACCCTCACCCTCGCCATCGAAGCTTGTCCTCGCCCTCGCGCACCCTCACCCTCGCCATCGAAGCTTGTCCTCGTCCTCGCGCACCCTCGCCCTCGCTGCCGAAACTTGTCCTCGCCCTCGCGCACCCTCACCCTCGCCGTTGAAGCTTGTCCTCGCCCTCGCGCACCCTCGCCCTCGCGGCCAAAACTTGTCCTCGCCCTCGCGCACCCTCACCCTCGCCATCGAAGCTTGTCCTCGCCCTCGCGCACCCTCGCCCTCGCGATAGGAGTTGTCCATTATCCTCGCTCGCCCTCGCCTTCGTGCTCAAAACTTTTCCTCGCCCTCGCGCACCCTCGCCCTCATATCATTGAGGGCGAGGGTAATTGAGGGTGAGGAGGCCTCGAGAGGGCCTCCTTCGTGAGGATCAGAGCATCAATTATTCAACATATTTGTTGAATTATTTCCTTATCGTCAGTGGCGGATCCAGGGGGGGCGATCGGGGCGATCGCTCCCCCCCAGAAGAGGAAACTTCTTTATTTTATATATACAAATAAAACGCAACCCAGAGTTTAGAGCTCTTAAAAGTAGCTCTAAGTAGCAGTATTACAACCCACCACCCCCACCAGAAGTCCGTCCTGGATCCGCCCTTGCTTAACATACGTCCTAAAGAAAGGAAACTAAACATATCATTGTATAACTTACTGTGGAACACCTAAAATGGAACAACTGTTACAATAGAGATCTCGGTCGATAGTGACGTTTACATCATTTATCAACAGTATCCAATGCCTTTACTTCAAAATGTTCCTTGAACTACGATGCAAGCATAAGTATTCAGCCACACAAGGGCGGCTCTCATGAGGGTGAGGGTGAAATCAAGGTTTGATGAGTGGCGGTAGAGTGACTGCCGCGGACTATCTGTCAGAATTTGACAGTCAACACGTTGACCATCCCTGATGTATGTAGCGTAACTGAGGAATTTGAACAAATTCAAAGGGAAAGATCTAAAGAGCTTAATTTTGAAACTCCGTCAGCAAACAAATAAGATACTTCAGAACACTATTGTTGAATTATCACTCGGAAATATATACCCACTCTAACCTATAACATGAATGACTTCATTGATTTGAATGTGAATCTAAGTTAATTGGTATCTTAAAATATAAACTGAAATGTGTCAATGTGCTTGTAAGGTTAATTTCGATGCTCAAATATTGTTAATATTCACCACTAATAGAGATACATTTGTCCTACCTTAACAATGTTAAAATTTTTAATTTTTTTCAATAATTGCCATAAATATGAAACTTTGTCTTAAGAAACTACCCTAGGGGCCAATTTGTGTACTTTATCACTTTGGTCTTGGTTCATTTTTGGCAGCTATCATTGTTGGAAAGTTTATTTTCAGTAATTCCCACAATTATGAAATGATATCTTTCAAACGTTGTCTCAAGGATTCCTTACACTACAAATACGTAAAGGCAAATGAAAAATGAAATCTTTAATTTAAGATCCCACGATTATGCAAGATAAATGCTAAAGGAGACAGAAGTGAATGATGAAAGAAATAGTTGAATGAGAATGTGGTAGGAAACTGGAGAATCCCCAGAAAACCCACGAACACGATGTCCTCCACCACGAACTTACTTGGACGGGAATCGAACATGCGACCCTTCGAACAAAGGTAATTTCTCTATCGCTGAGCCACCGTTCCTCCCTAAATGGCACGCTCAGAGCTTAGCGCCTCCAGGGGCCTTGGAAAGATTATCGAGCCTAAAATGATTTAGCACTGACTTTTATAAATCCACCAATTCAACAATTAATAATGTCGTGCAAACTTTAATACGTGCAAACTTTTAAGATTGTAGTAATGAAAGAAAAGATGAAATCTTTAGTTTAGCGCCCCAGAGTTATGTAACTGCTAAAGGAGATGGATGAAATTGCAAGTGAATGATGATGAAAGAAATGGTGGAACGGGAAAGTAAGAGAACAAACCTTTATTTTCTTTAGCACAAATAATTAAATGTGTAGATTAATTGATTTCCAGAAATTTTATTATAATTAGCAATTAAAAACTGAAAGGGCGATCACAAACTTTTCTTGCCCAGGACCTCGCAACAATTTGTTACACGCTGCCATACATCATTAAAACAGGAGTAGAGTGACTGAGTTATTTTACTCTGTGGTTGAAAAGTAATAATGCAAAACAGACAATTATTGACTTGAAGAGATAGGATAGTTTAAAAATTCTGACTGGGGAATAAAATCTTCATTTTTACGTCCTACGATTACCGTAGTCTTGTAGCCAACCTGGAACGAAAGAGATTCAGCTCACTGAAGATTTTTTGCGAATATCATTTCAATGTGAATTTCGAACAAAGATCTAAGCTTATCTTCATGTTTACGTTACGTCAAACAACTAACATATAAGGTGGAAATTATTCAACTTTTTTCATAAGATGTATTCCAGCTGACTAATTAAAATTTTATAAGCTTTATGTGTTATATGTTGATTGATTAAATGTTGCACCTGATAATATGTAGTCGTTACTGCTTGTTACATAGTATTAGCGTGTGTAATGGTTGTATGGGGGAGAGGAGTATTTAAACGCTAATATTCTAAAGTGAAATATTTACATAAAAATTAGGATAATTAAACATTTCAATAACTCCCTCTTAGACTTCGACTCTGGTTATAGGTCGATTACCGGTGATTACTGAAAGTTAATGATATTGAAATATACAAAGGAAGTTAGTATAATGTCTAGCAAGCATGTCTGCTTTGCAGCAAGTCTCAGGTTCGATTCCCTTGAGTAAAGTTTGAACGCATTATGGTGGTTCGGATCCTACCATAAACTATAGATTCACGTACCATTTAGCATCGGCATCGGTGATGAATTATAAAGGGACATTAACTCTAATACGTCAAAATACAGACAGATTGACTGATTCCCAGATATTAATAAGTAAAACTTATATTTTCCAAAACAGCAAATTACGTTAGTAGAGTGCTATTTTTTTCTAAATATAGATCATGAACGGTTTGAAATTATGTTTATTCTGTTGTGTGAGAACGTTTCTCTATAGTTAGAATTGAGGACACCCTCGAAAGTTCCCCTTCGGGAGGATGAACACTAAGAATCATGAAATTATAGGTGTAAACCTGAATGCAGTTTTACCCACTTATCTCAATAGTAATCTATGTAAATGTAAGGTCACTTGACAGGTCCAAATGTAAGGTCACTTGACCAAAGGCTTAGATAATGTCCCCACAACCTCCACGATGCGGGGCCACCAACTCCAGGGATGTAAAATATATAGAAAATGTTTAGAAAGTAGAGGCGAATAACTAGGGGCTGCAGCGGGCAGGGGCTGTGTTGCAATAATAGACTATCAAAAACTTCCTGCTCAAGTCCTAAAATTTCACACGGCGTGCACCATAGTCTTAAAATTTTCACAGAGTATATGCTAGTCTTACAAATTTCACAGGTTATATATGCTAGTTTTGAATATAGTACTACACGCCTTGAAGCAGAAAGTATGCGCAAATGACTAAGATTGAGCAATACACGTTCGTATACTCTCGACTACACCCCTGAATATATGCTTTTATTTTCTTAGTTTGCTTACATACGTGTGACGAAAATCTGGGAGGAACGCGACCACCCAAGCCCCTCGTTACGACGCCCATGATTAGATGAACCATAGCCGAATACTTCAGGTAGTTTTGCTTCTTTATTTCTAAGTTTTCCTATGCTTTGCTGACTAAATATCAGTTGTCAGGGAGCTTTAAAACTTGCGATATAGAACCAAATCATTCTATTTTAATATCCTATTTAGCGAAAAAAAAATAATAATAAAAACGTCGATAATGAAGGGTAACAGATCACAGAAAGAAGCCTACTGGACGCCCAAAATAGTCTCCCTTTCAAGACTGTGCGCTGCATATTCTTACACTATATTAAAAACGCTTTCAAAGATACCAATCTTAAATAATAATAATAATAATAATAATAATAAATAAAAAAAAATAAAAATAAATAAATCTTTAGTTTAACATCCAACGGTTATGCCATCGATGGCTAAAGGAGACTGAAGGAATTGCAAGTGAATGATGATGAAAGAATAGGTGGAATGAGAAAACGGGAGGAAACGGGAAAATATCGAGAAAACCCAAGTATACGCTATCGTTCTCCACAAACTCACTTGGCCTGGGATCGAACGAGTGACCCCTGAAACCAGAGATTAGCTGTAGCACTGAGCCAACGTGTTCCCGTCCAATAATACCAATCGTGTTAATCGTTTAATTGCAATAAATATTTTCGTTTTTAGTTTTCAGTATTGACTTAATAGTTTTGTAACCGGGTACTTGGAAAACGGATAGGATTTCAATTAAAAACGGTCAATGGGCTGGCCTAGATAGTTGCGATCTACACTTAACGTAATTATCTTAGAATGAGATTTTATTTACAAAATTGACAATTCAATTAAACCATTACCAGTAGTGCTTTATAAGATAATCCTAATTTAAGATCAATTAAAATTATTGATCAACTAATAACTGACTTTGATGAAGTGGATTACACTAAGTGTGATCAATTTACAGTGTCTACATTTACTTCATTTAAAAAGTTCGTTATTAAATTCTTCGCCCTCGCGCCTTCGCTTTTCCTCGCCCTCGCGCACCCTCACCATCGAAGCTTGTCCTCGCCCTCGCGCACCATCGCCCTCACTGCCGAAACTTGTCCTCGCCCTCTTCGTCGAAGCTTTCCTCGCCCTCGCGCACCCTCACCCTCGCCATCGAAGCTTGTCCTCGCCCTCGCGCACCCTCGCCCTCGCTGCCGAAACTTGTCCTCGCCCTCGCGCACCCTCACCCTCTTCGTCGAAGCTTTTCCTCGCCCTCGCGTACCCTCACCCTCGCCATCGAAGCTTGTCCTCGCCCTCACGCACCCTCACCCTCTTCGTCGAAGCTTTTCCTCGCCCTCGCGCACCCTCACCCTCGCCATCGAAGCTTGTCCTCGCCCTCGCGCACCCTTGCCCTCGCCATCGAAGCTTGTCCTCGCCCTCGCGCACCCTCGCCCTCGCGGCCAATACTTGTCCTCACCTTCGCGCTCCCTCGCCCTCGCGTCACTGTGGGCGAGGGAACTTGAGGGTGAGGATGCCCTCGAGAGGGCCACCCTCGCGAGGGTGAACATCTCTGGTTCGAACAAACATCCTAAAACATATAAATACAATATTAATAATTTACTTAACTTCAATTCTCATATCAAATCTTTTTTTCCTGTGTTACCTTATGGGTTAGGTTGATTAACTTGTCTTGGTGGAAAATATTTCTTACAAAAACGAACATGGCGTTTTATATGAACATATGGTCTTTCAATATTTTCTAGCCAAACTGTATTTGGTGTAGGTTTAGAAATAAGGCGATATGGGCCTTCCCACTGAGGGGCGATCTTTGGATTGAAATGTTTCTCTGCTGAAATTTTCATGAACCTTTTAACCAATACTAAATCATCAATATTTAAATTAACAGGATTATGTTTTTGACTATATACCTTCGCACTATGTTTCCAAGCGCGTTCAATGTTATTATTTATATTGACTAATTTTTGCTCTTTATCCTGGTCGTCGTCTAAAAGATCTAAATCCATCAACCATTTAACATCTAATGGATGGTAAAATTTCCGTCCCATATAAAGTTCACATGGACTGGTCCCAGTAGTTTCATTCATACTTATGTTAATAGTAAAAGCAATTTTAGATAGTAATTGGGCCCAATTCTGTTGAGACTTATCAACATAAATACGAATTAAATTTTTAACCGATCTCACCGTACGTTCGGCTCTGTTCGATTGTGGGTTATATGGGGAGAATTTTACACTCTGTATGCCATAGCTATACAAGAATTTTAAGAAGTAATCACTCACGAAATAAGAAGCGCCATCACTTAGGACTTTACCAGGAAAGAAGTATCGAAGAAATAATTCCTGTAACTTATTGCAGATGATTTTTGAGGTTAGTCGTCTTAAAGGTTCTAAAAAGACAAAACGACTATAGGCGTCAGTGACAATTAAAATATATTCAAATCCAGAACTACTAGGCAATTTCCCTGCAATATCAATAAACCAGGTATAATTTGGGTGCATTACCTTTTTTGTAAAATATTGACCCATAGGTTTTCGATTAGAATCTTTACAGGTTTGGCACAAATGACAAGATTGTATAAAATTCTTAATGTCAGGATATAAAGTAGGCCAGGTATATTTTTCAGCAACCTTAGCAATGGTTTTTCGATATCCCATATGCCCACCATGAATTATTGGACAATGAGAATACTCAATGATCGACTGAATTAAAGAATTAGGTATTACAATTCTAAATCCATTATTCCCTTTACCTTTAGTCTTTTTTAACAAGATCTTATTTCTTAATACATACGGAGGAACTTCTTCCTTTTGCTCTAACCTATTGATAATCTCTCTTAATTCAGGATCCTTCCTCTGGTGATCTGTAAGAGGCACATTAAACACAGGATTTTGCCAAAAATTAATGAAAGACAAGTTTACTGTTTTATTATGATCTTTTATGACTTCCATTGTATTTTCATCTTTTGTATAGAATTCTAGATGGTTTCCAACCCTTGAAAGGAAATCGGCTATACTATTTATTTTTGACCTTACATGGACTATACGAAATTTAAACCTCGAGATTTTCTCTAACATGGTTCCATATCTCCTTTGTCTTTTATGGTTATTAAGTAACCAAGTTAAACTCTTACTGTCAGTATATACTACAAAGGGATTTGCCAAATAATACTCGAATTTTTCCAAAGATAAAGAAAGAGCCTTAAGTTCTAATTCGTATATATTTTTACTCCAATCAGATTGTGGAATTGCCCGACTAAACATAGATACAGGTCTAAGATTCCCTTCCGAATCATATTGGCTGAGAACCCCAGAAAAATGACGCAAAGAGCTATCACAATGTATTACGAAGTTGGAATTCATATCTGGGACTTTCAAAATGACCTGACTACAAAAGGCATCCTTTAATTTTTGTAGGGCTTCGTCATGAACTTTAGTCCATTTAAAAGGCTTTTTTTACAGATCTTAATTCTTGAAGGGGAGCAATTAACTCTGAATACCCATAAATAAATTTAGAATAGAACGAGAAAAATGAACATATTCTGTTCACTCCTTTTCTATTCTTTGGTTTTGGTATCTCCTGGATAGCTTTAATTCTCTCAGGGTCTATTGACATGTTGCCATTTTCAAAACGAAACCCTAAATATTTAATACTAGTTTGAAATAGACAGGACTTCTTTTCTGAAATAGTAATTCCCCAGTTTCTTAGTCGAGATAATACCTCCTCTAATAGAGCTTTATGACTCTCAATATCTTTGCTAAATAAAATTATGTCATCAAAATATATCTCTAAATTCTTACCAATTAACCCTTCAAAGACTTTTGACATCAAATTACTTAAAACAAAAGGTGATAATACTAATCCCATTGGTACCGATTTATATCGATATATTTTGTTTTTTGTCACAAAAGCAGTAATATTTCTACTCTCTTCAGACAGAGGAATTTGATGAAAACAAGATTTACAATCAAGTTTTGAAAAGATATTGTTGTCCGAAATACTAGATATTACATTCTCCATGTTAGGAGAAGGATAGCTGTTTACCATCACCTTTTTATTCACCTCTCCGTATGAAATTACAAGCCGCCTGCTTCCGTCTGAATTTGTTACTAGAAAGCAGGGTGACGTGTAGGGAGAATAATCTACTTCCTCTATAATATCGTCTTTTAAAAGCTGGGCAATAAAAGAATCTAATTCCTTTGGTTATGCGTTGGAAGTTGATAAGGTTGCAATCGAATGGGAGTTTTATCGGCAAGTTCAATTTTGTAAGTGAAATTTTTTACTCTACCAATTTTGTTTCCAATAACATCAGAATATGAAGTTAACAAGTTATTAACATATTCCTGTAAATTAGAATCACATTTTAATAATTGATCAGGAACCGTATAATTACCTTGAGATTCCTCCGGTTTAGTCTCCGGTGGATGCAATATGGACTGATCAAAAACGAATTCCACTCCTGGGTCAAACGTGGTATTAACTCCGCTGTCTCTGGTTACTGATGTCGATGGAGTCAAACTCTGATGAGAATTGCCAAAAGATCTAGGCTGAGGTGTAGCTTTCGGACAACCAAGGTCGCATAGCGGCTGCTTTCCACTCACCCCATTCCTAGAAGTATATGCAGAAGCGAGAGAAGTCTGGGCACACAAAAGTTCATCAGCTCGGATCATAGGAACCACTAACTTCCGAGCTTTTATCTTATATAAATTACCAGCAATGTCTACTACGGAATTGTATTTTGTATGAAAGTCATTTCCAAGCAGAAGATCAAACTCATTAGAGTCCACGATGAAGAAAATTTCACTAAATTGGTGTCTTCCAATTTTAAAATATAGTCTTACTCTCATATCCACTGTTACTTGTACATTTCCTAAGCCAATCGTCTGAACGTTCACCTTTTCTGCTCTTATTTTACATTTTTTTCTAAGTTCATCATAAAGATGTCGAGCCAAATAAGAGTTCGTACTCCCAGTATCAATTAAGCACTTAAAACGCATGCCCGTAATGTAAACAGGAATCGCTAATAAATTTTCCAATTTACTACCATTTTGTTTTACGTCTAAGTTATTTTGAGTTAAGTACAGAGATTCTAAATTATGGTTATGAGAAAATCCTGCCTTATCAAAATTTTTATAATTAGATGGTAAAGAATACATAGCTGGAGAAACTAAATTTTTATGTAAATTTCTTGGTTCACGAGATTGCAACACTACTTGCTGTTTTGTGTTTTTCGCTCCGATAAAGGAAGATGATTTACGGGGTGGTACCAAGTCCCGTACGCTACTACCTTGATTACGTAATCGATAATAATCTTTCCTATATCTATGCAAAGCGTCATAGTGTTCTGCAGCTAAATACAATTGATTTAAATCGATAGGCATACCTCTTTCAGCAAGAAATTGATGGGCAGAAGGCGTTACCATATTAGTAATTAAACTACAAATGGTGGCTTCATCAAAGGACATATCAAGTACGTGAATAATCGATAATTTATTATCTACGAACTCATATAATGAATGATCCTCCCGCATGGGAACATAGAAAAATAATCGCATGAATTGTGTTCTACCAATAGTGGAAATAAATCGCACCACTAAATGTCTACAAACTGTTTGCCAAGGGGAAGCGTCCCCAATGAACGATTGTATAACTTCTTGCATTTCTCCTTTTGTACGAGAAAGACAAGCTACTAACACAAGATCTAAAGGCAAACCCTTACCTCTGACAATACTATCAAGTTTTAATAAAAACTGAAATGTAGACTCAGTATTGGTACCATCTATTATAGGTAGACTATTAATATCATGCAACAAAGATTTATAGATTCCTTCCGAAGCAAATTTCTCAAAATTTAAATTTAACGAAGCTGCCATATTAAATGGTCGATCTCTATATTTATTTTGAAAGCTCTGACTCCCTCCTACTCTTAAATTAGGCGAGGAATTCGCAAACCGTGAACTGTGTCCCACATTACTTTGTGGATTCACGTTATAATTTTGATCCTGAAATGGTCTACTTTGACCACCTAGTAAAGGTTCGTGAGGATTCACTTGAATATGGGCTGAAGGCCTTAAATGATCAAACATAGGATTACTAAATTCATAAGAATATCCAAGAAATTCATCCCCACTAGAACTTGAAGAATCCGAAAATCTATACTTTACATGCGTCTCCTTTGATTGTGCCATCCTTACAAGCACACCACAAAATATTAAGCTCAAAGAAACCAAAAGAATAATTACTACTATTTTTACAACCTTATCAATAATTATCTGCTTATTACACAATGACCTACTAAACCATAAATTTTGTATCCGACCCCGGCAACACTGTATTAAGTATTTTACGTTAACATTCATATACAACTTTTATATTAACTCAACAAGAAAGGCATAGAATAATGAAAATATGTTATTTAATTTAGAGGTTAATTTGACCAAAGAAATACACACAAATTTTAATTTATAAAGGGGAACACTTTTGCTGGACCTCCCCGAACCGGACCTCGAAGCCAGCATAAATTTGCCTTTCCAAGGCAGTGTATAAAATTTATTTTTATTTAAAAATTATATATGTAACGGATGAACGATACACATATAATCTTTAAATAGCCCCCACTACCCACAGTCCTGCGAGAACGGACGTCACCCCACTTCCCCCTTTAGAATATAAGAATTTTAAAAGGAGAGAGAAAGGAGAATTCCACTCCCCCACGGCTGAGAATAATGACGACGTGAAGAGTGAGGTTCAATACTGGAAAAGGCTTATACTGTATGCTAAATGTCACTATTAAGATAATCAGGTATATGTCTATAACTACTTGAAAATGTAAAAAGTTTTCTAACAAAATGGAAAATTTTATTATAACAAATCCGAAACGTGATATATAAATAGTAATATAGAAAACATTCAACAATTTTAACAAGCAATAATATCATTAATCGAAATCGCTGTTAGCAAGCAACATTAATTTTCCAAAAGTTTTTTTTTTCCAAGTGACAAAGTTTCTGAAGTAAATACTATAACCAATCGTAAATCCAAATATAGAATTTAGAAACATATACAATAATATCATTAAAAATGTATGGAACTCGAAGTTACTGCAAAGTGGCTTTCTTTGGAATGAAAATGTGGGAGGAAAAGATTCCTTAAATATGGGTCAAAATACATGAGTTACGAGCATCAGCTCATCTGTAACTCTATAGATTCCTCTTTTTTTTTCTTTCCTTTTCAAAGCGGACCAAAGACATAAATCATTCATTTGAAGTCTCCACTAGCCTTAATATTTTCCGTAATTTCAATATATTAAACTTCCTGACTAGCGACTTTTCTTTAGTTTTATCAAGGAAAAACAAGAATCAACATGTTTTAACTCAAGGCATAATTCTGCCTACACAAAACCAGTAACATGAACTATTCAATTAACTATTTTTACTTTCTTACTTTTCCTCTCGCAATGTTTTTAGAAATAAGTGCTTCCAAAATATATTGAATAATAATAATGTCTTCTGAATAACAACCATAGCCAGGAACTGTTATAGATTTTAAAAGAAGTTAACAAATTTATACGATAATACGGAAAGAATATTAATTTAATGACCCATTCGTTCATTCAGAGGACCTAACACTCTTACCTCATTTTATACACTGCGAAGCGCTTCAGTCTTAAAGCCAGAACCTCGGCTGCAACGTGACGTCATCCCGATCGACGACTCGCGCAAATCCAACTGAAGGTTAAGCAGTGCTTCCAACTCCAAGAGAAATAACCGACTTAACAGTAAACTGGAGTTTCATCTCACAAAAATTTTCCTTTACAAAATTTCATTTTATTATGAAACTTGGGTGGGTTACAGTTCGAACTGTAAAGGTAATACCAAGTATTTTGACGTGGTCATTTATCAGATACTGATGGTCAATAGAAAAGTGTGACGTGACCATGGAAGCATTATATAACAATAACGTCGATTTATTCACATTGATTTTTTCACCACTCACCTGCATGAAAGTCTGTAGACACTGTTCAATATGCGCAAACTGTTCATTCGTAGTGAAAAGGAGCGTCACATCATCAGCGAAAGCTTGAACATTGATATCTTGAAAATCATGATTCACTGATGAGGGGAGCGACATTAGATGGTAGAACAGAGGTTCAAGCGCCAAACTAAATAAATATACAGATAAAGCACATCCTTGTCTTACTCCACGACGTATAGAAAAGGGAGCCGTAAGGTGGCCATTTATTTGCACACGGGAAGTGGCGGAAGAGTACAGCGCACGAATCAAGTCAATAAATGAATCAGGAAACTTGTAGGCTCGTAGAACATTGTAGAGATAGTCGTGGGATAAAAAGTCAAAAGCATTTTGGAAGTCCACTGATAATAAACATGCAGGCATGCGCTTAAATTTAAAATATTCAGTGATGTCACGGATCTTGCTAAGAGCAGAAAACATTCTTGGTGGGATGAATGGCTGCCTGAAAATCACTAATAATCTCGTGACAAATAAGTTTCAAGCGTCGTGCTAAGACTTTAGAGAAAAGTTTCATGTCAGTATTGAGTAACGTTATAGGACGGTAGTTCTGTATGGTCACCGGACAGTTCGTTTTAGGTATGAGGACAATGACACCTTGATTATCAATGAAATTGTGATGCCTTAAGAGCTCATTAAAAAGGTGGCATAACTCCGCTCCAACAATATCCCAATAGGAGACATAGAATTCATAAATTAGTCCATCTGGACCGGGACTCTTGCGGTCTTTACATGTACGCAATGCTTCTCGGACTTCCGTCGGAGTAATGTCCGCCATTAATTGTTGATGTACGTCGGGAGACAGTTGGGGCATTGTCTCCGGGAAATATGTCTCTAGTGCCGTAGCATTGATTAAACCAGTTCGATATAAGGAAGAAAAATGTTCATACACATGAGTCTTAAGATCATTAAGATCCGTAACTTCGCCAGCACCATCCATCGTAATAGCTTCAATGTAGTTCTGTTGACGTCGCTTCTGCGATTGAATATAGTGGTAAAAGGAAATGCGTTCAGATTTACAAAATGAGGCAGATGTGGAAGTCGTCTGATATCGTTCAAGAGCTCGAACTTGTATGCGTGTAATCTGCGCTTTAACCCTATGAATATGACTGAGATTTTGAGGGCTGCTGGGTTGAGACCAGAGATCGTTTAATACAGCGTAGTAATATTCTAATGTCTGATGAGTCTCGCGCTTAATTTCTTTTCCGTACCATTGGAAAAAACGTTTTATGTGGGGTTTAACGTAAGAAGTCCACCATTCAGAAATAGTTGAAAAGTAACGTCGTTGACGTACCCAAAATTGCCAACGTTGACGAAAATCATTCCTAATGGTAGCTGGATGGAGAAGTTGAGCATTTAATTTCCAGTAACTTCTACCATGCGTATGCGGGACACCTGTCGGAATTTTAAGAACACAATAAACCGCTGCATGGTCGCTAAATGAAACTGGACATATGTCCGTTTCAATGATATTTGAACAGTGAGAAGACGTTATATACCACCTATCTAACCTGGACATCATATGACTATTCTTAAAAGTAAATTTAGGCACCGTCCAATGATTCCACCACACATCCCGGAGCCGCAACTGTTGTATAAGGCGGGTAAAAGTGACACTAGGGTTGAAGATGCCAGTGGTATCGATTTTCCGTTCCAGTACATTAAAGTCACCAGCCAGAATAATAGGATCACAATTATCTGGTAAAATCTGCACTATTTCCTCGTTATAAAAATGATCACGAGAACGCCTGTTAACTGTTCCAGAAATACCATAAACGTTCACAATATTAAATCCATCACAAAATAAACTGATACCACGGCCAGAGGGAAGTCGCTTAATGCGTTCGACGACAATACCCTTTTTGATTAAGATAGCAGTACCCCAATTGTTGGGTCCGATATTCACTATTGCATTGTACATTGGCAGAAATTCAAAACATTCAAAACGGACCTCTTGCAGAAGAATGATGTCGTAACCACTTAGCATAACAAAAGTTTTTAAACTATTTTGTTTCGCTGGATGGTGAATGCCAGCGATATTTATTGTACATAGACGGCGCACGTTAGGTCTAGTAGGAGACGGAGAACCTGCCATCAAGTTAATAAATACATAAAATAATAAAGCAATTTGAAAAAATAACACCAAAAACTGGATAAGTTGTGCAAAAATACACCTCACTACAGAGGGGGGAGAGGAGAAATATTGCATCCATCTGAAACTCAATCGCCACCACTCGTCCTGAAGTTTGCAAAGAAAGAAAAATAAAAACATAAATAGAAACAATCCGGTAAACATCACGTGAGAACTGCGCTGCAGGGAAAGCAGAAAATAAAATATAGGGCATAAGAACCCAAGGGCACGTGAGCGGTGCTGACGAGAAGCTATACACAAGAACTTACGAAGCAGTAGGGTCTGTTTCACCACTCTTTTCACGAGACTCGCCTGTAGCAGAGTTGTTACAAACCATGTCAGAGTCAAGGTCACCACCACCGCCGCTATGTGTTTCCGGGTCACTCACACTATCTTGGATGGCTTGGCTAACACTGTCTGTTTTATTTGAGAGCACTTTTCGTTTTTTACGTAACGATCGCCGTAGTTGATTTCCATGAGCACTAGTAAAGGGCAAAGTAGATTCAGATGCATTTTCAAGAGTTGTGGCTGATTTCTTAGTAAGCTGACCATGAGAGGTAGACAATGGGACATCATCCTGCGACGTTGCCAGATTAGGCGGGGCAGTTTGTAGCACTGAGTTGGTCGAGGGCCACTGAATCGGGCCAACACAATCTTGTAAGGCCGTAGTACTTGGCTCAGGTTCTGTTATGACATCATGACATAAAGTAGGAAATTCTGTAGGATCCTGCACCAAAGGAGGGGGAGCTCGAGACACATCACGAACACTCGTGGAAACACTGGGCCGTAAAGAAGGAGACAGTGAGTTTAACGAGTAATGCGGGGTTTTCGGGAGATTACCAGTGGATAAAGCTGTCATACGAAGGTCGTCCTGTTTGTGCTGAGGACGAGGTAACTGACGAGGTGGTACCTTGCATTGGGAAACAAGATGATCCGTACTCAAACAGCGGAGACAAGTATGCAGCTGTCCAGGATACACAATTGAAGCCTTATAACCCATGAAGTGGAGTTTAGAGGGTATATGTTTCCCCAATTCTATATAAACTGCACGAACACCATTCAACACAGGGTATTTTAAGTGAGTGCCCCACTTTTCATGTACTATTTGTTTAATCTCACCATATTCACGCAAGGTATCACGTACTACATCATCACTAAGTTCACACGGCAATTCAAAAATACGGACTTTAGTATAGTTAGTAGTAGCATCCAATATATTCACCACAGAGGAAACACCAGTCGAATGACGGAAGGGAACAGAGTCTGGCAAAGTACGTAAAGCTTGTTCAAAATTCAGAGCTGTATCCAGTTTTACATATACACAGAAGTCTTCGTTGTGTAATTGAATTGCAATCACTTTGTTCATCAGATCGGAAAAATTTTCACTTAACCATATGTGTATTTCAGCCGGTGACGGTCGTAATTGTCTGAAATTCTTGTCAAACTCAAATTTTAACGTATTTTGTCGAATGGTATTCATAACGTAGTACTACTTAACACAATTTTCAGTAATTAACACCACTATACAGTCCTAATCACAGGACAAAAAAAACTAAAGAAAAAAACAAAAGAAACGAATGATATGCTTTCACGGAACGCTCAAAAACACCTCCACACACCATGAGAACTCACGGTGAACTGTCAAAACGAGCCTTATATCATGGAGTACAAGGGCAATAAAACGAGCCCTGCGGGGCTTCTAACCCGTCCCTACTACTACTACTACTACTTATCTGCACAAAAGTAAGTAAATCACATTTTTGAGTATTATTTTCGTATTATTTTAATTTAAAAGTGTTATAAAAATGTAAAAAAATGTTAAAAAAAACTTTCGTCGGGCCGGGTTTGAACTCACGCCAAAAGAGATTCTCGTTAATGGCATATAGCGCTAGCCCACTCGGCCACGAGGACCGACAACAACCATCGTCTGAATTCTGCTATTTGAATGCAACGTGGCAAGACATAGATAACGCCAACAAATCAGAACTGTGTTTTTCGTTCCTACTTCCGGGAGCATTACTCTCCTGAGCTAGTCCTGTTTCACACTATGAAACGAAACACTTGTTTTAAACAGTGTGAGATTAAATTTCTCGCAGAATGTTCTAGAACGCAAAAACTAACGGGAACGAGTCACTTTTGTGTTTGGGACTTAGTAATGAACTGATTGTGACATCTAAGCAAAACATTTAAGCTGTTTAGTACAATAGACCTCATAATAATAGACCAGACCGCTTAACTACACCACATCAGCACTAATACACCGTGGTCCTCCATTAATTTGATGAGGATTCAGATTTTATAGAAATACCAAATAGACTACAAAAACGTAAATCTGTGTTACAGTAGGAAGCCGAAAATCCGAACTAAGTGGGGCCACAGGTAGTTCGGATTTTCAAATTGTTCTGGTTTTCGAAAATGACCAAGAACATGTCATTTAGGATTAAATATACTGCACGATATGCTCTTTTCTTGATACAGTGGTTATACAGTACATACAGTAATTACAATACCGTACGTAAGGCAACTTACATTTAACGTTTCCGAAGAACCTGCTCGTACATTAAATTACACTGTTCTTGTAACTCACACTTAAAATTTAACTTGTATAGGCCTAAGGGAAAATAAAAATAAAAATATTTATGACAAACAATTACATATGAATGAGGTTTTGTAAAAACATTGACTTCACACAACGCCGACGGACAACTCTATTGTTTGTTTATCGCTAGCGCTAAGACAATATGTAAAAAGCTTCTAGGGATCGCGTTCGGATTTTTTACTTTCAGATTATCGACGTTCTACTGTATTTCTGGATTTCTCCGAACATTCCGATCTGCGTGACACAATATAAGCGGCGGTACAGAGTTACAGGGACAAATACTGAGACATTGAAGTAATAAGAATAACTTGATTTAATTTTAGGTATTAGTGTTCTGGGAAGTTTAATGTGCCTTTTTAAGTCACCCAATAAATAATATGTATAAATAAATGTTTAATTTGCACTTCCAAGTAAGTATGTTAGCTAAATCCTCGCACGCAGAGAAATAAGGTTGTATAGTTTCATATTCCACCACTTTATTTATATAAGTAACGGATTATGCACGGGTGCAGAGCAGATTCCTCCGTATATTGGCATGGTGGTGACATATTTTTTTACCGATACATGTAGATTGCGTTTAGTGAAAGATGGCCTTTTCGATTATGTAACTGTTTCCCTGGTTAAGAGAATATTAGTTATATTTCTTGTGCGTGCAGTGCTCGACAAAGCGGAGAAACGAGCCAAGGACAAGAGTACATAAAAAGTGTGGTATACAGATGTAACATTTACCAAAATGTCATTGTCCTACACAAAGTGAAACAGCCATAGGCAATGAGACCGCTTAACTACACCACATCAGCAGTAATACACCATGATCCTCCATTAATTTGATGAGGTTTCAGATTTTATAGAAATACCAAATAGACTAATCAGCATAATCTAATTAACTTCTGAATTTTCTTTTTCAAACTACCTATAAGATGTGATGTAAATACAGATAGCAACTACAAATAGTGTAAATACTCCGTTTTAATCCAGAATACAAAGCCAGGTTCGTGAACTTTCTTTTAGAAAATAAATGTTAGTTCATTCCGCTCACGAACATTTTCCTTCAAAACAGAATGCGTTCTGTTTATAGTTCGAGGATTCTTTTCTCGTTCATTGAAAACGAAAGAATTCTTTTCATAATCGATGCTGGGAATGTGTTTTGTTAAACGTTTTCCTGCCTTTAGTAGTAGACAACGTTCCTGAATTGATGGGAGCTAATGTAGTTTGAATTCCATTCAAACAATATTGTTTGTTATACCGAAATAAAAAGGTCATTCAACTCCGAGAAAACGAACCATAATTTTAAGTTTTCTACAAATATCAGCACTAGCTCAGAAGAATATGCTTAACGCTACTGTATATGCTTTGTGATTTCTATTATTATTATTATTATTCTTATTATTATTATTATTATTATTATTATTATTATTATTATTATTATTATTATTATTATTATTATTATTAATACTAATACTAATACTAATACTAATACTAATAATAATAATAATAATAATAATAATAATAATAATAATAATAATAATAATAATAATAATACAGTCTATATTGTCTAACGAGACAATTTTTAGCACAATTCAAATTTATGTTCCCGTACATAAAAAAAATCGCTTAATTTCATCGTGAAATGAAATTACTGTTTCATGATTCATTTTCCTTTAAAGTGAATGAGTTTTAAAGAACGTATTTGTTCTATTATGCGTTATGATAGAAAATGTAGTATAAGAAATGCAAAGAATTTTATATAGTACGTTGCAGTAAACTGATACTATAAATTGGTACTTAAAGTGGACTTATGTGTATGTAATAATCTTTTATTTGTACACTTTGGTTTAGCTAGGATGCATTTCGATACAGAAATACAGCACATGAAACAAATCTTAATACACTGATTACCCAAACAAAATAAACCTTGAAAATGTACTCGTGCCAGCGCTGTTCATTTTTCACACTAAAAAATAAATTGTTAAAAAAAAGAACGATTTGATTTTTAGATCGATACTCAAAAGACTGCACCATGATTCTTCGATTTCTCAGCATTGTGAGTTTTGGGCTTATTCTCTTCATCAACCTGATGAATCAATTAATGCTCCTTCTATTGTATAATGCATTCTGACGTTATATAATCAAGGAACCATATCCTTTTTCAGTGTCCCTTTAGTGAAATATATACACTAATGGTTGTTGTAGTCAGTGGAACCCGACTCTGTCCTTGCCAGCAGCAAAGAATACTGCCTAATCTTTCAATGATCTGTTAGAGAAACGTCTGAGAAAATGAGAGGGACTGGAGCAGGTTGCGTCTGAGAATCAAGAACAGCTGTTTTAAGATTTCCCTACCACCCCCTCTAATTTCAATGTTATGACATCTATGCAGAGGCTAGAAGGTCATTCTACTCTACTCCCAGTGCAGGATCTTCAATGTGCTCAGCGACATGTGTTTCAGGAAGGGGGAAACACATCATTAAATGAGCATAGATCAACTGGTGTGTTACTACAAAGCTAATGAAGGACTTTTGTTTGATTTGGTCTCTGCTGAAGTAATTGATCCCTATTTTGTAACATGATACAACCATCCAGGATGGTAGTTAACTATGCGTTTTGCTAAATGTCTGGTGTCGTCACCCAAATTAGACACACCACGAAAGAAAAAAACAAGTTCTTCTCAAAAGTTTTGTACTTTAATGCTAGAAATATCTTTACTTCTTTTTTTATCAGAACACAATACCAATAATTAAGTATAAAAATTGATTTTGAGTTTTTTAAAAGATTTCCGTCTAGCTGAATTATTAACATACAGTATGTGCTTTCTATGTTCCAAGATCCAAGTTCCATCCTAGATTGATCTATAAGTCTTTGATTCCAATTGGTAAAAATATCAAAAGGAGTTTAAAAGTATGTATCGCTGCAATATATTTTTAAATATTTTTAAATATTTTAAAAAATAGTCTTTAGACATTATTTAAAATTATTTTTAGTTCGTTTTCAACTAACTTACTAAAATTTTGAAATTCTGACTTATACATACCGAAAAAAAAAGATTCATAGTTAAATTATGAAAATTGCTAAACTATATCGTTAATACGTCTGATGTTCATAGCGATAACGTGGCTAAAGACAATTTCAGCTCTACTTGCTGGTCTAGTAGCTAGTACGCGGGCATTTACACACCTAGGTTCGATTCCCGCTAGGAGGCCATTGAACGTATTACGGTGGTTCGGTTTCCACTTTCAATTGTAGATCCACGTCTAATATAGCGTCAATGCTGAAAGGTGACGCTAAAGTTCAATAAAGGAATACAATTTTATTATCTTTCACAATATACTTCTTTAACACGGTGAATATACTAATTTGATATAAGTAAACATAAAATTAAGGAAATTGTAAATATTGTTAAGTAACCAAATTACCTTCTTTCTTCCATGACAGCAGGCAAGCACCCATACGAAGAGTCCATAAAGTTCGAAATCTCCAACTAAAATTTCGTAACTCAATATACACTTGTACAGTTTCGTGATAATACTACTGTATATTTGATTAGCAGAGTAATGATTGAGTTAGCATAAAGATTTAATCTTAGACTTCATCTGGAAGTTCCATCATTTATTTTGGGAATATAGATTCCGTAACAATTGCTTATCGTCTTTTCGGGTGCAGAATAGCACTGATTCACTACATAGATGTAGTGTCTTGTATTTTGCCCTCCCTTCCCCCCCAAAATCGACCACTTCCAACAAAACAAAACAAAAAAATGGGTACCTGCCTGCGTGGTGTAATAACAAAATCACATTAATGTTATTATGATGTTGTCTAGTATTTAAAAAAACATCATACATACAGAGGAAATTAGAATATCAAATAGAATAATAGCCAGTTCTTTTGTTTGCAACTTTTACAATTGGCGAGAATCCATTTTTGTTTACGGTGTCGCGACAATTGCAACTAAGTAGTTTGACTTGATATGAAGACAGCATTGGCAAGCGGGTCGCGGTGGCTCAGTGGTAGAGCGTTCACCTCTGATGCATGGAGTCCAGGGTTCAAACCCTGCTCCCGCCAAGTAAACTTTGTGGTGGACAAACGCCGTGTGCGTGGGTTTTCTCGGGTTCTCCCGTTTCCTCCCACTTCCTTCATTCCACCATTTCTCATAATCACCGTCTCGTTTAGCCTAACCGGCATAACTGTGGGACGTAAAACTCAAAGATTTCATTTAATTTCATTCACTTTCCATGTTGAAGGAAAATATTGCTCGTTATTATTATTATTATTATTATTATTATTATTATTATTAATTCAGTAAACATAGTAACATCAAAGAATAAATAATAATCCTCACTAAGCTTGAGATTGCCAAAATAGATCGGAGCCCCGAGTTAACGCGCAACTATTTTTGCGTGTTTAAAATCAATGTTGATTACCTCTTTTTTTTTTTTTTTTTTTTTTTTCATTTGCTTAGCTAGTATTGTTATTATGTGAAATGTATAAACAATGAAATACTAGCTGAACCTGCATTTATTATACAGCGCATCATTTCTCACAACATCTGTATATGTCCCTTTACAGACACAAGTGAAAGACGTCTTGATAAAAATTGGCAAGGGTACCATCAAGGGGAAAATTTTCGATTGCTTTTTCAATATCTTGCACCGTTTGCAAGATTTGACCTCCTTTTGGTTGGAGTTTCTAATTCATGTAAGATCAGTATTTTCTTTCTTCTTGCATGCAGTATGTAATAAGCAAATACATTACATGCAGAATTAATTATGTCAGTTAATAGATTCATCTTGGACTTGAGAAATAGTTATTTTTCATTATCATTTGGGCATGAAAGAAACAGCTGAGAGATACTCCCGTATACAAACAAATATGTGGTGTTGAAATGTATAACTCATACGATATGATGCTTTACTTTTTTAAAATTTCAGTACTTCCAGTGTACCCCTAAAAATGTAATAAAGAAATAACGGCCATGTTTCTTAGATATCCAATTAGCACTGGACAATCTACACAAAACTTGGTATCGACCAGTGAAAACGGCACGTTTCTAGCACTTGTGGTTTTCGAGATCTTATTGTCGAAAGGATTGGAGACAAACACATAAGTTTTTCTTTGCAGAGAAACATATAAACCTAGCATTTTAATATGTGGATTAACTTTATTATGCGTGGTCAGTTTCACCACAGATTGAACATTAATTCCGTTTTTGTACATTGGCTAAAACTCTCAGGCAATTTTCGAAATCACCAGTTACTTCGTGCTTTTCAACGATTCTCTCAATATATTCTTTCATCCATCTCTACTCTGTGTAATTCTTCTTTCTTTTGATCCTTTTAAGTTGAGTTTCTTTCCCATAAACGTCATTCATGCTTTCTGATTTCGACTTGAACCGAGCAGGAAATAAAGTCTTGAATCTTGGGATGGGGTTTACTGAGCAATGCATTTTACGAAAATCAAAACTGAAACCCGAAATAATACTAAATTTGAACCGCTTCCGGTTTTGATAGTGTTGTGAAGATAGTTATGATATGTTATCTTGACGCTGAATCGTTTAAAAGAAGTTTATATCTGATAACGTGTTTGTTATGTTATAATAAACGTTGAAACCTGAAATTGCTTCTTCGCTATTTCCGGTTTGAATACAGTTTCAACGGAGGAGATTGAACTTATTCTTCTGACGATTGCAAATCTTCTATTATCGTTCACAAAAAACCGCATCTTGATAGCATTGGCCATTTTTGCTGTACGAAAATCATGAAATACGAAAGTGATAGTAAATTTGAACCACTTCCGGGTTGGGTAGAGAGTTGTAAATTAGTCATGTTATGTTGCCTTGGACGCTGAATCGTTTGCAAAACAGCACATCTCGCTATCACTTACCGGTTTTGCTCTGTTAACTGTCGACGGACAGAGAGACAGACGGACGGACAAAGCAGTTGTGTAAGACTCTCGACATTTATGCATAACATAGTTTGAAAATCTAAACATTAGAAAGTGTTTTCTTCAGTTTTTGGGAGTCTATACATACAGTGTGTCTCTCTGTGTGTGTGTGTGTGTGAGAGAGAGAGAGAGAGAGAGAGAGCAGGCTGAATCTCCATCTATTGACCAGCATTCTGTACACAATTCAACTCTTGAATGGGTTCCTATTTAGATCTATTTAAACCCAGAAACTACACCCTGCAGAATTTGGAAGACTTTATATGTTATTCTGAGCACGTCTAATGCCAAAAAGCAAAGCATTTGTACTGCTACATTTTTTCTTAGGATAACTAGAATAATATATTTATTCATTCGCCTTGATGGAATGAGGTTGAAACATGAAAAATCCAATAAGAGGAGTGAAGAGGAAACGACCTGATCATGAAGAAAGATTGTCAATTGTTTATCCTCTCCAGTTTAACCATGCTTAGTAGTTATTAACTGTTCGGTGATCATACGTAGCGATAGAAATGTTACACAATGGATTAGTTACGAAGTTAACTTTCTCTTTTAACACCGATGTTCAAACCTAGATCTACACATCATACTCGTGTACATAGTCGTGGGATCCGAACTATATGACTTCCCACGGGAATTCAACCCGAACCTCCTGATCCGAAGGCGTGTGTAATAATGAACAGCTTTGGCGTGGGAGACATGGGTTCGATTCCCGACGGGAGCTCATGTGGTTCGGATTCCACGTTAATCAGTAGGTCCCGTCCCATATAGCCTCGCTGCTGAAAGGGATGTTAAAATCAACTTAAGTCAATAATTAACAGCCAGAACAAAGCTGACTATTGTAATTAATCAACAAATAGAGTTTAAGCAATAATTGTACCTAACTACATAATAACAAATCTCCTCTAAAAATAGAGGTTTGACTTTCTTCATAATTTCAAATAATTAAACATTATCATTAAAAGCTTGAAATATTAGTGTGATTAAATGCATGCGCCACTATAGTTAATCGCCATTTGAAGAAAAAAACTCCAATTGCAAATACACTAATAAAGAATATTTTTAAAATGGTATCCATGTGTGTGTTGCATCAAGTCTATTACTAGCGTTCCGATAAACTTTGCCCAAATTAAATACGATACTGTAATCTCTTTCAGTCCGAAATAACAAGCATTGGCTCTAGTTAAATGGCTGTTAAAGACAGAGATGAATGTGGTTTCTAGAAATTAATGCGCGATTTTTAAATTAACGCACGGCTGTATAATACATCACTCCAAAATGTAGTTGGAAAGAGTTTTCAGGAATTCCGCAAGGCTCGCACCGTGACACCTCTGGGCCATTCCTCATTCGGACGACAAGCGTCGCGGGGGAGCAGAGGCGTCACGGGTGACGGCAGCAGTAGCTCCATCTGTCCTCCGCTCTTCCAAAGGTCATGGCCTGCCTTTGTCTCTGTCAAAACACTTTCCTTCCATTCCTGGGAGTGGGAATAGTGCTTGTTCCAATTTACAACATCGCTCTCTCTCTCTCTTTAACTCCTGCTCTTGGTCTGAAAACTAGTAAAACGTTGTGTGTGTTTTTGTGTAAGTGTGTGTGTGTGTGTGTCATTGACTAATTCTAACACTAAAGCTCGTCCAGCTTTCGGGAAATTCAGACACCACAATCTGTGCATTTGATTATCAAAAATAAACAGTTCAGAGAACGTCATTAGGAGATACGAAATTTTCTTGCGCTAAACACTGCTAAAAGATACATGTAATTTGACTGTTAAATGTGTCAGCAGCATTCACTTAGTGTTCGATAATGATTACATACTGTATACTGAATATTTATAAAAGAATGGTAAGGCTATTTCATACGAGTGAATTGGTTTCGTTATGTAAGAAACACGGGGAGGCTCGATGAAAATTAAAAGATACATAGGATACATATAGAAATATGTAATTTTTGGTTTTAATAATCTAGACTTCGATTAATAGTTGTTTGGGGGGGGGGGGGGGTTCACGCTCCTTTTCAGTAACGATGCGATATGATTATTTAAAGTGCGATTCAAATCGAGTTTTGGACCTGCGGTGGCTGAGTGGTAGACCGTTCACCTCTGATGCTTTGGGGTTTCTGGTTCGATCCCAGCTGAACTTTGTGGTGGACAAATACCGTATGTGTGGGTTTTCTCGGGGTTCCTTCGTTTCCTCCCACTTTCTTCATTCCACCATTTCATTCATTTTTCATCAACACTGTCTACTTTAGCCTAGCCGGCAAAACCAATGGGACGTAAAACTGAAAGATTTCACTTCATTTTCGTCACGAGTTTTTTCTTCGAGTTTTTTTTTTTTTTGTTTTTGTTTTTTTTTTTTTTTGGGAAACAAGTATTTTTATTGCGAATTGAGCAAGATACCACACGAACATAAAATATGCATATAGACACTCGGTCGCAAAGAGGTACAGGTTGAAAATAGATATGATTATGTCGTCCAGAATAGTATAATAATTTATATGTACACTGGATTTAAGTTAAGATGAATTCGTGAATAAAAGTATGATGACGAGATAGTATCAAAAACTTTCGATTCTAGTTCTGTAATTGGCAATAAATAGCAGCGCAGGTCCGCTCGCACAGTCACAGAGAGCTAAGAGTGTGCTAAGAGATATCGTACTGCATGCATCTGTAGCTGTCCAGCTCGTGTTATTGTGACCATATGCATTACCACTTTTCCGATTCCAACTTGAACAGCAAACTTAAAAAGAGCAAAGGTGAAATTTTGTGTGAAACTCGGCAAATCTGCACATGGTGCAACAAGTTTATGTTGATGCTGCCATGAGTCATGTGAAATGTTTTGAGTGGCACGGCACTTCAAGATGACGAGAAGTTCTTCATCGGAAAACGTCGGAACCGTTCGGCAAATCGTACACGAGAATCATCGGAGAACAATTATAACATTGCTTCCATTACCAATATGTTATACAGAACAGTCCAGTCATTCCTTAATCCTTCATGTTGAGGATCATTATTGGTAACGAAATTTTCTGTATCCGGGTATGACCGTGATTTGAAGCAATTACAACATTGCCTCCCTGTTTTCTCTGTGGAAGAACTCATGATCTGCACGACCAAAAAAGGCAAGCCAGGTCCACAGTTCAATCAAGTGCATGCTCATCGTCGTTTTCGACTTTTACGGTTTTCTACATCGAGACTTCGTCCCCAGTTATCAGACCTTCAATAGCGAGTTCTACTGCTAGTTTTTAAAGCGGTTGGGGGTGAACATTCGGCTAAACTGGCCAGAGTTGTGTCGCTGGATAGACTGAATGCTGACTGACGACAACGCACTTTGTTACCATTCTCACTTCAAAAGTGAGTTTCTTACAAAACATGACACGATATCACTTTCGCACGCGCCGTACTCTCCAGATTTGGCTTCATCCTTTTCCCACGGTTAAAAATTAAACTTAAAGATGGCCGTTTTGACAAAGTAAGGAGACCCAATTTGAGTTATTTTTCTTGATTCTTCCGCTTCTTCTACTTTCTTCATTCCACCATTTCAATCATTATAATAATCAGTGTCTCCCTTATCCTCGATGCATAATCATGGGACGTTAAACTAACAAAAGTTCCGTTCTGTGCTTACGTGTAATACTTATCAAAAGCCCCAGTAGAATAATTGATTAATTGTACCTTGGTTGTATGTAAGCATCTTATAACATCCCAAGTTGGACCTGTGTACCACCAGCCACCCGAACTGCTGCTTTCACTATTAATATAATTGGCAAAATTACCTTATTAATATTAGAATCGCCTGTTGCAGTCATTCTTTGAGTTATGGATCAATGCGGTTACACGCTCTTTTAGGGTGTGTGTTGTATCATTCTTGAACATCCTGTATAGCATGTTTTGTATGTCCCACAGGCATCAATTTGGAATCACTATAACATGTCATCACCTTCTTGTATACCAACTTTGAGCCAGATCCGTAAGCTTCTACTGGCAAGGGCGCCGATTTCTCTGTAAATTCGGGGGTGGGGGCCAGGCCCGTAGCCAGCTCGAAAATTTAGGGGGGGCCCGGTGGAAGTTAGGGGGGGCCCGACCCAAAAATATTAGTTCATTTCATATTATAGTTCATTTGCATACCTACCGTGAAAATTTTAGAGGGGGCCAGTAAAAATTTAGGGGGGGGCCGGCTTCCCCCCTAGACCCCCCTAGATACGGGCCTGGTGGGGACATTCAGATGCAGAAAGCATATATGAGGAATTTAAGACAAATTGCATTCAAATTATGTCAAATATTGTAAATTTATAAATACAATGAGGGGGTCCACATGAGCTTCGGGGGGCCCGGGCCCCCTCGGCCCCCCCGGATCGGCGTCCTTGTCTACTGGGTGTTCTTAAATGCTCTTTTACCACTGGATATCTCTAAGTATGGTACAGAGTGGATTATATATAAATTAGGTTGTTTTAAAAACCTTATAGCTTCGTGTATAACGCTTCGATCGAAGTTTTTAACAAACAACACAACAAAATGTAAGTTACCTCTACCCCATCTGTCAAACATTGCCTATACTACTCAAATTGCAGCTTTAGAGACTTGCTGCTGTTCAGAAATCGAAGGAACCGGATAAACGGAGACGAGTTTGTTGTTTTTGTGTTTCGTTATGCGACTACCGCCACCAGAATCTTAAGCATCATGTGGTTAAAGACAAAGACTGGTTCCGCCTGGCTGAATACATAGATTTTTTCACTTCGTAATCCGCAAGATATCACAATGAGAGGATGGGAGTATGATTGTAATTTCAATTCGCCGAATAGTTTTTTTTTTTGTCACGTCGAATATAGGGTGGCAAAAAAATATTTTTAAATACTCGCAATTTTAACCAGAAGCCAGTGAATTGATTTCATTAAGACAAGAGAAGGTTCTACGCGTCAGATGAGTCTTTTGCCCTAATCAGCACTATGGAGATGTATCACGAACATCTGTCCATTTAAAGAACACTTTTCATCACTGATTTAGGAATAATGGATGAATGATTTATAGATAAAGGGAAAGAATTGTATGTTGTTTCCATCGATATAGAAAAGGATTTTTAGCAGGGAAGCTGGAAACTGGGGATGAAAGTTATAAAGAAGGTGAGTAAAAGTGAAAGGTTCGAAGACATAAGAAATCTCAGTATAATACAACAAGTAAGTTTAGAATAGGGAATTAAACGAGAGAGAAGAATTTAACTGGAAAGAAAGTTAGACAAGAATGTTGCTTCCAAGCAATATTCTTTAATATGTATATATTTAAGAGGAGATAATGCAGAAAAGCCTCCTGGTATTTCAGTATTCTATAGAAGAAATAGATGTATGAGGTTTCGGTTTATAAATGATGTGGTTGCGATATCTGGACAAGAAAATTAATAAGATATTTTAAACCTTGGAAAAAATCTGCGAACAATGTAGGATGAAATAAGTGTTGGAAAGAGAAGGGCTATAATCCTAATGGTTAAAACGAAATTTTCGGTATCAAATATAGAAGTAAAAATGGAAAAAATAGAATAGGTTACTAGTTTTTGAAACCTGGGTTGTGTTATTACTGTACAACGAATCACTGGTTCTTTGTTCTTAGTATTGAGCCACTAAAACTTCTATATATCTGCTTTTATACGTAATTTAATAATCAAAACTGAGAAGTATACATCACGTTTACAATCTTATTTTTCAATATGTCTACTCTCTAAATCTGAATAGCTCTATTTATTTATGGTTGTCCTGACAACCTCCTATTCACAATCCTATTACTTAAAAAAAAAAAAAAAAAAAAAAAAAAAAACTATACAAACATATGAATATCTTTCCACGTCGATATTACAATTAGAATTAACATATATTTCTTTTTCTTTTTCTTCCTCGACATAACCAGTCTAGTACATGTATAAAATACTTTACGACCCAATGATCGTTACAAGTATTAACAATGTATAAATATACAACGTACTGTTGTAACTGATGTGAAATGCAAACGTGAAATAAAAACGAGGATAGAAATAGCGACAGAAGCATCTGTGAAGAAGAGATTAATTTTGCTGCCCTTTGAATAAAATTTAAGGAGGACATCGTGGCTCAGTGGTAGAGTTCTTACCTATGGTGAGTGGGTCCTTGGTTCGATCCCGGCCAAGTAACTTTGTGATGGACAACATTATGTCCGTGGGTTTTCTCGGGGTACTCCTGTTTCCTCCACTTTCTCATTTCAGTAATTCTTCCATCATCATTCACTTGCTTTGATCATCGTCTTCCTTAGCCCAACAGGCATAATTATGGGACGTCAAACTGAAAAAACTAATTTCATTTTAATTTACTGAATAGAATTTTAAAAAAATAAGAAGAAGAAGAAAAAGATTCGTAAAATATTTCGTATGGAGTATTGTGTTCTACAATATACAGACATTACGAAAAAGCGACGAAAGAGAAGTGGATAACTTCGGAATCTGGCTGTGGAGAAGAATGAAAAAAATTAGCTGGATCAAATGGAAAACGAATGGGAAAGTGTTAGAAGTATCGGGAAAACAAAGAACATTTTTAGATGTAATTAAGACGAGAAAGAGAAACTTGTTGGGACATTGGCTAAGAAGGAATTTGATCAGGAGAGACGTGCTAGAAGATACGGTGAAAGGTAAAAAAGGGAGAGATGAAAGAGAATGAAGTTGATGAACAGTATTCAAACAAGAAAAAAAATACTCCGTTAATAAACATAGTGCACGCAAGTTTCTCAGATTGTAGGGTGTGACCTGATGGTAGTAGTACAATAGCTCTGATGATCATCATCACCGAAATAAGTAACATTCAAAGGAAACGTAGGCGACTGAGCAAAATATGGAGCCACTGATGTCATTCAGGAAGTGAAGTATTCCTGATTGTACGGTTTCGATAGTTTCAGGATTGAGTTCATTATTGTCGAACATGAAGGATTTGAAGGAAACCAATAAGCTTATTCCAAATTCGCAAGATTCAACGTTATAGGAAAAAAAGAAAGTTTTTCTCTGTTTTAAAGATCTACAGTTTTGGAATGTAACTGAATCAGAGGCATCATTTAGAGAGGGAGATGGGGCAATTGCCTCTTGAGTATGACTAATATGTATATTATAATATCCCACTGATGTAGTGAATAAACAATTCTACACGCCAGTGTTTACAAACACTACCACGTGGTTTGGTAAGAGGATTTCACACCAGATGGATCTACAATCACTTGCAGAAGACGGGCTTCTGGCCCCTCCCACGGAGCAGCAGCGCCACCGTCACCCAAGGAACCCTATAAATTGGCTGGACGACGGCAATTCTGTACCAGTTTTCTGCTGATCCTCCTACTGTATACCACGGAACATTAGGAGTAACCTAACCCCAGGCCTCTAGTCTGCTACGGGACTACGCCTATCCTACCTCCTGGCTTAGTCTGCTCCGAGGCTCTGTCTGGGAATCCTAACCACAGCCGCTTAGCCTGCTATGAGGTTCTGTTGGCCATTTAACCCTCCTCTGCTTGCTACGGAGCATTGGATCCCTAACTCCCCTCTGCTTAGCCTGCTACAGGGCTCTGTAGAGATCCTGTGTGCGACCTTACTGTCAAAGACTATCTTTAACTAACCTTCTATACTAAAGACATTATTTGTACAGTATTTTATAAAAAATACTTTTATAGTGAAACTTTTATAATAAAAGCCGGTAGTGGGAATCGATTCCGGACACTCTTTTTATTAACGCTCTACCTATACCTATGTATATGGGACAAAGTTTTACAATACACTATTCGTACTACATACAGGATATCCCACTGGTAAAGGACCCCGGGAAAAAAGTTATGAAAATTTTCTTAAAAGAGGATATAAATCCAAATTTGTACATGACACACCTTGATTTTTTAGAAATGAAAGTACATTAAAACTGGAAATGACCTCTCCTGTGACCTCTCTGGAAGTGAGGTCTCTCACTTGTGTACACAGTTCAACACGGCGGTGCATGTTCGTGAATGTTGCTGCCAGAGTATTTGGCTTAATTGCCTGGATTTCACGGCGGTTGTTCTCACATAACTCGGCAGCATTGTAAATTTATGAAATGTTCGTTGTGTTCCGTGCAGCTTGCTTCTTCAGGTGCTGTTTGATACTGATGATTTATCCGTATTATGTGGAAAAGTGCGCGTTTCTTGTGAAATAGTATTGGATAAGTGGTGTCTGTAAGACACGTCAGTGGCTGTTTTTAGAACATTTCGGTGGTCGTCGTAAACGATCTAAACACTGCAGTCAAGGCTTAGTGACGATGCTGGAACCAAGTAAACATTGTTAGACTTGAACGGCAGGGGGCGCTTGCAGTTATTAAAAGAAAATGTTGGCGAGGTAAAGACACGATTGTTAGCGTCGTCCACAAAATATCTTCGCCGTTTATCACAGAAATGTGGACAATCGTGTATCACGTGTCACAGAGCTGCTAAGAAAGCAGGTGTGTTTCCCTACAAGTTTAGAGTTGTTTATGAACTGATACACAGTTGGGGAACCCCTTCATTCACAGAAGGTGGACATGTTCTGTACATTATCACAGCAGTGCATCAGCGGGCCATTTTTTAACACTACTGTCACCATTGAAGCATACCAGGTATTGTTTCATGAATTTGTGAGCCAGTTGGATGACGAGGAATTGATAGTTAGATGGTATTACCAAGATGGTAACATGTCACTTGTCTAAAGCGAGTATAGCTGCAGTGGAATCATTTTTCCCTGACAGAATGATTTCCAAAGGATTATGGCCCTAAGGTCACCTGACATGATCCCGTGACAATTTCTGTGTTGTTACCTTAAAGGTAAGGTGTACAAGAACAAATAACACACCATCGACGAGTTACATGAGAACATTCGCCGTGAAATCCAGGCAGTCACACCCAAATACTCTGGCAGCAACAATCACGAATATGAAGCTCCGTGTTGGACTGTGTATGTAGGTGCGGGAGGTCACTTCCAGCACCTCTTGAAATGTACCTTTATTTCTCAACCATAAAAGTATGTGATGTACAAATTTGGTTTTATATTCTCTTTTTTAAGATTTTTATAACACTTTTCCCTGGGCCACTTATGAGTGGGATACCCTGTATATCTTAATCAATTGTACACTAATATACTAATTAAATTTTTTTAAAAAAAACTTGAAACTCTCTGTTGGTGCAGTGCTCCCCCTCCCCCAGGCAAAATCTGAAATTAAGTAGTGAACTGAATGCAATAACAAATTAACAATACTCGTTAAACAGTTAGTGAACAAAGTTTGAACCAATAAAACTCTGCAATCCATGCTGGAAGAAATGCATACTGATTTCTGATTAAGTATGGATCCTAAATTTTGTGGGAAAACTAAATTTATTAGCTATGGACACCAGGTTTTTAAAAGAAAAGAAAAGGGGAATCGAGTATATTTCATTTCAAATAACTATTAGTGGAAATGTTTAAACAATTGTGCTCATAGTGTAGCAGTAAAACTTTCGAAAGATATTCGGACATTTATAAATCCTGCATTAGTATTCCTAGTTCACCCTCTGTAAACCACTTTTGTAGAAAAAAAATTCATAGCAAAACACACACACACACCACACAAAACCCTCTAAGAAATTGTTTCTTGTGAGTATGAAATCATATCTATAGAATTATTTATTTTGCATGAAATTCAGTGTTATCATGAGCTTCTCAGCTACTATGTATGTTTATTATTATTGACTTTCCTTGGTCGAGTGTTCTTTTGGTCGCCCGAGGCTTACATGAGAATTCCGTATAGAAACATGTTCATTTCGCGTGGACTAGAATTGTAGAAAGGAACCCAGAGATAAAATATACCCTGCATCTATGCACAGCAGCCTCATTGACGGTCCTTCAGCGGTCGTTTCGCTTCTCCTGTATTTTTCAAAGTGAATATGTGAACAGAGGCAGAGAATGTAGTAGTGCCTTTAATAGGACGACGGCCGCCGACGAACCGCAGACTTTCTGAATATACTGGAGAAAAACGCGCGACAGACCACATCTATCACAGAGCATGTGGTGGTTTTCAAAATTCCCTTGATGCTTATTTCCCTATTTCGTTCTTTATTCGCATTCATGACATTCATATCCATTGTGCATATGGGATCTATGAAGTCGAGATGCAGTTTCTTCTTTTGCGTTGTACGTATATTCCTTTACTAACAAAAGAGTTGAAAAAAAGACTTTAAAAAAAGAGAAATAGTCATTCGAATCTAACAAAGCCAAATATAGTAGTTCACAAACTATTCTTGTAAAATAAAATATTCAGAGAATAATGTAATATCATATGCATATCCAATGGATTGACATATTGAAATGAGATAAAATAATCATTACTAGTAAACCTACACGTCCTGCGCAAGCGCAGGACACTATTGTTATCTGAATGATTGAATACTCCCTGTAATACCACGTACAATATTAAAAATATTTATGGCTAGCAAAGTAGTTTTAATAACATGTTAATAATATCTTTAATTAAGAATTTCTCGATAATTACTCGAATTTAAGACGTCCTCGAATCTAAGACGCACCCCGATTTCGTTGGGTTAAATTAAGGAAAAATAGTAATATATTCTGTTTTTACTATTACTAAAGCGCTCTTTGATATTGGTCATTTTCGGTGATTTTTACATATCCCTCCTCTCCCCCATGTTGCGGGACACGGCATGATAAAAATTATACCAGGCCCGAATGTCATGTATGTTGAAAATTTGATCGAGATCGGTCAGGTGGTTCAAGAGTTATTAGGTTATATATATATATATATATATATATATATATATATATATATATATATATATATATATATATATATATATATATATATAGGTAGACAAAAAATTCTAAAAACACTTCATACAGGACGCGTAATTTGGCCCTCCACTGTACAACACGTGCTGCGGTTGCCGATCGTTTTTTTGTTTTCAATGTGTCATGTGGATCTTCTTCTTCCGTCAGCAGTAACCAGTTCCCCTGTGAGTGTCGTGGTGTGAATGCGGCGCGGTAAAATGGATGACCTGACAGACTTCCAAAGAGTCATGATCGTTAGTGCCCGTCTGGTTGGAGCTTCAGTGGCAACAGTGGCTAACATTGTGGGGGTATCGAAAGGCACTTTGTCCAATGTCACGAGGGCATACACAATTCATGGACAAACGACGTCTGCAAAGCACAACAATGGTCGAAAGACAATACTGTCAGATAGTGACCGGAGGGCATTAAAACGGATTGCACAAGCTAAAAAGAAGACCACTGCAATGAAAATTACGTCTGAACTCAACTCTGGCCTACGGAACCCGGTTTCATCGAAAACAGTGCGACGGGAACTTCATAAAATGAGAATTCATGGCGGGGCCGCTATCACCAAATCCCTGGTCACAGCAGTAAATGCAAAGAGGCGTATCCAGTGGTGCAAGGACCACAAGACGTGGACTCATGAGCAGTGGAAGCACGTAATGTGGTCCGATGAATGGACCTTCATCTTGTTTCCAACAACCGGTCGTGTTTACGTTTGGAGAAGACCGTCGCAGGCCTATGATACAGACAAAGCATGGGGTAGTTCTGTTATAGTATGGGCAGTGATATCGTGGTTTCTTGCAGATCCCATCATAGCCCAGTATGGAATGATGAATGCTAAGGCGTATGATGCCATTTTGGGAGACTAGGTTCTACCCATGGCCCTGATGGTGATGGCATCTACCAAGATGATTTGGCACCCTGTCACAGTGCAAAAACGGTGAAATCATGGTTTGAAGAGCATGACCAGGAGCTATCACACCTCCCCTTTGTCCCACGATCACCAGATCTGAACATTATTGAGCCATTGTGGTCTGAGTTAGAAAGGCGTGTTCGGTCTCATTACCCTCCGCCAGCATCCCTTAAGGAACTTGAGCATGTTTTGGACGAGCAATGGTACAAAGTTCCACACACCACGATTCAGGAGCTGTATATGTCCATTTCACGTCGAATCCAAGCTGTTTTGAACGCAAAAGGAGGCCCCATACCATACTAGGTATAATTTTCACACTTTTGCAAAAGTTTTAGATCTTTGTCCAACCCCTATATATATATATATATATATATATATATATTCCTTCCCCTCCTCCTACCCTAAGTTCTACCGTCAAAGGGCTATGATAAAAACAACCCCAGGTCCGAAACTCATCTATGTTGATAATTTGATTAAGATCGGTTCGGTGGTTTAAGCATGATGAAATCACAAAGACAGTCACTTTTATTTTTATTTTTATTTTTTTTTTTTTTTACGTATATGGTCCCTTGCCCCTCCCCTACAATGTACCGCAAAAGTAAAATGATGAAAGCATCCTAGGTCCGAACCTTATCTATGTTGAAAGTTTGATCGAGATCGGTCGGGTGATTCAAGAGTTACTAAGTTTTATTCATTTTCACATATTTACCCTCCTCCCCTAAGTTCTACCATCCAAATGAAATAATAATAATAAAAAAAAAAACTTCCCAGGTTTGAACTTCATCTATGTTGAAAATTTGATTGAGATCGTTCTGGTAGTTCAAGAGTTATTAACTCACGAACATGACCACTTTTATTTTTATATTTATTGATTTTGTATATCGCCCCCTCCTCTCCAACCCCTACATTATTCCGCCAAAGTAGGACAGTAAAATCCATCTCAGGTACGAACGTCATCTATGTTGAAAATTTGATCGAGATTAGTCGTTTAGTTCAAGAGTTATTAAATTTAAGTTCTACTGTCAAAGTGAATAACTATAAACACTCCCAGGCCAGAACTGCATTTACGTGAAAAATTTAATCGAGATCTGTCTGGTGGCTCAAGAGACTAAGAGTCAGAAACATAGTCACTTTCAATTTGGATCTGAAGTTTTTTGTTCACAGACACCGCTATTAATATATAGATATTTAATGAAACATAACATTAAAATCTCTCTCTCTCACTGAACTCTTACGGTAGATTCATTTTTACAGTGGAAATGTTTCTCAACCTATATTTGATACAAGCACAATTGAAGATAAAATGGATGACTTTTTCTTCTTGTGTGCACAACTCATGTTTATACATGATACCTTAGCTCTTGATTAACTTCGTTAGATACATTGTGCCTTATGCAGAGTCGTTCTGAAAGGTGATTAGTGCCATACTAAAGAGTTCGACTAACATATGATTCCTGTAGTAGTCAGTACTTTAGCATCTTGCTAATCATACATCAAAACGACTCTGCATAAGGCCCATTATGTTTTGCAGTGTGGTACGTAAAAGTGAATTAAATTTTGATTCTTGTGATTTTTTTTTTTTTGGAGCGTTATTAGTATTAACTTACTAATAATGTTCTAGGTATAATTGGAAGATCATTTACACTGAGAATATTAATAAAACAAGGAAAAAGGGGAATTCTAGGATTCAAGTTGGTCGGGAAAATCTATAAGCTATTCATCTGGCGAAACACGAAAATCCTGAAAAAACTTTCGAATATATTCAAATTCAGGATCTTCCTATAGTTTGATAATAATTTTAAGTGTAATACTTACGCATGCTCGAAAGAGAGCTTTATATACAGAAGAGATCAATTAGTGAATACCTTACTTATTTAAATATACATAATTCTGTTAAGGGACCCATACACGCAGACACATGCATGAAGAAACCTTTCCAACATGCATGAAAAATGATAATACCACAGGCAAGTTGACCGTGTGTGTTGAAAGTTTTCAACATCTTCTGTAAACATGCATGATGGCTTTGTCATTCTTCATGCATGTTTGCCGTGTATGTGCTCGTTCATGCAAGTTGGTTCTTTTATATTTAGGCCCGCCAATCACGATCAGCGGAAGAAATCACGTGACTCTTTCCTCCGATTCATTCTTCTAGTAAGTTGGACAGCAAGTTGGTACGTGTGTTGGTAAAATAAAAATCTTCCAACATGCATGATGAAACAAATCTTTCATGAATGTTGGTTATGCAAATATGTGCGTCTATGGCTCCCTTTAATAATGATGATCAAACAATAAGTTAATTGTCAGACTGCACGTTGATCTATGATAGTGATTTCCAAATTGCCTCCTGCTATTAAAAACGCAAAATGTATAATTTGTTCTTCTTTGTAATTCTATTCATACATAACAAGAAGACCATAACATGCATGAAATGTAACTTCATTTTTAAGTATGAAAATACGAGGTAACCCCCAAAAGTGAGGTTTCCAATTTTTTTCTTTATTTAAAAATCCAAAGAAATGTTTATTTTCAATAACGTTTCCACTGTTTTAAAGCTTGTAAGTTTACATTTATATATTTTTCTGAATAATGGCCATTTTTGGTCGATACATTTTTTTTATAGGCGTTGTGGGAATTTTTGTGTGTCCATGTCATACTAACTTTCCGCCATATATTTGACAAAGTATTGAACTTCATCTTTCACATCATCCTCGTTGCTGAAGCGTGTTTCAGCCAAATGTTCTTTCAGCTTAAGGAACAGGTACTAAACACTGATTTGCTCAACCTTCGCGACTGTTTCGTCGGAAATTGACTTTCTCTCGCTTCTTCCTTCGTCGTGAATTTTAGTACAACCAGCTGCAAACTCCTTACACAATTTGTGACGCTTTTGTATTCCATGCATAAGTCGCCATACATTTTCGTCAACTGGCAATAAGATTCAACCGGTTTAACGCGATAAGTTTCAACTGGTATGTGTTCAAAAACCGAATAATTGCGCGAACTTTACACTTGGCGGTAGCGCCAAGCGGAAACTCCATTACAAACGGTTGCTAAGCCAAGATTGAGCATCCCACCCAGCGAGGTACACGCAGGCTTTTTTTGGGAGCGTAGGAAACAGTAAACACAACAGTGTTGCGAACAGTCACACGAAATTTCCTTGAGTCCCCATTTCGTTGGGAATCCTTACTTTGGAATAACTCTCGTATTTTCTTTAACCTTTGGGTTATAAAGCACATTCTGAAAGGTGGCGCCGTTGTTGCGAGCCATTTTTTCGAAAAATGCAGATTTCTAAGAGTTACTGTATAATGTTCGTAGATCATGCCTTAACTGGCCAACGTACACGAAACAAGAAACAGAATAAAGCAAAGATGTTAGAAAATCTATGATTTACCCACATTCAGTGAAATGTCGCCTCAGAAAGGGATTAAGGAAAATGTAAAACGAACTCAGAAAATGGTTGTTAATACGTTCTGGCTCCCACTGCATTACAAATTGCCCATCACTGGTCTATTCTACTGAATAACAGTTATACGTTATTTGTTTATTGCAAAACTAAAAAAGCATGGGTAAGATGACGATAAGGCTGTTTGTTTCTGCAGTGCTAATATTGCAGGAGAATAGGGGTATGGTAATCATCAGTAATGGTTTGAAGATTGTAGAGGGCACGTTGGCTTTTTTTTTCTGTGGATGTCTTAAAGAAAAAGTATTCTTTTCAGTTTAACCTCTCACAATTTTTACACCTAGGTTAAGGGAGATGGTAATAGTGAGATAGATGATAATGATGGAAAGAAGAAAGTGGGAAGAAAAGAGGGAACACCGAGAAAACCCACACGCACACGGTGTATGTCTACTACAATGGTGGGAGCTGAAATCAGACAGACTCCACATACCAGAGATAAGTGCTCTGCCTTGAACCATCCCTTAAAGAGATGGTTGAAAAAAAAAAAAAGCTAAACGACTTTGAAACTTTGTAGAGTGTAATTTATAAGGATTTGCAATATTCACCTCCGCTTAGAAAAACATGCAACTGCTGGTGTTTCTGTGCATTGAACAGGTGAAAAGAACTCTGTAAATAAAATCGTACGCCAATAAACAGCTTTTTGTTTTCCAGCTCACAGAACAATATCTTCACATTACAGTGGTCATGACTGTAAATAAGTTCATTAGTCGAGAAATGTGAACAATAATTAAACAATGGATATGAGGAAACCCAATTTTAATTAGGTTTAATATTGATTTCACCAGGGTAGTCAGTAGAAATTGAATGAAGTTCAGTGCAACTAGTACATTCAAAAGAGCTAACTAAACCGAGCGACATTAGCGTCTAAACATAGTGTCGAGTTAAGAGTCTCCATCCCGGCGAAATTAAAATACCGCTAATTTTACAGTAATTATGTGATATCTTCAAATAGATAAAAGATAATCGAAATGTGGAAAAAGAGCGCCCTAGACAATATTATTTTACATGATAAACCGTTATCACGACTCACTTATCTGCTTTCGGCATTTATTTTCGCGTTTCTAAACAGCTGAAAACGGAAAGCCACTAGGTGATTTGTGATAACGGTACCTCACGCAAAATAATATTGTCTAGGGCGCTCTTGTTCCATATTTCAATTATCTTTTATCTATTTGAAGATTATCACATAATTACTATAAAATTAGTGGTATTTTAAATTCGCCGTGATGAAGACTCTTAAGGAATATTGCAGCCATAAGCGAATAAACTGTTCTGCACTAATGAAATAGTAGCAGCATATCTTTGACAGTTTTTCTTTAGCCAGGCTATTTTACAGTATATTACATAAAGGTATCTTTCTACAATAAATTATCTAAGGTATCTAATCTTAGGAAAAATGATTATTCCTAAAGTTGACTTTTTTCTATTTCGGCTTCTTTTCATTCCGCAGCCCTAGTCTATTGCCTTGTTTGCCTAGTAGGAAATTCGAAAAGAAAGAAAAAACCCTAGAATATGGTATGCGAGAAAAGATGGCAGACATATTGGATTTCCTAATGAGCTGGAACTCGAAGAAGAACTGTAGATATGGTAGAATGTTAATCGGCAATGATGTAGCAATAAATCTTCAAATATGGAAGGAAAAACAAAGTAGCAGTGTGACAATTACACCACGTGAAGTGCTTTGGTTTCTATAGCGTGATTATATTTTTCAATTAATATTGAAACCAGAAACGGTTATTAATTTCTACCACTTCCGTTTTTAGAAGAGAGATAATAATAGAAATGGTAGCTTAATCGATTGTAGTAAACAGCTTCGCACTGTCTATTACCGTTTTTGCACTATAGAGATCCATGTTAAAACCGGAAGTGGTTGATTTCTACTACTTCGGGTTTGAATATTACCTCGATCAACGAATTCGACTCATAATTTTAACTCCTTACATCCTGGTCAAAATAGATAGCGATCTGTCAAGTAGTTCTTTGAGACTTTTGTCTCCTGAACTGATGGGCACTGAGAGTCACGGTAAGTACATGAAGGAGTTTTGGTAAGCCTAACTCCTTAAAAATTAGAAAAGTAACTTACGTCTAAATGCTTAGCATTGGTATCGACAGCTAATGTAAATGTATACCTGCAAACAAACAAACAAACAAATACAAGTTGCTTTCCATAGACAATCTAAAATGGAGAACGTCCGACCCAGCTGTAGTGCACAAATGTCTGCAATTGGAAAGTAGTGAAACAGGGAGTTGAAGAAGAGTAGCATGTATATACCACTATGAACGTATAGATGAAATTGTTTGTGTCTAGTCAAGGTATTACATAATAGACAAAGAGTATTATAAATAGTGCGTTGTACTTGTATGGATTTGTGTACCCATATCCATTTCGTGTTCGAAGTGTTAAACCAAGTAAATTCTCCTCCCGGAGTTTAACCTGAGAGTTTGTGAAACATATATAAAGCATGATTTGGATTAACTAACTAATTAACTAATTAAATTGGAAGGCAAATTTTGTTTTATTTATATCCTGGTTCTTAACTAAGTTAATCTTCAAAATAATTCACACGTTTTATCGTATTCTTAACTGATTTTTAATACTCAACCATGAGAAGCTTACACAATCCACTTTTTGCATATTTAACAAGATGTCTGAATACATACACACTTATTTACTACGTTTCCATAGCAACAACTCCTTTTCTAGTTGACGATTACAAAATAATCTCTCGATATCTCTCTGTGTCTTTCTTTTCTTTATATATTACTGCTGAAATAATTCGCCTCTGATCCTATTTTTATAAGCTAGCACAGATTGCTAATACTATATACAACGTTATCGTTGTAAAATCAATGGCCTATAGAACCCGGAAGTTCAATGCCGCGTTCATAAAAGCTCTCCACTGATTTCTGTCCTTAGCCAACTGGATCCAGTTTCTACATTGTACTTCTACTTCTGTGAGATTCACCGTAATGTTATGCTCTCATCTACGTCTAAGTCTTCCTAATGGTCGTTTTCTGATTGGATTTCCAGTTAAAACTTTAAAATAGTTCCTACTTTCTTCCATTCTGTTTACATGACTTGCCCACCTGAGCCCCCTAGACTTGATGACCCTAACAATGTTTGGAGAACGGTATAAATTGTGCAGTTCCTAGTTATGAAGTTTCCACTATTCCCCAATCCCATTCCTCTTAGGTCCAAATATTAGTCTTAGGATCCTGTTCTCAAATACTTTCAATCTACGTTCTTCCCTCAGAGTAAGTGACTATGTTTCACAATCATATAGAACAACAAGCAGGTTTTCGTTTTCTATATTTTAAGCTTCAAATTCTTCGACAGAATTCGCGACGACAAAAGATTTTAAACTAAATAATAAAACGAATTCCCTGCTTTTTCTTCTTGAATATGATTTTGGTCTGTAAATATTGATCCTAGATATTTGGTTTAGCTTTGCAAATTTAAAATTGTAATTCGACTAATGAACAATCACCTATATTGCCTTTGTTAATGATGGCACAGCAATACAACAATAAATAAGCAGTAATTGATAACGTGCTATCAAAGAAAATAATACTTCCTGGCGAATCCATATAGACATATATATATATATATATATATATATATATATATATATATATATATATATACTATAGGGTTCGATAATATATATGACGAAAATACAGTATACCTGATTAATATGGAATGGAATCACCGTGAGCCTCCATAACAGCTTTGATTCGTTATAGAATATATGCATATAACTTACGAGTGGTGTCCAGAGGAATATTCTACCAATACTCATAGAATGCAAAATTCAGTTTCGTGAACGAGTATGGAGGAGAAATCTGCTCCAGAATCTGAGTGCTTATTTACTATAGGGTTCGATAATATTGAAATATGAAGATTGGTCAGCCAGGAGAGTTGTAGTTCATTCCGAAGTGCATGAAACCATGCTTTAACAATAGCGTGAATTGATGCATTGTCATCTTGGAAACTTATGTCATTGGTCATAACACTATATGTGAACCATAGGATGTGCATGCTCACCTAAAATGTCAACATGATCAAATAGTTGTAGTAATGGGCGTTTTGTCAGTGTAATGAACGGACTCACGGAATACCAGAAATTTTAGATTCACAAAACCACCGCCACGTTTAACGATAGCGAGGAGACAGTTTATGGCATAAGCTTGGTTTGGGCATGCGCCATATACAAACACGGTTTGTTGAATATTAGATGTAAGAGTGTTTCCGATCACTGGTGATCCACTTAACGTGTTCTCGAAATCATTTCCATCACTCTAAAGCGTTGAAGGTGCTGATCAGCAGTTTTAAAATTACAAACACTGTACAGTTAAGTCCACTGCAACTAAGTCCAACTCGTGCTCGACTCTGCTTGCCGCAATACACTGCTGCACACGTTGATTGAAAATGAAATGAAATCTTTGAGTTTTACGTTCCACGGTTATGCCGATTAGGCTGAAGGAGACGGTGATGATGAGAAATGAATGAAATGGTGAAATGAAGAAAGTCGGAGGAAACGGGAGAACCCCGAGAAAACCCACGAGCACGGTGTTTGTCCACCACAAAGTCCACACGACGCGAGCTGGGATCGAACCAGGGACCCCAAGCACCGGGGGTGAACGCCACACGTTGATTGAGTTCCACAATCACTTCCTATTCAATCAATCATTCATCCTATTGTCATTAATTACAGTCTTTTTCAATGGTCGTCGATCTCCATCCTTAAGGCTTCTCTTCTATAACTTTTCGCTTATGTTGTTTTGTCATGAGGTCTGTAGGCCATTATCACCGTGGACAGTGTTCCTCGTAACAAATCTAACACACATCGGCTGCCTTAAATAGGGTCTATACTTGTAACAACTGAACCCGAATCAGCAATTTAACCTCTTTAAAACCACAGAGAGGTCTCCTACTTTGCATCACCAAGGTCTGACTACTTCAATACAAATCCTCCGTACTACAATTCCTGATGTACTCCATACGACCACCTACCAAACCAATAACAACTTGCAGACGCTGTATATAGGTTCTCATTATTATCACCGTATATATATCTTGCGTGTTTGCAAATTGCAAGTGTTTTCATTATTTTGTTAACAGTGTATAATTTAGAGCATCATGAAAAAAGTTTTTCTATTGGACAATATTTTAATCCCTTCAACAAATTAGATCCTCATTAATATACAAATTTTCTTCGCTGTTTTAATATAAGCCGTTTAGAATTAGATAGACCCAATTGGTACATTTTTTCATTTTGCTTATGATTTTCTTCTTTCCTTTTTGTAACTCTTAAAAATTTTAGAAAATAAAAACTAAATTGTAACATCCAATCCGCTTATACAAATGGAATACCTACCTAATTGACTAATTTATGAGGACAAGATGAAAAGGGTGAGATAAAGAAACTTTAATGAAAAGTTTTTAAAAAAATCTAACCCTTTCTCTCTTTCATCCACTTCTTCCTCTATTTTTTTCTTTTTCTCGCTTGCTATCTATCGAGCGACCGTTGCTCACTTGTCTCAAAAAGACTCACTTGCTGCACTTCTCCTCTACTTTGAATGATTAATGAGATGGCTCAATTCTGTACACCCCTTTACCCTATGTGTACATAACACTAACAAACCTTGTTCACGAACAACGGGATTGCAAATATTGGTTACTAAAGTTCTGTTTACATGCTGATGAACGCTTTAGATGAAGTACCGTACCTACTGATTTAGGGGCTTCCGTGTATCTGAATGAGTACGGAATATGCTTTTGGAGGTTTGATTGTAAGTTGGAGAACGGATTTTTAGGTGTTTGATCTAGTATTATAACCCAATTTCGAATTATTTTAGGTAAAATGTAGCGAACACCATTCTAGGGTCTACCAAACTCTTCAACAGTATTAACGTTTAACGAGAAAAATTCTCTAAAAATGAGTCATAAAACAGGGGCAAAAGAGGATCAGAAAAGGCGATGGGACGCATAACGCCACGCCGTCCCTATTTTTGTCCATTGTAATTCTTTTAGATAGTGGGGGGACGCTATAAATATTTTCAGGACGTGGGGAACGGCGTCCCTCGCGTTTCCCCTCCCTTTTATCCTGGTATAAACCAATTACTAGAACTCACTGAGCTGGACAACATGATATTGGGAAAAGTCAAGGCGCACCCACCGGGGAGGGGAAGGCTCCATCTCGTCCAGACCCCCCGAACTTCTTAACTAAACATATATTTCTACACTTTCTCAATAAATCTGTATTTGTTTAACAGAGAAATTATTATGTAGCATGAAAATTTGACCTTACATTTCATAATAAAATGCTCTCATAAAAACAATCTATTTTGTTTTCTTAAAATATAGGTGGAAGTATGAATTATTATCTTTTCGAGTGCAGAATAATGCTCGTCCAATACTACATAGGCGTATTGAGCTGTGGTATTGGATTCCCCTTCCAAAGCATGGACTCCTTCCAAGAGTGGTGGATCTAGAAGGTAAAAACTTGGGGACCAGCCAGAGACCAGACTGTGATAGGTATATCATGAGTTTATTAAGAATTTCAAAATTATATAATGAGCTCTTCCGTGGCTAAGCGCCTTTGACGTGCGAGACCTTTCTTCGATTCCCGGCTGAAGCTCATGTGGTTAGGATTCCACGTTAATCAGTAGATCCACGTCTCATATAGCCTCGCTGCTGAAAGCGGCGTAAAACTCAAAAACAACAACAACAACAAAAATATAAAAATTAAATAGTTTAAATTATTTTTGTTACTCAAAAACTGGGGAGCCTGTACCAACCGGCCCCTGGCTAGATATGCCATTCCCTGTCAACAAAAATTTCTCTATGTGTAGTTTCCGAGAAAGTCCTGAATTTATCGTGAGAGGAAATAGGGGTGGTAATTATTATATATCTGAAGGGTAAAGACATGAAATTCGGTAAATTGTCTACCCAATTGAAATAATTAGACATTAGTTTCATCTTTATATATATTGCACAAAAGAGAAAGAAGAAAAGGCGAGAAGAAAAAGAGTGAATTACAATTGAAGACTTTAGGGCAAAAACCCGTTAAGTCCAAAAAGTGAAATTGTAAAGAAGATAGCTTCACAAGAGCTTCTCTTCATCCGATTTTCTTCAAACTTGGCACATACTAGACCAAAAATAAATCGACACGTATTTTTTTTTTTTTTTTTTGGAAAATAGGTTAAGGAGAGTAAAGGGCCCCTTTTCAAAAAAGCGTCCCCTTGATTAAAAGGGACACATTAAAGAAACGAAATTCAGCCGATGCAAAGCTGACTTCAAAGGAGGAAATACAAGTTTTGCCGTTTTTAGGAGAAAAGGATTGCAGGGAGCAATGGCCCCCTTTGGAATGACAAAGGACCCCCGCACAATCTTAACGGAAATTTGATTTCGGGGAATTTCTTAAAACCGTGATGTGTTATAGAAATGGTGTTCCTGTCTACTTTTAATGAGAGGAGGATTTTAATTTCTAAGTTTTAGGGAGTTTGGTTGAACAAAACTCATTTATATATTTACCATGTCCGTCTGGGAGACGAATAATCTCGAGAGCTACTCGATCAATCATCACCAAATTTGGTCAGAATGTAGAGAGTCTAAAATTAGGAAATGAGTTCGTTTTTGGACCCGATTCTCAAACCAGAAGTGGTAGAAATTGACCATTTCCAGTTTTAATGTTGATCGCTGTAGAACCAAAACGGCAATAGAGAGGTACGGTTTTCTCCACTCTATTAAGCTTCCCATACGTTTTCATTCTTAGTTCTCTACTAAAACCAGAAGTGGTTGAAATTTCCCACAAATTTCAATTTCAATAACGATCTACGTAGAGAAAAACGATAATAAATAGTGAAAAGCTGTTTTTGGAATCTATTTAGCGTTCCAAAACCCTCTATTTAAACTTTTAACCCTTTATTTAAACTGGAAATCAGTCACTTATGGTTTTAATGTTGATCGTCATAGAGTAAAAATGATATTAAATAGCGAGAAGTGTTTTTTTAATTCGCATTTGATTAAATGTCGGAATAATATACCATCTTCACTCTAATCTCTATACTAAAACCAGAAGTGGCATAAATGAACCTCTTCCGGTTTTAGTCTTGATCGTCACAGAGTGAAGATGATACCAGATAGCGAGAAGCGGCTTTCTGCAATCTATTGAGCATCCCAAGAATATATTTAATCTTAATTATAATTGCTCTACTAAAATCAAAAGTGACACATCTTTACCACCACTTCCGCTTTCAATAATAATTGAGAAAATATCTCATCGTTAAAACAGAAACTTCTGCACGTGGTGTATACTTGAACTGCTACTTGTTTTCTCAATATGGATATAAAAATGACTTTGAGGTTTTCAATCTCATCACCAAAAACGGATGAACTATTTAAAATGATTTTTTTTTTTTTAACACGGACATGGGATTTTATCATTTCACTTTGGTTGAAATGCATGCTCTAAATGGGGAGTGCACTTAAATTCTTCGCAAAAATATTGCTATAAACGTATTCGTGCCATGCGAAGAATAGGAGCAAAGAATAGAATATTTAGATTCGAGGATTTGGGACGAAGTCCCCAAGTAGCTGAAGGTTAATCTAATAAAATAATAAAGGATTAGTCTAATTATATAATAGTCTAATAAAACAAACAATATGCTGAGTTTTGGACGCCACTTCCTTTGTGTTTCTACTTGTAATCAAGCATATTTCGTTTCTTATTGTGAAACCATGGTTGACTTTCCATCTTTAGGAATCCAATATTATAACCGGAAGTAATAGATGAAATGTATTCTTGGAATTTTGAATTTTTGTCACAAAAAATCACACTATCTTTTACGGTTTTGGAAATATAAAGGTAGATTTGATTTAATTTGATTTTTAGTTTAGCGTTCCGTTCAGCAGCGAAGCCATCTTGGTGAGATGAATATAGGGGGCACCGAATTCTGCTTCGCCCCGGGCGCCGAAATCTCTAGCTATGGCTCTGACTGCCATATCCGAAACTACTTCTTTCGCAATTCCTAGAGATGTGGGTAATAAATTTGCTATTCCTACATTAAATAATAGTGGGGTCAATCCATGCTAAGTAATCAAGAAAAAAGAAAAATTGCCGCTCGACCTTTTTCAAAAAAATCGAATTTTTTTCATGAATGTTTATACTATATCAGGGTACTTCAAAACCACCATTAATTATTTTCTAAAACATCTCATAGTGATGCAGCTTCTGCCGCCATTTTTGCGTTTTTCTCGATTTCGGGCGTTTACGTTGTTTTGAATATCTCAGGATGTATTTATCCTAGCAAATTGAAAATTTGCTGGGCGTGTCCAACTTGTACAGAGCTAAACCTTTGTCCTCTTAACATTTTTTTCCTAAAACCACTTAAAAGGGGTGAAATCAGGTCCTACTGTAGCAAGATTTTTAGACATTGAAAACATGTTTTGGAAGAGGAAGCAACTGATGTAGAGGTCTGAATTTTTGTGTCCATATAGTCCGGGGTCATAAGTTTACACTCAAAAATTTGCAGACCTGTAGCTGCTTCCAAAGACCTGAAAAATATCGTAAAGTTGGAGAATTATGCAAATTTGGCATATTTCATTGTCCAATAGCTCCAATGGTCCTGTATTAAAAAATCTGAAATTTTGGGAATAGTCACTCCTTTAGCATACCATAACACACAACAAAGCGCGTTTTGCGTTATTGGGCAGAAGAGGGTCGAAGTATTAAGGAATGACGTCATACTCTAGGAGGGGTTTTGTTCACAAATTTAATTGGAAGTTCGTTGTTATGAAGTAAAATAGAGTAGGATAAATGGCTAGTCCAGTTAATGCTTTCCAGCTCGTTTCTTTCCTCTAGTTGTGACTCGCTGTCTTATCACCCACAGCATCACTGGTGAATAATGCAGGTATATCAGCGGAAGGCGAGAATAGTCAAAATGCACACTTGGCAAAAAGTTCGTAAGTACTCATTGTTGTTGGCTATATCAATGATATTCAAACATGATTATGTTTGTTTTAAGTGTCAACTCATGCAGGAGACTGTTGTCCTTTCGTTTGATCTACATTCCCCAGTCAGTAAACACTCACTCACTGTAAACTCTGACTGGGGAATGTAAATTTAACGAAGGGACAACAGTCTCCTGCATGAGTTGACAGTTAAAACAACAATAAACAGAATTGAATATCATTGAAATAGAGTAGCAAACAGCAAGAGAAATGAATACTTACGGACTTTTTTTTCCAAGCATGTATTTTGACTTTTCTCGCTTTATGCTGATAGCGGCATCCTTTAGCAGTGCTGCTGTGGGTGATCCAGTGAGTCGCAACTAGAGAAAAGAAACGAGCTTGAGAGCATTAACTGGACTAGCCATTCATCCTACTTTATTTTACTTCACAACAACGAATTTCCAGTTGAATTTGTTAACAAATCACGGAGTATGGCGTATTTCGTCATTCCTTAATACTTTGACCTCGTTCTGCCAATAAACACAAAACCCGTTTTGTTGTGTGTTATGGAATACTAAAGGAGTGACTATTCCCAAAATTCCAGATTTTTTTATCCAGGTCCATTGGAGCTATTGGACAATGAAATATGCCAAATTTGCATAATTCTCCAACTTTATGATATTTTTCAGGCCTTTGGAAGCAGCTACAGGTCTGCAAATTTTTGAGTGTAAACTTATGACTCCGGACTATATGCACACAAAAATTCAGACCTCTACATAAGTTGCTTCCTCTTCCCAAATATGTTTACAATGTCCAAAAATGTTGCTACTGTAGGCCCTAATTTCACCCCTTCCAAGTGGTTTTAGGCAAAAATGTTAAGAGGACAAAGGTTTAGCTCTGTACAAGTTGGACACGCCCAGCAATTTTCAATTTGCTAGGACAAATACATCCTGAGATATTCAAAACAACGTAAACGCCTAAAATCGAGAAAACGCAAAATGGCGGCAGAAGCTGCATCGCTACGAGATGTTTTAAAAAATAATTAATTGTGGTTGTGGAGTATTCTGATATAGTATAAACATTCATGAAAAAAATAGATTTTTTGGAGATGGTCGAGCGGCACATGCTTGATCACTTAGAATGGATTGACTGAGTGGTGACTCAGTAATTGATTCGATAGGGTCAATCTTAAATAATAATTTTCAATAATTCAACAAATACACTTAAAAAAAAAAAACTGTAACTAACCTTTCACTAAGAAGGAAGATCACTAAATAACGAACGAACAAACAAATCTCATGCACTTTTAAAATACAAATATAATTTGTATGCATGTTTGCTTTCTCGAAAGAATTGAATAATATTTCAAATTGATATACAAAAAGTAATCAAATTGTTGTTAAATATTGTTACATATATCCATCAATGCACTGAGCAAACAGACACATAAATACAGAAACACTAATTGAAATACAAAATAATAAGCTACATAATGTAGATAAGTACGAAAGACACGAATAGGATTCAACAAATAGTATTGAATTTTCTGTAGAATATACAATACGATATTACCGAATTGAAAACATATTTTAAGAACATTAGAAAGTAACTGGAATTCTCTGGAAATATTGCAAGTGATGCGACAAGTTCAGTACGTGAAAATAGAAAGACTTTTAATCAGGCTGGAAGAGGGTAGGTTCGTTCCTCTCAGACCAAATTAAAAATTGAAGATCAGAGGGGTAGATTGCAACATTGGAATATTAAAAGTAAAATTGTCCCAGCTTCATTATATACATTTACAAAAAAGAAAAAAAAGTACCCATGTAGAGAAGAGAACAGAGTAATATTCGATTCATCGTACCGTTTGAGGCCATAAAAAATCACCGCAATCAGCTCTTCAATGTAATCACCGTTGGCCATCCTTTCAGTATTGCGACCAGCAAAAGGGTGGGATGCGTCTTTCCATCCCTTTAGGTGTTGGTGCACCTCTGCCCCTCATTGATTAATCAGGGTCCATGTTATGTCCTTTTCGTTCACCGACCCCTTGTTAGGGAAGGTGGAGCCCATATTATGCCGGACATGTTTAAACATGGCTTCCGGGGGATTTGGACCAGAGAGAGGGAAATATTGTCAATGGTTTTGAATCGTAGTCTCTTCGTTCACCTCCCTCTGTACACGGGCATTATAATTTCCCCCTCATCCCTGGTGCAACTATTCTATGAAATGCGAATTCTTTGTACGTGCGAGCATTTTGATGGTTGCGAGAGGGTGATTTCGGAGCTTAAGAGGGTTTCGTTGCTACAAGAGAGAGGGTGAGCGCTTCAAGAGGAAGGACCGTCGGGGGTTGTTTTTGCCCTCGTTGCCAGTTCAAAATGTACGTACGTGTAGAGGGAGAGATGGAACATTTGCAGGCTTTAATAGATTTCGATCTCAAATTGAAGGGGAGGAGTTCACTATAAAGCAGTTGGAAATGGCAGCAGCCGAAAGAGGACACGTGCCGCTGAAAATGCAGCTTCGAGGTGTTGACAGATGAAGAAGCCAACGACAATAGAAATGGAAGATCAGCCTCCAAACAATCCCGAGGGAAAATCATTATTTCGGTACCTGGACAAAGCTCTTTGTGAAATCCGAGTAGACGACGCGCTTTCAGATGTCTGGAAAGTCTAGACGTATTTTAAGAATATTCTTGAATAACATAATTACTACATTGTGTTCCTTATTTGATTTTTAAAAAATAATTATAAACTTAGTAACGTATGCGATCCATGACATTATTCGATTTTGATCAAATTTGGCATGGTGGTATACTTTGGTGAGCTTGGTTGGTGTGTGAAATGACAGTACTGCTTCCCGCGTTATGAGACATCAAATTCGGATTCGGACTTCCTCAATTTTTGCAAAAAAAAAAAAAAAAAAAAAAAAAAAACAGTTTTACGTCCATTAAGCTAGAGGAAATGGATGATTAATAAAATTGAATGATTATGAGAATCCGTGAAAGAATAATGTAAAAAGAAACGGGAAAGTTCCGATAAACCCACTGACATGACGTTGTCCAATCACAAACTAACATCACTTGGAATTGAACCAGAAATTCCTCGCACCAGAGTAGCAGTCTGCCGTTAAGCCATAGTGCTCCCGTCAAAAAGAAAAAAAAAAAGGATATCTCTTATACGATCGATGTAACTCATTTGATCTTGACTAATCTTGACATGCTTTTAAACTTTGATGAGCTTAGAATACGTATGAATCATAATAATATGCACACCTTAGTTTACCATCCAAATCTTGTTGCTGAAACTCAAAATGAAAATACCAAGGCGTTTAAAAACATGTATATAATATACACGACTATCTCAATATAGAATACGAGGATGGGAGAAAATAGGACAGGTGACTAGTTTTCTATACCTGGGTAGTGTTATTAGTAATGATATGAAATGTGAACGTGAAATAAAAGCAAGGATAGGAATGGCGAAAGAAGCCTTTAAGAGGGAGAAAAGACTATTTTGTGGAACCTTGAATAAAGAGTTGAGAAAAAGGCTCATAAAATGCTTTGTGTGGAGTATTGTATTGTATGGGTCAGAAACATGGACATTACACAAAAATGATGAAAAATGACAGGAAGCTTTCGAAATGTAAATGTGAAGAATAATTTAACGAATTAGCTGGGTCGAGCAGAAAAAGAATGAGTGAGTGTTAGAAATAGTAGGGGAGAATAAAACAATTTTAGATATTATTAAAAAGAGGAAGAGAAACCGGTTGGGACATTGGATAAAAAGGAACTTAAGATGAGGGACGTGCTAGAGGGTTTGGTGGCATGAAAGAGAGAGAGGGGGCGAAGTAGACTACGACTACAATTAATGGACGATATCAAAACAGAAAAATCGTACATGAAGACGAAGAGGTTAGCGGAAAACTGTGGGGCATGGAAGTTTCTCAGTTGCAGCAAGTGACCTGCCAATAATGGCACAAAACCTATGATGATGATGATGATGACTATCTCAATATTATATATAAAATTTTATAAAAAGTATTTTATTCATAGTGAGTACAATTTTCTCAGAACCTGCTTACCCTAATGTTTTATAATATCATACATACCATTAATAATCATACAACATGACGTTATTTATTTCTATTGGATAATATTCAGAAATAGTAGCTAATGATTTCGTTTATGTTCATTGGTTTCTTAGTAATGAAATTCTCTCCTACAGCTTAATGTAGAATCAAATTTCTCTGTGAATTTACACCGAGAATCGAACTCGGGTCTCGTGCATCAGAGGTTGTAAAGATAACCATTTAGTCAAGAAAAAACTCAATTCCCTTTAGAAGCTGATTTAAGTGATTTAAGTCTAATAACATCGCAGCTGAGAAAGAAGGTTAGAGTTTAAAGGTTCTATTTGATTTTCAAGATGGTCGATACATTACTTTGAAATAGCCCTATTCTTTAGAATGCGAATAATCTTCTTCTTAACTTTATGATAGAATCTTGAACTTTACCTTATTCTATTCTCCAGGTATCCATGAAAAATATATTATTGAAAAACTTTAAGGATTAATCTGCATTTTCTCTAACACATTTATAACCTTTCTGAAACCATCTGGATCTATCCTACTTAAAGTTTAGAATCTAAATCATGAAAAAGGAGAAGAATTTGTAATGGAACTAAACTTCAGAAGGGAAGAAACTGTACGAAGAAAAAACAGTTGCATTACCATCATAACATCAAGTACAGAGTTAGATAATGCATGACTGAATTTACTTTATACAGTATGAAGTATATGTAAATATACATTTATCACACCCAAAGCAGCACTAGTGAAGAATGCCGCTATCAGCAGAAGGCGAGAAAAGTCAAAATGTTTATTTGATAAAAAGTCCGTAACTACTCATTGCTCTTGCTGCTTGCTATATCAATGATATTCAATCATGTTTATTCTTGTTTTAACTTCTAAAGAAACTAAAAACAATTTTATGTCCGAGCGTTTTAGTAGCGTATGATTGAATTCCGGATATATGAAGGCCCATAAATATGCAAATTACCGGTATGGGCCGCTTAAATTATTACAATACACATAGGAGCACAGAGAACTTTGCATTTGACCCAATTTTACACGAATCCCGAGGGAATACTTATCGAATGTACTTGTCAGTCTCTGTACAACTTGGAATCGTTTAACATGAGTTTTGCGGGAAGAAAAAAGGACACATTTGGAGCAACTTTCCAGTTGTGATCATAAGTATTTCCATCGTATTTATTCGGCGTAAGGGCCTCAAACTTGTTCTGTTGGCCTTTGTTTATCGAAAGATTTCTAAAAGTGCCTTACTGCCGCCAAAATCTGGAATTCAGGGTGGGAGCGTCTGAACTTCTGCCCCATTGACGCCCCTGTCTACCGGCTGTCATATGAAACTATCCCACGCCCTTTCACGTGGTTTTAGTTATATTTATTTCGGACTCTTGACTGCGAAGATATTTCAATTTGAAATAGAATTCATTTGCTGAGCAAACCTGAACCTTATTGAAAATGGATTTGGATCCATTGTGCTCTGAATGTCCCAAATATTACTTTTCTTCAATGAATTATTGACTTTAAAAAAAACAATCACATAGGATTGCAGAAAATATTCTAAAGTTAGCACATCATGAAGTGTGCTTCAAACAATACTTTTCGAAAATTTATTATTTAAGATAATTTTATTAGCATCTGTATTCTGAAATAGTAATCAAATTTTGCCACTAAAATCTCATCCACGAAACGCGACCTTAGCCCCTAAGAGCATAATTAGGAAACTTCCAGAAGCAGTAACTCCGAAATTATTTGTTTTAGGGCTAAAATAACCGCACAACCGTATTCCTGGTAAAATTCTAGCCTTAAAACACGTAACAAGACTTCATTTTCATTTGAAATTTTGAATACCAATCAAAGACGACCGCCATGATGCTTGATAGCGCCATCTGATGTGTCAGACCACTTCCAAGTTTCTTATTCTCCCTCAACCCGTTCTCAACGCAAAAGAGTGGCGAGAATGTTTGTTTCACCATGTATATTGATAGATTGTGTGACATCACCATAGTAGGTAGATTTTAAAATCTACCTAGAAAGCTTTTTACAAGCAAGAAAGTACTTATGAGAGTCACTGGTAAGAGAGTGTAATAAAAGGGGGGTTGTGATATGAAATAAGTTGAGAATTACTAATCTATGCTGGAATATTCTGTACCGAACACAGTGGTCTTAACCAGGATAAAATAAATGAAAAGGTTGGTTGCAAGTAAATAGCAAAAAGTCTAAACAAATAAGTTATTACACGAATTTGAAATATTATGTTTTAAACTGTTCAAAATGTTTAAAACGTGTTTTTTTCATCTGTGTTTTAAAACATGTTTAAAACATTTTGAACATCTTTTTCATATTTTGAACACATGTGTTGGGCACAAAGCGATTATTTTTGTGATACTTGCGGTTAGCAAGTAAATTAGGGTTATCCTGTGCAAATAAGTTACAGATATGATATAGATTTGAGATAGTTTTGTGAAGATTGATTATGATTCAAGATTACAGAAGGATTATGAAGATATGAAGAAAAAAATACTGACATTTATTCCGAAGTTGGTCGTCCGCCTAGTTTTTGGCATAAATTGTAATAATTGGTCCCTTTCTGTACTAAAGTTTACTATTTAATTCACATAGTATTGCCGAGCGAGCGTTAGTGAGTGAAGGCGGGTTAGAACCACGCGGGGCACGTTTTTCTATTTTTATTGCAGCTAAATGGGAAGTGGGACTTGTGTTCTAGAACCTTGCTGCCATGTTGGTTATGTTACCATTATATTGAAAAGTATAACTTTCTCCACGTTTTTCTTTACAGTTATTTGCTTACCGCATTTTCTATAATTTATTTTTAGATTTATTAAGCCATAACTTTACTTATTTTTAATAGATTTTCCTAATTATCACGAGCCATGTTTACAAAACAAATGCCTATTGCATTCCCATACTCCTACCACGAAGTAAGCTTGCACCAAGTAGTTAAATCCGCTTGGCAAACAGTTCCACGTTTATACATTATCGCTCTCTTTATACATTATCAAGCACACAAACAAGCAAATTATTCATTTCTTCCCGGTATAAAGGGATGACCGACTTTGAAACTTAACCCGAAGTATTAGTTAAGATTATTATATAGAACATGATTATGAGTTCAATAAAGATTTTTGATATAAGAGAATATAAGAGAGATACGGCGAAGATTGAGAATAAAGAGAGATAAGCTACAGAGTTTCTTTAGTGTTGTAGACGGCTAGATTGGTAGTAGTAACATCCTTTGTGGTATTACGATTTTTAAAAAGCTAACAAAATGCTTTGTTCTTTTTTTTTTTAAACTGTATTTTTTCCAACTCTGTTTTTTACCTTCTAGATCGCCACTGCCAACAGCTCATCATTAGCTGCAGAACCAATGATATGTTAGAAGTATCTTTATCCACTTTGAAAACTCCTATGCGTGAACTTACATGCCGTGTTATGAACTATAAGAGACAATTAATAACAGGATTTTATGTTATGAAAATGCTGTGGTAATGTTATTGTTATTATGGACAATGTACAGTACATTTATCATAAACATTAAATAATAAGCTAAAAAAATTAAAAGAAGGAAAAAAAGTATTGAAAATAAGTATCATTAGTCCAAAAACATATTATTAGATCAGTGGTGTACGCAAGGGGGAAGTTTCCGAGTTTAAACTCCCCATGAACAAGATGTTATACAAAAATTAATATTTAACATACTAGAATACAAGCTATGTATACAAAACCCTGAAGAGAATTAATAAGAGATTGAGAGCTCTCTTCACGAAATTCTGAGAATGTACTGTATGCAATTTGAGTATCCCTCAATAATTTTAGCTTTACATTTTTTTAAACGGCTGCTTATATTAGAGTAAATACGGTAGTTATGATTCAGTAAAATGTAAGGTTCGATTTGAGATTCCAAATGTGATAAATTGCCTTTTTATGTGAATTTTATGCTTTTTTTCTCCATACAATTTACTTGAAGAAAGTTGCAAATGGAGCATATCAAGGAAAAGTTTCACTTACCAGCGTTTTGCCTCATCTATAGGGACAAAAGTTTTTGCTCTCCATTCATACGTACAAACAAGACAGAAGATGTACGGGAGCGAAAAAACAAAAAACAAACAAAAAAAAATATCTCTTACGTCACTCCCTATATGATCTCCTTTCCCTTTTGTCTCTTTGCTTTCGTGAGAAGAAATAACAATGGTTTCTTTCCTCTCTCCCCTTTTGCCCCTTTGTCCTCAGCCAAAAAGGTAAGATGAACAAAAGGGAACATCCATCAATTACAAGTGATGACAGCGACGACGAATTGTGGAAGACACAAAATCTTCTGTACATTTAGTCTTATAACTTCCTATACCTTCCTTTGCTTTCTTTTCACCCTCCATCATCAGTTCTGGTTCTCGTCTTTGTCTCAATGAGAAGAAAGAAAAGAGACTGCCTTATAGGGAAAACAAATTGGTAAAGAAATAAAAGAAGAAAAAAATGTAAAATTTCTAGTTCTCAAGGGAGGTCAGTAACTTAATATTAAATAAAATGTGAAAACAAGAAAAAAGAAAGCAGATAATGTCTTCATATTTTTACATATTTACTGGCAAAAAAGAATATGAATATATGCAGCACAAATTTTACAATTAAATTAAACTTGTCAGATCATTTTTGTTGTGATTCATGCCCTATTTTTCTATTTCTGTACCTTTTTTTTCTTCTTTTGAGAGTTCTTGTGAAAGGTTTGGAATTCTTGGCTAAATGCATGGATTGTAATACTAGTGCACTACAATGTACAGTTGCCAACTTGAATTGATTTAATTTGGAGTTTAACGTCCCTTTCAGCAGAAAGGCTATATGAGTTGGGATCTACTGATTAACGTGAAATCCGAATCACGAGCTCTCGTTGGGAATCGAACCCGAGGCTCCCACGCCAAAGGCGCGTACGCAAACAGCTTAGCCACGAAGGAGCTCTACAGTTGCCACCTGTCTCAAATTAGGAGGGCCAACCCGAATTTTGGGGAAAGTTTTCAGCGTCCCGGATTACGCGTAAGCGGGATGCTAATTATTCAAAATCTTACGACATATGCTATATAAATTCTTAGCTACATTTTTAAATTTCAACCCACGATGTGTATATATGACTATCGAGATATCGAAGTTATTCTATAGCTAAAGAAAATGTCGCGTTGGCGGCAATCAAATCACCGCCAAATATACTATGGTGCTTTAATTATATCAGTTTGTAACGGATCCTTCTGAATCCGTGACATTGATTGTTACAGTTATCGATCGTGTGTTTTTGTTAATAATCCACGTTTAAAAAAAGAATGATTATCGTTTGCCTGGGTATGAATTTATTAATTTTCTATAGTGTACAACCGTATTCTCAAGCTGTACCGGGTATTCACCCTTATGTATATTTCCTTAGGTTGTAGTTCTCAGTTAAATGATTTGATTTATAAATAAGATAAATTAAAGGTAAATTTAAATTATATATATTGCTTAAGGACTGCACATGATTAGATATATTTTTTTAATTCCAACATTTATACTTTTAATCAAAATTTAGCTACAGTAACAAATGTGCAAGCTAAAATTTCTTTATCAGTATAGTGCATGCTGATTATATGTAATTATTTATATTTTAAACTTAGTCTATCTTCCACACAAAGAAATTAATTATTACGAATATTTAACTATTAATATTGCAAATGATGTCGAACAGTGCATAAACGTTGATGGCTGTAATTGCTTCTCTTAATCAGTGCTTGCCATTTATAAGTAAGTGCAGTTGAAATTAATAGCAACAAAACAACTGACGATCGAAATTCAGAGAGAAAGTAAAGAAATAGTGCTGCATAAAATAGATATTTTATACATTTTTTTGGATGAAATAATTTAGTATCAACATTTATTTAGGAATTACGGGAGTAAATTTTGAATGTTAAATATGATTCAAGGCAATAATGTTCTTACAGAGATAAATTCTAGTTTGTTTATAGCTCGGCATTATTTGTTAGGTGTGACGTATGAATATAATTTTGAAAAACTATAATCGGTTTATGCATTGGGATGAGTGCTGCTATTATTCAAGTTATAAAATTACAGTTTGGGGCAGTCTATCTATGCAAAATTATTGATTGCAAGTTTGATCATGACAATAGAAGCAATGAAGTAATCTGAGTAGGACTTCGTACGTGAATTTCAGTGTAGATTATGGACTTTACACCAAGAGGATGATTCGTTTGTAGTACTGTAATGTGGTGTTCCGACACCGTCGGATAATCTCTATCAGTAATGGGAATGTACTGCAGGCATAACGAGGAAGTTTATTTGGGACACGAACGGTGCTGGATGGTATAACCGTTTTATAAGGTAATCCCTAATCAATTATTTACTTCACAGAAGTTCGGATAGCTGCAGTGGGAATCCCAGGATGACTGATTAATACGGAAATTTTTGCAATAGGTTTAAATACAAAGTTTTTTGTCTAGTTCTTAGTGGTGGCACTAGCGGCACTGAGAATTAAAACTAATCAGTGATAAAGAAATTTCTATAAGCTTTATTTTTTTTTCGTGTGTATTTGAACAGTGTGATGGGGATGATGATGATTCGTAGCTAATTACCGGTAGCGTCATGCACTTCAGGTTCATAGTGGGAATGTCTTATAGCTGTAATCGTGTGACAAATATAAATTCTCGATTTTTCATAATATTCTAAATTCTTTAGTTGATTATTAAATTTTGTAATTAATGAATGCTAACATACGAAATGAGCTTCGACGGTACCAATCATTCACAGTTGCCTGCCTCAGAAAACCTCTATCTTGTTACCTTACGATTCATGCAATATTTAGAAATGAACCAACTTAAGAAAAACAGATAATATTGTTATTATCATATTGTCTGGTTAGTGGTGCCATGCTGGAAATCGGGATTTATCTATAATCAGCTTCTAATGCAGTACCGGTAATGAACGATTTTATTTTTTTGTCGTTTAAGTCAATGCCTCACATTCCATATATGTTTTCTTCATGTAAATATATCATTCCTCATTAATTTCTTTTATTGTTGAATAATTATAGAATTTTCATACTAAGTAATAATTATTCGGAGAAGTAAATAGAGCTGGAAATATTGGTATATTGTGTAGCCAATGTCATAAATCCACTGCTCTGCTCCTTCTTAACTCACAATAAATAATTTATTATTAGTAGTAATAATGTATGTGTCATTTAATGTTCGTGTGATGGCATGGATGATATAAACTTTGTAATATTCTTCAGAATAAGTAATTATAGTGTAAGATGACTTTCAACCTAATCATTTTTTTTTATACTGCAAGACAACCCTGAAGTATAATATCCCAGTTTCTTAGCAGGTGCTACCAGGCCCTATTTATATGTATTAGGTCTAAGTAATGGATAGATGAAGATACGAGCTGCTGTGTTGAGGCCAAACTCACTGTCTAGGCAACTGTTATGTATATGCGATGATGGATGTTTCTTTGTTATTTCTGAAACAATAAACATATTGAACAGGTTATTTTCCATTTCAATTTAAGCGCAGTTACAAATTTCTCAATGTAATTACCAACCTTCAGCATAAGATTTTTTTTTAATGAGAAAGACATAAAGATTTAATTCCACTGATGGAATTGTTGCTTAGGACAAGATCCTGGTAACTTCTAATCAATAAACGAGATTTCGCTTAATGTCAGTACAGTAGATTTCTTTCAAAATAATGAATAGTGTAAAATCAGTTTCTTTTACATTAAAATATAATTTCCATTTTTCTTAGTCAATTATTTAATATTTTAATTATTTATTTCTACTTTGGAATAATAATAATAATTATTATTATTGCTGTTATTATATTCTGTCGACCGGTAAAAAAAAAGAGAGATAAAATTATTGGTCGTAACAGTGGCGACCCTAGCGTCGGATTTGGACTAAGTGAACATATTCCAAAAGTGAAAAAAACTGTAACAAAGATATATAAATATAACTATTAAATTTATAGTAATTTTGGGGATAAGTGAGTAAAGCTGGTAACGTGAATAATATAGGACTTTCTTAACTATGAGACTGAAGTGCATGTCGTAATACGATGAATAGTGATATGATGAAGAGATTCATTAATTCTGAAGTGGATAATTATGAACCAGACACGAGTCAGTGTTGCAAGAAAAAGAAAGCGAAAGCACTTACGAAGTTTGTTAATTGTTACAAATGTGATAATTGGTATCATGCGCGTTGCGTTAAATTGTTGCAATCGAAAATCGATCAGATTGATCGTGCGGAAATTGAGTGGTTCTGTCCTCAGTGTAGTACGCTGGAGGAAAATGAATATGAGGATTTCGAACAGGCAACAGCGACGTCTGTTGAGTCTTCTGAGGAAGTTGTAGGTGAGACTGGTGATAAGAATACTGAACATAGGGACGAACTAGGAATTATGCATTCGAATGAAAAAGAAACCGTCTCTTTGAAAGTCAAGAACTAGGTGGACGATTAGAACCGGGATTTGAATCTCTAAGGCAGCTCATATTAAGACTTGATAGTAAAATGACAAATATGAATGATACGCTGTCCTCAAAAGTGTCCTCGGAAATAACCTCATTAAAATCCGAAATGAGTACAATGAAAAACGAACTAACAGATAATTTTACGAATAAGTTGTCTTCTGAAATGACTGCTTTAAATGATAAAATTTCTTCACTTACTGTAGATGTGTTCGGTGTTAAATCCGATCTTAAGTCTTTCCAGGAAGAAATTAATGTAAAATTTTTGTCTTTGTCTAAATGTACTGATAAGAAATTGGATACCTTAACAACTGATATATCTAATCTTAAGGTAGATGTAGAAACTTTCAAACAGAATGTTAGTTCAGACTTAGATAAATATAAAGAGCAGTACGAGAAACAAGTACAGGGTTTGCAAGAGGCAAATGTGAATGTTGTGGCAACTGTTACCGATTTGGAACGCGACGTTACTGCAGGTCAGGAGAAATTCGAAAGTAAATGTCAAGAGCGGAGTACTAGGTTGGAAAAATTAATGCAGGAAAGTTTAAACGAGATAAATATGCGAACCGAAAATTTAGTACAAGACAATGTTAACAAACTTGAACATAAGTTAAGTCAACTAAATAAAAATTTAATTCATCAAGGAAAGGAACTTAAAGTTAGATACCAAACCTTAAGTAAAGAAGTTAATTATTTGCGTGGAAAGCAACAAGAAACCGTTGTACCCCTTGAGGAAACCGGGCAGGATCGTACTTCGGAGTCGCGAGAGATGATTGAGTTAGTTGCTAGAAATCTTGAGGATAGCAATGAGGTTAATTGTGGGATAAAGCCAGGTATTACTGCAAACGTATGTAGTACAGAATCTGATTCAGAATCTGAAACTGAAATATTAAAGGTAGTGGAATCAGGTAATGAAACTAATAATCTCGAACTTATGCATAAGGATAGGGAACGGGTAGCAAATACCACTAACGGTACAAGAAAGAAAAAACGTTGTGATTGTCGAGAGAAAAGAAACATACGAAATTCGTCTGAAATCGTAACTTCAGGAAGTGCGCAAAATAGACCAGCTAACATTGAAAAAGTGGATGTTTTATCAGATGGGAAGGTAATTCAAGTTTTGCCCTCTTTGGGTGCGAGTCAAAATCCGCCTTATTCTCGGGAATTAAAAGATTTTCCCCGATTTAGTGGAAAAATGACCCAAGGGGTGGCCAGAATTTTCCTTGAAGAACTGTTACAGGCATTAGACATATATCATCTTAAGGACAAGGAGAAATTATATATTGCTTCGAAGTGCCTTGAACGATCCGCGAAATCATGGTATCGGAGCGTGACTGGCCAAATTCACGCTTTTGATGATTTCGTAGATTTGTTTAGGGATCAATATATATCTCCACAGCTAGAAAGAGCACAAAAGAGGAAATCGTATTCTCTCAGGTATGATAAAAGTAAATTCCCGTCATTAGTGGATTTCGTATGGTTTGTAGTAGAAAACTATCACTCTGTAGTCAGTTCCCCGTGTGAGCAGGAGTTGAAAGAACTTATTTTAAATTGTCTACCCGCGGAGGAAAGAAAAATTTTGAAATTAAGCTCAGTGAACACCATAAAAGAAATAATCTTGCGACTGGCTGATTTAGAATGTGACCCTATGGAGAATATTGAAATATTGGGGGGAAATAAATTTCAAGTAACTAAACGTCCTAACATAAGATATGTTAAAAATGAGAATTTAAAGAAAAGAAAGGCTGACAATTCTGTGCAAACGGAGCCTATTTCATTTGGTGACAACCACAATAATAGTAATACACCATTCCATAATAGCGATAATCCTCAATACTCTTCTTGGAATAAGAAAATTGGTTATGACAAACGACGCCCGTGGACTAATAGTAATAGGAGAAAGTGGAATGGCGGCATGGCTAGTCGAAATTGGCACGCTGCTCAAAATAATAGAATTCCGATAGAGAATATGCCAGTAACATATTATACGAACTTTCCACCTCCATCGTTGCCTCCTCCTATTTACACGAATAAAAACATGTTTAATCCCTTTATTCCAATACCTGTTGCTACCTCTAATCAGCAAGTGTCTCCAATGCCTATGCCTGTCATTACCACAGTAACTTCGACACTAAACCCTCCTTATTCGGCGGTAGGAAGAAGTCCAGTAGGATTAACTTATTCATCTACTGGCTTTATGACAAAATCGGACAATAAGTCGGAAAACTTATCCAGCAGTCACCCTTAAGAGGAGATGTAGGTGTCTGCTCGTTAAATCTTCTCTCACCAAATATAAATTACATAAATACATGCCTACCTCTACAGGACCATATGTAGTAACCAAAGTAAATAAAAATAACGTTTCACTAAAAGATTTGGAAGGGAGAGAAGTATCGAGTCAGAATTTTTCCAATATTAAGATCTTTGACTGTTCCGATAAGAAACGCGAAGAGCTACTTGTTAATTTTAAATAATGCTTTCAATTTTATGTTTAATGTTTTAAGTTTGTTCAATGTTTTTTTTAAAAAAAATATATAATTATTTTTTTTTTGTCCGTCCGCGGAAAATGTAACGGATCCTTCTGAATCCGTGACATTGATTGTTACAGTTATCGATCGTGTGTTTTTGTTAATAATCCACGTTTAAAAAAAGAATGATTATCGTTTGCCTGGGTATGAATTTATTAATTTTCTATAGTGTACAACCGTATTCTCAAGCTGTACCGGGTATTCACCCTTATGTATATTTCCTTAGGTTGTAGTTCTCAGTTAAATGATTTGATTTATAAATAAGATAAATTAAAGGTAAATTTAAATTATATATATTGCTTAAGGACTGCACATGATTAGATATATTTTTTTAATTCCAACATTTATACTTTTAATCAAAATTTAGCTACAGTAACAAATGTGCAAGCTAAAATTTCTTTATCAGTATAGTGCATGCTGATTATATGTAATTATTTATATTTTAAACTTAGTCTATCTTCCACACAAAGAAATTAATTATTAAGAATATTTAACTATTAATATTGCAAATGATGTCGAACAGTGCATAAACGTTGATGGCTGTAATTGCTTCTCTTAATCAGTGCTTGCCATTTATAAGTAAGTGCAGTTGAAATTAATAGCAACAAAACAACTGACGATCGAAATTCAGAGAGAAAGTAAAGAAATAGTGCTGCATAAAATAGATATTTTATACATTTTTTTGGATGAAATAATTTAGTATCAACATTTATTTAGGAATTACGGGAGTAAATTTTGAATGTTAAATATGATTCAAGGCAATAATGTTCTTACAGAGATAAATTCTAGTTTGTTTATAGCTCGGCATTATTTGTTAGGTGTGACATATGAATATAATTTTGAAAAACTATAATCGGTTTATGCATTGGGATGAGTGCTGCTATTATTCAAGTTATAAAATTACAGTTTGGGGCAGTCTATCTATGCAAAATTATTGATTGCAAGTTTGATCATGACAATAGAAGCAATGAAGTAATCTGAGTAGGACTTCGTACGTGAATTTCAGTGTAGATTATGGACTTTACACCAAGAGGATGATTCGTTTGTAGTACTGTAATGTGGTGTTCCGACACCGTCGGATAATCTCTATCAGTAATGGGAATGTACTGCAGGCATAACGAGGAAGTTTATTTGGGACACGAACGGTGCTGGATGGTATAACCGTTTTATAAGGTAATCCCTAATCAATTATTTACTTCACAGAAGTTCGGATAGCTGCAGTGGGAATCCCAGGATGACTGATTAATACGGAAATTTTTGCAATAGGTTTAAATACAAAGTTTTTTGTCTAGTTCTTAGTGGTGGCACTAGCGGCACTGAGAATTAAAACTAATCAGTGATAAAGAAATTTCTATAAGCTTTATTTTTTTTTCGTGTGTATTTGAACAGTGTGATGGGGATGATGATGATTCGTAGCTAATTACCGGTAGCGTCATGCACTTCAGGTTCATAGTGGGAATGTCTTATAGCTGTAATCGTGTGACAAATATAAATTCTCGATTTTTCATAATATTCTAAATTCTTTAGTTGATTATTAAATTTTGTAATTAATGAATGCTAACATACGAAATGAGCTTCGACGGTACCAATCATTCACAGTTGCCTGCCTCAGAAAACCTCTATCTTGTTACCTTACGATTCATGCAATATTTAGAAATGAACCAACTTAAGAAAAACAGATAATATTGTTATTATCATATTGTCTGGTTAGTGGTGCCATGCTGGAAATCGGGATTTATCTATAATCAGCTTCTAATGCAGTAATGAACGATTTTATTTTTTTGTCGTTTAAGTCAATGCCTCACATTCCATATATGTTTTCTTCATGTAAATATATCATTCCTCATTAATTTCTTTTATTGTTGAATAATTATAGAATTTTCATACTAAGTAATAATTATTCGGAGAAGTAAATAGAGCTGGAAATATTGGTATATTGTGTAGCCAATGTCATAAATCCACTGCTCTGCTCCTTCTTAACTCACAATAAATAATTTATTATTAGTAGTAATAATGTATGTGTCATTTAATGTTCGTGTGATGGCATGGATGATATAAACTTTGTAATATTCTTCAGAATAAGTAATTATAGTGTAAGATGACTTTCAACCTAATCATTTTTTTTATACTGCAAGACAACCCTGAAGTATAATATCCCAGTTTCTTAGCAGGTGCTACCAGGCCCTATTTATATGTATTAGGTCTAAGTAATGGATAGATGAAGATACGAGCTGCTGTGTTGAGGCCAAACTCACTGTCTAGGCAACTGTTATGTATATGCGATGATGGATGTTTCTTTGTTATTTCTGAAACAATAAACATATTGAACAGGTTATTTTCCATTTCAATTTAAGCGCAGTTACAAATTTCTCAATGTAATTACCAACCTTCAGCATAAGATTATTTTTTAATGAGAAAGACATAAAGATTTAATTTCACTGATGGAATTGTTGCTTAGGACAAGATCCTGGTAACTTCTAATCAATAAACGAGATTTCGCTTAATGTCAGTACAGTAGATTTCTTTCAAAATAATGAATAGTGTAAAATCAGTTTCTTTTACATTAAAATATAGTTTCCATTTTTCTTAGTCATAATTATTTAATATTTTAATTATTTATTTCTACTTTGGAATAATAATAATAATTATTATTATTATTGCTGTTATTATATTCTGTCGACCGGTAAAAAAAAAAGAGAGAGATAAAATTATTGGTCGTAACAAGTTCAATGGTAATTAATCGCCAACAAGCTGATGCAAAAGCTTTTCTGTATCATATATTATTTAAAAAAATTCCGTTGTAAATTTTCCTTCATGAATGTATGACTCTATTTCTTTTTTTAAAAAAATAATCTTAATAAATTATTTCGCGGACAATTTTTTGTGCGATAAACCAGTGATCTGTACATGTTCGATAAGTGTGTCCCGACTTGGGCTTGCCAAGAGGTGATAGTTCTTCTACAATCACGAACGCCAACTAGGGATGCGCACGAATCGAGTCGAGTAGAGATTTAAGCCTGTCTCGACTTGTCTCGAGGAAATGTTGTCGTGACTTGTGTCTCGACTAGAAAATAGGTTTCTGTCTCGACTCGAAAATAGGTTTCTGTCTCGAAATTCGAGTCGAGACAAAATATACGAGTTAAAATATACACACTCATGAGTTAGGAGTGAAAGTTGAAGTTCAATATCTCATGAACAATCCATATTTTTTTATGTTGGGAACCATATCCATAACTACAGTATGTAGTTTATTTTTTTATAATTTAGTGATTGCGAAAATCTTTTTTAAAGATACCTATCTGTAGAAATCAAAGGTACATATCTGTACTAGTTCTTGGTATCCAAGCAGTCTATTTATTGTAACATACTATGTAAAATAGTCCTGTATCATAATATGTGATGTATATACAACAAATGTTACATTATGAATTATCCGTAACTTGTGATCTGCTGCAACACATTATGGCCTCAAAATAGTTGCGGAATCAAATAATCCAGAAGTTATGTAGCCCTATTGCTCTCACGGGAACGAAAACACAATAATTATAACTATGCTAAGTTGCTAAGACCGCCAATTGTTCATTCAGAGAATTTATGAGGTTCACTTTATCGCAGTAGTTTTATACAAACAAGATAATAATAATAATAATAATAATAATAATAATAATAATAATAATAATAATAATAATAATAATAATAATAATAATAATAATAATAATATATTTGAAGTAAATCAAATATCATGACATTAATTGTTAGTTTTAATTAACTGAATTGAGCTGAAAATTAAATCTTGATCTCGAAATATTAACTATATTCGTTGTTTACCTTTCTAAAGTAATAAATGCTGGATTTGGTTTCAGGGCTGTTTCTCAGTGAATACTTTCTTCAATGTAACATTAAGAATTATAGAAAGATTTTCGAGACATTCGAGTAGAGTCGAGATTTTTACGAGCAGTCTCGACTCACAAATTCGAGTCGTGAGATACGTTTGTCTCGACTCGTCTTGAATTTTACTAAGTGTGCCTCGAGTCGAATTCGAGTCGAGATTCGAGACATTGAATTCTTTATTGGAACCATTCACTGAAAAACACTTTTAGTTTGACTCACGTGGTGAGTATTTGCAGAGTTGACCAGACGCGGCACCATCGATCAGTCGTGAAAATGGAGACTTTCACTGGTGCAGTAAGAGCTAAGTGCGTGTTTTGGTTTGAAGAAACGAATTCAGCTAAGGGTGTACAGCGTAAGTTTTGGGCACAATACATCAAGGAACCACCCACCAGACCAACAGTGTACAAATGGCACCAGACATTTCTTGAAACAGGTTGTTCTGTGCGACACACAAAGGTTTCAGGGCGCTCACCCGCGACTGAAGCAGTAAGGGAGAGTTTTGTCCGCAGTCCTCGAAAATCTAGACGACGTGCATCACAAGAAAGTGGTATCCCTCAGACCGCTGTTTGACGTGTATTGCGTAGACGTTTGTCCATGAAGCCATACAGCCTGTCCTTGGTTAAAACACTGAGTGAAGCGGATAGACATATCCGACATGAATTTTGTGTTACCATGTTGGATCGCATTAGTGGTGATAAGTCATTCTTGAATAATGTGGTATTCAGTGATGAATCAACTTTTCACCTTTCCAGCCGAGTCAACACACACAATTGTCGTATATGGGGCACGGAATCTCACATGCGCACGTGGAGCTGGTTCGTGATAGCCCCAAAGTGAACGTGTTATGCGCTGTCTCCAGAGCAAAGGTGTATGAACCATTCTTCTTTGCTAAGATCAACATCACCGGTATTACCTACCTTTATATGCTTCAGAATTTTCTTGTTCCACGGTCAGATGAAGATGACCACCATGGCCGCTTATGATGGCAATACAATGGCTCTACCTGATAGACAGAAGGGAATTTCTTGATCAGCATTTCCTACATGAGCTGATAGGTCGTGGAGAACCTATTGCCTGGCCGCTACGGTCTCCAGATTACACGTCACTTGTCTTCTTTCTGTGGGGGATTTGTGAAAGATATGGTGTACCCGTCCCCTAACTGACAAGGTTAATGAACTGAAGCATCGCATCACAACAGTCTTCGCGGACGTTACCCCCGAAATGCTGGCTACTATTTGGCAGGAAATCGACTTTCGGTGGGTTGTGTTGAGGGTGACCACACGTGCACACATTGAGCCATAATGGATTTTTCACAAAAAGTTTGAAGTGTTCTACAGTATAATGACATAGGGAAAAGATGGGGTAATAAGAGACACTCGGGATAATAAGAGACAACAGTAATTTAAAATATTAACAGTTTTCAAGTCACCTTTCTGATTCTTTGTGTATATATACTTTGTTACTGGGCAACACAATAGAAAATTATTTTATTTCTTCCCAATGTACAGGAAGAATGTAAAAAAATATTCTTTTAAAATTTCAGTTATTGTCTCTTATTACTCAGTGTGGTGTAATAAGAGATGCTGCCCAGGTTTCTTTCATGCTTTGACTTGATATTAAACTGGGGTTACAGGAGATGTGCCTAAGATGTATTCTATTATCCTACCTTTTTACATGTTTTTATTCTGGTTACTTTTCTGTCAATTGCCATGTTAAAATTAAGGTTAGTGAAAGTCGTACTTGATATTTGAACGCTTTTAATTACAAACTATAGGATACAAATTACATCCTTACATAATATGTGATTTTTTCACTCATTCTGAACATTTTGCAATGACAAAATTACATGTTGTAGTCATATAAGCCTTTTTTTATTAAAAAGATAGGGTCTACATCGTAAAACAACTCTTTAAGCTACAGTGACTTCTTAAACAGTATGCTATACAAAATTAAATAGGGTAGACCAAAATGTAAAATAGCCTCCGTGAATACTTTTAAGAATAATGGAATGAAACTTTAAGCCCTAAAACAGAAAATAGGTCTATGCCAAAACTTTTTAAACCAAACATTCTCACTTTTCAACAGAATAAAGCATCTTAATATTTACAAGTTCTGCTCTTTTAACGTTGAACGGATCACTTCTTAATAAAAGTATAGGAACATAAAAGATAAACACTTTACTCACTTCCTGAATATCATCATGAGGAGGCCAGTGGAATTTTATGCTTGAGTTAGTGAACCTAGAAAGACCAAACGACTCTCTCTTATTACCCCAACAAAACAAAAAATGGGGTAATAAGAGACACGCATTTTCTGGCAAGCTCATTTATCAGAGAAAAACTGGAACAATTCTACTTTGAAGTATCACTGATGCTGTACAAATTTACGCAAACATTTATTTTAGAAACATTTATAACTAAGCTGTAAAAAAAATTCTTCACGAGAAACATTGACTTTAGATACCTGACTTTAGATAGACACTTCTTAAAAGGTGGAAAAGAAGGTAAGGAAGCTGCCTAAAAGCAATGATTTTTTAAAGGTTTGTACACAGAAAGATACAGTAACTTGTGGATTTTTTTTTTCGATTTTTCTCATGGAAACCGAACTGCCAGCCATTTTGTCACTTATTACTCCTGCCTCTTATTTCCCGATCTTCCTCTATAATCCAAGTTTGTATGTGGTTCCAATAAAGAATTATAAATGATTGAAGTTGTAAACCCTATAAAGAGTCACCCTGTATAAAAAACTACTATACACATAGTTTTGAGGATATTATATCTATTATATACTTGAGATCCATAAATTAAAAACGTTCCTTATTTGATTTTCACAAAATAGGTCTTATTTTATTCTTGTTCCTGATATTTTCTAATGAAATAATAATAATAATAATAATAATAATAATAATAATAATAATAATAATAATAATAATAATAATAATAATAATAATAATAATAATAAATGTCAGGAACAATACAAATCTTACGTACCTTTCTAGGATTTATCGAATTTGTAAACATTTTTCAGAACCGAAATCGCGCCCATATATATCTATGATTTATTAAACTTTCTTCCCAAAATATCTTAACAGCTTGACTATCACTACGTACGGCCCGTACGTAGCTGGTTTCAACGGCTGAATAGAAATTATTCTTGCATGGTAGTGTCCACGAAAAGATAATAATTCTGGTCGAGGATGACCGCAGTCTGCATGCTGCTGTGACATCAATAAAACGCGTGATCTTCGCAAGCAATGAGCAAAGCACGATCTTATACCAACTTTTGTATTCTTTGTATCACAAATTCATAGAATACGGAGGAAGAGGAGGGTTATAGTTCGTCAGATTATTTTCCAGTTAGTCCAACGCACTAACCAACTGGACTACAAGAGACCCAAATGTTAATTGCAGTAATTTTAAAAGAATTATGGTATTATACGATATTTTTATTTATGTTTCATTGATAAACACTTGGTTTTACATGCACTGTTTATCACATTATGGTATAAGCAACCAATGTGGTTGGTGATTTGTTAGCACTATTTGTTGCCTAATACTTTCCATTTAGCATGTTCGTGAGGTTCTGCACTCTATCTACAGAGCTTGAGTTAAACGCTTAACTTATGCATATAACTTTTGTTCCACAAAGCAATTAATAAAAACGTAGCATCTCAAATATAAGCAATATGTGTATGTATCATAAACTCCAAAACAATATTAACCCCCTGTTGATTTGCCCCAGGGGTAAAAGTGGATCTGAAATGGTTGGGGGACGGTAGGCAGCGGCATGACGTCATGCCATCCCCCTGTCTATCTTTGCCCATTGTGATATTTTTAGGAACTGGGGGCACGCCGTACATATTTTTTGGAGGTGAGGGGACAGCGTGTCCCGTATTCCCCGGCACTTTTACCACTGGTTTAACCTCTTAACATTGAATTTGACCAAATCTGGCTATAGGTATCCCTTGGACTTCTTAGCACTGATGTTAAATGTTAAGTTGTGATGATCCAAATTTGAATTTTGGGCTTAGTCGAAAATTTTAACAACGTTCAAATTCTTTTGAAATGAATAAACGCCGAGCAAGTCAAAAATATGTAGAACGAAAAAGTGAATCTCAGCAAAAGTATTAATGTAAATAATAATAATAATAATAATAATAATAATAATAATAATAATAATAATAATAATAATAATAATAATAATAATAATAATAAAGCAGAGTTCTTGTACCTTTATTACTTCGTGTGGCCAGGACAAGAATACAGATTGGAAACGATGTCAACATATTTAAATATGAAAATCGGAATATAAAATTTGCAACTTTAGGGCTTAGGACAACTTACCAAGGAAAAGCCTCAAGAGGCAATACTGTATAGAATTAGTTCTCAACACTAAGTTTGCAAATTTCATTTTCCAATTTTCGGATATATGTATGAGAACTTGGTTTTACATTTCACATTTACAGGTTTTTGGAGAACTATCGGTACTTCCTGAAAATCCTTTCGAATCATCTTTCTATTATTTAAAGCGGCAGATAGGCCAGTAGTACTCTCGCATATTAAATAGCGATGGATATTTAGTCCTTATTTTTCCCTTGCCCGCCCTAAGTTTATCCCCTTGAAGAGAAAATTCGGTCTTTTTTTTTACATTTTTAACTTTACTTTCAGATTATGTTCTATACTTATGTGAAATTTACATGTTTACGGGAAGGATACTGTCAACTTCTAACCATTTTCATAAGTTAAGCGTTAATATGTGGTTTTACCCTTTGCCTCTAATTTTTCCTTTCAAAGGAAATATTTGGATTTTTAGAAATATTTTCTTTTATTCATATTTCAAGATCAACTTTTGCGCCAAATTTCAAATTTCTATATTTACAGGAAGTACCCTAAGGGTATTGAATTGAATGATACTGTATGGTTTCTACCTTTTCAAGTCTTAATTTTTCGTTATGGAGCTGGCAATTTCGGGATCAGCGTTTTTTTTTTTATTTGTAATACAAAATGCACATTTGTGCCAACTTCCAGGTTTTCCTTATCTGGAAGAATAAGTTTGAAATTGTTTTCGTAAGTGATGTGACAATATTTAGTTATTGTCTTCGCTCCCCAAAGAGATCTCCATTGCAGGGGAAATTTCGAGTTCGCCAATTTTTCCTTGCATCACATATAGTAAATTAGTACCACATTTCAAGTCTCCATGTCTACAAGAAATAAATTAAAGTTTTAAATCGCTTTCGTAAGTAATGTGACAATATGTAGTTTTTGTTTCTGACCCCCCTATGTTTCCTCCATAAAGGGGGAAATTTAAAGTTTTCAGATTTCTTGCTTTAGTTGTATGAAAATTCCAAATTTGTACCAAACTGTAATTTTCTGTGTCTAGAGGAAGTACACAATATATTTTGAATCGTTGTCATGAGTGACGTAATTATATATAATTTTGCCCTTATTCCTAATTTCCTCCCTTAGAGGGAAAATTTCCAGTTTACGGAATGTTTCTTTGCTTATATCACAATTTCTACATTTGCGCCAAATTTCAAGTTTCCATGTTCACAGAAAGTAACCTATTAGCTTTTATGAATGAGTTAGTCAGTTCCAAAAGTTGAAGTTGTTTTTGTTTTCATAAACGAAAAACGGTGCAAGATTAATGATTGAAAATTTGTGTTGGCCACTAACCTAGTGTAGGTTAGTTATCCATGTGATTTTCTTTCCAAGAGCTTCATGGAAAGGGAAATTAAGAATGTTCGAATTAGACCCTGAATTGCTTCGTGTAAATAGACACAGCGTATGGTCCAGCTCACAGTGTGCGAGAATTTGACTTGGCCCATCATCGTGATCCTTGATCTATATTGAATCTTAATCTGTATTAATATAATCCTCTTAGGAACATTCCATGCTAATTTAATCGTATTAAGATTATTACGCATTAACCAAATCCTATTTAGATCATTCAGTGCTAATTGAATTCTAGTAAGATTATTTAGAATTAAATTAATCCTATTAAGATTATTCTGTATTAGACTACAGAATTAGTTTAGTAAAGTTTCTAGAAAGTTTCTACTTAATTTTAGATTTGAATATGTCTTTACAGCGTAAACTTTACTGTTCGATTTCTAATTCTACTTGTTAAATGCTTTCCTCTGTATATCGAATAGGTTTTTAAACTTCAAGTTCTTAAGCAGTAGTCACAAAAATTTTATATATATATATGGGTGTCTCAGAACAACACCAACAACGTTTAGGAGGTGATTTCAGACACTAAAATAAGACAAAAAGTATAGACCAGCTGAGTGACAAATGTTTCCTTTCGGAGTTATAGGCTGCCGAAAACATGAAAAAACGAAAAAATGAAGTTTAAAGATCCATAGCTCCAAAACTATGGGAGCTACCCCAGTTGGATCAAGACTTCACTTAGAAACTAGCATGTGCCCTATCCAAATATCTGAGTTTCACAATCCTGTGGTACTTCAGCAACAATTTTTGCAGAGGTAGTTGTTGAGTACTTCAAATTATATGCCCGTAGCCAAAATCATTCTTTAAAAAGTGTTGCGTGAGTACCTTAGGATTCTGAAATATGTATTTTTGGATAGCGCACTTATTAGTTGCTTAGTTAAGTCTTGACCCGACTACGGCAGGTCCCATAGTTTTGGAGCTGTGGACATTTAAAGTTCAGTTTTTCATTTTTTCGGCAACCTATAACTCCGAATGGAACATTTATGCACTCAGGTTGGTCTATACTTTTTGTCTTCATTCGTGTCAGGAATCACCTCCCAAACGCTGTCGGTGTTGTTTTGAAACACCCTGTATATTGGAAGTCTTATAGAACGGCGTTGTTCATCCGTCCATCTGTCAACAAATGTAATGAGATTTGTGGCTAAGCGATTAGCGTACGCACCTTTAGCGTGAGAGACCCGGGTTCGATTCCCAGCAGAGCACATGTGGTTCGGATTCCACGTTAATCAGTAGATCCCGTCTCATATAGCCTCGCTGCTGAAAGGAACGCTAAACTCAAAATCTACTTAACTCAAGATGTAATGAGGGTTTAAATGGTATCGGAAGTGTCCCTGTTCATCTTAGCGAACCCGAAAATTATGGATTCAACACTAATGTCGGTCGTTTTTGATAATTTTATATGTATCTTTCTCTCCTATCCCTAGGAGTGCTAGTGGGTCTTACCCAACTGGAACCTGATCTTAAACTTAACAGGCCATCACCACCATCTATCAAATTAATGGATTTGACACTAATATCGGTAATTTTCAATTATCTTTACATGTCATCATTCCCACACAGGAATACTAATGGGACTGAATTTGGATTTGAACGGCATCGGAAGTTCCACCAATCTGTTCATAGACCCCGGAAACTGAATTTGACACTAATAATGTTCGTTCTCGACCATTTATGTGTATCTTTGCACATATGATTTTAATGGATTCTTTATCCTCAGGCCTTTATGTTCCCTACTAGAAAATATCAGAAAACCCTTAAATCCCTGTTTAATTATTTTAAATGAAAATTCCAAGTGCTTAATTTCATATCTGTAACTTTAGAGATTAGAAGCAATGGACATTTTATTATAATAATACCAATTCCCAAACACTCACCTTCCCCATTGAATTAGAAAAAGAGCTCTTTCTCAGTCGCAAACCCTATTTACTGTCCTCATTTCAAATTTCTAGCTTAAGTATTTTGGCCTAGATGTTGATCAGTCAGTCGCTTACTTTAGTTAGAATTGCTTTTATATAGGGACTTCTTTTGTATAGAGAGATAACTAGTGAAACATAAATTTGTATTATACTAGTAAGACATCCTAAAAATTATTTTGAAAATTAATCCTTACCTGCCTTTGCTTGCGTCAAGAAGCCCTTTCGACATATGCATTTTTGTATGTACAGACCTAGAACTTGTACTGGAAGCAGAAATGTATTAAAAAGGCAAATTCTCTGCCTGTGTAAATAGCTGGAATCCAGAGAACTACTTACTCTGTTATCAAAATTTATTATCCTTTTTCTTGTCAACAATTTGTCACTTTATATGTGAGTACTCGCCAGAAATTCGCAATGCAGGCAACGACAAACAGTTGGTTTTGTAGAAAACCATGCTTATCGTGATTTTCTTGTTGGTGTACATAAAAGCTCCTCCTAACGCGCACTTTCGTTCCACACCAACATGTTTCCCTTTTTAGATTCTCTATCAGTCACACATACCGCTTTGCTTTATAGATTTCTCTGAAATGTTCCAAAGAAATTAATTCTCTGCTTTATGGGGCGTGCCACCCATAGAATAGCAACCATTCTTGGAATGGGTTGAGTAGGTGTTTTATAGACTTTTCCAACTACAGTGCAATGGCCAGGATCACGGACATATATTTCATATAACTTGTCCTTTACAACACAATATATAGTACATTGTATGCAGATATGAGTTTGCATGCTTGTGTGAAAATTGCACTTTCCTGAAGTCGAATACTGGGACACCAGCCTCTATTCTGCATGTTGCCATGTTCTCAAGGATAGAATACAATGTTATTTCTATGCCTAATAGTCTGTAAAGTTGTTTGTATAAGCTTTTAAGGTTTATGTCCTTTCACAAGACCAAGGTTATGAAAGACAGGACCTACTATTCACGTGGACTCTGAAAAACGACCAGGGATATAGTATATACCGTTTTCCACCACACTATATCGCCTTCAAAACAGCTGAGTAAAAAACGATGCCACTGGTTCCGACTCTCACAAATGTGTAAAGCCTGGTTAACTGTGGGTTCGAAGGGAAATCAATGTTTTAAGGAATAGTTCACACAGCAACAGATATCCAGTTTCTCAAGCTTTTTTGTTTCTAAGCTTATGTAAATACATTTATATGGTCTGATCAAGCCTAGTATGTATACAAAGTATCTAGTTTGATATGTTTTTATTAAGGTATTACGTAAAGTTTAAAACTAAACTGAACGGACAAGAATATGTACACAACATATTTAGTTTATGTTTTATTAAGAAATTACGTAAAGTTTAACATAAGCGGACAAGAATATGTATACAACGTACTTAGTTTAATGAACCCAAAAATCATAGTGTGTTGTCGACCTGAGCGATGGCCTTCCTTCATTACTATACACCTAATTTTTAAGGACCGTAAGGAAGCAATCTGAACTTGTAACATCTTGCTGCATAGTTTTATATATTGAATTCCAAAACAGAAAATCGTATTAACCTTAATTATTAATTATAAATATGTAAAAATTTCATGAAAGCTCTCATGACTAATTGTTAACATTATCATCTTTCGTAGGGGGTAATTTTGCTATTATGAGCCCAAATGCTATTACAGTGGAACTGAGAAGGCGGTCATTTGATTTAAAACTGTATGTCTACATCTTATGTAACTTGGAGGCGAAATTCGGTCGTTAGGCATTATGTACTGTATTTTGGTCATAATGAAATCTCTCTCTATTCATGACCGTATTCCTTTAGTTTTACGATCAGGTTATCACAATATTCTATGAGTGTCTGATTGCACAATTCTGTAAACAATAATTAAAATAATTTACCTCGGAGAAAAGGATCGGTAGGAAACAAACTACATAGATTATAAATTATTTCATGTATACGGATGTAAAGTCGCATATTATCAAGAAATTGTTAAAGAAGTATTCATAAGTTATTGTTTCGTACACCAAACTTCTTTATGTTGTATGAAAGAAGTCATGTATGTAGTATCATATGCCAGTCATTTGAACATTTAAAAATGAACTAAGCTCATATCAGCAAAAGTACATGGACATATAGTGTAGTATTTAATAAAAGTTTCTTATGGTTCATCGAACTTTGTGGAGAGCGAACATAAAAATCATGGCATAAGCTTCTTTGAGTTTTATAGTTCCTTCAGACGAAATCCTGTGGGTGTATATACGTGCGTTATAGAAAATAAAATTGAAGCATACAGTGCTAGCAAAGTCAACAGAAGCTATAATCCTTGTCATGTAGTTGAGACAAGCTGATAGATAAATTTTTTTTGCTGGCAAATCCAGATGGTAACGTCATAATTGTGTGTCCGCTGCAACTTTTCCGTTTTATATATATTCTTTTGGAAGACTTGAAGACCAGAACACTCATCCACATTGGGATTATTTTGATACAAGACGCGGAGAGAGAAAAATCTTTTCTCACCATCGGAAGAAGGACATGTAATCTGACCAGACTTCAGGAAGCTTTCCATGAAGTCATCATAAAGGATCCTCTCTTGAGGAATTGAATTAGCCTCCGGCGGCGTATTCTCAACCCCCTTCTTCTCTATATATAATAAAGAAAAAATAAAATAAACGTGTGCAGGGACGACATCCGTTTTGAGCAGCTGTTGCCAATGTGACATTTGTTACGAGAAGAAGAGTAAGTAGTTGTAGTTTTTTTTTTATTTTTAAAAAAGTTATGTGTCTCATTGTAGCTCAAAGAGGGAGAATTACTAGTGACAACATGGCTTTGTGACAAGGTGGGATACAAACTTCCGTAAATCCTTTTAAGTATTGTATAATCAAACCCTCTTCTCCCGACATGCAACGTGTCTTTAAGTATTTAATCATCCCTAGTAGCTACTCCTTATCTTAGCAAAGCAGTTCTCATACTCTGCTTGATCAGTGCGCCAACTGTGTCAACGGAGAATTTCGCTTCCTTACAGTGCACTTTGGCATATATTGTGAGACTCATTATTTATAACAAAGTAAGAAAGGGCGTAGCAGAGAATGGAATTGGTTGTTACACAAAGTATTTTTAATATAACAAAAATTACTTAAATACGCGTAACACAGCCTACACACTAAATTGCATGTAGATTCTTACTTTGGTTGGAATTAAGGAATCCTTACTCGTACTGTGTAATGCATGAACCTATAGCTCAATGTGGGATAGAAACTGCATGCACTTCTGCGGAAATCTAATGTGGGCTTCCTGAAAAAGAGAAGGTTCTTTGATTTAACAGTCAAACGTGTCATTGTACAGTTAAATTTCTTAAGATTGGTAAGTTATAAACTAGAAAAGTATTTAAATAATGCGAATAATTTACTTATATATCCAAATAGCTACAAAAATTTTTACATTGCTCAAAATGCTTATATATATAAAAGAAAGAACTAATCGTATACACTAAAAGTAGATGGTAGGGTTACCAACACCTGACATCCTGAAAATGCTATACAGGGTGACATAAACATAACACACACATACATACACGGATATATATATATATATATATATATATATATATATATATATATATATATATATATATATATATATATATATATTTATTTATTTATTTATTTATTTATTTATTGAACAAATTCCCAGATACAGCATAACTTTGCCATTTTACACAGGGACATGCTAACAAAAGAAAGAAAAAAAACAAGACAACAATAGCAACAACATAGAAAAAAAAGAGTGTAAAAGTAAAACTATTCCGTCAAAGCTCGTTTAATTGCTCTTTCAAACACTGGGTAGCTCGAAAAAATGTCCACATCAGTTGTTACTTGATTATAACAGTTTGGTATTCTATAAAAAAGAGACCTCTGTATAACAGCCAACCTAGGACGGGAAAGATGGAATAGGTGGGTATTCCGGGTGATGCGGGAAGGGACACGTAAGGATAGTTCCTGAAGTAATATTTCCGATCTTAAGCTTCCATTAACTATTTTCTGTAGATATTTCAGGTCAGAGATAATTCTGCGTACTTCAGGAGTCTGAATATTAAGATGTCGCAAGAGCTCCTTCTTAGATAATATTCGAAGTGCAGGAACACGAAAACGGACTATAGCGATGAAGAAATTGAGAACAGAATCAAGTCTGGAGAGATGTGTAGGTGCTGCCATGGCCCATATGGGAGAGCAGTATTCGATCTTGGGCGCTATTAAAGTCTATATATATCCGTAAATATCTAGCCAAGCAAAAAAAAAAAGCAACCACTATATTGTGAAAGGGCACGTCGTTGGTGGAATAGTAATACTACAGCAACTCATCAAAAATAGGTTGGTACGACTGAATGACTGAATGAGACAATATGACCACAGTTGTCATCAAATGACCATTAAGGGTTGTTATGACTATTGACAACTATGTGCACTTACATGTAAAATGGTCATTTAGCGACAAGAAGGGTGCAAAATGACCATTTTAACTATATATATGATCCCAAAAAGGTTACAAAGCTGAGAAGAAAACTATATATTAACAAGAGAGAGGAGAGGAAATCGACATATGTGCCAATCAATTTTCCACATAATCACCAAATAGATTCAGGCATTTATCAGAACGCAGGACCAACTTTTCTAACCCGGCTTGGGGCTTGGTATGAATCGCGTTCCTGCCCATTCAGCCAGTTCTCAGCAGCTGTGTTCACTTTACAATATTCTTCCAGAGATGTGCTCCTTCAATGTCGGAAAATGGAAATAGTCACTGGGAGACAAATCTAGGCTATAGGGGGTGGCTCCTCACTTCTCATTTGAACTGTTGCAGCAGTACTTGAATTTGGAGAGCAGTATGAGGGCTAGGATTTGAATGTAGACGGACGGCACTTTTACTCAACATGCCAGGGTGTTTTCGTCAGAATACTTTACGTAAGCTGATCAACGTTGCACAATAAAGGTAGGCAGTAACAGAATGGCCACACTCTAAATATTCGGTCAGGATCCCACCGCATGAATCTTAGAATATGGTTGCCATAACTTTATCGACAAAGCGTGCAACCTTAAACTTCTTTTTTTGCTGGTGATCCTGTGTGTTTCCACTCTATACTGGCTCTTTGGCTTGTTGGCACGAAATTATGAAGCCAGGTTTCTTCCCCAGTAACGATGTGATCAAGGAAGTTCTGGCTATAGCGTGATTCCGTTCCAGAAATGTAAGACTGATGTCATTCATGTATCTTTCTGCTCCTGGGACAAAACATGTAAAGCCCAGCGGGCACACACCTTTCAATAACGCCACATACACACAACCCGTTGCACGGTATTATAGCGCAATCCCAGCTCTGATCGCAATTGCACGAACGGTTAACCTTCGATTATTTTGAATCATTTCTCCCACTCGTGCCGCGTTGATGTCCATTTTTGCAGAACTTAGACGACCGATTGCTGCCTTATTGTAGTTTTGCACCTACTCTCTGCCCGTTTGAAAAATCACGACATTGCTTCTCCACCATACACTTCCACGATCTGTTGTGAATGATCGATGGCGACACATTCGTTGCCCACAAGAAACGAATCACGGCTTGCAATTCCAAGTAACATCAGTTTTGTAAACGTCTTGCCATTACACTTGCTCTGATGCTTCTGCTAACTCATAATACATACCAGGGGCCGCGGTGGCTCAGTCGTAGAGCGTTCACCTCTGGTGCTTGGGTTCCCGAGGTTCGATCCCAGTCCCCGCCAAGTGAACTTTGTGGTGGACAAACACGGTGTGCGTGGGTTTTCTCGGGGTTCTTCCGTTTCCTCCCACTTTCTTCATTCCACCATTTCATTCATTATTCATCATCACCGTCTCCTTTAGCCTAACCGGCATAACCATGGGACGTAAAACTCAAAGATTTCATTTAATTTCATTTCATAATACATACCTACTCACATAACTGCTGACAAACAACTAGATCCATCTGTTTGCACTCTCGAGAAGAAACAATATTCTTTGCACAATGTTTACTTTTCCAATGTTGCTGCTTGTAACCTTTTTGGACCCATCCTCTCTCTCTCTCTCTCTCTCTCTCTCTCTCTCTATGTATATATATATATATATATATACAGTGTATATATATATATATATAAGGTGGTTACAATTCAAGTGTCGCTATTCATGAATTAGTCCTATTAGCGACAGGAACTGTTATCTGTCCTATGAGCGACAGATTCATTTATATTGAGATGATGGTAGATGATATGATTCCATCTCGAAATGTGTTTGCCTTTGGCGTTATTAGCGTCCGAACAACCTTACTATGAAAAGTGTACGCGCCAGTGATACTGTTCGTCAAAAATATTTTTCCTCTACTGTGAGTGCAAATAAAACATCTTAATTTTGAGTTAGATTTGAATAAAATATATCAAATAACTTAACGAGACAACACAGATATTTTCATGAAAAGTATAGTCCTATATAATTATTGAAAATCCAGTTGTAATATCTCCTTTCTTCAAAAGCTCTGTTTTTTGTACTTAATGTAATTCAAATCTAATTACTCACTAAGCACAGTAATATGTTTTACTTTGGAAAACTTAAATGTGTAACAGTTTCGCAAACTATCTACTTTTTAGACTTCCTAAGACACGGTGAATAAAATTTAAAAAATCAGTGATAAAAGACAACTTTTGAGATCCCTCACATCTGATTGGCTATTCTCAACCAATCCCACTAATTACAATGCAGTTCACTCTAACAATCCAAAATTTAAACAAATTCTTTAAACTACCTTTCCCCCTACTGTAAGCTACTAAAACGTAAACTAATAGCTTAATTTGCCTTCCTCTCTTGTCGCATAGCAATCTGAAATATTCCCTTATAACTAGACGAACTCTTAAGTCCTGCGAGAGAATTGTAACTTGTTTAATAATTTCTTCGAATACACCGTGTTTTTAGATTTCTTTGATATCATCAAGTGGTGAATACCCTCTTTCCATGGGCGCTCCCTGGCTCACGAAACTGTATACGTAATATAGCATACCACGTATATTAAATACCAGACATACCAGATGTGATATAGCAACCATGGAGATGTTCCTCCCGAAAATTTTCTTCGGGCGCCCCAACCTCTTTCTGATTTCTTTCTTTTGCCATAAAAATATTCAAGTTAAACTTATGCTCCGTATCATTTTAACATGAAATTTTTAATTATATTAGAATCATAGACAAAGGCGGAGCTACTCTAAATATTTAGTTATTTTCCCCCTTGATATAGTCAGTGTATTCATAGAAATTAATTCAAAAATATAATATTAGGAAAAACGTATAAAAGATTGTTAATGTAATGAGAGCATTCTCACGTATTAAATTCAGGTGAAGGGAAATTTTTCATAGTACATTTTGTTAGGTTCTAAATCACATTAGCATGAAACAAGTTAAAGAAGAGAGAAACTTATCTTCTTCCATTATCTTAGTATGAACGAATCGGTGACTCTAGGGCAGTTAACATATCGAATCGGTCGCTCATAGGACAGTTAACAGTTCCTGTCGCTAATAGGACTGTCGCAAGTGGGACGACAGCCTATTCATGGGGGTCCAGCGCGGGCTGTAATCAACGTAATGTAAAGAAATTTGGTAAATAGGCTAATGAGACCATGCGGAAGTGAGTTGCCACCAGGGGAAAATGTACAGGCCGTAGCACATACGAGCTTACACTTCATACACATGATAGTGTGAGGAGCAGCATGGCTATTGATAATACAGATCGTGCACTGTTAGTACAATTGATCTATCAGAACGGGAGCAATTACAAAAATTAAAATGAAATCTTAGAGCTTTATATTCCACAGTTATGCCGGTTAGGCTAAAAGAGACAGTGGTGATGAGAAATGAATGAAATGGTGGAATGAAGAAAGTGGAGGGAAACAGGATAACCCCAAGGAAACCCACGAAGACGGTGTTTGTCAACCACAAAGTTCACTTGGCGTGAGCTGAGATCGAACCAAGGACCACATGCACCAGAAGTGAACGCTCTACCACTGAGCCACCGCGGTCAACCGGAACAATTACAGTGCAGCATTGAGGGAATATCGGCGTCTGAAAGGAATGAGAAGATACCCTCTCTCAAGAAATGGCCTAAAGAAGATGGTACTGAAATTCGAGACAATGGATGAGTTACGTGTGGCTCCAGCAAGAGCAAGACGACCCATTCCAACCGAGCTTGTTGATGAGGTTGATGATCACGCAGCACGTGCTCCATCTTCCACTACCAGTGTTCGGGTGGTGTCACGGGAATTGGCCATCCCATGGTCAACAGTAAGGAAAGCTCTTGGGACCATTTTACAATGGTATCCTTACAGAATTCACACGGTACAGCAACTGAAACCCCAAGATCCGCCGCAATGCCTTGAGTTTACCCTTCTGTTTTTGGCACGGATGGAATTGGATGACATGTGGTCGTGGGGTATTCTGTGGACTGATGAGGCGCATTTTGCACTAGAAGGGGCAGTGAACACGCAAAACTGTCGGGTATGGGACTCGGATAATCTGCATGTTGTGCAGAACAGGCATTATACTCTGCGTACGTGAATGTGTGGTGTGGATTCACAGAAACGTTCATTATTGCCCCGTTTTGGTTTGAGGATATGACACCTGTACCGCTACAACGACACGTTAGAGGGAACTTTTATTGGGACATGTGTTTCCTGCGTTACAGGCAGGAAACTGTTTGGAAGCTACTGTTTTCATGCAAGACGGACCAACACAGTACATCGGTAGCCTCATGAAAGATCTACTTCGTGAAATCTTCATTGCAGATTACTTCACCTCCCAAGGTTTCCCAGATGGATCCTGGCCAGCAAAATCCCCCGATCTAAATCCGTGTGACTTCTGTCTGTGAGGATATCTGAAAGCTCAGGTCTAGCAGGGAAATGTTCAGTGGCTGGCGGATCTCAAGGACAGCGTAAGGCGACAGGTTGAAACAATTCCTGCGAGCAACTCTTGCGCATCCCATTTTACGGGTGCAACATGTCGTCGATGTGTCTGGTGGCCATATCGAGCATATTATGTAAATGGGTCACTGTAACCGCAAATGTTAATAAAGTTACTTCCATTGCACTTTTTGTTACAATTAAATGGAAATAAAGTCACGTTTTGTTACCCTCACATTGTTCCTAGAGTTGTACCCTTTGCATCACTTGTTACAATCATCTTCCCTTCGCCTTGCTTGCATTATATTTATCTCTCATATTTGACCTCTTTGACCTAGATAATCGTCTTATACATAAGTTCACGACCATTTCCACATATGTAATACCTGTACAGAGCCACATTTTCCTCTGGTGGCGGTAAGTGGAATTAATATTATCCCAGCGTAACTCGCTTCTGCACTGTCACATTAGTACATTTGTAAAATTTCAATGTAATACGTCTATTACAGCCCACGTTGAACCGCCGTGAATATTGGCACTTTAATTGTAACCAGCCTGCATATATATATACATTAATAGTATATGTTTACAAGACCGATTTCTTTACTCAAGTAGCTTTATGACAACTAGATAGTCTCACAGATTCTGAACGTCTGTCGGTAGTATGCAATTCTATGTTGGATGAAGATCTTGGCGTAGCCGACTATAGTTATTGTCAGTACCTGGTTGACGCAAGCGACCAGGTGCCCTACTATCATGTCCCACTCATACTCTCGTAGGTCTGAAGTAGTGACGATACTAGAGGGGGGACAAGAATTTTTCCAAAGAAATTAAAGCTGGCTCCGTTATTGATCGAAGATCTTAAAGACCAAAATAGAAGGTATATACCAAGTGGAGCATGCTACCTTGACCTATGGTATGAGAGAGCACATTATCCTGCTGAAAAATGAATTTTCTCAAAATATGTAGAATATATCAGAGGACAGGGTTGACGACGTGACGAATGGACGGCGTCCGTTACGTACTTTCATCACCGAAAACCAGAAGCGAGCGGAAAGCATACACTCTGTAAAGAAAAAATAGCGACACTTGCTCGGATATGGTTTTCGCAACATACTTTAATCAATATGATTTTTTACATGAATTCCTGATTATATTACAATGCATATTCCTAATAAGCAGTTCATTCTTAATACATGGCCCAGAGTTTCAGTCTTTTGACATGAATTTAATGAATTTATATGCATATATAAGTAGCTATGTGTGTTTTGACGCAAATCGCTTATAGAAAGAGTTATATATAAAACTGAAAAACATCAACAACAATAGCAGAAAACAAGAAATGGAATTTCTTAAGGGTAAGACATATTGTGTGCAAACATCGGGAAGTATGATACACCAAACTAGTATTTTGTATGTGCACCATGGGCTTTCAGCAGTGCAGCGAATCATCGAAGCCCTTTGGTAACAAAGCTATTGAAAAATGCAACCTCTATATCACGGAATAACACCCGGATTATCTGTTCTGAACCATGCCCATACCATCACTCAGTAACTGAATATTTGCATCTCTTAAACAAAATCATTGTCAAGTTCGTTGCTTGTTCGCATCCACAACTTCACACCACCATCGTTTCCCACTATTCTAAACTTCTTTTCAACGAAGAATACGACGTGCTTTCAGTTGTCATAAGTCCAAGTTGCATCGACTCACAAAACTACATGTTGAAGTCCTCTGTATTCGGCTTTCTACGTGGTTTCTTCTTTGTAATATCCTCTTCATACAGTCAAGACAATACAGTTGTACGAGTAACTGCAGTTCCAAGATAATGTCAAACTACAGAAGCGATTTTTGGGGAAATCACTCCTTAAATCTGCGGTGCTATTGATTTCATTTAGCAATCTGCTCTGGGTGATGCTTTCTTTTTTCTTTCACACTGTTGGCGAAGGGACGATTTGTTATGCTGTTTCCACTTGTGAATTACTCTTCGTGCCGTAGAATGATGGATTTTCAGTATTTCATCTATTCCTTTAGAGATTTGTACTTAGCTGCGCAAAGCAAGAATTATGTCTTGTTCACATGGCAACAAGTCACATTTCTTACCCATCTTATTTGTTTACAGTCCACATGTAGCAACAATATCACACACAAACAACACTGCACAACAACAATTTTGCCACTTTACACTGTCCAAACAATGAGAAAGCAAAGAACAATCATAGAATGCTATTTACCTCAGCCTACACATCACAAATGCAATGCAGAATTCTCACTACAATAATTTGCGAGACGCACTCAGTGCCATCTAGCGAAAAATATTACTGATAAACAAAGAATTGACAAGCGATGTCATACACCACAGGTGTCACAGATAACGCAAATGAACTATCCCACTCTTCATTTCCTTCTATTCCTCTTCTAACGGGCTGCAACTATGGTTTTTTTCGTAAGTTAGCTTGAGAATTGAGGTGTCGCTATTTTTCTTTACAGAGTGTAGCTCGTTACCAACATAGCAGAATACTAGGTATGATTATTTAGATTCTACTAATACACACTGGATTTTTAATCTCAACTGAAAGTGTGTGGACATGAATAAAGCAATGATATGTTCGATGAGGGTCAAAACTATCGTTGCCGCATACTATCGTCATGAATTCGCTACTCCACCATTGAAGACATTCTGAACGATGAGCACCAACAAAGATCTACATCAATCTATTGTTTAGTGTCTATAGGTGCACATGAAGGGAGGGCAATATATCTTTTGTTGCATTGGCGGCACCATTCTATCAGTTTGAGTAGACCTAGGATTTTTCTGTCCAGTCACTCCCCGGTACATCACAGTAGCTGAACTGGCTGCTAATGTGCCATGACCCATGTAAGTGGCAGTTCGGAGGAACGATCATTCAGCCTCTCGCAACCAACTACAAAGTCACACTTGAAACCACTTTATACACAAAAGGCATTCACTAAAATGGTCCAGGCATTACAGACATAGACTGTCATCCAGATTAAAGTACATTCGTCGTCTTGGCCAACCATATTTACACTATTAGCATCATTTCCTCTACTGACACTACGACTAGCCTTTCTTTCATGGTAACTAAACTGTCAGAGTGGCTGTTACAGTCACAGATTCTGTGATATGAATGTCGATTGAATGGGAGCATGTATATGGTTGTTTTCACTCCGGTTCTTAAATGTATTCTCTCCCATATACACATACATGCTCGCATTTTTATTCCATTAGTTTAATCTCACAATTATGCCATGCAGATTAAAGCAGGCAGGTGATAAATGAAAATGAGTGATTGTGGATGAATTGGTGGAATGAGAGTGTGGAAGGAAACTAGAAAATTCAAAGAAAATTTATGGACCATATCTTGTCCATCACATATACAAATGAAGATAGAAATATTCTTAGAATATTAAATTCATTTCAGAAAAAAAAATCTAGCTATATCTGCTCATTTTTGCTCTCATGCCTGTCAAAAGACAGAAGAAAGGACTTTCTATACTTACACATAGTAAAGTTTGATAAATGTTTGCACGTTGATGGTGAGGTCATTACTGAAATGGAGAACTTGTTTGCCACAAAATGTTCAAATGTATACGAATATATTATTAAAGAACTCATTATTAGTGTTAGAAATATCTACCCACAGATGGTGAGAATATGAAGAAGGAAGAATTGGTTGACGAAATTTGAAATTCTTATTTCGATATCCAGGTCACGCAGTTGAATAGTTCATGGTTTCATCTCCTACAATCTTGTATCGAGTTTTGTACGGTTAACAGAAACACATCTAATCTTTATCTGTAATTTAACTATAAGAACTAGGTCCCAAAGTTTAATGATTTTTTTTATTGAATTATCTCTCTAAAGTGATTATTTTAAGAAGCGTGTTCCACAATCTTTTAATATTCAACATGGGTATATCACTCCTACTCACTTTCTGTCTTGAAACCAGAAAATTGGATCTAAAATAAAATTATCACTTTTACCTATCATTATTACTTTCATTTGTATGTAACAAGTTGAACTGCTCTGTAATCAGCCAATTTGTTTATCCAAGCTGCATTTGAACGATTTCGAATCCTTATAAATCACTGCAGCTAAAAATTAATTTTTCAAGAGACACTATTAATAAAACAAAAAAGGAAAATAAAAATACTTTGTTATACATTTTACTTGCATTTCAAGCAAATATATTTTCTTTGAAGTCTACTTTCAAATCATCTGAAATTAGTTTCAATGTATAGCTTCGTTTTTAATTAGAAGTTTATTTTTAGTCTACTCTTTATGAAGGTTTAATATTTTCCTTTACGGAGCTAGCGAAAGTAATCATGTTCTCATTTCTACTTGCTGAAACTAATTGAGAAATAATATTGTTTTATTTAATTTGATACAAGTACGTATATAATTGAAGAAAATTAAAAATAGTATGATAGTTAGAATATCTTTAATTAAACAGTTAGATTTAATTTGTTTCAAATCTTGAACAAAATACAGGAAAGTAAGGAAATATTACTGTTTTTATGTAATGATATTTTTCAAAATGCGTAGTATGTATTAGGAGAAGCTCAGTTCTTCTTCAGAACTGTTGGGAGAAAGAAGAACAGTGCTCAGTAGTATTATAGTTATTTCTGGTGCTAGGGGTTCCACCTGTGATTTTGTAGTGCTCAACATCGCATCTGTGTGTTTTCTGGGGATCCTCAATTTACTTCCACATTCATATTCCGCTAGTTCTCTCATGACACAGCTGCACAAAAAAAATAAAAGCTCTGTGCACCGGGCTCCACAGTATGAATTCGATGTATTTTGTTGCACATACATAAAAAATTTCAAAATCCCAGGACAGTTGACGGTGTCAATTTCTTTTTATGGGCGAAAAACTTGTGCGATTTTGGATAGGGATGATACACGTAACACATGCATACAAAAAAATCTGTACAGTGGACCCCACGGTAAGGATTCGATCTATTTTGTAAACAGAATCCAAATTTCGAAACCCAAGAATGATTGATCTTACCAATTTTGTTTTATGGGCGAGAAACTCGTGTCCTCCCTAAGCAAAATCGCTAAAATTTTTCACCCCCCAAAAATTGACACGGCTAATCGTTCTGGGGTTTCGAAAGTTGGGTTCTGTGTAATAAGGTACATCGAATCCATACCCTGTTGTCCGGTCCGCATAATTTTTATTTTTGTGTGTGTGGCTATATAATCATTCACTTTAATTAATCACTCATGCACATAAGCCTAAAGTGAATAACCGTGGGACGCAAAACTAAAGGAAAAAATAGATTTCACAATTGAAGTGTGCAGATCATTGGGTCATGATACAGTTATGAATGAATGAGTTTTCGAAACAATCATCTCCAATACTTTCTGAACGTGTCCTCTTTAGGTAACTTCACATGGTTACAAAATTGTGGGAAATAAATAATGACTCTAAAATACCGGAAGAAATTTTTGGGTTAAAATTGTTCCTAGTAATTTATAAGCTCTTAATATATTGGTAAATTTTCAAGTTTGTTAGAAATGATTCTTTACCCACTGGCGAGTGTAGGAGCCCGAGTATATTGTAACTTGCAAAGGCTGGCGAGTGTCATAGCGGTTTCGGATTGAAGGTATAGAAACTTGTTTTTTTAAAGTCATTGCCACTTACTCTTAAACAGATACATGAAAGTAGTGTTACATAGTAATCCTGACATTACATAGAAGTACGATACATGTTGCCTGCTTCAATCATTGTGTTAACAACGTGTGCTTTTTCATGATCACACTTATTTTATTATTACAGTGTCAAATAAGGTGGAAAGAGAAATTAATATCTTACTCATTACTGATTCTCTTAAGCAATGCAACTCATCTGTAAAATTTTAAAATTTCTTTTGCATTCTTCTCAAACCACATACATTGGAAACACTTCCTGAAAATTGTAATGTGCCTTTCTGCAGCTTTGTTGTGTATTTTTTCTCTTACTAGATATTTAATAAGTGGGGACACCGTGGTCTTGTGGTTAGAGTGTTGGGCTCACGTCCGCTTGGTGCCAGGTTTGATTTTTGGTCGGTGCGTTCCAATTCTTGCGTCTGCCCAGCAACGTGAGGGAAACTGAAGAGTCATGTGAATACAAGACATGAAGTCCACTAGATCTAGAAAGCTTCTGATACATTTAGTAGAGACAAGGCAAAGCACGTGTCCGTCACTAGGCTAGACTTACTTCAGCTGGTCGCTAACAAATGGTGTTGGAGCAGCTCAGGCCCATAAGGACTGCCATGCCAGTGGTTAGTTAGCTAGGCACTTAATAACCTTAGCAACGCACTTGGTATGCCCTATGTAGGCTGATAGTTGGCATGAGAGGGGGATTGATAATAGCAAAAAAAAAAAAAAAAAAAACACAACTTAAAAATACGTTGGCTCAAGGAAGTTTAAAAGACGTGCTTGTCAGCTAACAATTTGCCGTCAGTTACTCAACAGGTCCGACCTTGTACTCCCCAATCGAAATTTTACTTCTTTTGTAGGAGTTGTGTTGCTAATTGAGTAGGTTCGCCTATTGACTGTGCTGTTTGGGACAACAGTAGCAGTCACGATGACGTTCCATCGGGTTAATAAACTTATCGAAACGTGGGAAGTTTTTACCAGCGGTATGAGCGTTAGTTCTTTAGCAGAATTATGGTGAATAGTGTACCTCTGCAAGCAGTGATGATTTTAGATTGTGACCCGAGGGAAATTCTCCCCGAAATTCCCTCCAATCGGACGATCAATATTTTCTCAATATCACTTTCACTCTCTATATTTAAAGCATCCTTTGCGAGGAAAATATGAAATCATTACTCTCTATAAATAACATATTGGAAATATAATAAGGAAAACATTATTTCTAGCTATTTAACAGCATTTATCGCTTTTTTACACTTACCTCAAAAACACCTATATTCGATGTTATGCAACCCAACAGAGGGTCAAGTATAAAGGGTTGTCTACATCTAGGCGCAGATCAGACCCCTTTATATGCATTTCAGACACAGTAACAGTAACCATTTGTTTTTCCCCAGTATTTAACGTCACCTGCAAGTAATCACAATCACATATGATTTTTACCCAATTATCTGTAAATTTTCACATCATTATGGACCACTGAAATGTTATACTTTCAATAATTTTATCCCTCACCATACAAAGAATCAAAATTAGTTCCTCGTACCGTCATGGAAAGAATGTAAAGGCTTGTTATTAGATTTCAGATTGATATTACGAGTTTGTTTCTGTTACTAAAGAATACCATGAGTTACGAGATACAAAAGAAGAAGAATATTTGAACAGAAATACCAGTATTTCAATTGTAACAATGAATTTACAGATAAAAACTGTAATGAATATTACATATATTCCAATTGTGAATGTTTTGTGGCGGAATATTGCAAAAAAGAAAATAGAAGTTTAGAAATTAAAACTTACTAAAATTATATTAATATAAATGCTTGTACTAACATGATACTTTGTTCAATAATCACTTTCATCTCGAGTAGTATTAGATATATAAATGTCTACCGGGAACAACGATACATTTTCTGCTGTAGGTAGTTCGTCTAATGTGGGTGATCATAACTCCTACACACTAAAACATGCAACATTGATTTTTTTGTTGTAATTTTGATGTAATATTATAAGCATCTAATTAAGAAATGTCGAAAAATCAGACATATATCAAGTAATAGATTATACTGAGGAGAACAAAATTATATGCGTCATTGTAAAAGCTTATGCGCAGTTTGAAAGAGAAACTACCAAAAACTAATTATTTTGTAAACCTGAAACTTGATATTCAGCGGAAACCACTCCATCTACTATTACTGATACTGAAGTCTATGCTCATGAAGATCTTCATTACGACAGTACGAAAACAACAGTAGACAGTATTGTTAACTGAGATATAACCCAAAATTATGACTAACTATTAAACTTCAATTTATATTTCACTAACATATTGTCCAAAGATAAGGCGTATATTAATTGATACATTAGAACAAGGTTAACAAAATTACATCCTAATAGGTGATATTCTGCCGATCTACATAAACAAACTTTTGTAGCGCTGAAAGGGTATGTCATTCGTTTGCCAATAATCATCGATAGTTCTGCTGGAACAGATTGTTTATAGCCATATTTATGTAGTGTATATATAAAAATCATACTTGAAAAATATTATACAGAGTGTATCAAAAATTACTTAAAACTTTGAAAACTCATATTGATTGATTCATTTATCTTACAGATATGGTTTTGGTGTCATTTTGTAGCAAAATATATCAAGTTTCGATTCACGTAGTACACTACTTCAGAAACAAGCCATCACAAGCGCTAAGGCAGTTGCAGTAAAGATGGCTGCCTTTTCTGGTCGCGAACGTGCTGTTGTGTGTTTTGGTTAGAAAACTCCAAGTCTGCAACAACTGTGCAACGTAATTTTCGTACAAAAGTCTGGTAAAGACCCTCCAGTAGGTCTACTATTCATCAATGGAATAAATGAAACTGGATGTTCGGTAAGACACAACATACGTCGTCTGTACGTCTGAAGACGTTGTAGAGCAATCAAAATCAGAGAAAAAATCATATGTGGCGTACGTAAAATCGTATGTTACATTTATAAATCCTGTAGTTTTTGGACTTAACGTACAGCATGTTTTACAGCTGAAAACGCATGTTTTATAATACTTTCTGTATAAGCGTTCCATCTGTACGTATTTTCTGTATGAAACAATAAAGGCGGTCAGGATCTCACATACAAATGGACGTATATAACATATAGCTCACGAAGGTAACACACATATATGTATGTAATATAAAAACGTTTGTTAGATATCAGACACCCTGCAACGGCATGATGTAACATCTAAGGGTAGTATACGGATAACCTATGCTTCGTACTGATTTCTGTACTAAACGAGAGGATTCCGTACATTTGTACACTCCGCATGAAAAAATTGCGACAGCTAACGCCGTGCAGTTAGGCCACCAAATATACACCTTCTTATCCCATAATAGTGTCAGGTAAAGAGACTCCTCTCTCTCCTTCTTTCTTCTCTCCCATAGTAAAATGAGCTAACAACTTAAGCGCAATTCTTATTTCAAAATACACATGTATTACTTTCAATAAAATGAAATAACAAAACCTAGACGAAACAAGATTCGTAAGTTGATGTAGGAAGAAACTGAAACACACACAATGATAAATTGAAACCACTAGGTGTCTATTACACAGAGATTCAGAAATGAGGTAGAGAAAGAGGGAGAGATTGAGAGAAGAGGAGAGAAGAAGGAAACGAAAAGGGAAAACAGATTTAAAAAGGTGAAATTCAAACTTAGTAAGAAAAGAACATAACATTATAAAGTTCCGTTTCCAGAAATCTAACAGTAATATAGAAATAATGTTTGTTTTTACATACATTTTAGAACTATTCAAATATATAGAGGATACTTTAAACATTCATTAAGTCACTTTCATAAAGGATAACATACTCAATTTCCAGTAGAACTGTAGATCTCCGAGCCACATCTAGTTAAATGCCAAAAGTTTAACACACATGCTTTGTTTCCGCGTGGTTCGATTGCAAATTCGGTAGTATTCATTGGACGTACTTATCCAAAATACAGTCTAATAAATCCATTAGGTAGCGTTGGTCATATCCTCCATTTAAGACGACTAATGCAAACTGAATAAAAAAACGAAAAGAAAAGAAAAAGAAAGATAAAATTGAATGAGTGCTATTTTACTGGTAAATTTCTATCAGAAATAAGCTATATTAAAAGTCCAAACTGTATCGTAATGAAAAGTTACAAATGTTCGAAAGGAAAAGTTTATGTTCCCTATAGACGTAGCATGTTTCAAATTTCAAGGTGAATAAAACACATTGAATTATAGAATGGAAACAAATTTTGTGTCGAGCTAGTGTAAACAAAATTTTGTTTTCAAGTAACCAAAAAGGTTACCATTTTCTAGTCTTTTCCAAAGATTTATCTGTTCCGAACATCCAACATCGATTTCCTCTCTTGCAGATGTAACGTAATTTGCAGATAGAATGAACACGCTAGAGCTCAAATGGATCATCTTGTCAGTCGGATGATGTTGGTTAGGTTATAGACCACCACTGGGTCGAGGATTCAAACCTATAGTGATCGGGTAATTCGATTGAGACTCGGTAACACAGGGGATAAAAAAGAGATTTTACTTTTTCCGTTGCGTTTAAACAGTATTTCTGTCAGAAATGATCAGGACTGGAGCCCCAGAGCACAAAAAACACAACGCCTAAGTTCCCAGTCAATTAGATTTTCTTGCTCCGTTTTAACTTCGGAACACGCACACGCACATGAAGTGCGTATGTGTGTGAGAGAGAAAGAATGGGGAGAAGTGAAAGATACAAAGACAGGATAGGGAAGCGTCAAGAAAGAGAGAGAGAGGGGGGACGAATATAAATATGAAACATACTTATCATTACAGGGTATGATATAGAACGCACACACTGTTTATTCGAATTATCGCCAGTGATGCCTTATAAGAAGATGAATCCAATTCTCCAATAGAAGATGAATCTCTGTTTGCAGCCATTATTTTATACGAAAAAAATCATACTACCTGAAGGGGAATTGAACCGATGTTTTCCATGTGGAAGTCTAGCACTTTACCACTACACCACTGATTGCTTTACCCAAACTTTATTTAACAAATGGTGTAGTGTTTCTTTCTGAGAACAATGACACGTAAAGTGTATATTGCAGATCAATGATGTGTTTGGAATGTCCTGGTAATTCAATTGCTCTTTCCCAACCAACATTCGTAAATCGTCTCTATCATGATACAGGTGTTTGCTTCAACATTCTTAAGTATTGCTCGTCTGGTATGAGAAGTCGATTCGTCACAATCACTTTGTGAAAAAAAATCAACTTTGGGGTGAGCAGGATTTGGACTTAATCTCTTAATTAAGAGATGATCATCTCTTAAACTTAATTATAATTAGGGTTAAAAGTGGATTTGAAAAGGTAGGGGGATGGTAGGTAGCGGCATGACATCACGCCCCCCCTGCCTATCTTCCCCCATTGTAATTTTTTAGAAACTGGGGGGAAGCCGCACATATTTTTTTCAAGGTCTAGGACGGTGTACCCCCTCGTTCCCCTTCATTATTACCCCTGATTATAATACTATCCAAAGATAAGATATATATATATATATCCCAGCGAAATTAATAAAATAACATGCTCATGCTTGAGCCTGAATTATCACGCACATTCTTGGGAAAGTCGTGAGACGGCATTAAAATGTTCGTTTGCTGACAATCTGATGCAGTTAATAGTTTTATTCTCCTGGAATAGTTCTTTCTTATGAATGTATGTATTGTATAAGAAAAATATGAACTATAAAGTAGAGAGAGAGAGAGAGAGAGGAAAGAGGGAGAGAATAAAATACATCGTCTTCAATCAGCTCTTCCTATTGTAAAAATGTTTTAAAACAACTTAGGTTGGCCAAGGTTCACTGTGAACCAAAAATCATTAAAATCGGTGCAACGAGCTAGGGGAGTTAGCCGTCAAACAACGTTACCTGTATTTTTGTTTTCGGATGACGATAGGAGAAAAGAAAAGTCACGTTTCATGGCCCCTGTAAGCGATAAAAGTTATTTTTTGATGTCTGTTCGTCTATTCGTTCATCTGTTAATATAAATGTGTTCTCTCGTCTAAAGACAATGTTTTAATAAAATTCTCCAGGGAGGGTTGAATTTTCTTCTTATCTTTAAAATTAGGGGTATTTTACTGAAGAGTGAAAATTAAAAAAAAAAGCTGCAACTTTTTCAAAAATGTCTCTAACAATTTTGTACATCAATATTCCATTAATAACGAATGGTGTAGTATTAGTCATTCTAGGGAAAAATCATGCAGGAGTAGTTTACTGTTGGTGATAAGTTTTTGGACAATATGCTAAAGCAAAAAAGGCGCTTTTGTTCATTCATAAATACATATTTTATTAATAATTTAACAACACGGTTTAACTCATTTGTCCTTTAAAAGTCCACAAAGGATATTTTACTCTTGAGGTGTTTTCTGGACGATTTTTCAAAAACGACTCAGTTGAGCTTATATATATATATATATATATATATAGGGGCGGTTCCGAAGCACATTTTATCCAGTGTATACCTAAGCGTCATAGGGGGGCTATAGCCCTTATAGCCCACCTTGAATCCGCCACTATATATATATATATATATATATATATATATATATATATATATATATATATATATATGTGTGTGTGTGTGTGTGTGTGTAGTTTACATTTAAGCATGAGTTTATTTTCGAATGTATTTCCCAAACACGACCCAGGTGATTCTCTTCATATTTCACAACGAAATATTTCATTATATCCTATACTTTGTGTAAATTACATCTTATAAAATATCCAAAAAAGTTTCTTTACAAAAATATCGGACTAAGTTCCCGGAAAACACCTTAAAATTTTAGTAGAATTTTACAAACAAATGTTGCAGTAATAATAGCAGCATAAAGTAGTTTAGCTTAAGAAATTAAAGGGAGAAAGTTCAGTGCGGTGGTACCTACCTGTTTTTAATTTATATAAATAAATATACATGCCATATGTGTACAAAAGAGAAAAACAATTTTTAAAAAGAATCTGTTTAAGAACAAATGGACTAGTTCTAAAACCTCTTTTACCTAACGTCTCATTTCTTAAATTCTTTCAAAAACCTTATCTAGGTTCTGGAGATATTTATTTGTTGTGTATTTTAAAGCCCCATGTACCAAAGTTTGGTATTATTTCCACAGCAGTTCAAAAGAAATATTGAAGTATTTTACATAGTGAAAACTCTCTTAGCTAATTTTCTCTTCTGACAATTTTCGCAGAACTTTGTTTTATTTAAGTTCAAAGGTTTGTGGAAAATTTCAATATCTTACAACCAAATTTTTAGAGAACTGGAGACGGACGAGAAAATTTTACCGTCATTTACGCTTCCTTTAAGGAAACTGTAAATATTCGTATATATTAACAGTCTAGGATTTAAAGTAGTGAACTCCAACCTTTTTTTTTTTTGACTATGTTTCACTAAGTTGTCTCTAAATTCACAATAAATCCCATTGAGTATTTTTACTTTGCTTCTACTACTTATTTCATACAAGAGGTTTGTGACTGAAATAAATAAATGTGGAAAACTTAATACGTAAAAGAATACGGTAATATACAAAAACAGAAATAACTAGAAATAAAATGAAAATAGAAATAACTCAAATAAAGTCACAATTGTACCTCTTTAAAAAAAGAAACATGATATTTGTAACATTGTATATTTTCAAAATAAATAAAATATTACTACATCAGTAAGTATTTATAGAATAGATGGTGACGACCTCCTTATCTTATTATTTTACATTAGATTCTTTTTTCTCTAATTCAAAATCATTTATATATAGGGGAAGTGGGGTAATAAGAGGCTGGGGTAATAAGTGACAAAATGGCTGGTAGTTTGATTTATCATCAGAAAAACCGAATGATAATTCCACAGTTACTGTATCTTTATGTGTAGAAGCCTAAAAAAAATCATTGCTTTTACGCAACTTTACCTTCTTTTCTGTCTTTCAAAAAGTGTCTATCAAAAGCTTTAGGTACCTAAAGTCATTTTGAGTGAAGAATTTTTTTATAGCTTAGTTATAAATGTTTCTAAAAAAAATTGTTTGCATAAATTTGTACAGCAGTAGTGATACTTCAAAGTGTAATTGTTGCAGTTTTTCTCTGATAAATGAGCTTGCCAGAAAATGCGTTTTTCTTATTACCCCAAATGTTTGGAATGAGTGAGAAACTTCATAAATTATGAAAGGCTAAAGCATTCAACTTTCAAATACGACTTTCATTAACTATAATGTTCAAATGGTAATTGACAGAAAAATAACCAGAATAAAACATATAAAAAGGTAGGGTAATAGAATACGGTACATATTCAGGAATATCCCTTGTAGCCCTAGTTTAATAACAAGACACAGCATGAAGGAAACCTGGGCAGCGTCTCTTATTACATCATACGGTAATAAGAGACAATAACTAAAATTTTAAAAGAACATTTTTTCGCAGTCTTCCTGTACATTGGGAAGAAATAAAATAAGTTTCTATTGTGTTGTCCAGTAGCAAAGTATATATACACAAAGAATCAGAAATGTGACTTGAAAACTTTTAAGAGTTTAAATTACTTTTGTCTCTTATTACCCCGAGTGTCTCTTATTACCCCATCTTCCCCTATTTTTGATATGTTGCAAAATTTTATAATCATCGTAACGATTAATAATATTTTAGTGGTATAAACTATTTCTAAGTTGAAAACCCTAATACTATTGTAAAATAATAAAGTCATTTTCAGCATTCGTTTGTTCTGTCTATGAAAAGAAAGTAAAATTACAATTGCTTAGTTTTCTATTCTTTTTAATGATGAACGTCTGTTTCTATACTTTATGACTTGTTCAACATACCTAAATTCTTTAGTTGACCTCAAGACGGATCTAGCCTAGGGCCGGGGGTCCTAGCACCCTCCCCAGTTGTTTGAGTGACAGAAATAACTGAAGCTATTATTTATATATTTTGAAAATTTATAGTAAAATAATGATATACCATGATAGTCTGGGTTCTAGCTGGCCCCCCAGACTATCATGGTATATCATTATATTTCCTTCTAGATCCGCCACTGGTTGACCTTCTGGTACAAAATATTTTTTCCCCAGTGGGGCATAGGACTCACGGAGGTATTCACGGATAGAGTGATAATACATAGAACTTCGATCAAAAGGTCTTTGAAACTCATATAAATTTCAATAGCGTTTGATTTCCATTAAATGCGGAAATAAATTTGTCAAATACGAATAGATATGAATTCTTAAAGCTACATTTACAAACAAAATGCTGATTAGTGGAACACACAGTTCTGGAAACTTAAACTTGATTGAAACTTTCGTGCAATACTCTTATTCCAAAATTACGTTATGCTTGATGTCTGAGTGCCAGAAAGTATTGACTCCTAACTTACTAACGTTTTAGGCTATAAACTATTCCACGATGAAAGAGTTATAATCGATTTTCGTGTTTATGTGGAAGTTGATGCAGGATTCTTCGAAAAGAAAACTAACTAATAATGATATGCCCACAGCAGATTCTTTTGTTGGGATTGGTCCAAAAATTGAATGAATGAATGAGAATATGTATAATTGTAGATAACGATCTAATCAATAGAGGGGCAGAAGGTTCAAATATCATATTTAAGATTTAGATCGTTCATTTTCGAAAAAAATATGAAAGTGAAAAGAAGCACACCTATTTAACTAAAAAAAAAAAAAAAAAAAAAAAAGATGTGGTTACAAAGCGAGGGACGATATTGGATACAGAACCCCTCCTCCATAAAATAATTGTATTTATACTGGATAAAATTATTTAAGTTATTTTGAAGATTCTCGAAGTGTTTCTTTTGGACAAATCTTTACGCTGACCGAGCATGCACCTATACAAGTATACGTATTACTTGTACGTACTTAAAATTCCTGCAAATACAGTTAAGCTTCAATGAGTTTGGAGGGGTTTCGAACCATTGGGCCCTTACGTGATTGTAATGTATTACTTGAAGCATGTATAATCTTGTTTAAAATAATCTGGTCGCCCATCTCTCTTCTTGTGAAATCCTGCACTCTTACTTACAGTTAGAATTATATCAAACAAATGTAGATATCCTTTAACCAATCAAAATCTTAATTTACAGCCTGAAATATTATAATGATCTATATATGATTGTCAGAATATCGCTTTCTAAATCAAGATTAGTATCCAAGATTTTTTGAACAAGAGTGTACCAGCGTGTTCTGTCCAGTGGGTAGTAATTAGTATTTTCGTCTTCTGTATGGGAAACTTGGACAAGATTCTTAATGGGAACTCGTATGGTTCGGATTCCATGTATAGTCATAGATTCAGGTCTCATATAACCTCTGGGCTGAAAGGGACTAAATTGCAAACCAATAACATATCAATAGTCATAAGTTTCCAATTAGATCACCAAACAGTTAACGTTCTGGGAAGTAAATTGTCCCATTTAAATATAACATTTGCTTTTACTTCGTTATATGGTTACGCGCGAAATAAGACAAGACTAAATTTTAATTACGGGCTTCGACACGACACAGACCTATTCCGTAGAAACAGACACGTTCGAAACGAGATATGTCTTTCACAACATTTATTCAAGATAGTCTCAATTTTTGTCATGTGCGCATCACTACTTCGTTAGGTACCAGATGGAAATAACTAGTGCCATCATCTTTATGGGAAAATTAATCAACTTCTGTGCTTTTTGTCAAATTTCGTTAACGCAAGATATTTGATTGTTGATTCAACAGATGGAATAGTTTCTTAATTCCTGAGATGCTTTAACTCCTACTTTGTTTAATCTCTAAAATAATTATTCATTTCGTACCTGTAGCTTCTTTTTTAGCTATCTTTGGTCGATGCGAGACACAACATTTCACTGTAACCAATTATCTGCTTCAGGGGCTGATGGTTTGTACGTAACAGCTGATAAAAACGTCATCTGCTGCACACGAAAAAGATCAAAGGACGAAGGAATCCCATAGATTGTTGGCAACGGTGCCAAACACTTTGTGACGAAGTGTAAATGTCACGAAGGTACGAGAAACTCTCTGTTGTAAATTACTACTTCTCGAATTAAAAAAAAAAAAATGTTTCTTTTAAAAATATACACCTTTCACTAGTAAATCAGTTATTCTTTCCCAACATAACAAACAGTCTCATTTTTTGTTTGTGAAAGTGAAAATGTGTTCACCTCACCTCCAAACATTTAACAACTACTTAAAACATGCCCTAAATTCCAGTCTTTTATGGTTAAATGTCTTCATCGCGTGTTCTTCACTGAGTTCCTGTATTCTCTTTAAGCACACTAACGAAATGAATTAATCGGTTACCAAAGGTGAAGGATCATCTCCTCGTGAACAAAATTTTTGTTTGTTTATTTGTTTCTGAAGCTTAGCGTCCAATTTCAACACCGAGGTTATGTGAAACGTGAACCTACAGTTGTAAGGTAGAACACAAAAATCTCTAAGTTAAATGCTCTCCCACCGGGGATCGAAAGGGAAGTGCACTAAAGGAAAACAAGCTAGCCACTAGATCAGCAAGAACAACACAAGACTTCGTGTGGAGTATTGTAGTATGTAGAACAGAAACATGGAAAAGAACCCAAAAGCGGGAAGAAAATGAGACTTTTGAAATGTAGGTGAGGAGAAGAATAGAAACAGCTGAGTCGAACGGGAAACAAGTGAGAAAGGTAGAATAGAGGAGAAAACAAGAATAATAGATATATTTAAATATAGGAAGAGAACTGAAGGATATAATAGGAGATACAATGGAAGGGAAAAGAGGGATGAGACATAAAGTACTTTACTTATTTCAGTTGTATACAAAAATGAGCAAGACGTGTAACTTCCCACAGTTGCATTTGGGATGATTCTGGGGGAAAATACACAATCAGAAAAGCCAAAAATAAATTGAATCAAATTAAATCTTGCCACGTACAGTACTTAAGAGGCTGTATTCAGAATGATAACTGAATAACAATACAGTAATTAGAAGTATAAACTCGGAAATCCAAAGAAACCAACCGATTCGTTATTGCCAGCCTCTAACTCATATGACCTGAAGTCAAACCTGTGAGCTTTACTAATAGTGATGAACGGAATATCGGTTAGATAGTAGGGCCACCAGTAAGCTTAGGAGAAGATAAAAGGGAAAACATAAACCTGGGTCTTGGGGAAATGCTGATTAAACTATGTAGGTAGTTTCCCATAAAAGAGTACCCAAGAAACTTGTTTTGATATATGGTTACCTTAACGCCCTCTTCGCAAGAGACATGGTATCGATTTCCAGTGTCGTCATGATTCCAAGTCACCCTGTACCTAGTCTAGCCATAAATTATGTTACAACTTAAAAAAAAAAACTGAATAACGCAACTATCATGAGAGAGATTTTAATTTGCTTTGCGTATGTTGTTCTTACGTGCATTCACTACACACAGCACTAATCATAGTTCGAAATGGTCACTTTTGTACGGACACAGGTTCTCAGTCTGTGTGGCTACTCGTCTGTGGTAGAACGGATTACATGAAGGGAAAACTCCGCCACTGCTGCCAACAAGGACGCTTTAAATTGTCAATGGTGGGGTGTCTGCTTTGCAGACGATGTTCTCCAGTATTGACCACAGTCGGTAGTCCAGAGGGTTCAGGTTCGGATTGCTACTGGACCAATCTTCAGGCAAAATAAATTCAGGGACACGATGTTGAAGCCACTCTTGAGTGGACCTAGCCTTGTGGGTGGGAGCAGAATCCCGCTTGAAGGTCCGGGGTTGGTTGTGAAACAATGAGCCGCTTAACTTCTTCACAATGGGATCCAAAATGGCGTTTTCGTACAGTCGGCCGCTGGTTTTAACTCCATTTTCACAAAAATGCAGCTTGGTGGTGCCGGAATAAGTCAGACCGCACCAGACCATCATCTGGGCTCTTTGCACGTTTGGAACCTTTTTTTACGGTCTTTCTGAGAGGTTGATGCATATACCCTATCGTTTTTCCGATTGAACGATTGTTCAATGATTAATATTTTCTCGTCTGTGAAGAGGATATTCCGATGATAATTCTGGGCGTACTGTTGCTGGAGACGTCTACGTTTTGCCACTCTCAGTTCTTTAGGTGTACGTCCAGGTAATGTCTTGTACGTTGGCGATAAGCCCGTTGTCCAAGGTCCTCGTACAGAAGCCTGAAGATTGACCATTTCGAAATATTCATTTCACAGGCCATGATATTCTGCTTCCTTATCGCATTTCTCCTCACACAAGCCGCCACCGTTTTTTGGCTGCTACTGTCCTGACACTGCGTAGACGACTCATTCTCGGACGATCCTTCACAGTCCCGGTTTCATTGAAGCGCTCAATGGTATGATACATAAACATACGACTGATGTGGGACTTTTGTAACGTCTTCAAAATGTCACTTGTAGATTGTCCAACTTTATAGAACGCTATCACGGCAACATGGTTTTCGTAGTCGTCTCATTCCGTGGTTCCATCTGCAGCTCAATGCTTCGTTTTTCACGGACAAGCACACAATCGTTCAAGGTTCCCGTGAACACACTGGCGGTTCTTCTCTTCTCACCCCGGATATACAGCGTGCGTCAAAATTTGTAACAGTATTTATGGCTACACTATGTAGATTCACTTCTCAAACATACTCGGTTCTGCAAATAAATAAATAAAAATAAAAATAAAATAAAAAATAAATAAAATAAAAAAGAACTTTGAACTCAAATTAAAAAGTAACACACGTGCATGGTTGGTTTATTACTTCTGTCACATTAAACCAAGTAATTTTCTGTAAACCATGTCATTAAGTAATCTTGTCATGATTACTTTGCTTGTATGATTCAACATAATAATTCAATCTGAAAATGAATATTTTACACTACGAAGAATAAATCTTATCTCCTCCCGTATATGGAAGCTATGAGAGATATACAGTAAATCAGTCTAGAATAAATTTGCAAACAGGCGCTAAAGAGTGAAAGTTCTTTTTTTTTTTTTTAAGTGATTCTAGAGAACACACATTTGAATATGCGTAAACTACAACACTGCCTCTTCTTTAGCCCTATTCAACCGTAAACCACCCTCGTAATGGGTCACTTTTTCTCTATCCTTTCTATACGGTCCACTTACCACAGTAGAAACCGCGATTCAGGGTAGCCAGGGATACGGGAGAAATATTTGTGTATATATGAAGTTTCAGTTTGGTATTAAATATCTACGTACACTATTTTTCTTTTGTATTTTTGCCTTGAGTAAGAAATCATTAAAAATCATTATTTTAAGTATCATTGTTGTTTTATTGGTGAAATATCATCATCGTCATCATAGGTATTCTGTCGTTTTTGCCAGATCACTTACCGGAGCTGAAAAATTCCATGCTCTATGTTTTGCAGCTAACTTCTCGTCTCCGTACCTTTTTCCTGTTTCGATATCACCCATCAATGTACTCTCCTTCGCCCTCTCCCTCTCTTTCCTGCCACCATACCCTCTAGCTTGGTCTTAATAAAATGAAAAGCATTTTAACAAATTAAGTATATGGGTTTAACATTGAATTCAATCTCTGCATCTATTACATTGAAAAGAATTAATGGATGGGATGGAATTTCAAATACGTTCACGACGTGTTACGATCTATTGTATTCGTGGCTGTGTGGACCGTTTTCTTACTACTGTTATATTTTTGAACAACTACCAGTGTCATGTGTACACCACGTGAAAGAGTTTGGTTATTATGTCATGCTATTTTGTGAATTAGAATTGAAACTGGAATTGTCTATCACTTCTGATTTTAGTAGAGAAATTAGAATAAAGATGAACTATTATTCTTGGGATGTTTAATAGATCGCAGAAAACAGCTTCTCGCTATCTATCACTGTTTTTACTCTGTAGCAATCAATGTTAAAACAATAAATATAGTAGTTAATTTCTACCACTTCCGGTTTGAATATCACATCCATTATCGAACACGATACCCAACTCTTTACACTATACATTCTGGTCAAAATTGATGGTGATCCATCAAATTGTTCTTGAGTTTCTTTGTCTCCCAGACGGATGAACGGACACACGGACAGGGTAAATATTAAAACTGTTTTGCTAAAGCAAACTCCATAATCTTTCCTTTTTGAAAAAGACACCCGGATACATACAAAGGCGTATTCGTTTATGGATGAGTAACTTTCAGGTGTTAATACATACTAGTAAAATTGAGCTGAATAACGACCTGAAAACTCACATCAGAAAATGGAATTCAACTTTAATTAAAATTGTAATTATTTCTCTCCTCTCGGTAACAGACTTTTCCACTACAGTGTCATCCGTAGTTTTCTGAATGCATATAAACTAACAATAAAAGCATAACATTCTACAACAATGCAAAAACAATCCATCAAGCTATCAAGGGAACTGAATAAGTTGACTTGGCTGAGGGTAAACGTTCGTGCTTAAATTTTTGAAAAAATTGACAAAATGATTTAAAATAGACAAAACTATTTCTTGTTAACATGAAAAACTGATGCTATACGAGAAATATGTTATTTTATTAAGATGAAGCTAATACTAAAATATACCCTCCATCAAGCCTTTTATTATGATACTAGTAAGTCAATAATACCTTCTATAGTTAATGAGATATAATGAACAATGAAAAATTTAGCCGGCCGAGATTTGATCCTTATGGTATACCAGAATAAACACATTGTAAAACACACATTTAAACGTAAGGTTATGTGAGCAGGATACTTGTAATAATAACAATAAGCTAAAAGAAAATGTTCAATCTAGATGTTTGACTGTAAAACTAGATTTAACGATCTTGAGTAAGGTTACCCTGACACTAATGAAATGTGTACAGATTCCGATTTGTATCTGCAGATGCTTCTCTTTCTCATCCCTAATCCGCATCACCATTCATATAAGCAAACACTGATTCTTACAAATGATACTGGCTTAGTAATTAGCTTATTCTTGGCATTCGTTGATCTCTGCGCTGATAGAAAAGAACTTGTCTACTTATGTACTTAACTTCATTGATAAAATACTTATTCATATTTCAATCTAATATCATTTTTTTAAATTCAAATTTTGAAAAGTACGTTAAAAACTACAACTTCTTTCCTTTGAATAACTAACATCTTATTCGTGCCAGTATAAGTCTGTGTATAGTCTTGAAACAAAGCCCTAATAGAAAATATAGAACCTACAATTATGTTTCCTTCAATATAACTAGTTTGGTAAAAGATATATATCTTTAAGTGCTTTTGCATATGTTGTATACAAAAGAATAAATGACTATGAGATAATTTATAGTCCTATGTTGTTGAAGTGAAATAGTTTCTTTATAATTCAGCATAACTTGCTTTTAAGTGATTTTTCATTTAATTGACATTTTCAGAGTTCAGTTACTTCCTTTGCAGCAGTGCAATTTTCTGAGAGTACTCTAAAAATATAAATTCCTCTTATTGTCAATTACGTGAAGGCAAAATTCAAAAAATGCTAAATTAATAATTTTACAACCACTCTTTAATGCTCCTGAATAATCAAACGTTTAGTATGAGTGTGCCTTCTGATGAGTGCGCAGAATTTCCACACTGTCACAGAAATTCAAACCTCGACATTTAGAGGTTAAAATTCCGAAACAAAAAATCTCAAAGATCAAACCATCACGATAGAGGTCCCGGACATGCAGTTAAAACTAGGAAGAGAAATTATCGTAGATTCCATTGAAAGAATTTGGGCGACATCAAAAACACCTGTAAGAATTCTGCCAATGATTAAAGTATACCCTAATCAAACTTTTTTTTAGCAATTTTTCGTCTCTTTCTCTTCCCTCCTCCATCAGCTTTTCCTCCTGAGTTTTGAAGCAGCAACTATGCTGGTACACAGCTCCCGTCAAGTGAACTTTGAAGAGAACGATATCCGTGTGCATAGGTTTTCTTGGGGTTACCGCGTTTCTCCCACTTTCTATCACCACATCTTCCGGAGCATAAATGTGGGACGTAAAACTAAGAGAAAAAATATAAAGAATTTGATTTAGGTAAATAATTCTAGTTTATCAAACCGGAAATAATATCTTAGGAACACGTATCATCCTGACCATGTATCACCCATTGAACGTGTATTACCGAGTGTTTACCAGATGAAAGTACCTTTTTTTTTATTTCGAGACGAGACGAAATACATTACAGTTCTCGTCTCGTTTCTCATGACGGAAAATCGAGGCTAGACGAGGGATAATTTCACAACTCTTATGGGTAACTCTAGTGCACCGAAGTATAAAATAGTGTTTTAGTGTCATATGATTCATAGTGTACACTTTATAACTTCACAAAGTGATTGTACCAACACAATGAAAAACAATTATCATTACACAATACATTACACAATCATTACAAGTCATTACACAATATACTTGAATAATAAAAATGGTTTAAATGTTGTTATATCCCATCCTTCATAGACCTCTCGTGAGTGGAAGAATTATAACTTCTAGGTGAAATTAATTTTTAAAAAAACAGGTCCTAAATTTCATACATAAATTACTAAATGAGACGAGACGCGAAACAATATTCGAGAATCCAAAATCGAGACGAGATTAGGTTTCTACAATTTTTTTTTGGACAAGACGAGGAAATATTATTTCTCGTCTTGCATCGTTTCGTGGACAACACTAGCATTAACTAGCCTGTCGTGATCTGATTGTCGTCAGTGAAATTTTAATAGATTATTTTTAAAAGTTTATTGCTATTTCAATGTCGGAAGCCTGTGCATCCTTTGGCTTTCATCCTAAAATTCTTAAGGCTTTTATTGTGTTTATTTTTTCTTTTAATCTTATTTTTTTTTTTTTAAAAAAAATTCGATTGATGTCATGTATTCATACTGGCAGCTGTGTTATCAAAATCAATCTTTGTTGTGAATCCTTCAATAGACGTTTGTGTGACAGCATCTTCGTTTTTCCTAGCCCATCTCCTCATCAAGCGCACTTCATTCTCTCCAACTAATATATATATATATATATATATATATATATATATATATATATATATATATATATATATATATATATATATATATATATATATATATATATATATCTTCGTTCTTCAAGTTCTTCTTTACCTAATTTTCCATAGAAAAAAATTTGGATTTCCTAAGCAGAAAGGTATTTCATATACTAATGAATAGATTAGCGTACGTACCTTTGGCGTGTGAGACGCGGGTTCGATTTCCGGCAGAAGCTCATCTAGTTCGGATTCCACGTTAATTAGTAGGTCCTGTCTCATATAACCTCGCTGCTGAAAGGGACGTTAAACTCAAAATCAACTCAACTAATGAATACACTACTAAAATATGTTACGAGTACAAATGATATCGTTGCAAATGCAATCTCGTTGAATTTTAAACGTAACACCGGAAGGAGCAAGATAAATAACTAATTGTTACTGTAACGTTCTCTTTTTAACATTTAAAGGAAGTTTCAATTGTATTTTGACATTTTCTAAAAATTTCCGTGTTGTACATTGAAAAAAATAATATTGTCAATATACATTACCTAGGCCATAACAAGTATTTTTTTTTTTAAATTTATGAATTATTTTTGATATCCATGAATCACTTTCAATTTGAAAATTGTAACATAATAATTTATTATAAGTATTGATATGAAAGGATTCTTAAGTGTAATCTGATGATAGCTCATGTGCCTTTGATACTTGGTGTGAGCATGGATTGTTTAACGATGATCAGCGTCATGAGACAAGTTTTCTACTTGAGTTGAAGTTTTTTTTATCTTGTTTCTTGCCTCCTGGTGCAACACCGAGATTATGAAAGTTAAGACCTACTACTAACGTGATCTCTGACCCATAACCAGGGATTAAATCCGGTGCAGTTGATGGGTACACAAATCACAATTCTAGATTAACCCTCATAGATAGACCGTTTCACACCACGCTACCTCGTCTAGTACAAGACGACTGATCCCGGCAAGAGGTGACGTCCTTTTGTCTTATAAAGCCACCCAAAAGTCGACATACTAACAGTAGGGGCGGATCTAGGACGGACTTCTGGGGGGAGGCGGTGGGTAGTAATACTGCTAATTAGAGCTACTTTTAAAAGCTCCAAACTCTGAGATGGGTTTATGTTTATATATAAAATAAGAAAGTTTCCTCTTCTAGAGGCCGCCCCTGCTAAGAGCAAACTACCCAGTTGAATAACATTATTCGGCCGTTTATTCCATCAGCAAGTTCATATGTTCTCTAATAGTATTTAGTTATCGTATTATTAGCTACAGCATAAGCTCTCTTAGTATATATAAAATAAGATTGAGACGTTTTACATATTTGGTATAAATCTATAACATGGGGAAAATATGCGGAATATACTTCAGGGATGCCTGCCTCTCAAGACTTGGACGCAACTCCCTAAATCGACAATTCTCTTCCTATATTAACCATTGTCATCAGGCGCACACCCAGAAATTTTTGTTGGGGTTGGTCAAAGCTTTGGTGTTGGGTCCAATACTAGAAGCCAATACGTTTATGTATCGATAGTATTGAACGGGTAGTACTCTGTAGCCGATAAGTAATTGTAAAATACTTCCATCTGTATTTTCAGAGAAAAAAAATAATGATAGAACTAGACTTCTTTTTAAAGAGTACAAATGAAGTGTAAAATCAAATGTTCATGCTACAAAAATCATTTCCCTGTTAAACAAGTATAATTTTATTAAGAAAGACTACAAATCTGTTGAGATAAAAACTTTGGGGTGGGGTGTCCAGACTCGGTGGATCCAACCGTAGTTGCGCCCTGATTATCATCACCAAATACACCTTTCTCCCTATTTACCATTCTTCTGTTTGATTGTACCATTTTCAATGGAAAATTGTCCTCCCCTGTGTGTAACCTGTACCTTTAGACTCATTTGAGGTCATTCCTGGTATTTTCAAATCGAAAGTGCCTACGGTATATTTGATACAAATGCGTAAATATATCAGTTATTATTCATTGTGACTGGTAGAAGTCTTGCTCTGACAACACTGAGTTAGCATGGACAGCGATAGATGTCAGGAGCTGCCAGTTAATTGTCGTACATCTCCTGAGAATAGTCAGAGCACAGCGTAGCAACTACAGGTTTTAATTTCCCTGTTAGCTGTGGCGTAGGGGGTGGCTATGCAATGCTCTTCGTTTTTCAACGTGTGACGCAACTCCCAGACGTAATCGCAAACCGTACGTTGACTGTGCGTCACATCTCTTCAAATTTACTAACATAAGCTCCCTTCCATTTCTGACGCTGCTCACAAGCCTGTAATGGGCTACCAGATCAAAGAAGGGAACGGATTAAAAAAAAAAGTTTAATACCCTTACTAGAGACAGTTCACTTTAAATGGCAGTTAGTGCTTCACAGAGAGAGAGAAAAAAAAGTATTTCTGATCTGATCTTTTTCTCTCGATGTTATACAAGTTGAGCGTGTTCGAACGGTAAGTACAGTTCGTGGTAGGCAAGTCTTTGAAACCTTTTATTTTCCTTATTTTATGTTGCTTGTTCAAGGGTTGACTTTCGGTATGACTCTAGCTAGGATTTTTTTAGTGGGGACCAGTGGGGGATTAAATTTTGCGAGGAGCATTCGTGTTTATCTATTAAAATATGATTTTAAAAACACTTAAAATAACTTGACTCTGACCCTCTCTCTCTCGCTCGCTTCAGCCCTCCTGCGGTAATCTTGAGCCCCTCTGAATCTATCATTCTTTGCTGATAGTTCTATGTATATACAGTATATGTATAACAATTAGTGTAAACAATGTTTTCTTTCTGTTTGTGGGTCTTGCATATTTTCCATCTGAATCTAACAACTCTTCATACCAAAATTAGATTGATAATTTGTGTAGTTTTTTTTTTTTCAGCTGAAAAGTAATATTCTAATAGGAATTGGAATCAGTCACACATAACAGAAATGGAGTTTGATTTTCTTACATACACTTGTCGGTAATTATATTACTTTTGAAGCTATTTTTATGAAGCTATACAATTTTAAAACGCTAAATATTATAAATGAATTTGGAAGAACGTTAGATCTAATCCTTCTCTTCACCCTGGTTTATTTTATTTTATTAACAACTAGCAGCGTTCACCCCGCTTCGCTGCGGTCACCCCGGAACGCAATAAACTTTGTTACTTAGATAATTTTTACTTTTTCGCTTTCAAGTGATATGATAAAAACCATAGAAGATTGCAGTAAATGTTAACATTATATCGCCTGTCATTTATGTTAACCCGCCCCGCTTCGCTGCGGTCACCCCGGAACGCAATAAACTTTGTTACTTAGATAATTTTTACTTTTTCGCTTTCAAGTGATATGATAAAAACCATAGTAGATTGCAGTAAATGTTAACATTATATCGCCTGTCATTTATGTTAACCCGCCGAGTGACACGGTCATGCGGGTTGCATATAAATACGTTTATTTTTACCTATGATGAACTAACAAAGGATTTGTACGTTATGGACACTTGAATGGTCAATTATCTCAAGACACTGGTAATTAAAAATTAAAGTGATATGATAAAAACCATCTAGGGTCCAAATCCTAATAACCCCCCAAAAATGAAAGAAATTGGTTCAGCCGTATTAGCGTGATGAGGGAACAAAGGATTTGTGCGTTCTCTTTTATATATAAGATAAGAGAATTCGTACTAAAATTGCACATACTAAATCTTACGAACTTAAAGTTAATTACGAACAATTATATATGGAAATGATGTCCGCTGGTTGGTGAACGGCCATACTAGTAGTTCTACGTCTGAGGAAGCTGTCGATGCTTTCTATGTATAAAATAATGAATGCGTAATTTCTGACAAAGATAAAAATTAATCAGAAATATCCTGTTTGGATCACGTCTAAAATAATGAAACCAATAATGAGCAGAGCATAATCGAATAAAATGAAAACAAGGGCTTAAAGATATTACTTATCATTGGAAGAAGTTTAAAGAAATTAGGGTTCTGGCCAAACGAGATGTTTTAAACGCTTATGATTAGGAGGCAGAAGTTCATGACCTCAAAAAAAAAAAAAAAATAGAAATATGACCTATAAAACGTCCTAAAAACATGGAAAAATGACATAAAAATTGTGAAAATGACGATACAATTGCATATGTAACTGTAACTTTAAAATAATTCAACAAAACATATCAAATGATGGTCATCGTGTCCGTGGTGTTAGAAAACAATAGGTAGCTTCTTCAGTTGAAATGTGTAAGTTCGACTTAAACAAAAATAAGAAAAGTAACAAAAATTTAAACAATTTAATGATTAAGGCAAGTACTGCAAATTATCCAGAATAAAATGTACTTAAATCCCGCATTCCAACATCTCCTGTGCATTACTAAGAAAATAAAGAAATAATATTTCCATCTAAATCGTGTAATTATTAACCAGTGCCGGATTTAAGTATAAGCTAAACAAGCTATAGCTTAGGGCCCCACTCTCTTGGGGGGGGGGGAATAAAGAAAAAACTAATTTACATTTCCAAAATATAAGAGAAACAGTAAACAAGATAAAATCTACATAGCAACAGTGCTTCATGTTGTGTAAGTCCTATGATATAGAAAGTAATGGGCCCCTTCTTGCTAGCCTAATTTTTAAAATATCACTAGTTTCTTCATTTCTATATATAGGACGCGTACGTTCATCATGATACATAAAGGGTCCCGTTACCTTCAATAGCTTAGGGCCCTAAATCTAAATCCAGCTCTGTAACTAACAAATTGTATATGAACAATCGTAAAGTGAAGTCCCGTATTCAGGAAACCATCGCACATTAAGTACTGGATATTCAACAACATTATGCTAGCGTTTAACGAAAATAATGTAAAAGAAATTAAACATTCAATAATCGATAGACTTCATTCAGTTTAACAGAATGATATTGTGAGTGTAGATTCTTTTGTATATAGCTTTCAGGAAAATCGATAAAACGCGTTTCAATTTTATAAGCTTAAAAGTCTGTGTTATCCGATAATCACGCTGCTTATTAGATAAAACTGACCTTGAAATATGGAGTAAACAAGCATTTCATTATGACACAACAAGACGACAACATACAGTATGGTCAAATGAGATTTAGCCCAAAATTACGATATGATCAACTCTAAAACTTTATTTTTTTGCTTATGATGTTATCCAAAGATAAGACATTATATCAATCGATAGTTCATGTCGAAACGAACAAAATGACAAGCTCGAAGGTGAATTATCGCGCGTAATTTTCGAAAAAATTCAGAGAAAGTAATTTAATGATATTAAAAAAATATATAGTCCGTGCCCATGTGATGCAGTTGATTGTTTTTCTTCTGCTGGAATAGTAGTTTATTATTCATTTATGTACTGTAGAAAAATATGAACAGAGCGTACTTCTCCTAACAGTGATTAACATAAACCTGTAAAATAGCGTTAAATTTTAACATAAAAACTCATTTCAATTTTTGTTTAGCATTTTGAAATCAAGTAACTTTTAAATATAGAGATACTTCTTTTAATTATTGTGGTATTGAAGCCTAGGACTTATTTTTCAAAAGTAACATTAGTTTATTGAATTTGATATTCATTTATCTATAAAATAAATAATTTCTCTATTCAGATTCTGAAGTTAAATAGATCCATTAGGGACGTATTTAAAAATTCGCACTTTTGTCGTTTTTGTCAGCATCTTCTGCCACACAGAAGCATTATGTGTTAGGATAATTTTAATTGTCTCTTTTTAGTGTTGAAGGGTTGGATTTAGTTCAAATGACTTGCTTTCGTCCATGCGATATATTAAAGGTTTAAATTTGTTAAGTAATGTAACTGAGTACAGTCTCAGTATGTGATACGATCATACAAAAAATACTCGAAGTTCTTATCACGAGTGTACCACGAATCTGTTCAGAAAGATGCTTTTTCCAGTATTTACTGGAAGAAGAAGAAGAGGCCAAACTTCCTTTATCTTTCATCTTGCGAGGTATTACGTGATAGCCCAGAAAATTAACCCTAGGATCCGGTATCTAATTGTTCTAATAATCTTAATGAATGATGTCGACAGAGAATATTCCACAGCCATAATTACAGCGAACGTAGGAAGGGGATGGCTTAGAAAATTCACTTTGTGTTCCGTTTATTACCTATTTTATGATTAATAACTTTATATATATATATATATATATATATATATATATATATATATATATATATATATATATATATATATATATATATGTGTGTGTTTCCGTCGTACAATAAAACGGCCATGAGAAAAACCTCGCATGTACTCTATATCTTGCGAGCAGAGTTTAAGCTAAATTTTACGCTCAGACGCACCCAAAAACTCCCTTTCAGTTTTCTTTTACTTCTTGTGAGTAAAATAACGTTGATCACAAAACGAAAAACTCTCTTTTGAAGAAATCCTCGGTAATAAAAGTGACTGGTTCTTTAAATATGAGGTCTGGAATTCAAAGCCCGTTATAGTACTATAAAATGTTCTTTTCTATACACACAATTTTACAGATGAACAATGTTATAAATTTGCTCATCTATAAAACTATTCTGTTCTTTTTTAACGTTTCACTCTTTATGACTAATTTTATAGTTGAAAAGTGCTCTGATATATATCAGAATTTAACTTCCAAATGATTAGCAAACAATTCTGGAATGTATAATTAGAGCTATGTTACCTCAACTTTGGAAATTTAATTTGATAATTATCTGTATATTACAACTTGTAATACTTTTAATAAGGTACTGAAATTGCACATTTCTTTAAAAATTAATAAGTGCAGAATACAAACAATTTTATATAGAATTATAACACCAGAAATAATCTTGTAATTTGGTGATAGGTTTGGTATATGGGTAATTTCATCGTAAATGGGGATTACATTTACATAGCTTTAGAACATCAAGGATTTCTTACTATTTGGTAGAACATTGTGAAAAAAATGTAAAAAATATTTCATTCTTAAGAACTTTCTCAAGACATCATGAATACTTTTGCACTGAAATAATGGTGGTGTAACGAACGTTACATAAAATGGACACAGTTGTTAACCTAGTTCTATAAGAGTGCGAAACTCCGCGAATTACCATAAAATATTCTCTTCAAAAATATAAGTGATTACCAAAACAATGAATTAGCAAACCGAAGTTTCTTAACTACTAGGAAGTGTAAATTCAAGTTGAGAAAAAAATAGTAATTATGGTAGCAGCTGTTACACTATGAGTTTGATTAGAGCCTAAACACATTAATTAGGACTCACATTATTTTCTTTATCAAATAACCAAAGAAATTACTTTTGTGCTTCTGTATAGAGAATATTGAATTACAAATTATGTCATTAGTATATAAATTTTTCTAAATACAGACTAGAAACTATAAATAATTACAAATTGCACTCGAAGTACCATAATAATTAACTTTTGATAAACTTCGCAAATAATTATAAAAATGTTCATAATTAATTCACATTAAAAATAGTGATTACATTCGTGTACAATTATTATATTTGTAGAAAAACATAATGATCAAGGTTAGTTTTCCAGAACATTAAGTCCTTTCTTGAAATCATATGCACAACCATTTATGTTTCATTTCTGGTCTTCGGAGTTTACGTAGTATTTGATCATATTTAATGAATGAAGTACCTTCCTTATCTGATAAGAATACGGTGGTGTCTCCATTTCTATATCTTCGACGTTTTTACAATTGGCAAGAAATTTCTGGAACTAACAAGTTGATGTTCTGTGGTTCACTTCATCTTCCACTTGCAAATGTCAAATGTTTCAGGTTGCTGCCGCGGCGTTATGCCTAAGTTTTAACTCATACTGAACAGTTCTCTTATCATACGTTGTTAAGCACTCATCATCGCTGCGACTAAAAACTGATTGAAGTTACTTACAGAGTGGCATGCTAATTAACCTACTTGTCACATTACCTTTTGGATCAGTTTCACCTCATAGTTACTGTTGATCATTACGTATACATGTACTTACTTTTTTGATTGTAAAAATACTTCAAAACTTATCACCTTTTCTAGTTTCTCTTGAAAGTAAACTCTCTGAAATTGATTATTTATTTCTCACCAATTTGATCCTTTAAAACTTACCTCAGTTGCAATAAATTATCACAGCAATAATTTTAAAATAAGAAAGAATTATAACGTTATCAAAGAGAAGCGGGAATCCTAGTTCCATCGTCACTTTTTTCCTTGCTACCTATTTTGTATTTAGCTGGAAGCTTGGCAGAACTGAACATGGTAAGACCCTAATAAAGGAATACTATAGCACCCCTTACGGATTGATAGATTTACTAAACTTACTTCTACCAAAAATATATGTATATAAAACATATTTAATCCTATTGTCACACTTACGACTTCTGAAGTTTATATCTTCAATTATATACGTAACTTTCGTGGTATATGCGTAACGTGTGTTAGAGCAGGTTCATAAATTTGCGTTAAAGTCAAGCATTAAACTTTTAATTGTATTTGTTTTTTTTTGACGAAAATTCCACAGATAACATAGTATTATACATTTCCCACGTTTTCCAATCATTCATCTGTTTTTCTCCATTTATATAAGAAACGATGCTATAAACTACACGGGGGCGCGGTGGCTCAGTGGTAGAGCGTTCACCTCCGGTGCTTGGGGTCCCTGGTTCGATCCCAGCTCGTGCCGTGTGGACTTTGTGGTGGACAAACACCGTGCTCGTGGGTTTTCTCGGGGTTCTCCCGTTTCCTCCCACTTTCTTCATTCCACCATTTCACTCATCATCACCGTCTCCTTTAGCCTAACCGGCATAAACGTGGGACGTTAAACTTAAAGATTTCATTTCATTTTTATAAACTACACACACACACACACACACACACACACACACACACATATATATATATATATATATATATATATATATATATATATATATATATATATATATATATAGGGGGTAATTCTCAGATATGTTTTCAATAGAGTTTTATGATATACCCTGATTTCAGGAAGGGTCCAAAGTAGGCAGGAGGCAAACCTTGACAACACTGGACATCCAATGCTTCGGAGGGAAGGCGGAAGTGTTAGGAACAGGGAGCTCCATGTTTCTTTGTGTTCGAAATAACGTATGATGATATGTATTTCGTCACGGTATATTTCATGTTTTCTTCACTTATAAGCGTGAAAGAAAACATCGCACCATGGGTTTTCCCGAGTACGAGAGACCATGTTGCTGACGATCCTTAACACTTGCGACATCGCGCCAAAGAATTCCGTGTTCACTGCTATCAAGGCTTATCGTTTGCCTGCTTTGGACCAATCATAATGTCAGAGCATATCTCAAAATTCGGTTGATGGCATGTCTGGGAATTTCAACCTGTTGGGGATGAATCTGTGCACCCATTTTTGTATTGCGTATGCGTGACTACCTTTACGCTGATAAGGACCAACATCCACAGTCTCTTGAATTCGAAATAGGGGCTCTCGAAATTTGACTTTTTCGGGATTTTGGACAGCCCTAGCTGTGAAGCTATACCCTTTTCGCCATAAGTTCGTATGAACTTTTTCTCTTATTTTGGTGTGAGAAATCACCTCTTAAAGTTTTTCGGTATAGTTCATTAACATCCTATATATATATATATACGGTGTCGGGTCGGGTCATTCTTGTTTACACAAATACTGTACAAAATAACCTTGAGGCTCATTTTAGAGTGGAACTACTCATGTACAGATAAAATAAGCAGTGTGAAAGAGATATTTTGAACAATTTCAACCTTATTTGATTTCCGTGGTAGATTAAAATGCATTTCAATAGTTTCTTATCTTGCATTTAAAATATGTCATTTTCTGCATAATAAATTGAGTGTTATCACATGCCATCAAATGCACACAACAAATTTGCGACCTATGAAATGTTCAAAGTACTCTTCTTAACATTAACAACTGAATGCTGGATATACTTTCATTTTATCGTAAATATCCTTTTATATGAAATATAAATAAATATAATAAATATATTTGAATCCCACTTTTTACAAAATTAATTTTATTTCCAATTTAATATATAAAATGTAATGTTATAAGATGCATTAAATAGAAAAAGCACAATTTGAAACTATTTGCTCATGTCATGCCAAGGTGTTTTTCTTCCTTATGGAATAAAGAGGTTTTGAAGAACAAGACTTGTGGTTAACGTAGTGTTACAATCATGACCGGGACTTTGCAGTTAACGTAGTGTTACAATCATGACCGGAGCTTTGCAGTTAACGCGGTGTTACAATCATGACCGGAGCTTTGCAGTTAACGTGGTGTTATAATCATAACTGAGGCTTTGCGGTTAACGTAGTGTTAGAATCATGACCGATTCTAATGCTTCCAAGAGAGCTCGATTACATGACCATGCCACTAGATACAACAAAATCGGATAGTAATTGACTTATGGTATAGTGTCTGTCCTGGAAAATACGCCATTTTCACTCTTTTCACTCTCCTACATCACCCTGTCCCAAAAAGAATTGTTGCATCGCAGTTGCGAAACAAAGAATATTATCATAGAACATGCACCCGCATAGTACATAAATTAAAAGAAGGGTTAAAAAGTGATAAAAATTGATAGATCAAAATTGACCATACCGATGGCTTTTCCACAACCTTGATGGGATGACAATAGGCTCCTTGGTCGCGTCCAATCAATGTGCGATGGGAATCACTCGGGGAATCGTATCGAGATTCATCCGTGAACAGTACGCGGCTCCATTCATTGCGGAACCATTAGCAATGTTCTCGACACCATTGTAAACGGGTTCTTTTTTGTGGGTGGAGTCAGTGGTTCCACGGTGCAACACATGTTGCTGGTCGTGGACATACAGAACATTGTGTTACATTATCTTCCCTGAGGAGGTTGAATTCTCCACTAACAGTTGTCTTACTGATATAGTTCACTTGCGACGCGTAGCTAGGGTCAGATATCGATCTCGTGAGTCGTCACACGAGAGTGAACTCCACCAGGCCTATGACTGATGTCTCCTCTGTCGATAAACTGTTTCCACAACTTGAACATGACGTTTTGTGGCACACAAATCGCTCATACTACCGCTCTCTGTGTGCTACCTCGTTCCAAGTGTCCGATGATACGATCCTTGGTAAACGCATCAACACGACTTCTTTTGGTGCTATATTCCTTTCGTCTATTGGCACACTAAATTGGCAATATCCTCTATTTACCAAAACATACCATCACAGGATGCGTGCATTTCGGCTTCAAGGAATAGTGTTCGATTTCTTCCTATTGACGCTTGCTACGGCTAGTTCAGTGAGCCTCACAAGTAATACGCGCCATCTGCCACATTTCTTGCACTCGTGACATTGTTTTCGGACCTTACATGTAATTGCTTGCATTGTACTACAATATCCATCCATCAGAGAAAATTATGAAGTTATTTGAAACGTGATGAAAAAAAAGTCCTCAAATTTCATGCAGTGTCAGTCAATTCACTTGCTAATGACGATTTATGGATTAATACCTACAACTTGCTTCATATATCTCTTCATATTAATTTTTTCTTTAAATTTTTGGATCACTCTGTTAATACATTTCCAGACAGAAGAAAACGGGCCAGAGGCCATTACACGACTTAGCTGGCTTGTACAAATCTGTATTTCTTATAACGTAGTTTATTCTATTTTTACATTCGCTCATTTTTGAACTTCTTGATTCATTCGCAGCAAAAACAACTTCATCATGAAGAAAGTATTTTGAAGAAAGTATGTTGTCTCCTGAAATCATGACGTAAATGTTTAATTCAATAATTACTGTCAATTAGCGTAGTCAAGGTGATACAATGGAACTTTCACGTTTTTTTACGTGTAATAAGTTTAAATAATAAACACGAATTATACAAAAATATTTCTAATTCTTGTGATGGAACTCGAATATCCCGAAACGCCAATGGCATTGATCTCTTATAATACACTGAGAAAAAAAAAACGTAAAGTAACGTGAAGTACGTAAAAACGTAGGTTACATGCGTAAATCCAGCAGCATTTGGACGTAACGTACAACCCTATGTAACATCCTGCAACAAACGTATAACTTAAAACTCATGTTTTGTACGTATTTTTTGTACAAGTGTTCTGAATAAACGTACTTTCCGTACGAAAGAAAGAATTGTATATAGGTGGTCAGGATATCACATATAGATCGACGAATATAATTGATGTATATAAAATACATATATGTATATAATATACGAAAGACTATTAGATGTCAGATATCCTGCAGCGGCATGATGTAACATATGGATAACGTATGTTCCGTACAGATTTCCGTAGTAAACATGAGAATACCATATATTTGTACAATATACAACTGTCGGGATAGCGGATTTTTTTCAGTGTAACTTGTGATAACTCGCTAGTAACTTTCATCTTGAAATAAGTCTAGTTTATGTTTTCCATACAGCGCAAACATTGTCTTATAGAGGGAAATTGCATTCCAGCTCCCACTCTATTTCTCAACTATAAGTTTCTCAATACTCGTATATGAGACATTGTATGCATGGTGAAAGTATAACAATGTATACACAACTCCAAAAGTGCATTACCACCTGCAATTCTCGTTTTCCTGCAATAGCAGGCAACCCAAAAAGCTCGGCGGTTGGGTTGGTTCCGAATTCGAAAGGCGTTGGACCAAACCTCAATTCTATTAAAAATATATCAGTGTGGCAAACTGAAAAATAAGGAAATATAACAAATTGTTAAGAATGACAATTTTATTATCGTAACGGAGTTGGATGACATCAAAAGTTACAAAATGATCTTACTTAAGCACCTCAGAAAAGATGAATGGCAAAAGACTAATATCAGAAAAAACATTTCTCTCCTTCTCCCCCCCCCAAAAAAAAAGAATTTTAAAAAAGAAAAAGTTACATAAGGAAAGCTTTAATATAAAAACCTCACCCAAAATTTTGAAAACTGACACGCAAAAGGCAAGAATAACTGAACCGAAGTGAATAAAATTGTGCACAGATATTGCAGACGTAAAATGGCTTCATATTTTCCTGAAAAAAAACCGGTAGGGTTGGGCACGCACCCCCTCCAAACCCTTGATCACGAGATATAAAAAATGCTAGTAACAGTATGTCAGATGTGTATAAAGGACATGAAGAATTGTAACGAAACTTTTTCTATGGACAACTCGCAAAAAATAAAGGAATACGAGTTTTTACTGTTCTGCGGAAAACAGTTTTAGGGGGCAAAAGCCCCCACGAAAAATTTTGAAATTTGACGCCCGAAAGGTAAGAAGAAGTGAACCGAACTGAATGAAATTCTGCACAGATATTATAAACAAAAAATGAGGGAATACGGGTTTCTTATTTTCCTTTAAAAAAACGGCGGGGTATCGCACGGACCTCTCCAAACATTTGATCACGAAATACCAAAAGTGCTAGTAACAATATGTGAGATGTGTGTAAAGAACATGAAAAATTGCAACGAAACTTAGTGTATGGATAATATACAAAAAACATACGGATACTGTTTTTTTTATTTTCTGCGTAAAAATGGTTTTACGGGGAAAAGCACCCACCCAAAATTTTGAAAGTTGACGAACGAAAGACAAGAAGAAATGAGCCGAAGTGAATGAAATTTGCATAAGTACTGCAGACGTAAAATGAGGATAAGGGTTTCGTATTTTCCTAGAGAAAACAGTTAGGTGGGGCGCCGACCCCTGCAAACGTTTGATAACGAAAAATCAAAAATACTATTAATTGTATGTGAGATGTGTGTAAGGAAATGAAGACTTTCAACGAAATTTTTTGTAAATACGGGTTTTTCATTTTTACGGAAAAACGGTTTTATGGGGCAAAAGACCCCATCCCAAAATTTTGAAATTTGGCGCCAAAAGGGAAGAAAAAGTGAACCGAAGTGAATAAAGTTTTGTGCAAATATTGTAGACATAAAATGAGCGTATACGGATTTCGCATTTACCTAAAAAAAACGGTTAAGTGTGGCACGTCTCCTCCGAATCTTTGATCACGAAATTTCATAAGCGCTAGTAACAGTATGTCAGATGTCTGTAAAGGACATGAAGAATTGCAACGAAACATTGTGTATGGAGAATACGCAAAAAGAAAATGAATACTTGTTTCTCATTTTATGCGGAAAAATTATTTTGCGGGCAAAAGAACCCACCCCCAAATTTTGAAAGTTGACGCCCGAAAGGTAAGAAGAATTGATCCGAAGTGAACGAAATTGTGCACATATATTGTATGAGGGAGTACGGGTTTCGTATTTTCCTTGAGAAAACGGAAGCGTGGGGCGCCGACCCCTCCAAACCTTTGATCACCAAATATCAAAAGTGCAAGTAACAGTATCTGAGATATGTGTAAAGGACATGAAGAATTGCAACATATCTTTTTGTATGGACAATACGCAAAAAATAAAGGAATACGGGTTTTTTATTTTCTGCGGAAAGACTGTTTTATGGGGCAAAAGAACCCACCCCAAAATTTTAAATTTGAAGCTGGAAAGGTCAGAACAAGTGAACCGAAGTGAGTGAAATATTGCACAGATATTGAAGGCTTAAAACGAGGGAATACGGGCTTCGTATTTTCCTGGAAAAATGGCTTGGGTGAGGCACGGACTCCTTCAAACATTTTGATCACGAAATATCAAAAGTACTAGTAACAGTATTTGAGATGTATGTAAAGGACACGAAGAATTGCAACATAACTTTTTGTATGGACAATACGCAAAAAATAAAGGAATATGAGTTTCTAATGTTCTGCGAAAAAACGGTTTTAGAGGACAAAATACCCTATCCAAAATTTTGAAAGTTGACGCCCGAAAGGTAAAAAGACATTAGCCGAAGTGAATGAAATTCTGCACAGATATTACAGACGTAAAATTAGGATATAAGTTTCGTATTTTCCTGAAGAAAGATGTTGGGTGAGGCGCCGACCCCTCCAAACCTTTGATCACGGAATATCAAATGCGCTAGTAACAGTATGTCAGATGTGTGTAAAGAACATGAAGAATTGCAACGAAACATTGTGTATGGAAAATAACCAAAAAATAAATGAATACTGGTTTCTTATTTTCAGCAGAAAACTGTTTTAGGGGTCAAAATCTCCCACCCAAAATTTTGAAGTTGACAGCCGAAAGAAAAGAAGAAATGGGCCGAATTGAATGAAATTTGCACAGATATTGCAGACGTAAAATGAGGATACGGGTTTCGTATTTTCCTAGGGAAAACAGTCGGGTGGGGCGCCTACCCCTCCAAACGTTTGATAACGAAAAATCAAAAGTGCTACTAACAGTATGTCAGATGTGTGTATAGGACATGAAGAACTGCGCCGAAACTTTTGTATGAATAATGCGCTGAAAACAAAGGAATACGTGTTTTTTATTTTTACGGAAAAACGGTTTTATGGGGCAAAAGAACCCATCCCAAAGTTTTGAAATTTGACGCCAAAAAGTAAGAAAAAGTAAACGGAAGTGAATGAAACTTTGCACAAATATTGTAGACATAAAACGAGGGAATACGAGTTTCGTATTTACCTAAAAAAAAAAGCGGTTAGTTGAGCCCGGACTCTTCTGAACCTTTGATCACGAAATATCAAGTGCTATTAACAGATTGTCAGGTGTGTGTGAAGCCCACCAAGAATTCCAAAGAAACTTTCTGTATGGACAATACGCAAAAAATAAAGGAATACGTTTTTTTTTTATTTTCTGCGAAGAAACAGTTGTAGACGACAAAAGAGCCCACCCAAAGTTTTGAAAGTTGATGCCCGAAAGGCAAGAAGAAATGAGCCGAAGTGAATTAATTTGTGCACAGATATTGTAGACATAAAATGAGGGAATACGAGTTTCGTATTTTCCTGGGGATAACGGAAGCGTGGGGCTCCGACCCCTCCAAACCTTTGATCACGAAGTATGAAAAGTGCTAGTATGTCAGATGTGTGTAAAGAACATGAAGAATTGCAACACAACTTTTTGTATGGACAATACGCAAAAAATAAAGGAATACGGGTTTTTTATGGTCTGCGGGAAAACGGTTTTAGGCGGCAAGAGACCCACCCAAAATTTTAAAAGTTGACGCCCGAAAGACGGCAAGAAGTGGACCAAATTGAATCAAATATTGCACAGATATTGTAGGTTTAAATTGAGGGCATACGGGTTTCGTATTTTCCTGAGAAAAACGGTTAGGGGGCAGGGACCCCTCCAAACCTTTGATCACGAAATATAAAAAATGCTGGTAACAGAATGTCATATGTGTGTAAAGGCCACGACGAATTCCAACGAAACTTTTTGTATGGACAAATACACAAACAATAAAGGAATACTTTTTTTTATTTTCTGCAGAAACCAGTTTTAGGGGGCGAAAGAACCCACACCAAAGGTTTGAAAGTTGACGCCCGAAAGGTAAGAAGAAGTGAACCGAAGTGAACGAAATATTGCACAGATATTGTAGGTTTTAATTGAGGGCATAGGGGTTTCGTATTTTCCTGAGAAAAACGGTTAGGGGGCAGAGACCCCTCCAAACCTTTGATCACGAAATATAAAAAATGCTGGTAACAGTATGTCATATGTGTGTAAAGGCCACGACGAATTCCAACGAAACTTTTTGTATGGACAAATACACAAACAATAAAGGAATACTTTTTTTTCTTTTCTGCGGAAAGACGGTTTTATGGGGCAAAAGAACCCACCCCAAACTTTTGAAAGTTGATTCCCGAAAGGTCCATGTTGTCTCAAAGGTCGAAGGCATTCTTTATTGCTATTTTGAGGCAAAAATTTTCTAAGTCCAGCTTCGGGTATATTCGGGGAAAAGTAAACCAGGTTCGAACCTCGGGGCCAATCTTTGCAATCGGGAGAAATTTTGCAGATGTGTTTTTCTTCTTTTAAATATAATAAGACTTGTTATTAATTGTATAAAAAAGCAACATTGATTGAAATACTTAATAATACAATATTTCGAAACTTTGTATTAATATCAGCACATGCTTGTTTGTCATTTAGCTCTCCATACGTAATGAAACATTTAGATACGTAAACAAATCTTTCCACATGTGAAAGAATGCAGAAAATTAAGACATAGAACACAATTCTCGCCTGAGTACTAAAATAAAAGTCAAAATAGAACAAAAACAGCGTTTGCAGTGGATATGAATCAGAGCCCTGCAGGGGCTGGGCGTGTCCTGTTCGGCCCGGACACGAATGCTATAGGGCCGAACCGGGTGCATGTATTTCCGGGCCGAGCCACGCCGGCCCGGCTCGGCCCGGACACACAAAGACGGGTTGGAAACTAAGGTTGTCATTTTTTTCATTAAATGTCCTCCACTACCCCTGCCTTTGCCGTGTTCGTACGGTCTTACTGTCAGTCTATGTTAATGGTAGTGTGTTTGGGAAACTGACTCTTTATTCAAGACTGCAAAGTACTTTAATACTACTAATATTACTACTTCTATTACTACTACTTCTATTATTACTACTACGACCACAGTTAATACTACTATAACTGCTACGATTTCGCGTCAGAGTTGACATGTCTGGTGGTACAGAATTTACCTTCTAAGTTCAGTATTTTATAACAAGACGTTTTAAACAGGGTGAAATATTCCTATTTTCATTTTCCAACCATTTTTGAACATACATCGACTTTTGCGAGGTGAAAAAGGAAGATACGACAGAAGGAAAACAAAATTATTGTAAAAGCATTATCATCAATATTTTGCATTCCAAAATACGAAATGTTTCTTAAAAAGACATAACTTTAAAAGAAATATCTTCTAAAATGAAAGAACAAATCATGGCATTTTAGGCGTGTGCGTAACAGTAATATACAAAATAAATAAATATTACAATACTTTTGAGGGTCAAGATCATTTAGATTATATATCGGTATTCCAAAGGTAAACAAATGAAATGTGTTTTTTTACTTTTGACTGAAAACGTGATTTTGAATTATATATATATATATATATATATATATATATATATATACAGACTGTTCCATAATTCGTGTAATTTTCTACGGCACTGGGAGAAGATGAAGTTTTCACACCATTAATATAAAATTTGGCACTCTTATTGAGAAATATCTGAATTTTTCGAATTTTTAAAGAAAATAGGAGAAAATTGCTGTTTAGCTCCCATTTTGGGAGTGTAAACACAGAAGTTCATTTTCCTTATGGGAGATTCAATGTTAAATTTTGGAAGCAGTTTTTTTCGTAAAGATCTTGGGGCAAATGAGTTGTATTTGTTACGAAATGCAAAAACACTCATTCGCAAAGCTAGTAAAGCCGTCTCAAACATTATTTTGGGAAGCCCCCTTTCGGGGGGCAAGGGGCGTAAAAAGATGGTGGGTGATGTGTTATCAAAATCCCAAAATTTATTTTCTGAGTGCCAGTAAACGTCAGATTAATCACTAATGTCACAGAATCAATGCTCCTTACATGTAAGAGTGACTGATAATGGGGCTACAGCCCCCTTTCAAAAGTAAGAAAATCACCATAAATATCCTTAGTAGGGACATACGAGAAGAAGTTATTTTTTGTTAATTAATGTGAAATTTGGCGTCATTGTAGCAAAAGGGTATGCATTTTTGAAATCTGGAATACTATTTTGGTAACGCACCGCCTTAGGGGGCACAGGGGACGAAGCATTAGATGATGTATCTTTATAAAAATTCAAAAATTTGTTCCGGAAATGCCAGTGAGCGTCAGATTTTCACAAATGTCACAGAATTAATATTCTAATGTTCCTTGCATGTGCCAGTAACTTATGTGGGGCTATAGCCCCCTTTCAAAAATAAAAATATCACCATTTATATCCCTAGTAGACATACGAGAAGAAGGTATTTTTAGTCAATTAATGTGAAATTTGGCGTCGTTGTAGCAAAAAAAGTGTGCATTTCTCATATCTGGAATGTTATTTTGGTAACCACCACCTTATTGGGCACAGGGGGCGAAGCATTTGATGATTGATCTTTATAAAAATTCAAAATTTTGTTCCGGAAATGTCAGTGAGCGTCAGATTATTCACAAATGTCACAGAATTAATATTCTAATGCTCCTTGCATGTGCCAGGGACTTATATGGGGCTATAACCCCTTTCAAAAATAAAAAAAATAATCATAAATATCCTTAGTATTGACATACGGGAAGAATGTTTTTTTCTCAATTAATGTGCAACTCGGCATCGAATTAGCAAAAAGTTATGCGTTTACCAAATCTGGAATATTATTTTGGTAATGTACCGGCTTAGGGGGCACAGGGGTAAAGCATAAGCTATTGGATCTTTTTAAAGTTTCAAATTTTATTTTGGAAAATCCAGCGTGTGTAATATTGATCGTAAATAATGCCAAATTAATATTCCGATGCTCTTTGCATGTGCCAGTGACTGATATTGAGCTACAGCCTCCGCTTCAACAATTACATTAAAAATTTATAATAAATATCCTTAGCAGGAACATACGGAAGAAGCTATATTTTGTTAATTAATGTGAAATTAGGCGTTGTGCTAGTAAAAATCTGGGATATTATTTTGGGAATAGGAGGCACAGGGCACGGAGGGTAATTTGGTACTTTTGGGGATCATAGGGAGGGGGCTGATAGAAATTCCAAATTTTATTTTGGGGGTGCTCATGAGTGTCAAATTAGTTGCAAGATGCGCAGAATTAATACTCCGTAGTGCTTTTATGTGCCAGTGACTAATATGTTACTACAGCTATCTTTGAAAAGCATCATAAATTCAATATGATTATTCTTACGCAAAGACTTACTGGCAGAAGCATTTTTTTTTTTTGCAATGTGAAATTTGGCATTATTTTTTAGAAAATAAATGTTTGTGACAATAAGATAATACTCATATGTGGATTTCTTTTAGGGGCGTGGACTCGGAATTTTCTTTGCCTAATGGGAGTGTGACATAGGTAAATTTGCATTTTTAGTTAGAAAATACAATAACACTCTTTCGCTTGTATCTATGATGGTACATGTGTCTGGAATTTTATTACGTCCATTCCTCCTTATTGGGCAACATAAAACAAAGAATTGTCCAGAGCATAGTCATCCAGATATGTTGGAAAAGGTGTTCACAGTGGCTCTAGTAAATCGCATTAATTCATTCATGTCTTGCTCGTCTACGAGAGCATGCCGAATAAAGTAAGTTCATTTTATCTGTCTTACACTTAGATTAATGAAATATTTAAGCAATTTAGTTAATGACAACTAAGCCAAAGAAAAGTATTGTTTTTAGAAAGGGATAATATGTTTTCTTGGATTTAAGGTATAGCCTGACTCAACCTAATCCTTATCCCGAGACATTTGTTTTTACTATAACCATGTTTCCATAGTATACGATTTCCTGACGTGCTTACATGTGCAGTATACGAGTAGGCTAGTACGTGGAAAGTGGGATCATAAAGTTATTGTGGAAGAAGTAGGGAAAAGATACGCTTTTTCTATGAATAAAGAAAACAATATTTTAATTTTTAAAATATTACTTCTCTTTTCGTTCGTGGTACCTGCGGCATTTTCCATTGTCATTTTGTGTTCTATTTCGAGCTGGTTTGCTTAAGTGTGCAAACCATATGCTGGTAACTTTATGTATGATTTTATGCTATAAGAAGAGAACAATTTAGTTTTTTAAAAACGCAAAATTCTTTGATTATATTCCAGTGATGCCAAAAAAAAAACAAAAAAAAAAAGAAAAAACGAAGCTATATCCTCAATCTGTTACACTGACAAACGATATTCATTAACACTAGATTCGAAATTTAAAAAGAAATTAAAACATTTTTCTACAATAATGACAAATTGCACTTTAATTGTAAAGCATATTTACCTCCTTCCCGTAGTTCCTACTAAGGATATTTACCGTAAATTATGTGATTTTTGGAAGGGTGGCTGTAGTCTAATATCAGTCATTGGCACATGCAAGGAGCATCGGAATATTAATTTTGTATTATTTGTGATCAATCTGACACACATTGGATTTTCCAAAATAAAATTTGAAACTTTAAAAAGATCCAATAACTTATGCTTCACCTCCTGTGCCCCCTAAGGCGGTACATTACCAAAACAAATATTACAGATTTGATAAATACATAACTATTTGCTAACCCGACGCCGAGTTTCACATTAATTGAGAAAAATCATTCTTCTCGTATGTCTCTACTAGGGATATAAATGGTGTTTTTTTTTATTTTGAAAGGGGGCTATAGCCCCACATAAGTTACTGGCACATGCAAGGAGCATTAGAATATTAATTCTGTGACATTTGTGAAAAATCGGACGCTCACTGGCATTTCCGGAACAAAATTTTGAATTTTTATAAAGATACATCATCTAATGCTTCGTCCCCTGTGCCCCCTAAGGCGGTGCGTTATCAAAATAGCATTCCAGATTTCAAAAATGCATACCCTTTTGCTACAATGACGCCAAATTTCACATTAATTAACAAAAAATAACTTCTTCTCGTATGTCCCTACTAAGGATATTTATGGTGATTTTCTTACTTTTGAAAGGGGGCTGTAGCCCCATTATCAGTCACTCTTACATGTAAGGAGCATTGATTCTGTGACATTAGTGATTAATCTGACGTTTACTGGCACTCCGAAAATAAATTTTGGGATTTTGGTAACACATCACCCACCATCTTTTTACGCCCCTTGCCCCCCGAAAGGGGGGCTTCCCAAAATAATGTTTGAGACGGCTTTACTAGCTTTGTGAATGAGTGTTTTTGCATTTCGTAACAAATACAACTCATTTGCCCCAAAATCTTTACGAATAATTATTGGAGAAAACTGCTTCCAAAATTTAATCTTGAATCTCCCATAAGGAAAAATGAACTTTTGTGTTTACATCCCCAAAAGGGGGGCTAAACAGCAATTTTCTCCTATTTCTTTTAGAAATTCGAAAAATTCAGATATTTCTCAATAAGAGTGCCAAATTTTATATTAATGGTGTGAAAATTTCATCCTCTTCCAGTGCTGTAGAAAATTACACGAATTATGGAACAGTATATATATATATATATATATATATATATATATATATATATATATATATATATATGTGTGTGTGTGTGTGTGTGTGTGTGTGTGTTATAGTATTTTGACTCAGTTTTCTGACCACCGTTACTTTAGTTCTTAGGAATCTACAATTGCGACACTTTTGAACAAAGAGACGTTTATTCTTGTTTTCCCTATGTAGTTCATAACACTTCATAATTTTAGAGAATAATACCTGTAATGTGTATCACTTCTACTCTGCTGATTTACATAAAGAACCAATTATCGGTTGGTCGCAAACTGGAATTATTATTTTCCGCTGAGGAATCTTATGAAACTCTCAATCACATTTGGCCGACACATGAAAAGTAATGGCCTTGTCGCAGAGGAATGATCACAAATTGCATGAAATCAATAAAAGTATATCCACAGAAAGCTATATTGGTCCGTTTATCCACTCAAATTTGTTGATGATTTGCGAATGAAACATCGCAAGCAATATCTCACGGCCCAGAATCTCGCCTGGCGAAAATCTCACATAAAGAAAATCTTGCCAGACGAAATCTAGCCTGGCTAGATCATCGAGGGATAAAACTTAGCCATCTAAACTCTTGCTGGACCAAACCTTGCAGTGGCGATTTCTTCTGTATAGAATGTTTAAAATATATATTTAAAATATTCACTGTACACTTTGAAAATAATAATAATTATCATAAATAAACTACAAGACAGAACACAAGTGATTTCATTAATTTTTAAAAGAGGAAAAGAAAGATAGATAAGTAGTTACTTCCCGGCTTATTAACACTTGCGTCGAAAATAGATCTTTACATTTCACGCTCACCAAATAATTTAATTAAATAGAGAGACAGAACAAGAATTAGGTGGCCACTTGTTTTGGAAAATTTACGGATAAAACCCGTCAACTGAAAAAGGAAGAACTTATTTATGTAGGCGGATAACTTGTAACTCATGTAACTGAGATACAGCAGTAGAAAGTTTGTTCCATCACCATGATATTGTTCTATATGAACAATGCAATGAACATACGTATTTAGTAAAATTATGAAGTGAATTTGTATTTAATGACTAAAAATTATGAAAAAATCTTTTGACCAGTGGCGTATTTAGGGGCTATCGGGCTAATACCCACAGAAATAATTTCATTAATACGTTTTCGCATTATACGTACAACACAAATGATGATATAAAAGCAATATGAAGAGCATTTATCTAAGTTTAAAATATCCTAGCCATTACCCAATTTACTCCAATAATAAATGTGGTTTAAATGTTCTTATATCACACTATTCGTGGAACAATCGTGACGCGGAACGGTTGTGAAAACTCCTAATTGAAATTAAGAAAAAATAAGACATAAATTTTTTAAACATAAATTAACAAAACTCAGCAATAAAATTTCAAGACAAGAGCGAAAAATGTTTTCAGTGATCGAGACTAGACTAGACCTATTAAACTTAGGAGACGAGACGAGAAAATCTTACTTCTCGTCTCGTCTCATGAGGAACATTATCTGAACGAAGCAGATATCATTCTTGCTTGTAGTGACTAGCTGGGAGATGTTGGTGCATTTTTTGCATAAATAGTCGATCAATTTCCAAGCATATCATCAATCTGTACGCTATTATTGGTTATTAGCCAAGAATAGAACGCTGTAGAATGCATTAGGTTATTATTTAGAAATGAAATGAAGTCTTTTAGATTTACATCCCACTCTTATACCGGATACACTAAAGGAGACTCTGATGATGAGAATGAACACGAAATGCTGTAATGAAGAAAGTGAGAGAAACGTGAGTACCCCAAGAAAACCCCACATATGGCGTTTGTCCACCACAAAGCTTACTTGGCGCGAGCTGAAATCGAACCTGGAACCTCATACACCAGAGGTGAGCACTCTACCACTGAGCCACTATGGTCCCCGTTATTATTCAGGGCATAATAACTGATGCAAAAAGAATTCTTGAAATTCCCATATTTTTAATCTGCACGAAAATAGATTTAATAAATAATATTTCTTCTTTCTGTGTTTATTATACTTCCAAACTATGTTATGCATAAGTATTGGTAGTCTAATAGAACGGCTCTGCCTGTTGACAGGTATCAGACCAAAAGCGGTAAAAAAAAAAAATATATATATATATATTGAGAAGGATTTTCCGGAATAGATTTAGCGTCATAAGAATAGGTTCCATCTCCTCCGTCAATCTTCTATATAAATCGGAAGTGATAGAGATCGACTACTTGCGGGTCATAATAGCTAGCGACAAGCAAGTTTAGGGAATCGATTCAATGTCCCTCAAAAATGTGCCATTTCTACCCCTATCTTTCTATCAAAACCGGAACTGGTAGAAATTTACTACTACTTCCAGTTTCAATATTGATTTTCATAGAGCAAAGACGATAAGATATATCGAGAAGCAGTTTTCTGGAATCCATTCAGCACCCCAAGAATAGGTTCCGTGTCCGTCTCCTCCAACAACCTTATATTTAAACCGTAAGTGGTAAAAATCGACTACAACCAGTTTCAACATTAATGGCCATAAATCAAATACGGAAATAACTAAGGACGAGATGATTTCGGAAATCGATCAAACGTCAAGAAAATTTACCACCTATACCCTATCTCATTATTAAAAATGGAAGTGGTACAAATTTACTACTATTTCCGGTTTCAATATTCAGTTTCATAGAGTAAAAACTGTCAGAGAGGTCGAGAAGTGTTCGGGAATTCAAACAACGTCTCAAGAATAAGCTTTCTTTCTTCCGTTAATCCTGCATTGAAATCAGAAAAGGTAGGAATAAACCGTTTTCGTTTTTAACATTGATCGCCATAAAAATAAATTGGTAGTAGATAGCGGCAGTTTTCGAAAATCGATTGAGCATCTCAAGAAAAATACCATCTTCACCTATTTCTGTCTACTGAAACCGGAAATGGTAAAACAATTTTACTCTTCCAGTTTCAATATTGATCCCTATAGCTCCATAGAGCTCCCTCAGGCCTATGTGGATAACATACGCGTCTTTCGTGCGGGAAACCCGGGTTCGATTTCCGGTGGGTTCGTATTCCCTCGCTGTAGGTCCATGTCTCATATAGCCTCCCTGCTGAACGGTACTCGAAGCTGAAATCAAACTAAAATCAAATCCATAGATCCATAGAGCAAAATCAATAATGGATATCAAGAAACAATTTTTTATTATTATTAAAGTTCACCCACAATTTTCTTCTGTCCCACCAGGCGAATTTCACCAGGATGATGTAAATGAAATCTTTGAGTTTTACATCCCACGGTTATGCCGATTAGGCTAAAGGAGACGGTGATGATGAGTAATGAATGAAATTGTGGAATGAAGAAAGTGGGAGGAAACGGGAGAACCCCGAGAAAACCCACGCACACGGTGTTTGTCCACCTCAAAGTTCACTTGGCGGGGGCTGGCATCGAACCCGGGACCCCAAGCACCAGAGGTGAACGCTCTACCACTGAGCCACCGCGGCCCCCAGGATGATGTACTCCCCACATATGCTCTGCCTGATTTTTACATTTCTTTGCCTTTGTTATTAATGTTTCGGTATAAAATGGCCTTTCGGCTCCATTTGACATTTCGTTTTCTAAAATAAATATTAATTAATTAATGCATTTAAATTTACTCGCCAGTTGTGTGTGTCTAACACAGCAACGGTCTATTTCTCAAAACTACTCGTCTTGTAATGTTTTTTGAGAATCCATCAAATATCATGACGCAGAAATACTAGAATAATAGTAAAATTCATTTCTAAGTACTATTGCTGACAATTTTAATTTGCCGCTTTTTTACAGTATATACAAGTGTAAAATATTTGATTTTGAGAAGTTTCACTAACATTACAAGACTAGTAGTTTTGCAACGTAGGCCCCTGTAGTCTCAAGTTTGATTTTTAAAAAAGGTTCTCGATGTCATTCAAAACGCAGATATGTAAATAAAATATATATAGTAAAAGAATCGTACGGACCGTTCTTTATTTTTACTCATTTCTAGATTTATTAGAAAATTTTGATATAAATATACCTAACAGACAGTAAGTACCAGCATTTAGTATGTCGTCCTTTTTTCCTAAGACTTCTCTTTGATCTGTGTGTAAACCAGTGATTTATTTGTGGATTTTGTAGAAGAGGGGAATATATATATACAAGATTGTGTTCCGTATAATAGAACAACTTTAAAGTGGGGTTGGGATAACGTTATTTATAAACCTATCCAGTTTGAAATTATGGTACTAGTTTGATAGGAGACTCCCAAGTTCATCATTTTTTAAACTTTTTTTAAAAAAACAATTTTATGATAATTACGAATAGGTACGTTAGATAAGATTTTGTTAGGTAGATTAGATTGCATGCGTTAGTTACCTTACCACTTTTTGTCCTACTGCTGAGGACAAGTATAGAGCATCCAGTAAAAGCCCTAAAGTTGCATTGCAATTTGCACATCTTGTCATAACAAGTGTCACACTTCTACGTAAAACGGTTTTCCTATCAGAAGTAATTCTTTAGTCTGTTCTAATGTGGTCCTTAAAGACCAAATTCCCCGCCCGAACAATAAATACAACAAAAGGTAAGAGTTTACTTTGGGCAGAACAGTGATAGGTACACATATACTTGCGGATAATTTTATTAAGTACAAGGGGAAAGATGCTACTAAATGTCATTCCTTTTTATAAGTGAGTTTTCGTACCATTTTGCTCCTTGAACTTAATAAAATTAGATTCAGGGATGTGTGCACCTATCAATGTTCTGCTAAAAGTGAACTTTTGGCCAACAAAAAATACTGGCATTAAAATGAATCCAGAATTGAACAAAGACAGGGATAAGCTGAAGCATGATTTGCTGCATGTTATCTAACACTGTCTTTAGAAATTAACAATACTTTTACACCGTACCTCACTTTAGTAATACGTAGAATAGTGTAGCAATACGAGGTTCTTTTACATCGGACACCGTCTTTTTCCCAGTTGGTTTGTTGGTAGTAGCATATCATGATGTCCATTTTTTATCCAGCTGATGGCATATTTTCTGCATTGAACGAGGTAATATCTGGTCCATTAACGTTTATAAAAAGAATAAATTCGAGTGTTTTCACAGATAAATGGTTTCTAATATCAGTATGCTGGAAGTTTAAGCTGGAAAAGCCTCTCTCACACTCTGCAGAAGAAACTGGAAGAACACTGATTTCCCTGTTAAGATTTTGTAAATTTGGGCCAATATTAGGTTTCACCTTATGCTCTCGAAATTCCTGCAGAATTTTGGCTGAATCATCAGTGGAAAATTTTAATTCTTTTACTTTCTATTTTATTTTATTTTTGAAATTTACATTACTTCTTTGTCGCTGTTTAACATTCTTGCAGATAATTATTCTCGCCAATTAAATTGTAGCAAAACCTTTTGGAAAGATTCATACTTTCACATATTTTAACTATGGAATCACAAACCTCTCTGCCTATTGTTACCTATATTTTAAATAAACCTAAAAATATATTGTTACGCACCTGATTAAATATAGTACGGATATACAATATCAGAACAGATTTATGAGACACAGTGGAGAATTCGTCCATCATTAGTGCGAAGGATTGATCGGAATTCGCAAGATACTGGGTCATTTTTTGTTCATTTCTGTAGCTACAAAGTCAATAATATTTGAACACGTAACATTAGAGTAGAGAACTTGTTCGTGGCTCATTCCATTTATTTCTTACTATTTAATAAGATGCACGGTAAACGACAGACGATTTTGCACAATAACATAACTAACTCTATGGCCTATAGAACCCGGAGGTTCAATGCCGCGTTCACAAAAGCTCTCCACTGACTTCTATCCTTAGCTAAATGCATCCAGTTTCTACTTTGTATTCCAATCTCTGCGAGATCCATCTTAATATTATCCTCCCATCTGCGCCTAGGTCTTCCTAATGGTCGTGTTCCGATTGGTCTTCCAGTCAAGACTTTGAAAGCGTTTCTGCTTTCTTCCATTCTAGCTACATGACCCGCCCACCTAAGCCTCCTAGACTTCACGACCCTAACAATGTTGGGTAAACCATATACGTTATTTAGTTCCTCGTTATGAAGTTTCAGCCATTCTCCATTCCCGTTCCCCTTAGGTCCGAATAATCGTCTCAGGATCTTGTTCTCAAATACTTTCAGTCTATGTTCTTCCCTCAGAGTAAGTGACCATGTTTCGCAGCCATACAGAGCAACAGGCATGATTATTGTTTTGTATATTTTAAGCTTCAAATTCCTCGACAGAATTCGCGACGACAAGAGATTTTGAACCGAATAGTAACACGAATTCCCTGCTTTTAGTCGACATTTAATTTCTCCGTCACGCAATAACAAGCAGTTCTAAATTTCACAGTTGTCTTTTCAAAACGATTTCATTCACAATTAACACGAAAGCCTCTTACTTTGTGTACCGGAATTACTTGCCTTTTAATCGTCAGGAGCTTTTCCTTTATTAAAATATAGTCTAATATTCATTTCCTTATGTTCTTTTTAAGGTGCTTGTCAACGAAGAAACTACCAATTCTCAACTGCAGTGACTGCTCACTAATAACTGAAAATGTTTTTATTATTATTATTATTATTATTATTATTATTATTATTATTATTATTGTGCTACTCAGATGAAGTATGATAATCAGTGGTGGCAGCTGCAAGATTTTTCTTCGGGAAACAATTCTATAAACAGACCAGCATAGCTCGCAGCAATAAACATACTAAAAAAGCAAAGAATTGTTACTAAAATATGGAGTTGAATTACTGTACTTTAAAATCGATTGTATAGCCTAAGAAAGGTGGAAAATATCTTCCCAGGCTGGGAAGATAGAATTAAATCTAGAGACAGGGAAACCAAAACTTAGAAGGGGGGAAATTCCCAGGCTTCCCTGGCTACAAATAAATCCCTGGTGTAAACTTTTGTTAGTTGATGCAACAAATTAGCGAGTTTGCTCTACGCTCTACAGTTCGAAACTCATTTTATAAGATGAATAGACTTCCCTCACTTGAAAACAACATAGACAGATTTTCTGAAACTGTCGTACCTTGTTAGCTGCAATATTCATGTACAGGTAATTATTCGCGGATATGTTTACGTAGAATCAAGGAAATCTTTACGATCTATGAAGAGAGACAAAACACACTTTGCTCTTATCTGCTGTCAATGTGCATTCCATAGGTTTCTTTTTCTCCGCGGACAACCCTAAGTTCACGCACGTGACCTAGCGAGGGCAGAGAAAGAAAGAAATCTACCTGGTTAGCTTCCTATCTGCTGTTCTGCACTGTTGCAAAATGCGGCCAATATCTTAAACAACTTTTAAATGGAAGAAAGTTAATTTTTTAATTAGCGCGCTCTAATATTACCTTAGCAAGAAAAAGTAAAAGTTATCATGCAATATTAATACTAATAAACATTTGGCCGAATTTTGAACTCTATAAAATAAGTAGATTTTATAAAATTTTGGAAAGAAATATGCTATGTTATTATATATATATATATATATATATATATATATATATATATAACGTTCCCATCGCGTTCTCCCTAAGTTTTACCCCCCTATATATGAGAATTAACATTTCCCTTTATACTTATTATGGAAATAACAAAATGGATACTCAGAACAGTTTTGGTTTTCAAACACTTAATGCCAAGAAGCAAGCATATCTCCATGAAACAAGCATATCGTTTTGTTTATTTCTTTCTTCACTCTTATAGCTAGGTATCTAGTCGATCGCCTGAAGGCAAAACATCGTACAGCAAGCAAGCTGATTCGACACGTGCCAACGACAGAACGAAAGTCTTGAATGCCCGAAGGCTTCGGTGAATTGTAACATTGTGCTAAAAAAAAACAGACACATGGTCAGTTGTGAGTTCCTTAGGTGTGAAACACCTAATAAGACTTTTATACAAATCGTTGTTGTTTGAAGCCTCTTTATTCCTCATAAAAACAATACATCCAGATTCGCGAAAGCCCACAGGGATTGTATTAGAAAGTTAAAAAAATATATTTATCATTCAGATCCTTTATTATTATTATTATTATTATTATTATTAGTAGTAGTAGTAGTAGTAGTAGTAGTAGTAGTAGTAGTAGTAGTACCACATAATAGTTTTCGTTAGTCCTTACAGCAATTAATACTTAGCAGCAGAGGTAAAATTGCTTGGGAATGCAGGGGACGCCGTCCTGCACCTCCAAAAAATGTGTACGGCGTCCCCTCAGTTCCTAAGAAATTACAATGGGCAAAGATAGGCATGGGGGACGGCGTGAAGTCATGCCGCTACCTACCGTTCCCCTACCTTTTCAGATTCACTTTATCTTTGCTTAGCAGGAAATCGATACAAGAGTTAGTAGGACAGCTACTCTTTATTGATAAAAATCGTAATTTGGAGGTTATTAAAAACAATATTTCTGTGTCTAGAGGTAGAAGAGAGGGGACCATGAAAGTTACTATTGCCACATACAAAAATGAAACCTGTATTCAACACTGACTACGTATAATTCAAGGATTTAAAAAAAAAAGCAAAATGCTTACACCTTTTCAAAAGTAAAATTAAAATAATTACTAAGAAATACATTCATTGAAAAACTCAGAGGTGGCAAGTCAACCGTCTTAAATCCGTTTGAGGGGCCGCGGTGGCTCAGTGGTAGAGCGTTCACCTCTGGTGCTTGGGGTCCCGGGTTCGATCCCAGCCCTGCCCACTGAACTTTGTGGTGGACAAACACCGAGTGCGTGGGTTTTTCGGGGTTCTCCCGTTTCCTCCCACTTTCTTCATTCCACCATTTCATTCATCACTCATCATCACCGTCTCCTTTAGCCTAACCGACATATCCGCGGGACGTAAAACTCAAAGATTTAATTTCATTTTTTCATTTTTCTCAAATCCGCTTGAGAGCGCTCGATTCCAAATTCAAGTAAAGTTAACACATGGAAGACCCAGGTTCGATTCCCGGTGGGAGTTCATGTGATTCGGATTCGACGTTAATTAGTAGGTCCACGTTTCATATAGCTTCGCTGCTGAAAGGGATGTTAAGCTCAAAATCAACTCAAGAAAAGTTATAACAATGAGAATGTTTTCTACTGTTTTGGCGTATGCAATTCTATGTTAAATAAAACTACATACACTATTTGATAATGGAAGCATTGTCAGAAATACAGTATCCAATAAATCAAACTTTTCGAGGAGGGTTTATCTGAAGATACATACAAATATTGAAAATAGTTTAAAAAGGTGCATAATGCAGAAATATTATTTTATCGCGTATGAACTTGAGGCTTCTAGAACAGCAAGTTCTGACCAGATATTAACACCGCAGAACCAGGATATGATCAAGGGATGGACTAAACCATAGTTTCCAATTTTACCCAGTGTAAATAAAGTAGGATTGAAACCCACTCTATCCAGTGTGTACCTAAGCGTCATGGGGGGGGTGGCTGTAGACCCTATAAAATTCCTCTTGGATCCGCACCTGTTGAAACCAATTCATATTTCATAACTTCATACACGGCACGATCAAGCACTGAATCTATTGAAATCTTACTATGTAAAATAATTATCTAGTGTCTACACTTTTTCTATTAAAGCTCATAGTATATTCTATCATAATATAAATTGTCACTCATGTAGTGTGTGCTAATGTAACTAGGGATGCGCACGAGACAAGATTTGTGGCTGTCTCGTCTCGAAAATGTGCTGTAAAAGTGATGTCTCGACTCGAAAAAATGTATATTTCTCTATTGGAAGTGCCGTGTCTCGACTCGAATTTTGTCAGGAAAATCCTGTCACGATTCGTCTCGTGCGCATCCCTAAATGTAACTCATGACAAAAATGTTTCGTTTTAAAACAAAATGAAACGGTTGAGGTGGACTCTGCCGAGTAGAAGACATCCAATTTATTAAATCGCCTCGCAACCCACTTGGCCGCACACTTAGGTTACAGTCTTCACCTTTTTCCCATGCTATCTAAAGTATTGGCTAATCTTAAATTTGCATTGCGACTCGGGTTTACTAACAAGAATTATTATGTTCCAACTTAATTTGGATGTGAAATCCTGACTTAATTAGCATTTAAAAACTTCGCAGTGTGCATTAAAATCATGACAGAAATATAGTTAAATCTCTGTTTTAAATTTCATGTCTACCTTGCATCCAAATAGTTGTGCTGTCATTTCTTTCAATGTTGGTAGGAGCCGAAAGTTCCAATTCATCCCAATTTCTCGCTTTAATTCCCTCTATTTGTTCATACAATTTTAAAGAAATATTATTATTAACAAGCAACACTTCTGAAATGTAACATTCCGATTTTGATAAAATTTGGAAGGTAGATACTACACATGAAATAAACGAATACGTGTTTCTTATTTTCTGCGGAAAAACGGTTTAAAGGGGCAAAAGACCCCACCCACAATTTTGAAAGTTGACGCCCCAAAGGCAAAAACCAAGGAAACCGAAGTAAACGAAATTTTACACACATATTGCAGACATAAAATGAGGGAACACGTGTTTCGTATTTTCCTGGAAAAAACGGTTAGGTGGGGATCGGACCCCTCCAAAACTTTCATCACGAAATATTGAAAGTGATAATAACAATATGACAAATGTGTGTAAAGGACACAAAGAATTGCAACGAAACTTTGTGTATGAACAACATACCAAAAAATAAAGGAACACGGTTTTTTTATTTTGTGCTGAAAAACGGTTTCAGGGGGCAAAAGCTATCACCCAAAATTTTGAAAGTTAAGGCCCGAAGGCCAGAGGAAGTGAACAGAAGTGAATGAAATTGTGCACAGATATTGTAGACATAAAATGAGGGAATACGTTTTTCTTATTTTCCAGAAAAAAAGAAAACCGTTTAGGTGGGACACACACACCTCCAGATCTTTGATCGTGAAATATCAAAACTGCTAATAACAGAAGTGTTTGAAGGACATGACGAATTGGAACGACACATTGTGTAGAGACAATACGCAAAAAATAAACGAATACGGTTTTTCTTTTATTTTCTGCGGAAAAAAACGTTTTTAGGGGGCAAAAGCCCCCACCCCAAATTTTGAAATTTGAGGCCCAAAATGCAAGAAGAAGTGCACCGAATTAAATGAAATTGTGCGCGGATATTGTAGACGAAAAATGAGATAATTCGGTTTCGTATTTTCGGGAAAAGCGGTTGAGTGAGGCACGGACCTTCTAACCGTTGATTACGGAATATCAAAAGTGCAAATAAGCATACGCAAAAGTTCCTAAAGAATATGGAGAATTGCAACGAAACTTCGTAAAGGGACTATTTGCAAAACAGTATATGAAACATGTTTTAATTTTTGCGGAAAAACAGTGTTGGGGCCTAGGTCCCATCCGAAAAAAAGAAAATATTACCGTAATAGCTCAGAAAGGTGTGGACCTAAGCAAATCAAATTGTGTGTAGATATTATATGTAAAATAAGGGCTCTCGTGTTTCTCAAGTGTTCCTATCCGTCTTGCTTCAAATTTGGCATATCAATAGCAAACTGGAAATAAATGGATATGTGTTTTTCTTTATGCTGAAAAAACATTGCAAGGATTAAAGGTGCCTCCTGAAATACTATAAAATACGCTATACTGTTTGTGTTTGCTGTTACTTGATCTGCCAAATTTGAAGAAATCGGATGGAGGCACGACACGTGTGAAACACGGAAGGCCATATTTTACATATCCAATATCTACATACAATTGCTTTCGCTTCGGACCACTTCTCCCGCAACTCAATGCCTCGGTTCACTCACAAGTTTTTTTTTCTTTCAGGAAAATACGAAACACGTATTCCCTCACCTTACCTCTACAATATTAGTGCACATTTCATTCACTTCGGTCCACTTCTTCTTGTCTTTTGGGGTCAAATTCCAAAATTGTAGACGGGAGCTTTTGCCAACCAAAACCGTTTTTAACCAAAATTTAAAAATGTATTCGTTTATTTTTTGCGTATTGTCCACACACGCAGTTTGATGCATTTCATCATGTCCGTTACACACATCTAATATACTGTTACTAGATATTTTGATATTTCGTGATGAAGGGTTTGGAGGGGTCCGTGCCCCACCTAACCGTTTTTCCAGGAAAATACGAAAACCATATTCCCTAATTTTGTGTCTACAATATCTGTCCAAATTTCATTCACTTCAGTTCACTTCTTCTTACCTTTCGCGGGTCAACTTTCAAAATTTTGGTTTTGGGTTCTTTTGCCCCTAAAACCGTCTTTCCGCAAAAAAGAAAAAACATATTCCTTTATTTTTTGTCCATACAAAAAGTTTTGTTGCAATTCTTCATGTCTTTTACACACACATCTGACATATTGTTACTAGCATTTTTAATTTTTTGTGATCAAAGGTTTGGAGGGGTAGGTGCCCCACCCAACCGATTTCTCCAGGAAAATACGAAACCCGTATTCACTCACTTTATGTCTACAATATCTGTGCACAATTTCACTCCCTTCGGTTCGCTTCTTTTTGCCTTTCGGGAGTCAACATTCACAATTTTGTTTGGGAGGTTTTGCCCCCCAAAAACCGTTTTCCCGCAGAACATAAAAAACATATTCCTTTATTTTTTGTTCATACAAAAAGTTATGTTGCAATTCTTCATTTCCTTTACACACATCTGACATACTGTTATATTACTTTTGATTTTTTGATAAAAGGTTTGGAGGGGTCTGTGCACCTCCCTACTGTTTTTTCCAGGAAAGTACAAAACTCGTATTCAAATTTCACGTCTGCAATATCTGTGCACAATTTCATTCACTTCGGCTCACTTCTTCTTGCCTTTCGGACGTCAACTTTCAAAATTTCTGGTGGTGGCTTTTGCCTCTGAAACCGTTTTTCCGCAGAACAATATATATATATATATATATATATATATATTGCGTATTGTTAATACACAAAGTTATATTGGAATTCTTCATGTTGTTTGCACACATCTGACATACTGTTGGAAGCACTTTTAATATTTCGTGATCACAGGTTTTGAGGTGTCCATGCAGCACCCAACCCTTTTTTTCCAGGAAAGTAGGAAACCGTATTTCCTCATTTTACGTCTACAATATCTGTGTAGAAATTCATTCACTTCGGTTCATTTCTTTTTGCCTTTCCGGCGTCAATTTTCAAAATTTTGTGTGGGAGCATTTGCCCCCTAATACCATTTTTCAGCAGAACATAAAAGAACCCGTATTGCTTTATTTCTGGCGTATTATCAATACAAAAATTTCATTGCAATTCTTCATGTCCTTTATACACTTTCTACATACTGTTATTAGCATTTTAATTTTTTGTTATCAAAGGTTTGGAGGGGTCCGTGCCCCACACGACCATTTTCTGCAGGAAAATATGAAACCCGTATCCTCATTTTATGCCTACAATATATGTGCACATTTGCACTCACTTCGGTTCACTTCTTTTTGCCTTTCGAGCTCAACTTTCAAACTTTAGGGTGTGAGCTTTTGCCCCTAAAACCGTTTTTCCGCAGAACTTAGAAAAAACTGTATTCGTTTACTTTTTGCCATACACAAAGTTATGTTGCAATTCTTCATGTCCTTGACACCCATCTGACATACTAGCACTTTTGATTTTTTTGTGATCAAACGTTAGGGAGGGGCCGTGCCCCACCCACCCCTTTTCTCCAGGAAAATAGCAAACTCATATTCCCTCATTTTATGTCTACAATGTCCGTGCACAATTTGATTCACTTCGGTTCACTTCTTTTTGCCTTTCGGGCGCCATCCTTCATAATTTTGTGTGAGAGCTTTTGCCCCTAAAACCGTTTTGCCGCAGAAAAAACCCTTCTACATTTTTTGCGTATTGCCCGTACATAAAGTTTCATTGGAATTCTTCATGTCCTTTACAAAATCTGATATATTGTTACTAGCACTTTTGATATTTCCTGAGCAAATGTTTGGAGGGGTCCTTGCCCCACCTAACAGATTTTTTTTTCAGGAAATACGGAACTAGTATTCCCACATTTTATTTTCACAATACGTGTGCAAAATTTCATTCACTTCGGTTCGTTTCTTCTTGCTTTTCCGGCGTCAAATTTCAAACTTTTCGGGTGGGTTCTTTTGCCCTTTAAAACCGTTTTCCTGCAGAACATTAAAAAACGTATTCTTTTATTTTTTGTGTATTGTTCATACACAAAGTTTCGTTGCAATTCTTCATGTCCTTTACACACATTTGACATATTGCTACTAGAACTTTTTATTTTTAGTGGTCAAATGTTTGGAGGGGTCCGTGCCCCACGCGGCCGTTTCTTCCAAGGAAATACGAAACTCGTATCCTCATTTTACGTATGCAATATATGTGAAAATTTTTATTCACTTCGGTTTACTTCTGCCTTTCAGTGGCCGTGGTGCCTCAGTGGTAGAGTTCACCTCTGGTGCTTGGTGTCCCGGGTTCGATCCCAGCCCCCGCCAAGTGAACCTTGTGGTGAACAAACACCGTGTGCGTGTGTTTTCTTGGGGTTCTCCGTTTCCTCCCACTTTCTTCATTCCACCATTTCTTTCATTACTCATCATCACCGTCTCCTTTAGTCTAACCGGCATAACCGTGGGACGTAAAACTCAAATATTTCATTTTTTCTTCTGCCTTTCGGGCGTCAACTTCAAAAATTTTGGATGGGAGCTTTTTCCCTCTAAAACCGTTTTTCCGCGGGAAATAAAAAAACAATATTCATTTATTTTTTTGTCCATACATAAAGTTTCGTTGCAATTCTTCATGTCCTATACGGTTACTAGCACTTTTGATATTTCGTGATCAAAGGTTTGGAGGAATTAGTGCCCCACCAAATCGTTTCTTCCAGAAAAATACTAAACCCGTATTCCCACATTTTATATCTACAATACCTGGGAAAAATTTCTTACACTTCGGTTCACTTCTTCTTACCTTTCGGGCGTCAAATTTCAAAATTTTGAGGTTACCCTCTAAAACCGTTTTTGCAAAGAACATAGAAAATCCTGTGTTCCTTTATTTTTTGTGTATTATCCATACAAGAAGTTTCGTTTCAATATTTCATGTTCTTTACACACATCTGACTGACATACTGTTACTAGCACCTTTCATTTTTCGTGATCAAATATTTGGAGGGATCGGTGCCCCACTCAACCGTTCTTTCCAGGAAAATACGAAACGCGGATTCCCCGTTTTGTCCACAATATCTGTGCAAAATTTCATTCACTTCGGTTCACTTCCTTCTGCATTTGGGGCATCGACTTTCAAAATTTTGGGTTTGAGCTTTTTCCCCTTAAAACCGCTTTTTCACAGAAAATTTAAATAAATGTTTTCTTTTATTTTTTGCGTATTGTCCATACACGCAGTTTGATTAAATTCTTCATGTCCTTTACACACATCTGACATGCTGTTACCAGCACATTTGATTTTCCGTAATCAAAGGTTTGGAGGGGTCCGCGCCCCACCCAACCGTTTTTTCGAGGAAAATACAAAACTCGTATCCTCATGTTACGTTTGCAACATCTGCGCTTAATTTCGTTCACTTCGGTTCACTTCTTGTTGCCTTTCGGGCGTTAAGTTTCAAAATTTTGGGTGGGACCTTTTGCCCCTAAATCCGTTTTTCCGCAGAAAATTTAAAAAGCCCGTATTCCTTTAGTTTCAATACAAAAAGTTCCGTTACAATTCTTCATGTCTTTTACACACTTCTGACATACTGTTACTAGCATTATGATATTTCGTGATCAAAGGTTTGGAGGGGTCCGTGCCCCACCCAGCCGTTTTTTCCAGGAAAATACGAAACTCGTATTCCCTCCTTTTACGTCTACAATATCTGTGCACAATTTCATTGACTTTGGTTTATTTGTTCTTGCGTTTCTGGTGTCAACTTTCACAATATAGAGTGGGGCTTTTATATTAAAACTTACGTAACTTTATGTAACTTTTTCTTTTTTATGAGATTCTTTTTGTGGGAGGTGAGGAGAGAAATGCTTTCCTCTGATATGTGTTTCTTGCCATTCATCTTGTTTGAACTGCTTAAGTAAGATCATTTTGTAACTTTTGATGTCATCCATTTCCGTCACGATAATATTATTGTCATTTTTAACAATTTGTTTTATTCCCTTATTTGCAGTTTGCCACACTGATATATTTATTACAAAATTGAGGTTTGGTCCAGCGCCTTTCGAATTCGGAACCAACCCAACCGCCGAGCTTTTTGGGTTGCCTGGTATTGCAGGAAAAGGAGAATTGCAGGTGGTAATGCACTTTTGGAGTCGTGTATACATAAACAAATTTAAAAAATGTAGTTAATTATTGAACTAGCCATGCTCGCTTCTCTAGTGGCAAGCGCACGAGTCTTTGGTGTACGGAGTCGCGGGGTTGATTTCTGGTGCAAGCGTCTTTAATTTGAACGCATTACTGTGGTTCGGAATCCACTTTAAACTATGGGTCCACGTCTCATATACCGTCGGTGCTCAAAGGGATGCTAAAATTCAATGCAGCTAATCAACCATCTATTGAACTGCCCTCGTAGACATTAACTTAGAACAATGTGTTTTTTTATTTGCATTGTCAATAACTATTTTATTTAATACTTGAAAGAAAAAAGTATTCTTGTACTTCTTTGTGTTGATAAAGTCTTTCGGTGCCCAATTTAGAGGATGCACTTGTTGAAACATGGCTGTGATGTACGTGCTATCGAGATGTTCTCAGGATCTCTATCTCTTATCTAAGGAAAAGTGGCAAGTGCGACCTGGCTCTTAAATTCTAGCTTTAACGATTAAGTCTGGAAAGTTTAGTGTCACCGGCGAAAAAGTTGGAGGCTTTTTCTCCATTTATGCCATCATCTACTGCACTATATCATATGGACATAGAGTTTGTAGGCGTCTAACTCTTCCTCTGTTTGTATTATGAGTGTGTGGGCTCCTACTTTCTACAGTAATACAGATTTACCTGACTCTCGTTTATCACGGAGTTCTGGTTCTACTTCTAATACAAGGCTCTTTAAAGTTTTAAAATTTAATATGGAATGTTTAAGCATCAAAACAAATTACTATTTTTATATAATAATAATAATAATAATAATAATAATAATAATAATAATAATAATAATAATAATAATAATAATAATAATAATAATAATAGAAGAATTTTGTAAACCCAAAAATTAATGCCGAACAAGAGGAACGTAACGTATTACTGTGAGACCAATACCATTATGAAGTTCTTAATTCTAACACAAGCAAATTTTTAAAACTTTTTTGTGTAGTATTACAGACAAATAATGCGTACGTTATTTACAGTCAATAGTTTTTTTTTATCCTGCCATGTACGAAGTAAGCTGTGGTTTCAAATATTTTAAAATTCAATTTTATTAAAATGAAAAAAAAATAACTTTTCGCTTTTCTTTCCTGTGGTCTACAACATTGTTTTGCTTTTAAGTAATTACGCAGGATATTTTTTCCTGAAAAAATCACTATTCTTTCATTATTTTAATGAGAATTGGTTACTTTAAACTAGAAATAATAGCATTTTATTTTGCTATGTTCTAAAATCTGAAGATCAGTTTTCTAGTATTTAGATACGGTTGTTCAGTGGCATTGTGCTCATCTTTAGTGCGAGGTGGTCCTTGGTTTGATCCCAGATCATGTGAGTTTCTGGCAAACAACATCCTGTCTGTTGTTTTCTTGGAATTTTTGATTCCTCCCACATTCTCACCACCAATTATTCCATAACAGTTACTGTTCATTTCTATTAATTATCCTATATTCTGAGTATTTTCGAGTATAACCAAAGGACAAGAAACAAGAAGCTCCATTTTATTTCAGTTTTCCTAGAGCCTGTCTATCTCATCTATGCCCTCGGAAAGTATGCGAACTGTACTTCGGCCCCACCCCCGCCACCCTCTGACGGAGGAATTTCTCCCTTTGCTTACGGAAAAGAAGTGAATGACCTCAGCTGTGTTGCCAATTTGTCATTCAATCCTTTGGTCTTGACGAGTGAAGATCGTACGCTACTTAGAATCGCTAACAAGATAGAGGACAGCGAAGTCCGTGAAATAAGTCGTTTTGGCAACGCTTCCGCATCTAACAATTGAAAGATCTCGGCCACAACAACTTCTCCCCCCTCTTTTGAGGGAGGTACGGAAAAGCATACATCGACTGCAGCGCCAGAAGGGGCACAGATCAAATAGAAAGGTTCTACTTATTTCCAAATTCAAAGTAGTGATACTTTATTTAGTCTGTTTCTTTTTGGGGTGTTTTGTACGGAATTAAATTATCATTGATGGAAAGTTACACAACAATCAAGTACTAGCAGCGTTCACCCCGCTTCGCTGCGGTCACCCCGGAACGCAATAAACTTTGTTACTTAGATAATTTTTACTTTTTCGCTTTCAAGTGATATGATAAAAACCATAGAAGATTGCAGTAAATGTTAACATTATATCGCCTGTCATTTATGTTAACCCGCCCCGCTTCGCTGCGGTCACCCCCGAACGCAATAAACTTTGTTACTTAGATAATTTTTACTTCTTCGCTTTCAAGTGATATGATAAAAACCATTATAACGCCTGTCATTTATGTTAACCCGCCGAGTGACACGGTCATGCGGGTTGCATATACATACGTTTATTTTTATACCTATGATGAACTAACAAAGGAGGACACCTGAATGGTCAATTATCTCAAGACACTGGTAATTGAAAATTAAAGTGATATGATAAAAACCATCTAGGGTCCAAATCCTAATAACCCCCCAAAAATAAAAGAAATTGGTTCAGCCGTATTAGCGTGATGAGCGGACAAAGGATTTGTACGTTCTCTTTTATATATATAGATTATTACATTATATTTAATGAAAAGAATATTTTCTCGGAAAGGAGAATTGTTTATACGGTTGAATACATTCGTAACATTGTGGGTTCCACAATCCTTTCATGTCACTAAGCAGGAAACATTTGTTCCTTTTTCCCCTCTCTAGTAGTTGTCCTGGAGTACTTTGTGTGAGTGTCACGTCTCCTGGACTGTGTATGTATATATGTATGTTGTATGTGTGTGTGTGTGTGTGTTGTAAATAATCAGTCCTTTTGTCCTTCACCCCTACAAGCTTTCCCATTGACAGATACAGTGACCTGTGTGTTTCTGTGATCCATCTGTCTCTGTTGTTCACCATACGTATGGAAATAATACATATGGAACAGGAAGGTATTTGCTGTAGCAGAAGAATTCAATACGCTCGAGAGGTTTGTCTGAGCCCTGAGGAATAAAGAGAATGTTTCGCGGTTTCCCACTGCAAATTGTGGAGATATAAGTTCATATTTCCAGCTCTCCATCCACACACATACACAACAATGAATGCTAAAAGATTCCCAAGCTCGTGCCGTTTCAAAAGGAAGATTAAGGTAGTGATGAGAACGATGCACGTGGGTGGTATTTGTATGCTCGCGCGCTGAAATTGCAAAGAAGTTCCTCGTAGTTGCGGTTAACAATACTCCACATTGCTCTGCTATATATTTCAAAAGTATTTTCTCCTATTGTGTTGCGTGGTGGAATGATGTTTAAAGAAGACCACCTAAAACTAATTTATCAATATTTGATATTTTGAATTTAGAGCGAAATAGCACTGTTAAATGTCCTCACTAAGATGACCCCCATTAAAACAAGATAGTGAGTAATAGAAAGACAATGAAGAACACACACACACACAAATGTAAAAAGCGAGCCAGAAGGTATCTGCAAAATGCGTGAACTAATAAGCGTTTTTAATACTTTTCAAATAGTGTAGAAATTTGGGTGTCAATAACGTCATAATGCACACTCCACATTTCTGGTCAATGAGAAAAGGATTTCGAAACAGTTTTCAATTGGGTTAGGATTTCGATGATTTTGAATCCATCTTCTTCTCGGATGAATAAAAACGTTACTCACTGCGATATAATTTTATTTCGTTAGAAATTATGTAATTTAAAACACATTTGTTGTTGCATTTTTAAAACAGATTTCTGTATGTTACATTTTACATTTTTGGCACATTTTTGGCTCGTAGTTGTATTTTTAATATTTGTTCATTATTTTAACTGCATGTTTTCTAAAAGTCGACGGATTTAAAAAAAATAGAACAAGATACAATATTTTCTAAGTTTACCTGACCTAAAGAGAATAACACATTGAGCTTTTGCTTTGAATTCTGCAATGTTTAGAGTTGTAATTGTATCAATCATATTTCCCCTCCTCTTTTCCCATTTAGCTTCTGTTGTGTAAATATTTTTAGATCAATGGTGAGCTAGATTAACGGTTGAGGCAGGTAATTTGATACAGCGTGCAGCTTTGTTATTACAAAACGCCTACAGTTAAAGAAAATAAATAGACCTGTTTCTGAAATTGGTGATATAAAAGTTTTAAACACGAATAGCTCTATGTGTAATGGCAGTTACAACTTAGATAAAATTTACTGTGGAGCAACATGCCCAGAGGGAGAACCAAAAACATGAACTCACGGTTCGTGCGAAAGAGTAAACGATGCAGCAACTCCGTGAGTAGCGTGGCACTGTGTACACCAAATCATTCTGTTTTTCGAAAATTCGTGTGAAGCATTTATTTGTGATGACTAGTCCAGTCAATGAACGCTCAAAAGGGAGTGTAGAGGACATGGTCGGGAATAGAATTTTTGACTTCAGTTCTGCATTTGGAGTAGTTAGGAGGTAAACATGCTAAAAGTCCCCGGACCTATGAGGTGAGTTGGGAGCAGTAGGGGCGAGGAAAGGTAACTTTTTTCGGATTTTCGCTTATATCTCGAAAACAGTGCGTCGTAGCGAAAAAGTTATTATGTTCAAAAAGAAAGCCGAGAAAATTTCCTACAAGATTGTTTCTATTCCTTTTTCCTGTTCCTAATAGTTTTCGAGATATCCGCTTGCAAAAATTGCAAATTTTCAAAAATCGCTTTTTTCACTTTTATAAACAATCTTTGCCTTTTAGCACTTCGTCCCTCAATTTCAGCGAAATCCACAAGGAAAAAAATCGTAGAACACTGAATTTTCTTTAAAATGAGTTATTACTTAATATTTTATCTTCAACTATTCATTGAAACTATAGAAAAACTATTCATACAAGAATTATGTGGTTTTGGGTTTTTTGGGACTGGAGGGTCCACTAATTGGCTCAGGAGGTGGCTCATATTGGTAATCTTAATCTCTATTTTCTTCCACGTCTTCCAGGGATTCTGTCTCTTCAGGGATGGGTAGGGATTGTATCTCTTCAGCCTCGTCTTCCTCAGTGCTCAACACGGGGACGCCATTGGAACAATTTCTCAAACATTATTGACATAAAAGAGAACATCTCCTTGAGGCTCTTCTGGATCCACATTTGCCACTACAGTCTTTGGTGCACCGGCAGAAAATCCTCTTCAAAACTTTCTCTAGTGCTAAGAGGTCTTTCCTCTGCAGAGAGGTGAGCTGGTTGCCCGTCTTGCGCTCCCAACCCAACAGTTCAAGTGGTAGCTCGTTCCCTAACCAGTGCTGAACCTGGAGATACGTTCTGAAGGAATGCTCCTTTACTGGCCCCTCAGTTGGTGGGAGAGAAGAGATGTCAAGTTTGATATTTCCTATAGACTTGAGAAACGACTGGTAACGGCAGAGATTAAGGGATCTCTCCGTTCTTGGAGTTCAAACCACATCAACTATTTGCGACCAGCTTCCTCAATTTCAGCTTGTGATGAGAAAGGACTCGTGAAGACATCAGCTGCTTCGCGAATGTCTGCGTGTTTCTGGTAAAGTTTGCGTCACAGCCTGTAAAAGCATGTAGGAACAAAATGTCCTTTAGTACTAACTGCTGCATCTGTTGAGTGGAATATACTCTCCTTTTGACTTTCCCTCGTCCAGGTTTCACAAACAAAATATCTCTGTTAGCTGGAGATTTTGCCATAAGAAGAACTGCCAAGTCTTCGCCAATGGCAGCGACACTGGTTGTTTTTGATTTTTCAATAGCTGTTGTAATAATCAACACTTCATCACCGTCTGGTGCTTGAAGAGTCTAAATCTTATTGTCGTGGAGTTTTGATCCTAGCAGATCAATCAGTTTCCTTTTTTTTGTGTGTGTGTCCATTAGAGAGAAATTGGTCTTGCTTCACAGTTATTACAGTGTTAATTGAAATTGATGTCGACGGACTCCTTCATTCGATAGTGTAGTCCCTGTTCAGCTGTCTTTGTGCTGTTCGCTGAACATACGTACCCATCGAACACTACAGTGTAGCTCTTCCCAGGATAGTAGTTCTTGACAAATTTCCCATATCCTTCACAAATGGTGGAAATTGAAGATCCTCTTTGCCAAATCACTTTGTGCATGAGAAATCCTTCATCAACAATTCTGTCAAACTTTGGCAGATGTATGTTCTTGGCGGCTGGATCAAACAGTATGTATAGGACTGATTTCTTTGTTTTTTCTCATTCCACCTTCACTAAACAAGGGTAACGAGAATGGGGCTAATTCGCATTCCAGAAAATTCTTGAAGTCTTCATCCATTTTTTTTTTTCATTACTGAAGTTCTTTGAAAAGCAGGAAAGAATCTACTGTAACCTTTTCATCGTTGATTTTATGGATGAACTCACAAAGGAAAAAGGGAGTGTTCTATCTTCGCGTGACAGCCTGATATCTGAAAATTGTAATTCTACCATTTTAATCATTGCTTGCTCACCAACTGTAACAGCATCATAGCAGTTGACTGTAGCATCTCCCACCAATCCTGTAACTAATGACATGACTTCACTCATTTCAGAGAAAGGAGGATGATTTTCTAACCATTCTGTAAGTTTAGCAATATCAGCCGCATCTTTAGTATTGCGGGCTTCTCTAAAATCCTCGTGCTGTTCACTTGAGGTGAAGAGAACACCACAGAACTCTTCTACTGATGTGCAAATGGCATTAGCAAATAGATCAATCCCCATGACCTATTTGCTTATCACAGTATCTGTAATGTCCCGCCCGCCCACGTGTGAGCCCACCACAGCTTTTGAAGCGAGTAGTCATATCTGACCAAACACCTGACCAAAACCGATCAGGGTGTCCTGTCCACCCTTCCAAAATACTTTTTTTTGGAGGGGGAGAATATTTCTCGTTACAAACAACAAAAGCGGCTGTTCTTTGAATGCGCATTTCATTCACTTTTCTTGCTAGTTTCCTTTTTTATTTATTTATTTTATACTATTTTCTTGTGATACTCAAAATTGACAGTACTTTAGTCGAGTAATGTTAGCCGTTACACGTCATTTAGTTGTTTTTTTTCTGAGGACTTACTGAAGCTAACGGATGAGGTGCTAAAAGACAAAGTTTGTCTATAAAGGTGAAGAGAAAAAACGATTTTTGAAAATTTCCAATTTTCGCAAGCATATATCTGGAAAACTGTTGGGAACAGAAAAAAAGGAATAGAAACAATCTTGTAGGAAATTTTCTCAGCTTTCTTTTTGAACATAAAAGCTTTTTCGCTGCGACGCACCATTTTCGAGATATAAGCGAAAACTCGAGGAAAGTGACCTTCCCCTGCCCCTCCTGCTCCCCGCTCACCTCGTAGGTCCGGAGACATTTAGTATGTTGACCTCCTAACTACTCCAAACAGCCCTGAAGTCAAAAATTCTGTTCCCGCCCATGTCCTCTACACCACCTTCATTGACTGCACTATTAAGTAAAGTGGGCAATGTGGAACTGTGTGCTTTTTAAATAAAAATACACTTCTAAATCCTTCCCTGATTCTTTGACATTAAGGAAGAAGTATTTGAAAAAGATACACGAATGTACAATGCTGATTATTTACTAACAGAACAATTTTGTGAGTCCTACTTTTGTATTCTAATAATGAACGTTGAAGAAAAACGTGAAATCTTGGAGCAGTGCGAGTGGGAAGTTCTAGATGCAAATTTAACAAAAAAAAAAAAAAAAAAAAAAATGTAGTTCAGAATTAGCAGTCACACAAGATTCATCAAACATGTATAATAACATTTAAGTTTGCTTATGAGATACCAAAGGACAAGTGTTTATAGTATGTTTTTGACTTAAATTAGAGGAATGAATTATGGATTTTCCATATAGAATAATAGTTTATTATATTAACTAAATATACGATATACTAGATAATTTTAGTTTGTCCTTTATTTTTTCCCTTTAAATGTACTAAAGCAAGTAGGTAGTCAACTTTTTCCTCCTTCGGTTGTAGCGTTAAGAGTAACACTGACGGCAACGCCATTCTTTCAGGACATTTTCAGTATCTGATTGATTGATATTTGTACAGCCAATAGAATTCTTAATTTCAAGGGAGAACACAGGAACTCCCATGCATTTCTTGCTTGCAATTCTTATCTTATGATCAGATTGTGCCTGGTTTACCAAGTATCTTTGTTTTGAAATGATACTCTTGATGAACCCACAAACTACACACAATGCCCCCCCCCCCCAAACACACAAGAATATTTTGTTTCAATGAATACTAATCATTACCTAGAAATACCTTCAGACGTCCCATCAGAAATAGTGAATATAGTCACTGATGATATGAAGCACAATGGAGCCGATTAAATATTGACTTGTGTGATCGCAACACATTTTTGCGATCAATTTCCGAGAAACAATGTTAAATGTATTTTTTCCTCCGGTATTTGTGTATTGACGGAAGATTTTGCGATTTTGGAACTAAATTAATCATATTGAAAATCTTGAACCCAAATTTTAGAATAAAGTTTCTGAATAAACAAATTCTGAATAGAACAATTTCTGAATAATAATAATAATAATAATAATAATAATAATAATAATACGAAAGCAGATCCTGAAGCACGTCAGAAACTGTACACACTAATATCGCAAGCCTTTACCATGCTATCAATGTATTATTTACTAGAATTCTTTATCAGTTGAATGAAATAAAACGCACAGCATCAGAAACCTCACATCAGATATATCAACAGCTTGGAGATATCTAATCCTTCCTACATAAAGCCTGTGCTATCAAAACTGTACAAAATCACAAGCTTTCATTTGCGATTTGACTAACATAGGTATGTTAATTCCGTGCAAAGTAAAATCGCAAAAACGTTGTAAACAAAGACAAAAAATTTGCGAGACACTGTGATTGAAAAGGTTCGGAAGAACTATATTTAATTGGCCTCGTTGGTTGTTGTAACTTGATAGCAAAGGTGCGTTGCGATCACGTAAGTCAACACTTAATCGACCCCGATGTCTCAGTTTTCAATCAATATCAATTTTTTTGAATATTTCAATCAGAATTATATATTATATAAAATAATATGTAACTTTTAGCCATGAATTCTTAATAATACTAGATTAATTCAAAAATATGTCTTTTCTATTTGATAAAGAAATAAATGAATCTCCAAATTTGAATTTTGGAAACTTTTTACCCATGCAAGGGATCAACGTAGATTTCCAAGTTTACAAAAGTATATACCCAAGTCCTAGAGAACAATTATTTTTGTGACAATTCCTAAATGGAAGTATGGCTCAAATGTATTCCTCCTGAAATTTGAGAAAAGTATCTCAAGATGCTTATGTGCAGTACAACAAAATGAGACCATGTATTTGTCCATATTATCATATGTTACTACAAAACTACGTGGAATACTTACGCAACATTATGGGAATATTAATGAAATATTTCATTATGAAATATAAACAAAATCGCCTGAGTTGTTCGTGAGAAAATCACCCGAAAAACAACTCACCCCAAGAATAAACTAGCTCTCATACATTTTTTCAGGACTAATGAATTATGCCATAGTATCAGGTTTCCAATGAAATATTTCTTTATGGAATATGAAAAATATCGCATTTTTGTTTTTCAGGAAATCTTGCGAAAGAAACTCACACCCAAGAATAAACTACCCCTCGTACATAATTCCAGGACAAATGAATTATGCCATATTGTCAAATTATTAATGAGATATTACTTATGAAATATCAATAAAATCTTCTGAGTCGTTTTTGAGAAGATCATTCGATAAAAAACTAACCTCAAGAATGAACTATCTCTTCTTAATTTTTCTCACTGAAATGACTCATACCATTGTATGGAGATATTTTTGAAAAATGTATTTATAAAATATAAACACAATTGTTAGAGCCGTTTTTGAGAAAATTGCAAATTTTGATTTTCATCCTTCAGTAAACAACTCTTAGAAGTTTTAGGAGTAGGGAGAAAATTCGAAAATTCTGGGAAAGCACATACAAATCTTAAGTTTAAAATTTGGTTTCTGTACGTTAAGAGTATGGTTTCTAGGCGAATGTACAACGAGATGAACGCACGAACAGACGAACAGGTGTGGAAAATAACTTTTTCAGTATGTATGGGCTATGAAACATGTAAATCCGTTGAAATCTCGAATTCGTTTTTTTCACGATTACCATACTTTCTTTTGTCGTTTCGTTGTTCGAAAGTTTAAAAAAATCTAAAATGAAAGTTATATAATACTATATACTAGGGAAGGACAAAACTAGTTTATAGAAAAACCGAAATCCGAAAAACCGACATTTCGGTTTTCTCCAAAACTGGTTAACTTTTCCACCAAAACCGGTTTCGGTTTTCTGCGAAAACCAATTCGGTTTTCTCACCAGAGTAGAGTTTCGTAGTTCTCCAAAAACGGGATCCGTTTACAACAAAAACACTTTCGTTTTTAAACATATTGGTTTTTAAGCATATTAATTTCTGTTTCCACCTTCTTTTCATGAGAATTTATACACGTTTTTGAGCTTCTTTCATATGTGTTCTCGACGCATGTTACAATACTAAAAAATCAATATACCGAGACAGGTTTCGGTTAAAACAAACCGGTTTTGGGGAAAACTGATAAACGGTTTCGGTGAAAAACTGGTTGCTTGAAAAATTTTAAAACCCCGTTTCGGTTTTCCTAAAAACCGAAAACCGAAAAACCAATTTTTGTGCTCATCACTACTATAAACATTAGGCTAGATGGAAAGCTCAGTTACATTAAAGTCTTATAATATAATAGTTACTACTAATTTCTACAAATATAGTTATTTCCAATATTTAATGAATACTAAACTTTTCCTTTTATTTTCGGATGACAAAAGGAGAGAAGAAAGTAGTGACGGTGTAAAACATTGATTTCAAAATATCAACGAATTTTCACGTTTCGTAGCCACTACAAGTGGAAAGTAATTTTTCATTTGTCCTCGCATTCATGCTGATGTGCACTCGACTAAAGGCCATACCATTCAATGTATAGAAACCAAATTTTAAATGTAACATTTTAATGTAATTCTCTCTAAGAGTTTTTCAAATTTTCATTCGACGCCTAAAATAAGGGTAGTTTACTGAAGGGTGAAAAAATTCAATTTTTTTTTCAAAATTCAGTATATATTGAGAAGGAGTAGTTTACTCTTGGGGTGAGTTTTTCCGAATAACTTTCACATAATTTTGCTTATGTTTCATAAATAAATATAAATAATAAATAACCTGATAATATGATGTAACTCTTTTGTCCTGAAGAAATGTACGAGGTGTAGTTTATACTTGGATGAGTTTTTACGAACGATTTTCTCAGAAAAATAACTCGGACGATTTTGATCGTATTTCACAAATAAATATTTGATTTATTATCTGGCAATATGATAACTCATTTGTTCTTGAAAGAAAGTGTAGGTATAAGATGTAGTTTATTCTTAGGGATGAATCATTTCGGGAGATTTTCCAAAAAGCGACTCAGGTGATTTTTCGTATGATTTTCTCAAGAATGACTTACGCGATTTTGATGTAATTTCATTAATAACCTGATAATATGACGTAACTCAGTTGTTTTCAGAAAATCTACGATGAATGATTTATTCTTGGGAGTAGGTTTTATCAGACTACTTTGTCAAAAACGACTCAGACCATTTTGTTCTATTTTCTAAATAAATATGTCATTGATATTCGTATTGAAATACATATATCACTTACATTACACTATTCATAAGGGTTAGTATATTCTTGGGAGTGAGTTTATTCGAGTTCTGTAAAATACGACTCATACTTTCTTTTTCTTTCTTTCTTTCTTTCTTTCTTTCTTTCTTTTTTTTTGCTATTTTATAAACTAATATTTCACTAATAACCCTAACATGTGACATAAATTATATTTTACGATAAATCTACAAGGGATAATTTAGTTTTATGAGTGATTTTCTTTGGGTGATGATTTTCAAAAACTCCTTATAATTTAGATCGTATTTTAAAAGAAAATATTTCATTAATAACTGCAGCATAACATGATTTAGTTTAAGGAATTGGAATGAGAAAGTTTAGTGTTGTGGCCCATACCTTTTATTTTTGGTTTTAACCTAGTCATGTCAAAATAAATTGTAGAAAAGTACTCAAACATTAAAGGGGAAACTCCCTCAATGATAATGTTACAGAGTGAAAAGACCAAGTTCTAGCACCTCTGACTACAGTTACCTATAAACCATAAGAGGATGCTGTTTTGCATATATCAATAGAGACATGCTATACACATCTGTCCTTACAACAATTCGCTTGAATTTTAGCTTGAACAAAGCATTAACCTGCATAAATATTATTTCTATCTTAGCGTTTAAAAAAATTCAGTCTATTCCAGGTATCGGAATGATGTATGGGTTTACAATGTTGAAAGCTCTATCATAAATTTTACTATGAGCATACAATTCAACAGTGATAATTATAAACAGAGAACCACAAAGTGCTTGTACAAATATTCAATACAAACAGTTACAGCTGTACTATATCCTCTCATGATACACGCTTAGGTTCAGACTGCTCATTAATTTCGTGTTGCTGTGTGTCTAATCAAATAGGTCGTCAAAATAGAGCAGGCGAACAAGTGACGGGTGTAACAATGGTATCTGGCAGGCAACTCTCATCAATCACTCGGACCAGAGAGAAGATTTGTTGCCGTACATTAAATTGAACCTCCATTTAGAGCAGCCACACCTGGAACAGCATTCGATTTGCTTTAGAAATTCTCTGCTACTTTTCACAGAAACTCCTACGAAAGGAAAGATATATATATGTGATTGTGATCGTTCCCTTTTCTTTTCTTTTCT